>NW_024881693.1:0-600000 GCF_019059575.1 Amphibalanus amphitrite | reverse complement strand
GCACCCTGTCACCGATCAGCGAGCTCGTAAAACCGCTGGAAAACCATTTCCTCAAAGCGTTGCCACAATTTATGAGGACAGATTATTTTCGAGGCCGGTTTCCCGGGCCCGCTGCTAATCTGTGGTGAGGAGACGAAGTCCTCGTGGGGCGATCGCTAATCCTGGACGACAGCTGTTCAGTCGCCCGTGCGGGGATGCGCGTGTTTCATTGACGCGGTTTACTACTTCCCGCTCGGGCTGATGCCGTAAGGGGTGTGACGTTTTGAATGCCAGTTTTTTTTTTGCCGCGGTTGTTTCGAAGTTGCAAGATTATCGTGAATGTTGCTGGTAGTGGAGAGGTTGCAGGAAAGCTCAGAGAGATGCTACTATTGTTCCCGCATCGTTTTTTTTTTCTCCAAGTTTGCGTATCTAACTAGTTGCGCTTTTTGTGCTTGCTTAGCCTAAGGGATGTGGGTAGTAGGCATAGGTGCTTGCCTACCTAAAATATCACTGTGACTATACTGACCCCTGTAGCGTGTTTCATTCTAACATCAGCCCCTCGTTGTTTTACTCCCCTAGTCCCCTGACCCGACCCCTCCGGCCATCCATCTATCCAGGTGTGCCGACTGGGGGCGTGTTTGGTAATGTATAGGGACGCCGCAGGGCTGGAGATCTATGTGACGGGGCCAGGACGGGCAGAGATGGCAACTGGAGCGTTCCCAGCCGGGGAGGGGCGGCGTCGTGGAGGTTGGAGTCAGTTGGATAGGTTGGCTTTGTCGATTACAGGAGGGTTGCCGAGTTAGTTTTACGGGGATGTTATATGAAGGGCTCATGGACGCTTTTTAAACTACCGCTGGCTCTGTGATGTCTGCTTTGATCTTTTCATAGATCGCGTGGGAGCATATTTTTCCATTGCATACGTGGCCAGATGAATCGCGAAGGCCCGTCAGCTTGGCCGCATGGACTGTTGTTCACTGTTCAGCTTAATGCGAACATAAGATTTTAGTTTGTATCTTATGGTGCTATAACTGCGACCTCCCTATCCCAGGTGTTTCGTTTCTTTCGCGGCCGCTCGCTGCGACTGCACCCCTCAGCCTCGTGCGGGCTGTGGCATTGTGCCGCCCCGCCACCCATCGGTGGTCTCCCTCCCCCTCTCCTCCCTCGCCCCTCGTCCCCACGTCTCCTCCTCGCTCGGCCGACCAAGCCCGGAGGGAAGTGGTCGCTTCCCTGCGGCGCTGACCCCAAGGTCACGGGGCGGGCCCACGCCGGAAAAGACGCCGACGACTCACTGCCGGTGCTGCACGGCTCGTGGAGTATGACCAAGTGATCGCGACGGAGGAAGCGTTCTTCGTGGGGCTGAGCGTTGTTATCAATGTCGTTTGGTCGTTTGTTTTTGGATTATACCTAATTAAACGTTTCGGATTGCATTATGACTTTTTCATTTCAGAATTCGAAACCTTTTCCATAGAGATTGGTTGATCTTAGATATCGAGGTCAATTTCCTTGGTGGGTCTGTGGTGTTATTCGCAACAAGCACTGCTTAGCGGGGCCTAAAGCCTTTCGGACATTAAAAAAAAGAATTTCATCCAGTCGGACAAAATTTCTTTAAAAAAGTGTAGCTGACCGGCCTGGAAAAGTGTGCCCATGAAATCATCTTTCATATTTGATAACTTTGGGTCCTTGCTTTCTACCATGGAAATGAAATTATCGAAACAGGTTGCTATTGATGCCAGACTATTGCTGGGTGGTGCCGGTGGAGTTCTGGTCAGTCACCCCTGGACGCTGTTGGTCGATGAGGTGTGACGACTGGTTGACCACCCCTGCCCGGAACGTTGGAACACTTGACAGCAGTAGAGCGATACTAATTAAATCAGGACACACGTAATTAGATGTAGGAACGTAGGTATGTACTAGTGGAAGACCTCAAGGAAGATATTGTACAGAGTACTACAGACTAAAGCATTGTAAAAACTGTTATCTAAATCTGGTTATCAGATGCAAGATGCGTCACTGCCGGTCAGTAACGTCATGGTTTAGTGCTACAGATCACACGCTTTTCATTATCCCCACAAGCACAATTTTCCACGAAACTCCTCCCTCTGTGTAGAAGTTAGAACTCTAGTCAACTTCTGCACAAATCGAGTTTTGTCTTTCCTTATCCGTTTCATAAACCCCACAACAGTCAGGCTGTATCCTAACCTCATCAGTCACCTGCCCTTCATTGAACCCTCACAATAGCATTAACTCACGCCACAACATCACATGCCTTTCGCCTCACGCCTCAGACCACACGCCACAACCCTCATGCCACATGCAGCTACTGGATGATTGTCACGGACCGCCGGGCGTCGTGTCACGCGCCGCAGCTCTCACGACTGCCTGTCTGAGCTTACCGAGCCGTGGTGAACTCACGACTCACGAACTGCCGCGTGATGAATTCACGACTGGTAACGACCCCGCTCACGAACTGTTAAGGGGTGGAAAGGCTGGATTGATGATTTGGGAAATCAGGCTGCGGTAATCGGGCTTGAGTAATCTATGGCGAACTTTTATCATTTATGAAGGAAAACAAAATGATGTTTCGTACCCGGTTTTATCAATTCTACCTCGTTTTCTCCATTGCTGTCCACCATCAAGTGCTAACTAATTTCGTTTTACTATCGAGTTTTTTTTTAATTATGTGGTTGGTTCTATTACGTGTCGTGGTCTGTCTGTTAAAATCCCCTGTATGAGTTACCGTTCAAAAGCGCATCATCCCTGTTCACAAGCCGCGCTCTTCTAGTTATTTAAATGTCGGCTCTTGAGTAGTTTAAAACAAACTCAACACAGGATAGTTATGTGTGTGCATAATTAATGGATCATGTTCGCCGCACATGATGGTTTGGCGGGTATCACGCAGGTTTTATGTGATATTTTCATGATCACCGGCCGTAGCGCTCCCCCTGTTCACGTGGAGTTAGTGCCACCATGGCCTCAATAATTAGACGTGCTAGTTTGGACGTCAGATCGATACCTACTACGTAAACTCGATGCTGATAATTAGCCTAAAATGTGAGAAATGTGACGCACGCGTCACAGTCACTGTTCATCCCCTCGATACATTCTTCACTCGGCCTCATCTCCCTGTGATTGATGACCAAAACGCCCGAGGTGTGTCGAACTGATGACGCCACGCGCCATTTCCTGGGCGGATGACGGCAGGCCGGTGACGACGGATGGTCCGCCGTTCCCCGGTGGCGCCTAATTGGCGGTCCCGCCGCCCACCCGGTCCGTCACGCCGATAGTCGAATTCGACGGACGGACGGCGTGGTGTCGTCTGTGATGGTTTAGAGCCTGAGTTCTGTGATGAAGCACAGATATTGGATGATGTAGGTTGGATTTCGTAGGAAGTTCAGTGGAGTGAAGCCCGTCTGATCAATAAGCTGTTGATCCATCACCGGTGCATCTGGGCATATCGTCTAGAGAGATGTTTCTGTAGTCTTTCATGTTTTGCTCTTCCGACTACTAAAATCATTTTCGAGAATTTGGTTCTCTTGAGGTCAGAGCGTCACTCTTTTTCATAAAATGCTCTCGATAGTACAACAACTCCTGGCTCGCTCCGAGCCCGGCCCCAATCCACCCAGTCCATGCACCAACACATGGGTCTTCATGCACCCCTACCTTGTTCCCATCCCCACCCCTACCGTCCGGCGTGTGCCCGATTGCAACGGTGTCGGCTTTCGGCAGGGCTGGAGGGGGGACGTTAGGGGACGCCCACCATCCCCCCCCCCCACCGACAGCGTATCGAGGCGGTCGCACGCCGCGCCTTTAATCATGCCCTCGTGCGCCCTGTCCGGTCCCCCTGTCTGTGGAAACTAGTGATGTCAATTTCAGAAATTTTGGAAACCAATACCAAACCGATACCGACCAAAACCACTGAGAGCATACCAAAACCGAACCGATTTGCAGAAATAGGGTGAAATACCGACTAGGTACCGAATTCAGGGAATCATCAAACAAATGCTTCAAACTTTTTCAAAACAAATGATAAGCATTGAAAAGTAATACTTTAAAATAAGGCAACCAAAACAAGTCAGGAAATCTCTAAATTAATTGCACTGCAAAAAAAAATAACTGTATTGTGTAACTATGAACAAAAATTCAGGTCAGTAACTTAACTGGGATGTGGATTCAAGTCATCTGCATGAGGTGATATAGGACAAGAACTTGAACCCTGAATCTCATCCATGCCTGAACCATCAAACGTCCTTTCAATTCAAGTCACTCAATTCAAGTCCAGTCAAGACAGGGTTACGTGTCCTATCATGATCCAAAAATGGTAACCAAATGACAATAATGGGCTGGGCTATACCATTAATGTAAACAAAATCCATGATACCTACAGTTCAACTCAAGTAGCGATGGTGACGATAGTGACGCAGCCAATTTTTCATCATAAACAAATGTTTAACACAACAAATCTTGATAAATAATTACTTACGAGGCACACTGATAGATAGCAGACACCACTGTAATGATATCGTGATGAAAGCTAGGTAAAATGTTCATAATTTTACAGAATCATTGACACGTGTCACGTGGCATCTCTTCCACAATGGCAGCCTCAAGATACCTATAAATAACAGCCTTGCAGGCGGCGGCCATTTGCATTTAGGCACGAAACGCACGGAATTAACAAAGTTTTTTCCTTTTTTGCTTAAGAACACTTACGTTATTAATATGATGTTTATATTTTGGCATCTTAAAATTAATTTAAGAAAGATTGTAGGCTGTTATTGATAAAAAATGAAGAACCAGAAAAACAAATTTGCTCAATTATTTTTAATTAGCTATTGAGGTACATCGGGTTTTGGCGCAGCTGCGACATCATCAAGTTCTTAGTTGTGTTCAGTTTTTAAACTGCTAGTTGCGAATCAAGCCAAGACCCAATTATATTTTAGGAATGCTTTTGATTACATTGCTAGCGATTTCTATCTCTTGAGGAGAGCAGGAAAGAGAACACTAATTAAAGAAAATAAATTATCCACAGGATCTTTTTGAAGTTGAGCGAAGTTGAGAATTTGTGGGGTGCTGATAAAGTGATAAATGCTGCCTTCAATATTAGATGATAATGGTGAAGCTAGTGCTATAAAAAACAGGGTTTTGGCTTTTGGATAATGTAACTGCATTGCAGTGAAATGGAGAGCAAGACAAGGTCAAGATCAATCACAGACTCATCAAAACAAAGTCAAATTTGTTACTAATGAATGCTTGGGAAATTTTGAGTAAGGTAGTTGAAGTATGCTTTCCAGTATACAGTGAGTTAAACATTGATACATGTTTATGTCTTGCACATTAGTTTTTTTTTTTGTAAGATGATTATCCTCATGGTATTGGAATTTGCTAGCACTGATAACTTGCCATTTAACATTGGTAGACTGATGTGTTTGATGTTACAGTTAATGTGTTTGCCCATTTCTTGTGACATCACATGCATTTGGGAGAAATGTGTCATGATTGTCCTTTTTCTTCATCCAATGTCATTTAGCAAATCAAATTTGAGTTCAGAAGGTTTATAAAAAATGTTTTCAATTTTTTATGACAGTAGTTGACTTTAATAATACCGACAAAATACCAAATGCTTTTGGTATAAAATACCGAATACCGAATCGGTATTGGTTCGGTATCGGTATACCGAAATTTTGGTAACCGATTGACATCACTAGTGGAAACCCTGCTGGCGTCCCCTGGCCCCCTGCGACTCCCCTCGGATGTCTAACCCCCTCCTCCCCGGTGACAGTCCCTTCGGCAGCTTTTTCGCTGATCTCTGCTGCAAACTGCACCTTGTTGCCATAACGACGTGACACGTTGCCATAGTTACGCTCACGCTATGTTGCAGCACCTGCAAGCTGATGGGCTTTTATGGTATGTTGCGTGCAATGTCACATCGTGTGGACATTTGTCAACTTTCCCGTTGGAAAGCCGGAAGCTGCAACGGAAATCGATACGACTGGGTGGGATTTTAAAAGGCTCAGGAGATTTTGCTCCAGTGCTGTCGACCATCTCAACATTTGAAAGTGTTTTGCTTATCGTTACGGGATCGCTTGCAGCCTTTGGGAAACCCGAAATTGACCATGGCAAATGTAATTACTATCAGCTAGGTTGTCATATCACGGGTACCCTTTCCCTGCTATCCTTTCACCTCTCGCGCGTCAAAACATGAACCTCTAGGCAGCCAAATGTGGTCCGCGACCCCACGGGCAATAGGGGTAGAACCTCAAAAATGTTACCCTGGGGACGCATTGGTCCCTGGTTGTGGTCCTCTGCCTGACCATACCGTGAGGCGCCCCCAATGACTGTTGCCGGCAGACCCCATGGCCTTGGACAGACCTATATCCGCCGGACTGTTGGTATAAACCACTCCCAGCTCTGCGGCGGTGCCCCAGTGTCGATCGATGGCTAATAATGTGCTAATGCCGCGCAGACGCTCCCAATTTCCATTAACCCTGCTGGGCCACGGTCAGTAGCACGAGCCGTGTTAGATACGTGCTACGGGGAGCCGGGGTCAGACCGGAGCTCATTCCAAAGGGATTTCAGCCAGTCATTCCTTGGAACTTAGCTTCTTTGTAGGTCATGACTTACGAGCGGTGAGAGACATGGTGGATTAATTTTTGTGTTTTCTCATCAAGAATCGCCCGGGAAAGAGCCCCTCAGACTTCCTCCCTGTTCAGAAAATGTCTGTTCTAATTTCAGCCATGGCCACACTATGCCGCCGCCCGTGTCCCGGCGAGATGGGGAGGTCCGGTCAGCGACAGTACAGGATGGAAATCTCAGCTGTCTCCGTCCGGGTGAAACATTCAGCTGTACTGTCACAGGTGCTGTCTAGTGACAATTTATAGCCGGACCCAACTGATGGCGAGCGGTCTGAGACTGTTCGGCGTGGTGTGTGGTCCTGGGAGTAGGGACTCCTTGGGACCTATTTCCGTGTCTTGGTGTCTAGGGACAACAGAGAACAACATAAGAAGTAGTTGTCAACTGTGGAGATTGATTTTAATGGAGTCTACTCTTGACACGTTTAACACAGCATGATTTGCTCGAATTCTTTGATGTCCTCCTGTGTTAAGTTTGAATGACAACCAGCTGTGATTGGTGTGGTTTCGATTAAATTTGTATCCGTGTGTAATGTGTATCCGGACATTTTGGGATGATAAATGATGCAACTGAGTGGTTTTCCGAACTTGCACTGGGCGCAGCAGTGTGGTCAGTCAGTGCGGTAAAGGCGTCCATTAGGGTCTGTCTGTTACGTCCAAATCTTTTCAGGTTTAGTTAAAGGAAATAGTTCACTTTTTAACATGGGTTTTGAACTGGAATAGCAGTTCCGTAGCTTGGGCTGAGACGAGCATAAATCAGGAGCTTTTACAGCCCAACGATCACCCTAGGCAAAGATATTCTATTTCTCGTCCCGAAAAAGGTGTCTTGCGTTGAGGATGTGTGCCTTGCATATATTTCCATCCAGTATGAAAAGAGCATGGGTCCCGAAAATTTTTCAGAAACTAGAGAAATTATCTACGGGAACTCTAGAGAAATTCTCGTACTGATCAATTAGGACATTCAGGGGAACATTATTAGATCGAGCAGATCGCCCAAATGCCGGTGGCTGCGATAATTTCTCTGTTTCTGAAGAATTTTCGGGACCCATGCTCTTTTCATACTGGATCGCGTGTGCCTTACAGAAACTGAAAAGTTCTTCCTATATCAAAATATAGAGAAAAAAATCTTTTGTTATAAAAAGGTTTTATTTTCTTTGCTGATTATTTTGAACATAAAAAATAATAAATCGTTGCAAAAAAAATAATTTCGTGAAAGTGAACTATTTCCTTTAATACTGCGATTGCACTGAAAGCCCCCTGTAAGCTAGATTCAACAGAACTGCATCGATCTTTATTCGCCCAAAGTCCGAGAGATAACGCTTTGAGCTCTTGGAAGCCTTTGAGCATGCATTCCTCCGGCTGCCCCGTATGTATCCCGTACCCAGCTGCCCCCCCGGGCCTCGAGTTTCGCGAAACCCCCTGAATCCGCTCGACTGGGGCCGTCAGCTGGAAGTTCGGGATCAATACCGCCCGAGTGGCCCCCATGGCGGCCTTTTTGCACCTCGGGACGCTCTCACAAAAACGGAGCGCAAACAGTGGCCGGCGCTGACTGTCTGCGGCGGACGGACCGCGCTCTCTGCCTCGTCAGGCACGCGACGCCGCGATCTCGGCTGAGGGGAGGGGCGGCGACGTCCCCGAGGCCCGACGGCTCCGACGCGTCGGACGCGACGGACGGGCGGCCTCCGCCGGCGCGGCGCCGGCCGACGAGGGTCGACTGTGACCGCGGTCGCCGCCCGGGGGAGGGAGAGGCCGGGGGTGGGGGCGATGTGGGTGATAGCGGTGTGAGGGATGGGTTGTTGGTGCGCCCCGGTCACACGTGCCCCTGGAATGCAGCCCGGAATAGCGGCCGCCCCTCTGTGTTGGTCAGCAGGGGTCGAAGGTCAGCGGCGGGGTGTCAGCTGGGGCGGAGGTTAGGGTGCTGCCGGAGTGCTAATGAGTAACCAAGGCGAGCTTTGGAACAATTTATTAGGGCTCTGCGCATTCCTCATTGGGACCTTTGTGCTTCAAACATTGCTGATGAATATGAGGTGTTAGTCCTACTGATAAACAGGATGCATTTCAATCACTGAACTCTAATATATACTGGAAGGAGCATTGGTGACTTGTTTTTGTCTATCGATTTCCGCCATGTTGTGTATACCAGAAATATAAATTGCATGTACGGTAGCAGAGGTGCAGTTAAGTGAGAGGTACACTACTCAAAAGTGCTGCTGCTTCATGCTTGCAGTTTGATTGCAGTGATCAACTTTTCAAGACTTTGGTATACACAACATGGCGGAAATCGTTAGACATTCTGGCCCAAGGCTATAGAACTCCAGGTAAGGACACCAGCCGTTTGACCTTGAACGCCGCCGGCCGGCCGATGACGTCATTGGAGGCAAGCCGGCTCGGCGGACACACAAGGCGAATGCATAACGGAGGGGCGTTGGAACGTTGCGGGAGCCGGGGAGATATTTTAATGTGGTTGTATACCACCATTGTTATGTTTATTGATCTACAGACTGCATTCTTTTAAACTTCGATGCACTCTAGGCCTGGATGGTTCGTACATTCGTGGAACGATCACCCCGTCCGAAGTCCGTGGTCGAAGCTGTCATAGTATTAAAGACACTAAGACGGGTGCAATAACGGCGATCCGATCCCGTCTCTGGCGAATCTAGAGGGGTCGTAAGGACCCAGGCCGAATCTGACCGTCTATTTTTAGGGAAACGGGGTGGGTGAATTGACAACCGATGGCTTAAGAGATAATGAGAAGAGATCCCGTCGTCGATTGTTGTTTGACAGACAACACATGTTGTACTGGACGTATGACCATCAGAGGTAATGCCTGAACGTAGGCAAGCATAATTGTTCTGTCATACTGTTTAGGAATATAAAATGGTAATGGAGATTATTGAGGATATGATCTCTACATTACAGGAATTCGCTAATTACTACGGCCCATAGGGGCACCGCCGGAGCTGTTGTTTTGCCATCGGTCCCAGGCAACTCCAGGGAGCTGCAGTACCCGGCGGCCAAAGCGGCCCACCTCGTCGACTCGCAGGTCCTGTGGGATTCCGTGATGCTTTAGTGCTTCACCCACAGAAGCACGGGCATAGCAGTAGGATGTGGGGCTAGGTGTCTGTCCACCTCTTCTTTGAAAGAACAACGTATACAGCGCCTGGTCCCGCCGAAGCTCGGTATCGACCGTGACTTATTCACAACTGGCGGATCCAGGAAGCGGTCTTGGACACTGCGGGGGCTTACCCCAAAAAGGTTTCTCGGAATTAATTAAAAAAAAACTCTGATTTCGATTCCTTGCGCACTGCTGTGCAGTGTGATTAACCAACATTTCCTCAGAAAAGTTGTGAAGTTTTCTTTGATTCTCGAAAAGCGATTTCGGGCGCTGCCAATGTGGGGGAAGACATTTGCCCCAAATGCCTTCCCCTGGATCCGCCAGTGGGTTGCCCCACTCCGAGCTTGACTAAAACCATTTTCAAACCCCACCAGAAACCGATGGTAAGGTGAATTTAAATCCAATAACTCATCTCTGTCTGCCCGCCTAAATATGTATACAACACATGGTACGGCACCCGGCCCTGTCTGAGCTATGAGCCGATCGCGATATTTTCGGCTTTCCCCAACCCAAGCTCGATTAGGAACGTTCTCCTTCCCCACCCGATTGCTGATGTCAATTCAAATTCAATACCTCATCTCTGTCGGCCCGACCATAACCCATTCATTGCACACCGTTCAGCGCCCCGCCCCGCCAGAAGTATCCTAGCGCGCTGAGCAGTTGCCTCCAGCCGCGTCATCGCGAGGCCCCGCGCGGCCCATAAATTAATACATTGCGCGAATAGCCGTGTCGCCCCCCTGTTCTGGCCCATATACGGCCAAGGCGAGTGCCTCCCCCTGATTTCAATGCAGTGATGTTGGCTTTTTTCAACTTCGATGCCGCCTGCCAGCACCTGCAAATCATTCTGGACACCTTTTTTGTTAAATGTCAACTAGCCGCCTTTTTCTGTCTCCTCGTTTCCTTACGGCTTACGCCTTGTCTGTGGCTCATTTTCGCATTACTGAGCACGTCTCCCGTGTGCGGTCGGGTGCCGAGGAGGGTGCGGCCGGGTGCCGGGGAGGGTGCGACCGGCTCGCGGGTGCACAGTGGAGGGTGCAGAGACGGATCACCTCCTGGCGGGTAATTATTCCAGTGGAGCGTGCTCGGCGGCAATTGGAGGCGATATTGGAGGCAGCCGCCCCCGCCATTCGTCAGATGCCACTCAGATGCCGTCTCCTGCATGATTTAGCGTGATCGGCGCCGATTTGGCGCGCGCTGGGGAAGACGCCGGCCGGGGGAGACTGAGGGAGTTCGGTGGAGGTGGGGAGAGACGCGCCGTATATCGATGTCGGTATCGGCGGCGCCGGCCGGATTTTCGGCTCGGTTGGCTGCCAGGCGGGCGGGGGACGGCTAAGAATAGGTGCACGTGTTTATTGGATCGGCTCAGCCGATATCGCCGTTAATCAAACATGGGACATTGCCAGGGACACTGCTGCCTGCTGCCTGTGCTCTCGAGCTTGGGTGTCCTCACTAGGAGCTATAGGCAACAAAGTCGGACGAAAGTAGATATTCGTAATAAAAATGCATTGCTTGGGACTAATTTCGTACTAGTTCAGAGTTTATAAAGGAATTGTTGAAACGGCGCATGCTGATAGAAAATAAACAGCTATTCCGTCTACAAAAGCTACGAAACGCCCTTTCATTCTATGCGTAGGTAGGTACTGTGTTGGCGGTGGTTGTTTGTTGATTAAAACCGGGTATGTTATGGTCTGTTTAGAGCTGAATAGCAGCAGCTGTTGGTGTGCACCGTATGTTGTGCTTTGTGAACATCCTGTGCATGTGATGTTTATTGCAGTTATTGCCGGGATGTGATATAGTGCGTTGCAGTACGGCGGTGTCCCACCAAAACATCCATCATTGAACGAAACAGACTGAGTTGTGAGGGCTTGTGACCTGAACTTATGAATGAGTGCAAGTTGCAAGGAGTTTACACGATATCTAAATCATGATTTATATTCATGGAGTCAGTGAGTGACACCTTTTCTCTCGGTAGCGCGATAGCTTGAGCCGTCGTTGCACGCTACCTCCCCTTCCCCCGGTCCTCCCCGTGCGTGAACCGCCGGCGGCTCGATGTCGCCCCCTCTGAGTGCCCCCCCCCTCGGGAGTGGCGCTTTAAATGCCGGGTCACGACACCCATTAGCGGTGCCAATCTGTGATACCCTCGGGCAATGTCGCTCGATGGGGAGGGAGGGGAGGGGTACGGAACATGGGGCATGCTTGGCAGAGTTGCTGGAACTGAGCTGAAACTGCTTCGGAAGGGAGGCAAAGAGATGGAGTAAGCTTCTCAGGACCTTTAGTTGATGAATGAATGTCACTGAAGTCGGCTTCCGTAATCAGGAAAAATTACTTCTTTGAACAGTAACGTCAAACCGAATGTCAACCAGACATGTGCATGGATCCGAGTGATGGATCTGTGATCTCAGTGGATCTCGAAGCAAAGTACAGGTTGGGATCTATGATCCCACCGGATCCGGCGTGAAAAATACATCTTGGATCTATGATCTCATATGATCTGACGATAAATTTAGAACATGGATCTATGATCTGAGTGGATCCCACCATGCACCACATTTGAAACCATGTTTTAAAGGCTTTATATGCCAATAAGTGACACAAAACTCAGGATAATGACGTGCGATCACATAAAATCACTAAAACAGAACGTTTGTGAGTTGAAACAAGTGCTTTTTTGGGATATATGTGTTGACAAAAAATAAGTGAGGATCTATGATCTCACTGGATCTCAAGCAAAAAAATGAGACTCGGATCTGTGATCCCTACAGATCTCTCGATAAATTACAGAGCTGGATCTATGATCCCGTCGGATCCGAGATCAGGATCCGTGGGATCAGATCCCAGATCCATTTTATCGGATCCATGCACATTAGAGTTGCAAAGTTTTCCCAATGGGCTGCTACCGGCACCGCCCCGCCCCACAAACATTTTCTGGGATACCGGCATGCTACCACGCCCCAAGCAAAAAAACCGCCAAATTACCGGCATGCTAAAAAAACCTGCATTCTTGATTCTGGCTTACCCCTACATGAGATGCCACATTTTGGCAATTTCAGTAACCGCCCCACCCAGCAGCCACCCATTGTCCAACTTATTACAATTCAATAGCCTCTTAGTGTCCAAAATTTGAATCATATGCTGATAATTTTTTGTGCAAAATCAAAAATACCGGCATGCTACCGGCAAGACATGCCAGATACCACGAAAAAACCTGCGGTAGTTAAAAATTACCGGCATGCCGGTAGTGCGGTAGGGAAATTTTGCAACTCTAATGCACATGTCTGATTTCAACAAACTCGATGTCTTCATCTTATGCTTATCACAAAGCATAAATATGTCAGGTCGCGACCAATGCGACTTTAAAATAACGTTTACACGGCTCACATGTTGAAGCTCTGAACGTGACCTCATCCGTTCCGCTCGAACCAGGGTCGCTGTTCTATCCAGTTGCTGCCGTCACTAGCGTTTGCCTGTGACGAGGTGACACAGCAGATATTAATACACATGGCCTTCCACTGAGTTCGCTGGGTACGTGCTCTGGGGGCCACAGTGGCACTGTGTGATCAATAGGTGGCTCAGATGAGGCACTCGGGCTCGCCCGGAGGTCTGTTTACAAAGCAGCCCTCCCGAGGCATTTAACAAAGCCGAGCTAATAACTGCTGTTTGGATAAGCAAATGAGAGGATTAAGCTATGCTTTTGTTTGGCTGGAAGCTCGTTATGCTGGTTGTAAGCTGAGGTAATTTTGCGTAGCCCCGGTTCTGAACAGAATCAGTCCAGCGCGAAGCTGCATAGCGTTCTTTGTCCTGTGTTTGTCACAAGAGCTCCCAAATGTGTTCAAAGTGCTCTCAGCTCTTGCTCACAAAGGCGGCAGCTCGCTGGCGTCAACACGCTTCCCTCCAATCACGCTGCTCCCCGCTGTTTACCCGCGTCCAACGAGCAACAGATCGTCGGCCGGGCCGGCTGCCGGTCGCCAATTACAGCCGAGGGTCTCCCGCGGCCTCTCTGACGGCCCACCAGCGGCGGAAGCAAACACGCCCGCGCCTCTCACCCTCTGAGCAAACCGGGCCGCCCGGGCGCGCACAAAGCTCCCCATTGTGCCGTCAACTGGCGCTGCCGCCCGCCGCCGCAGAGCTGAGGGCGGGGGCGGCGCCGACCCGCCTCCCCGCTGGGCGGTCCGGGGACCCTCTGCGGCCACTGGACCCTCTCAGTGACCCTCCACTCATCCAGGCCCTCTCTGTGGACCCTCGATGCCGGTGCGTCATTTGGTGGAGCACCCTCGGCTACTCTGGTTACTTCCGACTAGGTTTGCGGGCTTCCGCAGGTCGTGTGGCGGCGGAGGGCCTTCCGCGCGGAGTGGGATGGTCTGTGCGGAGGAAGTCGAGCGCAAAGCGCCCTGCCCACCCTCGGACACACATGAGAGGCGCGGAGACACTCGGCCACGCGCTGGGGAGCGTGAAGACGTCCGAGAGCTCTTGGTCAGGGCGGGTCTGCCCACTCGCGGACGACGTCTGTCAGGCTCGGACTTGGGATAACTGTGAGGGAGGTAATTTCCAACCGTGGCTTTTGTAGTCTCATTAAACACAGATTACAGGCAGTTTCATGCCCTCTGGTCGTGGTGTTCACAAGTGGAAAGCTTCTTGTCATTGCCTGTTGCTTATAGTGCATAATGTGGTAAACACTTCTGATTTCCAGATTAGCAAATGGTGGCTGCTTTGGTCTTCCGGCTCTGTTGTTCTTGGGTTTCCCTACGAGAATTTCAGACTCATCGGGAATGAAATTGTTTTGACCACCCAAGTCGTGACCCACAAATATGGCAAACACAAGCATGCATCTGCCGCGAGGGCATTGCAGCTGGCCTGGAGCCTATCTCGAACACACACCACGCGGCTGCAGCTGTGTGCCCGCCGCGACCCGTTCCCGGAAATGCATCTTTCTCTGGGCTGTCTCTCCCAATTGCCACCATTACCTTCATTGCCTGGGTCGCTTGTGCTACTACTCTCGCCTCTCTCCCTTCATCCCCTCCCTCTCCTTCTTCCTCTTCTCTGTCCTCTTCCCAGCAGGCGAACGGTAGCGGGAAATGGTGTCGGTAACCCACCCGGACCGGCGCGCGACTCAGTCTGATTAGATTACCCAGCACCGGAAGGGCGCACGCACTAGCGCCGTTTCCGCCAGCTCCAGAAGCCTCAAGCCTCTTTCTAGACGCTGAGCCGTGCGTGGTCCTCACGCAGCCCTGCCAGCGAGTCGCGAACCCCTGGCGTGGATGGAGTGTGCTGCCTGCAACTTTGCGGCACGCGTTTGTAATAGGAGACCCTGGTCTTGCCCCGGTGCCGCGGTGAGGTTGGGACAATGCTTGTCTGCAACTTGGTGGTTATTACTGGAAGGGGAGGAGGGTGCGCCGGTGTGGACGGGATGGGTGAGTGAGTTGTTCTGTGGGTCTGATTAAATTGCAGCGTTAGTACGGCTTCTCCGTGTTATGAGCCATGAAGTGAGTTACTTTGGCTTCGGATTGTGTGGCTCCGCCGTGTGGCTGCCGGAACTTGAAACTGATTAGGTCCTGGAGTGGTTAATTTTTGCGATATCGAAAATTATTAATTAATTGGAAGAAAATATTAATTAAATATAATTTTACAGTATTTAGCTGCAAGTCATCTTCCCCAACGCTTCAACAACGTCCAAGGAAGACGTGCATCACCGCATCAAATCGTCTCCACCCAATTATCAATAATAGCATCTTCCCCGCCCTGTAAGTGATCAGCAACACAATGTGTGTCCAAAACACACAATCACCACCAACCTTTCACCCTCCTCCCTCCATTCTCTCCCGTGTGTGCTCTCTCGCGGTGCGAGTGTGCACACCGCTGCGCGTGCAGATGGGACCCCACCCCCCGAACTCGCGGGCGAGGATCTCTCGCGTGCGCTGTGTCTGTCAGCTCCTCCCTCACCGTCAATGGCAGCGGTGGCTTCAGCACGTCCTCGTACTCATGGGGCAGTCGATGACGAGATGACACGCGAACGGCAGCTGGAAGGAGGCTTTTTGCTTAGGAAAGGTGTAATGTGGGAATGATTGCATTACGGGAGGTTTCTGTGTAGGTGCGCGTCGAAATTTTAGCTATGGATGCGATGGTTGTCGATTGCCTGGCTTGTTGCTGAAGTTAAGAGATCTTTTGTTGTCGTCTTTTGTTGTCGTTTCTCGTTTTAGATGAAAAACATAGATTCTTATTACATATGTAATTATCATTTTTGACACGATCAGTAGTTTGCAACGCTCGATTCTGTTTTCTTATCCACAACTGACTTGGTTGTTTCTCGCTCGCCATCACTATTCTCAGGCGAACCGACAACCGTCACGATCATTTTAATTGGAACCCTTCACCGACAGTCCCCTGTTCCTGTTGTTTTATAATTGCAAGATGTTTCTGTTTGTGCTGTCATTTATTTTCGCGATGACTGACAGGAGGCCTACCCGGAATATTAGTTCATTATGGCGTGGGAGAAGGAAGGCGCACCCTTTAATTAATGGTGTTCCTCGGTTGTTATCGATCCCCTTGAAGCCATTTATCATCCCGCGCTCGTTAAAATTGCTCTTGGGGAGGTGAGGATAGGGCATTAATCTCACTGAAAATAATTACATCGGTTGAGGCTGATGGAGCCATTTCAATTAAAATGATGTTGTTCAGTACATGCCTGTTGAACAATGGATTCAAACCTTAATTGTATCATGATTCATGAACCAATAAGCATAAGCATTGTTTTTGTTTCAGTTTCTGACCAATGTACACGTAAGAAATATTGTAGACAGTCGTATTACGCATTGTGCGTAATAACACATACATTTTGAAAACCAATGCGGCATTAATTTGCAGTAACCCACATCACTTTCGCTGATCTGTGACGCTGTATAAAACAACGGGGTGTGCCCTCAGGTTCTAGTACAGGTCAGACGCCTAAGTTGCTTGTCCTTATTATCAAAGCTCAGTCATACGTCGGTGTACACCGGTACTCACATACCGGTAGTCAACGCCCAAGAGATGCCCGACGGCACGCCAGCCGTCCCCTAATGCCCCTTCTGCCATGTGTCGGGACTTATGTCGGGTTTATGTCCCCCTGGTGCGGGATATCGCGTTGCTAATTGTGCGTGTGCGTGTGGCCAGTCGGCGGTAGTTGTGGCTGCCGGGCTCCTAGCGGACTGCGTGCGTTGATGGGGCTTCCCCGCCCCTCCCCCTGGGGGTCTTCAGAGGCAGGTGTGCGTCGCGTGCGTGCTGAGTGGGGAGGGGTCGGAGGAGAGGTGTTGGATCGCGGTGGATTCTCTGATCGGTGTGGTGGGCTTCGCCGCTTTCCAATTTGTTTTTGATCGTACCATTTGAGGGTGTTGTCGAAAAGCGACGCTAGTCGGGAATTTCTGTCTGACAGTGACTTTCGATAACAGTCGGATTTTCGGACTAGCGAGGATTTACTGGAATGAAAGTTATGATTAAACGTCAAAGATTCCCTTGTTTTGTGAGCTCCAATAACTTTCGGTGAAGGGGAGGAGCTCGCAGATGCGTTGGTTTTGTCTCAACCGTCTAATATCCCAATTAATCAATAATTTATGGATGTTTCCTGAAAAGCTATATGTACCTCAACTTTGATTGTCATATTATTTTCGATTGTTGATTTAAAATCTTTTTTTCTCTGGGCGTGCAAGAGATTTATAAGCAGCGAGTCGGGAGTTTGTCCTACAATAAAATCAACTGTAAATGGCTCACAGTTCTAGCTACACCACGCTGGCACCCTTCCTCACTACAAAGTACTAGCGGTAATTGGCCGACTTGACATCGAGTCGCCACCACTTCATGCCTTCCATTGTCCCTCAAAGCACGACGCACCGTTTTCACGCTCCCCCACGGGAACATCGATTTAAACTGCGCCGTCACCGACCGCCGACCTGTTTCGTGAGGTGACGCTGTCGGGGTGGGACAAGCACCGAACCCTGGGCGACCCGTATCGACCTCAGCAGCAACCGCGCGCCAACCGAGCTACATTCCACTGCCGTGCAGGTGATTGGACGCCATGGGAATTCCTGGCAACGCGATGTTGATTGTTGGCGTAAGGGTTGTTGGAGGTTATGTGTAAGCAATGCAGGTCGTGTGTTTGAAAACCTGGTACCGTGTTCGACATTTTTTTTTTGCATCCGTAGATACCTTTATGTTCGCGCATATCCTTTCGTCGCCATGATTTTGTTCGAAGCGGTTCCCATATGCCTCCCATGATGATCACTTTCTATATTGCTTACCGGGTAAGCGTCTTTTTACCCATTTCTACCCATAAAACGATGCCGAAATCCTTGGCTCTGCTGAATCGGCTATGGCCAGTGGCCACGTATCTGTTCGATAGAGCTGGTCGACCTGCGCTTTGGTTTGTATTCGCTGACCACAGCACCGTGGCCAGTTACTGCCGTGTTTCCCTCCGTAAACTGCCCCCGGGCTACCTATCACGTGACCTGTTAGTACCTGCTCGACGCCCGAGGGTGACGCCTGATGCCGTGATAGATGGCAGGGAGTAATGATGATGGCCGCTCGTCGGCACGTGCCGACTGACCAGGGCGCTCCCCCGCTGCCGTGGACGCCACTTCCGGAATTATTTAAACGCTGTCAGGAGGGGGACAGATTGGCGTGACCCTGTCTCCTGTCCCCTGTCGCCGGACGGACCCCTGCGTTCACGGCACTCCGCCAGGCGGTTTCGGTTCGGAGTGAAGGAGAATGCGAGAGGGACCTTTAGTCTTTTCATCCTAGCGATGAGCGACTGGTCAATAGAATACATTTTGTTCAATGAAATCGAAATGCAGCGTTTGTTGAATCATCCAGCATCGGCACTGATCGTCGATCGACTAAATTCTGACTGATCGTTAAATAGGTACTTGGTCCACCTCTTACTTCACAATGAACTCCTGGCGCTGCCCCTGTGATAACCTCCCTTCTCCGTAACACGGCCCTGTAGCTGTTCCCATGCTACGAATGGCAGCTACGGCCGGACTGCAGCCATACGCTCGTACTTACAAAGCGAGTCTGCCGAGAGGGGAGGGGACACACCGCCGCCGCCCCTGTCCGCCACAGCCGCGGCCGCCGAGCGTCGCGCCATTGTCACCGTCGCGCCGCTTTGGTCTCGGCGCGCCGGCGCCGCGCGCACGCGCCATTCGCGACAGCTGACGGCCTCACGGGGGGGGGGGGGGGGCGAGGGGTTGAACGCGATACTAATCGCTTGGGATAGTCGCCACCGCCTCCGCCACCACTGCTGTCAGTTGTCACCGCCGCCGCCGGGGTCGCCGTCGCCATCGCTCTGCTTCGCTCTTATTTTTCCTTCTCTTCCTCGACTGTCTTCTGAAGCTTTTCCAGACTGGCGTGTGTCGATGTCTACTGCGCCTTGATGAGACCACATCCCCGGATCGGGTTTCATCTCCGGTGTGTGGACTGACTGCCGTAATGAAAACCCCGGAGCCGTTCGTTATTGAGGCTGGGAGGCGGCCGGGGACGTGCAGTTGATTTAATTGCTTCCTTGATGATGCGCTGCGCCTCTGCCTTCTGGAAAGCGTCGCTCTACAAGTTCCAAAGCGTAGTTTATAGCTGCATCGTGTTGTGGCCTTTTCAAGTTTCTAGGAATTTAGTAGAGATGAAAGTTTATGGGCTTTCAAAATTCGGAGCCGCAGTCTCACACGCACAGACCTCGGCGTCCATATTTCGTTTCTCGCGCATGCGTAGCCAAGCTAGTTCAAGAGCTTCCGCCAATGTCAGTGGGTAGATCGGCCGTAGATCCTCACTGCTCTCAAACCGACCAGGAGGAACGAGCCCGTAACGCCTCCGGAACGGGCTGTGAATGGCTCCGGAATGCCTCTGAACGGCTCCGGATGCATTTGGAATAGTCGGTAACGTCCCGTCCGACGACGGCGCCCTCACGCGATCGTCATGGCCAGGCCCATCAGTTGCGCTCCCCTGCGTTTATCGAGGAAGTGCTCCTCAAATACCGAGATAGCTGACATGCGACGCGGTGACTTCTCAACGGGTGAGCTGCTGGGGAACTTTGAGTGAAGTTGGCAGCTTTGGTCACCCTGGGAGGAAGTCGAAATGTCGGTGGGTGGCTTCTTTACGGCGGTGTCATTTGGAATGGGGTGGTGTTAATCTGTCGTAAAGTTCCCCACTTTATAGATAAAATCGATATGTTGTGAAGTTCTACCATGTTGTCCTGCCAATCCAATATCACCATATCCACCCGGCATAGACCGATCGACCAAGCTCATCTTTTTAAACATCCCCGTCTATCCAAACAGCTTCAGAGTGTTTTTACCCGTCCCATCGACGCTTCTCTGCCGTCCCATCGCCTCTCCACCGCCGTCCCACCTCAGCTCCAGCGCACCTCCCGTCGTGCCGCCGCCGCTGTTCCGTCGACGTCCGGTCGTGATCGATGAGGCCCGAGGCTAAACGTGAACACAGCCGGGGATCCGTCAGAAGACGCGTGCCGAACCGACGGGAGGGTAGAAAACGGGGTTCCAGTGGACCGCATTCGGTATCCTGTGGTAGCTGTGTTTGCTTCACCCCGCGAAAGCTTACTCACACAGCGTACTTTTCCTGAATGGTTTCGTCTCCCTCGTCGAAAGCCGCGTCTGAATTCCCGCACGATCCCCTCTTAGGCCGGTCGGCCCTCGCGGGACCCCACGAAGGGGTCGATAATTGTTGACGCAATTAACGCCTGCGCGTAGACGCAAGTTCTCGATGATTGCGTTTCCGATCGAGCTTGTGTCGCGCGCGAATGAGCATAGTGAGCGGTGCCAAGCTGATCTCGCGTCCCCAGCTGGCCTGTGTTCGTTTTCCGGTTCGTTTACCGCGCTCGCCTGGGGGCAGCTTCTTGCCTGAAGACCCCGTGCGGGGATGCTCCATCGATACTGCTCGTGCTCCGAGAGGCTCGTTTTTATTCGCGGCGGGGCGGTCCCTTTGTTTAGATGAGATATAAGTGGGGACAAGGAGCGCGCGCTCTTTTGCTCCTGATTAGCGTCGTCTGTCACCGTCGGCCGCTTTATTGGATGCTGGGTGGTGTGGGATGACGGCAGATGCATATCTGACAGAGGCCGCCGGGGGGTTCCGGGAAGGGGACATTCGGCAGGAATTCTGGGCGTCCAAGAAGCCGGGGCTATTCCGTCGACCGGGTGGCCACCAATGGCTGTTGTTTGCATCTCTCATCACGGGTTGGCGTGACTGGAAATGATAAGCATGTGCGAACGTTAAGTTTTTACTACTTTTTGGCATAACTGCAGAAGTTCAAAGCTTTGCCAAACAAGCAAATGAGCAAGGAAAGGTGTAAACAATAATATTTGCGGTTTCGGCAGACTTATACAGTCCAATCTTATGGGCATTGTCATAAGAGCGGTGCCAAAGCCCTTGACCAGACCTTGACAGCACACCCTTGACCTTATTCAAGAGGAGGCCATCATCTCGAGAACAATGATTATATCCTCTATATCTGCGGAAATATCCTACGCTGGCCGTCCGGGAGAGCACGAATTGTTGCAATATCTCACGGTAATGAAACTTTTGATCTTCTCATAAATCCTCCGATTATTTTCCAATAATCCAATATCCAATAAGTCCGGCTCATTTCGTTTCTGCCGCAAGGTCTCCAGTGTCGGTGCAAAACTTCAAAACCAATCTGTTGCTGTACTTCAATTTCATGTTGGGGAAATATCAGCCACGGATGTAGTCCTGTAAATTCACTCCAATACTGCAGGCTCGTAAACACAGCTCGGAAGACCCGGGGATGTCTCGTTCCTTATAGATGAACCCGAAGCATTGCATTTTATAAGCGTTTTTTTTTTGCCCCGGAAATAAGTACGATGAATTCAAAACATGTTTGCATAAGTGTATTTATTTTAAAAAATGCTCTTAGACCACCGGAGGCTCTTTCGTCCACCTCCCTTCCGTACCACGGAAAATCGTCCCGTACTCTCGCTCCATCGCCCGGCCAATGTCATTACCTCAGGCCAATGGGGATAACGTCCGGGCCAATTGGCAATACAGGCCAGATTTTATGGGCGATGGCGATAGAGGACACGTGGGTCGCGTGGATCGGCGATCTGTCTAGCACATGGGTCGCGTGGATCGGCGATCTGTCTCCAGCGCTGGCTGAGTACCGCGACCCGGGAGACAGTCTGGAGACTCTGTGAGTGAGAGTTTGAGTTTGACATGAAAACGGAAATTGGGGATAAAGCAGCTCCAAGTCCTTTACATATAAACAAATGCGTATTGTTTATTGATGATCTTTTGACTGTGGCTATAGCGCGTTCTTCAGAGTAATTGTGTGCATCACGCCGGTGACCAATAGCCTGATTCTGGGTGATTTTTAGAAATCATGCCCTTTACAGAGTTTGACCGATTACTTGGAACTTGACCATTGCCCATGAACGTCTAACGGCCACCCATTAGCAAACGTTTTGACAAAGCTCAGCACAAATCGTTTCGTCTCAATCTGTCTGAGGCAGGAGTTGGTCGAACTATGGGGACTGGCGCGCTGATTAGCCGGTAATATCTGCCGAGAAATCCGGTTCCTGTCACGCAGCCCCACCGTTTTGTCACTGTTGCGTGCTGTCGGGCCATCCATTGAGGTTTGCCAATCTCACACTAATGGCCAGGATCCCCAAATCGGTGAGTTGGTCGTGACTGAGCCGAAAAGTGCTTATGGGTTCGTGGAGTGCCTTTGGGGATGTCGCTACCATTTCTTTCGCTGATCGAGGTCACCGCCTTAGCTTGCATCAACTCTCCCTCAGCGCATGATGTAGCGCCTTTTCCTTATCAGTTAAATGATTGAAAAAAAAACGTCCCAATTAAGGTGTCACATCTGTGCATATGTAAATAAGCCTTCGCCGAACATTGTTGTTCACTCACTCCACACACGCAATGCGTCTCCACTGTGACACTCCGCTCGCGACACCGCGCGTGTCCCGCCGCGGTGGGTCCTGCGAGCTCGCGGATGCCATCCATCTCCTCGGCACTTACGGCAGCGTCACCCGCTGCGTCTCCGTCTGTCGCGGCCTGCCGGCAGAACAGGGCCCAGGAGGGGACCCAGCGGGGTGCTGCGGATTGGCGGAGTCCTTTGTGGAGTCCCTGTGGGGTCCGGGGATGTGGTGTGGACTGAGAGGATCGGAGGGAGGAGGGGTTCGTTTAGACGTAGAGGGGCGCTGATGATTGTTGGTCAGAGATCAGGCATTTGCTCTCCGATTTGTGGGGAGTGATCAACGGTTATCGTCTGCGTATTTCGAGGCAATATCTATGAGATGTTTTATTCGGAGGTGCTAAGTTGGCTTTAACTTTCGTATTCATACCCATGGCCATTGGCCAATCACTTGAAAACTTGCACTTGACCTTTAGGTCCTCTCCAGCCCAGGGAAGTCTAATAAGAAAACTTCTCTTCCGTGCTCATCTGTCTTCACCTGAAGACAGATGATGTTCTGCTCCCTGTGACCCTCACCCTTATCCCATCAAACCACTATTTCCGTCGTATCATCCCTGCTTCTCTAATGGAACTCGGTAACCATTTTCTAACAATAACGCGAATGGCTCTGCTAACTCTGGCTTCAGCCGGCGCTGTGGCGGCATTGGCCGCCGGCAGTGGCAGCGGCTGCTCGGTTCTTCCACGCCGATCAATACGGTGTCCCGTAGCGTACGCTGCTGGTTCCATCGCTGCCCAGCCGGGCCCCCCGCAGGGCTGAGACGGGGTGCCGGGGTGGGTGGGTGCCCAAGGGGTGGGGAGGGTGGTGGGCACCGCGTGGGCGGGACAGTGGTCAGGTCGGGATGGGAGATTTATTGGGCGTGGTGAGCGGGGACGGAGTGGCTGCCGCTGATGCTGCTATTTTGTCGTTAGGATTGATGTTTTTTTTTTGCCTTTGTTTCTGGTTGACTGTGGTTTTTTAGGTAGGTTTCACACAGTTCTTAAAATGGTCAGAGGGTATCGTCAAATGAATCGGAACTTATACGTGTCATGCAGTTGACTGCTTGCTATGTTCTGTAAACGGTACACCGGAATACCGCTTTAACGATGGCCAGAACGAGCTTTTGACGAGCTGTTTGTTTTTGCAATGCCACTGAAATGTTGTTTCAAACGGACTCGTCAAAACAAAGCAACGTCGTGATTTGTTGACCTCAGCGATCGCACAAACAAGATCAATTGATCCGGTAGGTCAGAAATGCAGGTGGTCTCAGTTCATTATCAACCTACAGCTACCTGCGCCTGGACGCTTGCTTCCACTCACATTTGGATAAGTGTGTTTTTATTTCTAGCCGGTGAATTGTTTTTCGATTTTATGTTCCTAAGTTGTTTGCCCGAGCCGTCCGAATTTCCATTAGGCAACATTAAACATTTTCACTTAATTTCTTTATGGCAAAACAAATGCCAATGCTTTGTTGTAGCACAAATTTGTACCCAATTGTTCCCGAAACATGTAGTTGATACTTTATCCCTTCGGATGTCGATCGAACTCCATTCCATTTACCCTTCAGACATGCTCCTGTTTGGCTGCGGTCCAGACGAGGCAGCACTGCTGTTGGCGGCACGGCGCTCTTGTCTCGGTGTGAGCACAACTCTGATGACTGAGAGATAGGTCAGGGCCGGCCGGCGCTCTCAAAGGGAGGGGGATGAGAGAGGGGAGCGGGGACATGTGTGGCAGTGACGGGCCTGTGGCGGCGGAGTTTTTTATGGACGCCATTGCGGCAGGGAGACCTCCGAGTCATTACCGGTAATGTGAACCGCTAATGGTTCGCGGCGCACTGTGCTGGGAAGAGCTGCGAGTGTTTTTTGTTATTCGGGATGGGGTGCCGGATTAAATGATCAACGGGATATCACAGATCTTTCCTGGATATGCCGTAGCTGTCTCTAGTCATTAATCAGAGTATTGATCAGTGCTGTTTTGTGGCAGCATTCCAGCTGTGCTTGCTAACACATCGCTATTTCGTGCTTGCATATTAAGCTATATTTTAGCACACTCTGATCTGTACCAAAGTCCCGTGGCTTTTAAGATCAGGCGCCCAACGCTAAGATTAAAGTCCGCCGCTCGTTTACCAAACATCAATACACCCCGTGGTCTGTTCTCACGCGACCCATTGATTGACTATCGACGTTCCAACGGGCTCGTCCTCGGGCGGTGGCCTCAGGCCTTGTTTGGAATCAGAGCGAGTAGCCGACAGGCCCCAGAACGTTCACAAACTGATTAGATCAGCCCGGAACGGGGCAGAGGGCTGGCAGTCACCCCCAGATGCGTATTGGAGCTCTTCGAATGGGCGCCGCGTCTCCTGAAAAATGGCGCTTTTCGGTTAGTTTGGCTCAAAGTGCAGGGAAGAAAGGGAGCGAAAGTGCGCTTTGTGATGTCAATTTACAAGCGAAAGGAAAGGGGAGAATTTCATTGGCGAGGAATGGGGAGCTATGATTTGCTCAGGAATGTTTTGATATGATGCGATATTTGATGGAAGGTTCTTGGATAGGGGGAGAGTCGATGCAATAATCTTGATCCGTTGAAGGCTATGAAATGACGTGTAAATCGATTGATGCTTACACGAAGAATGAAGTAATTGAATATTTATTATTCATGGTTCGTCTGTGATGTGGTGCTCACCATACCCTTTTACCCGTCCATGTGTTCATAATGTGCCTCAGGACACATTCAATCCTTCGTTTGGCATCCGCATTATCACACGGAACCCACACCTGCCGTTTTTACACCTCTTTTCAGCCCTTTCTCGCGTCCCATGGGTGTCCTCAACATATCTAAGCCGGCTGTGGCGGCGGTCTCTGCCAATAAATAACCCGGGTTCCTGCTCCAATCCGCCCTTCAGGATCACAGGGGAGTCCGGGGTAGTTCTTTTATCCTCACCTGGCCCGAGGGACCGGAACCAGGGGTGTGACATCCGTTACTGCAGGTCTCATGTGGACCGGATTTAATGTGTATAGTGTATAGGTGGGAAGGGCTCTGACGTGGTATGCTGCGATTCAAAAAAGAAACTGCAACCCGTATCTTGTCTTCGTATTCATCATCTCTTCTTCATCTCTTCTTTCGTATTAGAATCAGAATAAGGCGCACTTAAGCAACATTACGAGTACGACATCTATCGACGGCACTACAAACCACATACACCCCCGAATCTCGCAGGACAGAGTCGAGTGTTTGCCGGTTTGTAAGTTCGTACACTGTGGCCTGATGGTGGCCTGAGTCGGTGACCGGATGAGCCGACTGCATCAGCGGCACAATAGTTTCATTGCCGGGCGGGCCAGTCGACCGGAGAGGAAGCGACCAGTTGGCCCAATCTGGCGGCCCGGAGTCGGCTCACTCGGGGCGCGGGGCTGCGTGTGCGTGTGGGATGTGAGTGACAAGGGAAAAGAATGATGGGTGATCCGCGTAGTCACGTTAACATCACACTGTGTGACATGTTTCTGCAGGTTTTGACAAATGGTGCTACGAGCTAGCCTACAGAGTAGATTTAAATTGTGAAAGTTTCGTCGTCATCAAGTTCTGATATGGGTTTTAACCTCACTTTTCCGCGAACGAATTGTGCGTAACTTTTAGTCCTGTGTGGGATGACTGATATTCTGAGTTGTTTGAGGTTCAGCTCAGGAAGTTATGCCAGACTAATTTAGCCCGCGCCCTGATGGGGGGGGGCCATTTTGGCCCCCCCCCCCCTGTGGTTTTTCTTAAATAGCGAGAAAACGGCGGCGCGCAGCGCCGCCAAATTTTGGGTACCTTACCGGACATCAATTTGACACCTTCACACAAAATTTCAAGTCACAGGTCACCTCAGGTCAGGAGTTATTGAGGTCAAACTGAGGTCATGTTCGAGTAAAAATGAGCAAAAAACATGACATCTTGAAACGCTCACCAATTCTACAGTTAACAAGCAATTTTAAAGTTCTTTATGTGGTTGTGTAGAGAAAAGACGGCGCTACAAAACTGATATCTCGGATTTTCGAAATTTTTGGATTTTGACCCCCAAAAAATAAAAAAATGATTTTTTTAGAAAAACTCAAAAAATTTCCAAAATTTTTTTTTCGAATTTCGAAAAAAACCGGAATATATGTGATAGTCCCTGCGCTCTTCGATATACATACAAAATTTTAGATCGATACCTCTTTTTTTGGCCAAGTTATAGCGAAAAAACTGTTAAAAATTGATGACGTCAAATTTTTGAACTCAATTTTTAGCAATTCTAGACCTCGTAGCGCAAAACAGAGACCACCATTGAACTCCCCGTGACGAGCTGCATCGAATCAATACCCATTTTATGCAAAAATATCAACTTTGAAATTTGACCTAATTTGACCTGACCTTGACCTGACCTTGACCTGACCTTGACCAAAACGTGACCTAAGCTAGCCCTAAAGTCTGTCTGACCCACATAATCGCATTTGTCATGTAAAATGGACCATAAAACATGTATCACACGACACTTTCATATTGTGACCCCCCAGTGACCTGACCTCTGTGACCTGACCTGGTATCAGTGACCTCAAATAGCAAAATATGTGTTTGAAGAACATTTCCCCATCGATGATTTTCAATGAAATGCATTTTACACGATTTTACAACGCATTTCTTGAAATGCCTGTAAACGGTGAAAATTCGACCTTTGACCTGACCTGTGACGTCATCGGTTTGACCGAGGTCCATGAAATTGGGTCACAAGGTAGTTCCTCGTTGGGGCTATCCAACACCGTTTACCGCTTGTCGCTATGTTGCGTGGTTCTCGAGATCTGAGGGGGGGGCCAAAATGGCCCCCCCCATCAGACCGCGTTGCTCGGCAGACCCCATCTGGGCGCGGGTTAGTAGAGTGGCCAACTTTGAACCACTTACGGGCTAGATAACTCGATATTTAGCCTTTCGTGGTTTTGAAAGCCGTGCTATTAAAACGCAGTCTTACTGGCGCCTCAAAGAGTTATCAGGGGCTTCGTTTTCGGTGTCGAAGCCTCGACTGTTCCAAAGACGCTGAACGATTCGGTCAGCTGTCTGCCAGTCCAATGTTCAGTGTCAGATTAGAAACCCCACGAGGTGACAGCTGTAGCTATTGCTCCTGACAGGTGCATTGTGAACTTTTATTTGCAATTTTAATAGACAATATCTTACGGGCTTACTGCAAACTGCCGGAGCGTATTGTATCGAGGTTTTTGCTTCGCTCTGAAGCTGCTTACTGCGGCATGTAATTGGCTTGCTTTCTTGCGGGAGCTTTTTGAATTGTTTCAGGCCCACATACAGAACTAATATTTGGTCTCATCCAATGTTTTTAGGGCAATTGCTCCCTCTTCATTGTCGTGTCCTGATGTTGATCTCCAGTATGCTCCTTTGCGTCATGTCACACCCAGCCCCTGTCGCTCCAGATACAGTTGCTAACCACCACCCCTGTCTTCTGTCCCCTCAGGCGGTACCTGATTCTGTCGAGCCGCGTGGTGCGTCCCGGCCACCCGTACCGCCTCTCTGTGAACGTGCTGGATAACCGACAACCAGTGGTGGTGCGCGCCGCCCTGTTCAGGGACTCGGTGCGACTGAGCGGCGTGCAGCGAGAGTGTGCCGAGAACAGCATGAGCCTGCTCGAAATACCGGTGAGTGTGAATTAGATTAGACAATTAGATTACTTAGACAGCATCAATGAGGGATGGGGAAATAAGGCAGCGATAGTGCTGTAGTACGGTGGGTTTTGGATTGGAACTGCAGTGGATGTGGTTGCGAGGCACAATCCTCTTCATATTAAATGGGGGAGGGTGTTCGGACTCGGTAATCGCTATCAGTCCAGTGTCATTCAGTCAACAGCAGTGGTGGCTGAGTCGTCTCCATGCTTCTCATAGTCGGTTCACGATAATCAATCTCACAACCAGTCTCCGTTCGCCCTTTATTATTCTCTCATCATTATAATAAAGTTACCGTTGTTGTAAGAGCAACACGATTAGCTTATCAATTATTATTTGGTCTTTGGCGATGGGACGCTGTGTGGTCCTGCTTATGCTTAGCAATGAGCGAATAATATTAGGAATGCACGCCCTTCTTCTGTGCACCGATTACTTTATCGTTCCCCTGCCATTAAACATTGCACGCTGTTTTCGCACTGTGATCTTATTCATTCCATCCGGACTGCTGAAATTAATGTTGTGCGCATCCTGCTCTACAGATTATGTGCTTTGATAGTTTCACTCTAAACCATTACAGCTTCTGGTGATCTGCATCAGTAAGACATAAGAGGCACAGGCGCCAGAGAAAAACACTTAGCAGCGGTCTGTCTTATCAAATAATGTGATCCTGGCCACCCGCGAGTCTGGCAAGGGAAGGTTCTGCGTTGGACCCCAGTGGCATTTAGATTGTTTGCGTTTTTCGGATGCAATGGGGAGGAATGAATGTGGTCTTGCTGGTGCAGTAGCGGGGCAGTGGTGTAAGTAAAATTAATGATCTTGTCACATTTAGATGTTCATTGTGCTCATTGGACTCTCCGACCAATCCACTTTACTGGCGCGCAACAATTTTATGTTCTTTCAAAAAAAAAATATTTATGAGTAAACAAAAAAAAAATCCCCAGGCCGACGGAAACTTGTTTTATGCATGAAATTGCAATGGTAGCTACATGTATAACTCAGAGGCATTGCAAGAGCAGATGGAACTTTCAATCAATGAACGTTTCTGCACCACCGAACCCATACCGTCTCTATCATTTTCATCCAATCACCCGCCGCGTCCAACCCTTCTCACCCTCTCTCAGCACGCCTCGTCAGCCTTTCGCCAAGTGGGGGCGGCGGTCTCAGTCCTCTCGACCCTCCGCCCGATACCCGGCTGGTGGGATCACACCACACGGCTGGTGAGCTAAGCGGCCCATGATCCCCGCTCGGCGCCGCGGCGCGGAAGGGGTGAGCCAACCGCGCGGCGCGCGCGCGGCTTCCGTTGGCGCCGCGGCCGGACAACAGACCCCCTCCGGAGGGGGCAGGGGTGGGGGGGGGGCAGATGCGGCGCACGCGTGGATAATCCGGTGCGCGGCCCAACAATCGGCCGGGCGACGCGCGCCCGATCGGCCTGACGGTTCAATGCGGCCCGTCTGGGAGGGTGGCTGTGCGGCGCGGGCTGCCGCAGTCGACGGCGGGCGGCTGCCTGTGCGGACGGGGAGGTGCGCTAATGGATAGACGATGATTCATCAATCGTCGCCGCATTATGCCTAAAATGCATTCAAAAGCCCGGGTGGCAGCCTTCACCGATCACGCTGCCTCGCTGGACGCTGGATAAAGGGTGAACGATTCAGTGGTGCAGCTGCCTGCCTGAATCTGAACTGTAGAAGTGTAGAACATCGTGTGCACTTGTGTAGCACTGTTGGATGCTGTTATCTTGTTCCATCCTTCGATTCCGATCTTGTAAGCTTCCAAACCATCGAAAACATTCGTCAGTTACAAACGCCTTTCTTCCACATCCTTTGAACTTGTGTCACTCGCTTCTCACAACTCCTAACCTCAAACGCGCCGCATAGCTCCGGGCGCGTGCCAGCGCAGAGCGGCCCGTATGCGTGCGGCTCCCCCGGCGGTGGGGCGACACGCGCATTACGCACAATGCGACGAGCGGGTGGCCGTGTTGTCGCGCGCGCGGCGCGGCCGCTCTGTGTTGTGGAAAGCGGTCGGTAGCGGTGATCGCGTTGTTTGTTGGTGTGTGTGCCGACAGAGGTGCCGCCGGCCGCGACCGACGGCTTCCTTCCGACCCGGAAACACACCCGTCGCCGCCACCGCTGGGGTCGGGGTGGGGAGGGAGGGGAGCAGGGGGATGTGGAGAAGGGGTAGGTAGCGCCGAGCGGTCTAGGCGGCTGCATTGGGAACTTTGGGAGGCGATGTATTGCTAAAGGATTCACCCAACGCTCTTCAACAATTGTCGAAACTTCGTACCTAAATCAAACGTCAAATGAGTTGTTTCTGTCTGTCATCAACGCTTCCACTTCGCTTATTTTCTTATCGATTTGATGCCAGCTGTTTCAGTTATAGGTACTCCATCTCTATGATAAAGGACTGAGGACAAGAATTGAGGCATAAACTCGCATGAGTTGTGGGTCAGTGCCGAGAGGAACATTTCTAGCGCGATGTTATTATTCATGTTTAGGGCCACATTATGGAAATCAGCTTTCAAACAGTTTGGTTGGTAGGTAATAGGTATGCTTACTCTCAGACCTTTATGTTCTTCCACATCGCGCAGTGTATTAGCTGTCGACGTTTCACTGGGAAAAATGTTGCGAAAATGACCAAATTACAGTGTCCTATCCTAGTTCAATCGGGCGTCTTCTTTATTACGTTTCAGTGGTGCTGTTCGGAGGAAATGTTGACTGAAGTACGCCTCGTTGCGAGCTCTTTTCATCTCGGTTAGAGACGAGGTTTATTGCCTCCGTTTGGGAGCGCTGCTCGTAGCTTTTCGGCAGGCTGTTATCTATCGAGTATATTTTCTTTTGTCCGGTTGTTGTCGTGTGTGCTCGGTGATTACATCCAATCGCTGATTTATTTCTCTAGTTTCTGTTGGTTGTAATGAAATAGGGCTGCTGAAAAAAGACGCTGCTGTAAATAACTTGGGGGAGGTATTCCTTGTTCACAACTTCATGCATGTTGCATATGAGTACGCAACCGACAATACGTATTATACGTAAGATATAAAATGAAGTAGATACGCTTAACGACTGTTGAACATTAGAAGGCACATACCTATTTTTTGTACGTTTCTTTAATTCCCCGGTCCAGGCGTTTAGGCACTCTCACTCGATTTCCTTGAACCTCCGGATTATCAACGATTTATTTATGCAGTCTCACAACAGGCCTGCGATTGTTGATGTCATTCGCGTGTCCTACCTCAGCTACCTGTATCGCCAGATAAAATACAGATACACGACTTTGGCTGATCACGCGTGTCAGGAACTTTCCTCATCTAGTTAACGGTAATTCGCTCAGACAATTCAGACATGTCTCCCTGCGGTAGGCTACCGGTCACGTGACTTGTGTACCCGCTGTAACCGCTACGGGTCGTGCCTACAGTAGAGGGCATTGTTCATGCATTGTGTCACGCAGGCCAGGTTCGTGACCCTTTGTGCCGGCAACCTAGCCACTTGAACCACCCGCGTTCTCACCACGAGAAGCCACAGCCTTCCCGCGTGTGACCGTCACGTATGTTGACCAATTTTCTGGTCATAGGTGATGAATGCGCTGTTTTCGCGGTGTGTTTGCTTCAGATCCTACCCGCAATGGGGCTTCGAACGGTAGTTGTTCTGTCAGTGAACTAGGCCTTTATACCTGCAATTGCATGGGTAAAAATCCCGAGCCTTGGATTAGAACAGTGATTGCGCAAATTCCTTGCGAGGTCTTTAAATGAAGCTGGCTGGCCGCTGACAAGTGACAGCAGCTGACCAATAACGTCTTCTTTGTGTACGTATGTTACAAATTTACAGAGGATATGAGGAAGTGTGGTTAATCCCAACTTGATCATGCTTAGCCTGCTCTTTGAGATACACACTCGCGCAAGTAACAAAAAGAAAGCCAGACCCAACTTTGTAACTTATTCTTTACGCCTTGTCATTATCCGACCCAGCTGACTTGACCTACCGTTCGTCAGGTGCCGTCCAACAGCGGGCCGGGCCGGTACCGTCTACACGTGGAGGGGAACGAGCCGGATCAGCTGGAGGGCTCGCTGTTCCGTAACCAGACCGAGCTGCGGTTTGAGGCCCGCTCGCTGACCATGCTGGTGCAGATGGACAGCCCCGTCTACCGGCAGCTGCAGACAGGTGAGGAGCTGACTGCGGGGTCAAGACGACAGGGCCTGGTTCATATACATTATACATAGAAAAGTGGAAAAAGTAAAAGTTTGCTGGAAAAGTGAGACAAAGTATGGCAAAGGGTGACCCGACAGATGGGTTCTTATAGCCACCCTTACACAATACACACCTCACCAACGTCATCAAAAGTGTCCTTTGAGTAACTAAGTGGCACTTTTGCAAAGTGATAAAGTGACACTAGCCTACGGGCTTTTCTATGCATATGAGCTGGGCCCTGGGACTCATTGGTGCAGTCATGTCATGGAATTATTGGCCCTCAGAACGCCCTTGTGGTTGCTAAGGTGACAAAAACGATTTCCGCGGCCGACCCACGCGCTATTCGATAAATGTCACTGGCACGCGGCATCACGCAACCGGAAATTCCGGTCACACCTGCTGACGCGAGGGAAGTTTTGGGTGCGCTCACCGTTAGCGAATTTATTTTACTTACGGATGCGATAAACCTTTGAAGTTCATGACTTTCGTCGAGTTTATTTCTTGTGTCATGGGTGAACGAGCCCTGCTCAGGAGCGAGCTTGTGGGACACAGGATGGTATTTGAAAGATTGTGATGCGATGCTGCTGCAGTAACTCATTCGTTCAACACCGCTGTTGAATCACTCACCCATTGCTCCATGTGCTGCGCTGATGAAATTGCGCCCATTGAACAAACGACTGCCGATCAGTGTTCGTTTGTTTCACGTTTGCCCTTCCCTGTCCAGTGTCCATGGCACACGGGGCCCACAGTCTGTCGAGCAGACCCCTCTTTACGAGCCGACCCCAGCCGGTCGGCACTTCAGTCGCCATTACCCGGCATTGTTCCTGTGCGGGAGGGGGTAGTGGTCGACTGGGGCACGGGAGGGGAAATCAGTGGGACGTCCGCTGATTACCGGCGTGTGCCACGTAAATTTGAGCCGGCCACGTGCCACGTGCCGCACGAGTGACCCCCCCCCCCCCTCCCCCAGTGCTGGCCGCCCCTGTCTGCCCTTATGGGCTCCCTTCCCCTCATGGCCCTTCCCCGTTCATTTTTCGGTCCATCTGGCTACTCACACTCGTTCTGTCATCTGTATGGAGTCGATGTTCGTTATCCGTTTTGATATAACTTCAAACAGTTGTTTATGATGTTACAATTTTGTATTATTTTCATTTCAATCAGTGTTTTCGTTGTTTTCGTTTCTTTTTCTGTTTTCGTTTCTCCTTCAACCAAAGTCTGCATGTGTCTTGTAGCAGCAGGGGCTGAAGCTATCGTGAAACCGAGAAGATGGCTTCTGAAGATGTCTTCATAACCCAGCAGGATGTCATCCAAAGGGCTTATGAACCCTTCTGAAAGACGAATCCGTCCATTAGATTCTCAGTCACGTAGCCAGACAGCTTTGTTGAATCGTCGCTTGATTTAAGGCCTGTGTCGCGCTCTCTGTAGGGGTAGCGAGTACGCCGCCGGTGCCGTTTTGAGACTGGTGAAGCTGAAACGGAGCGCTGTTATCAGTATTCGAGTCATGATGGCTGATGCTGTCTGGTTCAGAACTTCGGTATTTAAAATGACGCTTCTCTTGGATCGTTTTTCCCTTCTATGAAAAGGACAGCCAATACACGTGTAGAGCAACTGTGTTATGCAGCAGTGGTCACTTATATTTTATCTGCAACCATCCACTGTCCCCGCCGATTCGTCCCCTGCTCCGGTGATCGGCAGCTGCCCTGAGGGGTTTGTAATCGTCACCCCCACCGGCACTGTTGACCCCGAGTTCCCCTGATCAGTCACCCTCTGGAGACTGTGATTATCCCCTCTGGCGTTATCTTCGTAGAACTGCCCCGCTCCTGCCTCTCAGCTCAGATGTTCTGACTTCATGGCATATTTCGGATCGATAGGGTTTGGCTTCTGCTGGGATGACGGAATTGTTGCTATAACGGCAGATCGATGGCTCTTTTGGGGTCGCTTGTCTGGAGGTTTCAACCAGTTTCTTGCCGTAGTCTGCGCCGCTATGTCTCTTGTCTGCGTGCACTCACACCCCATCTTGACGTTTATCCTCCTTCCTTTCCATTCCTTCACGTCCTTTTCCCGCTGCCCGGTCCACCCCGCCGCTGTAAGGGGGCTCAACACTCCCATTGGAGTGGTGCGTGTCCACCCGAGCCGTGTCCCAGTCGACTGATGACTTCTTCGCTGCCGCCCTCGGAAGGCGAGTAATGGCCGCCATCACTCCCGAGAGTCAATTAACGCACACGCCGCCGGGAGGGACGTGTTTTTACCCAGAATGCTGAACTCGCGGCCTGAGACAGGCGCGTGCTCGGGATGGTGCGACGGCGTGGGGCGTAGCGGGAAGTTGGAGGAACCGAGAAGAGAGAGAAAAGACAGAAATTAAAAATGACTTAGCAGGCTGACGATGGTACGATGGGTGATTGGAGGGGAAAGGGAGGAAGTTATCAGCGCTCATCGCTTTCAAGACCTAACGCCATGTAAGACTTGGAAGGTTTTATGGTCTTCAAGTTGAATTTTTTCGAGAAGGCAGAATTGACTTTTGTTGAATCCTCAAAACTTATTGCATATTGGTATTTCGTTGTATACTTTTTGTTTCAGATTTTAGTACTGGATATCCAATCTTCCGGGAGGAATTTCATTTTCTTCTGTCGGTTTCTTACCATGTTTGTTGTCTCTCTTCCTTGTTCATCGCTCCTTTACGGGATTTCCCTCTAACAAGCGGCGCCGCTGGTCTCCTATGGGAGTCACAACTGTCCGCCCGCGGGCCTGTTTTGCCGGCAGCGGCCGCGGGGAGGCCGCTCCGCTGGGGCTGGCCGGTCGGTGCCACCGCCCGGGGCGGTGCCGAGTGCCCTCAGGGGACACCGGTCGCCGCCGGGGTCGCAGGGGTCACACACCCCGCGCGCTGGCGCAGCTGGCGGACTGAGCTGGGGTCAGAGGAGGGAGGGTGGCGGGGCAGCGGCCGGACCGGTACCCATGGGACCAGACCGCCAGAGGAAGGGTGAAGCATTTGGCCATGGTGAAAGTCATCGTCTCTAATTGAAGTTCATGACCGTGGGTAGCGGGTGTTCTCTTGTGTCTTTTTCACCAGCTGTTTCTTGGGACCGTTGTTCCACGTAACCTTAAATAGACGGGACGATCGCTTGGCTTTTCTACACCAGACAAGGTTCACTGCGCTCACCCAATTGACAACACATCTCAAAAGCTGTTTGTGACGTTACGTGCTCTTTTAACGGCGCCCTTTTATCAGCACCCATGCAGGGCTCCAACCAAACGAACCAATTAGGTCGGTCATGGATGGCCCTTTCAGTGTGGACCCGTTTCGCGTGGGGTACCGCCTGGTCCCGGTCTGCACGACGCACGCATCATCAATCATTTCCCACCACCTGCTTATTCGTGGCGCTCGTACCAGTTTTGTCCATCCTCGCGGATAAATACTCGGGACTGATCACTAGATTTACCGTGGCAGACCAGCGTCTGCTGGTTCGAGATAAAAGTCCAACCCTTGATGGTGATTTTATTTTCATTCGTCACTTTGATTGCTGAGACTGTCCAACGTAAAACTGGGATGTCTTTGATCAACTTGTGTTTGTGTGTATAGCCCTGACTCCTGACTGGAGCTCAAAATGCCTATGAGCTCAACAAACCAAGATGCAGCACACTATGTAGATGTAGGGCTGAATTCAAAGCCAAATCGAGCCCGGACGCCGCAGCACACGTCACGCAGAGTGTCTCTTGCGGAAGTGAGTGTGCCAGGAGTATCTACAGTCGCACTCTCGGCGGTCTTGGCGGGCCGGGCTGCCGGTGGCGAATCTGGCGCACTGCTGACATACCCTGCGTGCCGTGCGCCTCACAGTTTAACCGGTTGATGAGCAGTGCATCGATGGGATGCCTGTTGGATGCCACGAGAGGTCAGGGTGTGTGTGTTAAGAAGATGGTGCAGCTTGCCTCAGCTGCTGCTGTTGCGTATGTGTTATGGAGAATGGCGTAAAGTTATGGTTTGAAAGGGAACTTTGTTTATAAGGTGCAGATTTTGACGTTCTTTGAATCCCGTGTAAGATCCTTAATTAACTACCATTTTTTTAGATGCATTGTGTCGTAATTTCAGCAGAGCGTTTAATATTTACTGCTGCTTCGTGTTACACGAAAACGATCACCACTCTGTGCCGAAATCACAACACCATTAAGCACAACGGAAGCTAAAGTAAACAAGGGGCGGCGTTTTTCGTCTGGGATGGGCCACAAAACATGCTATTCTTGCCAGCTTGAAGGGAGCACCTGTGACCGGGTCCTTTCCCCGCACTGCTTTCCCCGAGCGGATGAATTTGTACAGCTTCTACGAGACGGTCCACTAATATTTTTGATAGCTAAGTGGAACTTTGCTAGTGATATGCAGAATGCTCCTAGATTGAGCATCAAACTTAAAGTACAGTTCAGTCGCGCTTTGATGGGTCACGTTAACGTTCTTTCAAGCGACCTTGCTTCACTCACATTTCTTTGGCTCCAGTTCTATTATTGAAACTTTGCCTCGCCTGCCTTTTGCTTGTAATGGGTCAGGACTCGACTCGCCAAATCTAACCGATGCCCGTCTATCGTATGTTCCAGTCCGGTTCCGGGTGGTACTGCTGGGAACCGATCTCAAGTCGTTCAAGTCATCGGCAGACGTCCGGCTGCTGGATCCGAACGGCATCATCATGAAGCGATGGCCGTCACTGCAGGTGAGCTCGGGGCCGAGTGGGGTGGTGGTAGAAACGGTGGATCAATTGTTGATTCATGCCAGCATGAGAATAATGAAAATTGTTTTCGGTCAAATGGCCCCGCGATTGTGCTATACTTAACCTGAACATTGACAAATGTGGCTGGTCGATGTCGATGCTGAAAGCTCGAAACAAAACTACAGGAATCTATAGTGCTACTTCACGACAGATAGTTGAAAGTTGAAACTTTGTCCACAATTTCCACACGTCTGACACTGGTTGTGGTTAGCGAGCTATATATGGCCTTGGTTAGCGAGGAGTGGAGCTGGTGCGCCAAAGCGTCATATTTCTCTGACGCAGGATCAGCCAGCGGCTTACCGGCGCTTTGTGGGATTTGTTTCACGATACTGGGCCCGATTTTGTCCCTGTATGCGATGGTGGTTATGTCCCTGAGCTTAGCTACATAGCCGTTTACATAGATTTTTGGACTATGAATCATTTATGGCGCCAAAAAGTGCATCCCGATTCAATCAAGCAACCTCATTTCCATATTGAGGCTGCATATTGACGTGGAAAGTAGCGTCGTTTTTTCATAACCCGATAATGGTTTCATTATTATTGCCTTAATGTGACAATTCTTGTTGTGATAAAACTCAATGCGTGATTTGCGATTCAATCTGTTAGCTGGCTATGCATTGTCCATGCTCCAAAATGGGCGTAACTCTTCACTCTGCGGCGGGTTAAACGTAATAAAATTGCTGCAATTGTATCAGTATCGAAGAGCATAGCGGTACAGTATCATGAATTCATAATGTCACATGGCATGCATCATAACTTCCTATCCTATATTAGGCTGAATGCCAGGAACTGGCCATAGCACCTCGCCCATAGACCCTGACAATAACACTCTCGTGGGAGCGACCGGACTTACTGGAGCGGCAACATCACAGACACGACACTACACGTATTTTGCACGAGACCATTGCAGTAGAGTGCAAAGTCCCGTGCGACAAGTAATGACACAATGACACATGATGGCCCATCGTAGCTGGTCTCGGCACAAAACGGGAGCTGGGAGACAGATGTGGTGGTTATCCGAAGGATAATCCCCGCATAAATCTGCTTTTGGTGGAACGGCACCTGCGCGTATGATGGTCCATGCAAATCTCCCATTTTTATCTGCCGCATTTTTTCCCACGGGAAGTTTTTTCGTTTTGATCATTTGGCACATCCATGGAATTCAAGGACAGATCAAAACAATAGGGGAAGTTGGGGCAATGCCGGAGTTGGGGCAAAGCCGAAATTCGAGATATTTCTAAAACCGTACGACATGGTTGCCACGTCTCAGTGATGCTCTGAAGCTTAAGTGACTACAATTATCGCATGTTTGTTACGAGTTGTCGTTTGGAATACTTCGGCTGTGAGGGCGCCAAAAGCGTTTTCAAGGTACGTTTCCCTTGTACTACATGCGCCTTTGAAGCTGCATTTCTTACTCATTATGCTACCGTTTGTCTGGCCAATTCGGTCAAGTAATCTTCAGCATGTCTTTGCATAAGTGTGCTGCCTATTTGAAATTTATACAGCACGTTTAAAAGTTATGGGCCTGCAAATGAAAGTATGGCTGGCTGGGGTAATGCCGAAAACGTGCAATTACGCACGTTAAAGCACGCTACGTGGACTTTACTGCTGTAGAATAGCAACGCGTATTTTTAGTCAAACAAATTACACTTTCAGCCGGCACAACGGCCTGTTACCTATAAGGAATGATTTGCCTAGCATTTTTTTTTTATTATATCACACAATTATAACTTCCAGTGTGCACCAAGCGTCCTCAAGCTCTTAAAACGCGTGTCAGCTTTGATGAATTTTGGATAAAGTTTGAGATAAATTGGCAAAACATCAATGTCTGCATTCCTCGTAGATCATTTATCCCATTTTCGGCTTTCCCCGCAGTCCGGGGCAACGCCGAAAAAGTCAGTTCTTTGATATTTTTAGTTTTTGCGCTTAACGGTATGCGAATTCATCAAATGCGCCTGGTAGGGGAAGCCGGGGGAAGCCCGGCATAGTAAGCTCTTTTTCATTTTTATTACATACCATACGTGCTGTGTAAAATTTTGATATCCTGTTAGCTAGCCAAGTTCATTGGCCGTGTCTTCCCAAAAATTCGGTTTCGTGGAACAAGTATAAGGTTGAGAAAATCGAGTTTTAAAAAAGTGTTGATTTTTCTGGGGTAAGCCTGGCATAGGGGTAACGCCGGCCACCTCCCCAGCGCTTTACAACGAGTTGATGAAACCATTATGTGTCTTCCAAATATTAACGGAAAGTGAAATATTAAGGTACTGATTAGCTCTGGACATCTTAGAGTTTATGTCACTACTGGTATTTTAGCTAGCGTCTACCACATATACAGTACAGGTCGATGAAAATCGTGATGCAAAATTGATTAAAAATGTGTATTTCAAAATTCCTTAAAATTTATTTTTCTTTTTACCTTAATGCATCATATTGCATATCATTCGACTCGGCTGATGAAGAAGAACACAACGACACCATTTTTGAAGCTCTAGCTTCATTGTCTGTCGCGTTATCTGCAAAAACGTAGTTTGACCCTAGTTGACCTTAAGTGACATGACTGGCTTTGTCTATGATAACATGTTTATTTTCGAAATTTATCTTTGATCTAGAAGTTAACGAAACCTGCTCAGTACCTATTATCTCATGGAAAACAGTGGTTTAGTGGTATTGCTCTCGGTTGGGGGTAAGCTTGGCCACTCGCCCGGGGTTACCCCAATGTGCTTATTTTTATTTTAGAACAGCGATGTTCGAAAAAATGTCATACTTAAGCCAGCCAGCCTCGTCACCCCTCACTACAAACACTTAAACGGTCCTTACATAACATTCGTATAAATATTAGTACTGTATGGTATAACATTAACAGTGCAACATATCTCACTTTTTAGCTAAAAACCCTTAAAATATCATTTTTGCTCTATAACTTTAACAATATGCAATTTTTGTTAGCCTTAACTTTTTTGCTGGCGTTACCTTAGCTGCCACGCTGAAAGGACAAACAGTTGAGCATTTTATTGTGAATAATTTAGCCGGAAACGGGGTGGCCGGGCTTCCCCCGCGCCCGGGCTTCCCCCGGCTTCCCCTATGTTTGAAAGACAAAAGACTGGCCTCTCGAATGACGCCAACAAGAATAGCTTATGTTGTCTACCTTGCGTGCTACGGGCGTCAGAAAAAAAGTATTCGGCGTTCCCCCAATTTCCCCTACAATAAGTATATGATGACAGGTGAGGCAAAGTAGACCTCGCCCTCAGCATTCATCAATTCACTCATGAATTCATAAGCGTACCGTGGATCCTAACCTTTCCAGCGGGTTTTACTGTGGAAGAGGAATAATACGTTATGGAAGCTTAGACAAAGGCCGAAACTCAACTGTCTAGTTACAAAATAAGCATTTTTCATTACACCACCGTCCACCATCAACATAACAAAGCTTGTTAATGTAGTGCCTACAAGTACAAATCTGCTGCTCGGTAACTAACCGTAGCCAACTCCAGCCCCCGCCCCCCGCCCCCACTGACTTTACCTCGCTTGGAAATGGTGGTGGTGGTGGTGGGGGGGGGGGGGGGTGGAAGAGAGATGGTAGCACGATACCGACCCACCAAGGCCCACACCGCCCCGGGCCTAAATTGCGTGTTAAAAATGCAGCGGCTGGTCCGCCCGGAGCCCGGGCGCGTGTCGAGCCTCCGGGACCCGGGCGGGACCTCGGCTGAATACGATGTTACATAGGCCACGCACGGCAGTGACGAACAGTGACATGGAGGATGGGGTGGCGCTGGGATCGCTGAGGTTGGACGTGTAGATTATGCAGGAGGTCAGAGATTGGTGGTGTGAGCTTACGCTGAGGTGCATCGGTTTCGAGACATATTACAGATGGACGGTTTACAGTGTCATGCTCTCAAAAACATGCACTCGTTCTGAACATTTTGTGTATCTGATGATCAGACAATAAGCTGAAGAAAACATTAATGCAAAAGTTTTTTTCAAGTTTTCTTTACTTACACCAAACTAGGTTAGTGGCACAATGCAATCGACCCAGTATTCGTGAGGTCACTTTGCAAACATTCCCCAGGCATTCAGCGTTGTTTGTTGCGGAAATGTTCCCCTGGGCCGACAGACACTTCTAGACCTCCCTGTCAGGTTTTACACTCACTAGGTCATCAACTACCATCAACTTGTTGTCACACCATCTTTAGACACCTTGTTTCCCTGATGTCAAGGTTTTGGACCATAAACATGTGGAATAAACGAGGATTATTTGCATAAAAAGCGGCAATGTGCTGAGGATTCATCGATTGGGACAGGAGAGACACAAAAACCACGACTCTAGAGCCTGGAATTTATGTCCTGGGTGAGCGAATGAAGCGGTTCATTCGTTTCCGTAACGACCCTAAGTCCGGCCAGCGACGCTCTCATGCCGTTGGCCGTCGCTCTCATGCCCTTTTGGTACACAGATAACATCACGTGACTAACGACCAAGTGTGAGGAGACAGACGGCAGACGGTCACGTGACGAATGACGATGTTCCGTGGGGCTCGGCCCTGCCGGTCGACATGATCGTACGTTTGTGTCTCTGTCGGGGTCTGAAGTCTGTAGACCTGATATGGAAGGTGCTTGAGGTACCCGAGGCCTTATACGGTCTTCAGTTTGAGCTGCTAAGTTGTATAGTAAGGTGTCTTATGTTCGAGCCTCCTATAGGAAATGCTGCGTGGAGGGGTGTCTACCAGTAAGGATTTATCAGTCAAGTGTGAGACCACAGACGGAAGGACAGCCTGTTTCACGTAGGATGTTGTCGGTCTGCAAGGCCGGCTGTAAATTACCAGTGACGTTTCTTCGTAGCCTAATGTGACTCCATCCTCGTGCCTCGATATGACCACCGTAATGTCTCACTCATCTGTCGGCATTTCAGAACGATCCCGTGTTCGGGGCGGATAATATTTGGGGCTGGGATCTCGGTAACCGCAGTCGCGCGGAAGACGCCACTTTGGTCTTGTTTGCGCCGCGTTTACGGCCATCTGCCGTCTTTATCACGTCACCGCTGCGCCGTTTTTGCCATCGTCAGACCGGCGCTGTGCCCCCTGTACTCATATTGGCGGAAACGGTAGCCCGCCGTTGTGATCGCGGCCGCGCAGCAGGGTTTTTACGGACAGATGCGACCACGACTGTTTTTGTTGTTAATCGTTTACCGGCGCGGGGCTAAATTGCGAGGTGCTGTAATCATGTTAACCTGGTTAAGAATCCGTGTGGCCATTGTTTTCGTTGGGGACGAGCACCATGTTTCGTTTCGATTTTGACCTGATTCTAATCATCGCACGACCAAACTATGTGTTTTTTATCAGTCGTGTGGGACCTTATTTGACCTGGTCAGCGCTCAATATTCCAATAACCCGACACTCCATGCTACAATAGTCTCTTGTCCGTTTACTGCAATACCCACCGATCTGACCTCTTGCTGATCTGACCTGGCCTATCCCACAGTTCAGCACGGGTTTTGTGTCTGCAGATTACCTCGACAGACCCGACTGATCTAATTGTGACCTTTCCTCACAGTCCAACCCGAGTCTGGTGTCTGCCCATACCTGCACTGACCTGATTCTGACATCTCCCTCAGTCCAACACTGGCCTAGCGTCTGCCAAACACTCCCTACTGACCTGACCTTGACCTCTTCCCACAGTTCAGCACGGGCTAAGTGTCTGCCGAGTACCCGCTGACCTGACTGACCTTTTCTGCTTCTCATTACAGTTCAACACGGGCCTTGTGTGTGCCGAGTACCCGCTGACCTGACTGACCTGACTCTGGCCTCTTCCCCACAGTCCAACACGAGCCTGGTCTCTGCCGAGTGCCCACACTGACCTCACCTGACTGACCTTTTTTTCTGACCTCTCCCACAGTCGAACACTGGCCTGGTGTCTGCCGAGTACCCGCTGGGGGATCAGCCGGTCGAGGGCAGCTGGAAGGTGCGTGTTACGGCTCGCGGTCAAACTGAGGAGCAACCCTTCCTGGTGGAGGTCTACCAGCCGCCAAAGTTTGAGGTAAGTGACTCTGTTGTCACCCAAATTTCAGACAAGTCACATTGGGGTAAGGCAGCGTGTGAGTGGTGTATGGATGGGTTATCATTTGTGAGGTGAAACGGCTAAAACAAGGCAAATAGTAAAAAGAAAAGAAAAAACAGTAAAAGACTAATGAAGAAGAGCTGGTTACGTACCCTTCGGTCTTGTCTTGCGGATGGATGTGCCAGAAAAGTTTGTGCGCCGTTTTGAATATTAATCGGAAAGTCCGTCCCGTTTTTGGTGTTTTGGGAAATCCTTACGGAAATGAATTCTGTGTTGAGTGATGTCTGTGTCAAGAGATGACAGCTTTGATAAATTAATGCAATATTTTTGCCCCGACTGCTGTTTTTAAGGTAAAGATTTTTACTTTTCAGCAGATGTCGCTCTTCTTCTCAACGTCTTTTGCTATATTTCGCCGACGCATCATTTGATATGTGAACCTCTTGGGCTTTTGTTGCCTTTCACATCTCCGTTGGGGGCAAAATATCTTTCATTTTTCATTCTATGAAAAGCCGATACGCCGCCAAATCTTTTATCACGGCTGAAACGAAAGTTGGAAGGAACGAAGAAATTGTTTCTGCCTTCGACAAATTAGCAGAGCAAGAAGTGATAGCGGCCCTAATTTCAGTGACAAAACTGTGATCTGAAAGCAACGGTTGATTGGGAAAAAAACAATAGAAAAAGCAACTCAATGAAAGACTTAACTTACATATATTTTCCAATGGTAGAATGGTGAGCCATTTTCGCCACGATGACAGCCACAATGCCAAACGTTGAAACAGGATTTTTTAATATTCTGAAACATTTTTGTTTGTTGATCATGTGCTTTCTATTACCCCAGCCGACCTATGGTCTGGCTTACGACCTTGCCACTCCTGCGATAGCCCCAGGCTCTGTTTCAACATGCTCTGCTGCGCACTGACCCAGAACTGACCTCTGATATGACCCTGCCACCCCTCCCCTCAGGTGCTGGTGGAGACGCCGGCGCTGCTGCGCACCTCTGACCCGGCCCTGCACGTCACTGTAACGGCCGACTACAGCTCCGGCGGCGGGGCCGTGTCGGGTCAGCTGACCCTGCTGGCAGAGGCGGCCCCGCTGCACCGACACGTCGGCTGGAGGGCCAAACAGGTCGTCCTCGAGACCATCCACTCGGTAAGGGTGGGTCTGCTTGGGAGGGCAAGGACATTGCGGTGTATGTTGGGGAGGGATTCTGAAGCTTAGAATCACGGAGCCTGAATCTGAGAGGACGGCGAAAGGCAGGCAGTTGAAATATTTCGAAGTTGTTATGGCTTTAGTTCCTTTTCACGTTCTTTGAAACTATGTACGTTATTTCGACTGAATGCGTTTCCAATGCACCATTGTGTTAGTGCCTTGTAACCGCCCGTTTCCCTCACGACGGCCACCCTCGTTCTTCCGTTTCAGTTTTCGGGCCGCCACCAGACGTCCGTGCCGATGTCTCAGCTGCTGCAGCTGCTGCAGCCGCTGGACGGCTCCGAGGTCAAGGTCACGGCGCAGCTAGTGGATGACCAGCTGCAGGTCACTGGTCAGGGTCACAGCGCCACCCGCGTCTACGGAGACACCATCCAGCTGAAATTCCTGGGCGGGCCCAGCCAGGTGTTCCGCGCGCACATGCCGTTCAGGGCACATGTGAGTCAGATTAGGAAGAAGGCTGGGCGATAGATTTGTGCAAGTGGGGGGCTTGATTTGAGGCGTGGTCTCGGTTTTGGGGCTTGTTGTTTGTTTTTTTTCAGCGTGGATGGTTTTTGTGTGTGTGTTTTTTCACTTACGGTCTTTGCCTGCCACTGCCATTTTTTTTCTTTAGGTCAGTTGCTACAAAAAGTACTGACGAGTGACGTGCATCTTTCAGTCGCACATTTTCGCCTCTCCTGCATACCCTCTCACGAAGGCGCGGATCGTTTCCCACCAGCCATCTCATTATCCATTCGGCGTTACATTGACCGACATTGCGACAAAGGATGGCGGGGGCCGCCCAGTCGCAGCCCGCCGGACATATCTGTGTCAGAAGCGATTGATGAGTCCGCGACCCGTCAGCCCCGGAGTCGCAGAGCTGAATTACGGAGCGGGTCATTGGATGTCGGGTACATGGGTTTCATGGACGGACAGGCGCGCCGGCGTTTCAGAGAGCGTATGGCGCAGTGTTTAGTGTCGCTCGGCTAGATCGGTTTTGTATTTTTGGTGGGCGTTAGAATGTGTGTGTGTGGGGGTGGGGGGGGGGGCATTGTTCTGCTATGGCGGTGGGTTTGGTGCAGATTCTGAAGCAATTTGATCCCTGAATGACCGGAAATCGGAACCACGACCGCTAGGCGCCGCTATGACACAGTGTCCTAAAATCATATTTTAGCTTGGGTGTCAGAGAGGAAAATTATTCAGTAGACAGGGAGATGAGAGTGGAAAATTGGCGGTCAGGTGAAGCTGAAACACGTGGAAGTGGCAAGAACGGAGGGATAACGGAGAACGGAGGATTTCGTAACATTAATTTCCACACAAATGTGGTAGGATGTAAAAAAGGATGTAAATCATGTGTGTATGACCATGAAGTTTAAGACTATGCATGCCAGATTGCAGATGCTCTTTGTTTTTGAACTTGGGAGTGGAAAATTGTTCTCAAAAGTTTGAAGTGAGAGTTGAAAATTGTTTTCATTTGGATGTCGTCTCTCACCCAAATCGACAAATATTGGGACGCTGCTATGACATTGCCGTTGTGTGCCATTGTGTTTACGATTACACTGTCTTCTTGAGCATTTAGCAAGCTATCATGTTTTAATGTATCGGTTGAGATTTTGTCAGACTTGCTATCACGTAATCTGGCTCGTTGGCCTGCGACATGACCTGTTGACCTGTGATTACCCACCAGACCTGCGACCTCTATCGCCAGCCTGGTGTTGCATATTACCGACCACTCCTCACTCATAGTTGATCGTTTACCCGACCCGGTGACCTATAACGTGACCTATGACCTAACCCATGACCTCTGTCGTCAGCTGGTGGCCCATATGACGGACGGCTCCCGTCTCAGTCCGGAGCGGCTGGTCCGACACCGGCTGGACGTCCAGCCGGAGCTGGTCTTCAGGTTAGTGCGCCGGCAGAGCTGACGGTCTCACCTGGTAATTTCAGTTATTTTTACATATATGTAGTGTGTGTGATAGTCCTGACGTCTTTGCCGCCTAATGAATGTTTTCTTTATTATTTGATTAACAAGCTGTCATCAAATGACTCAGCAAAAGGCAGACTGTTTCGTTTATGAGCTAACGTTCCGGATCGGACCTCCGTGCAGGGACGGCAAGCGGTTCAAGATGTCGAAGCGGCGTGCTCAGATGTCTCCGAACCACCCGGGCGTCTGGGAGGTGGAGGTCGTTCTGTATGAGGAGCGGGGTGAGTTTTCTAGTTGCTGCTTGTCTTCTGTCTAGGAAATCTCCACTTCAGAATTTTATAGTGAAAGGAGAATAGCTTGACATATTGCGCAGTCACTGGCGGGGCATTCCATGTCAACCGGGACAGCCAAAATCGGCCACCTCTGCGATTTTGTTCAAACTTGGTATACTTATTGGCTATTGGGTGAAACCTCTGAGAGTGAAAGGATTTTGTCATATGCCCTCGGGCTACAGAGATACAAGTCGCTAAACTTCTGCTTTATGAGCAGAATTGGACGTGTATTGCAATCTTGAAAGTTCTATAGCTTCAACATTTTTGAAGTTATTAACCCATTAACGCCCAGCGGTACCAAAAGGTACCAACGCACATTTTGGCCCGCTGCGTTGACTTGAGACCATACGTTTTTTCGCCACATAGATGCTGTCATTGGATAATCGCCTCCTTTCCGGGTATGCTGTTGGATGAAAATAACGTGCTGATACAAAGAACTTCATGTGAGGTGCAGAAAAGCGAGGAGTGTTTCGAGGCGCCACAGTCATTGGCTGACGTTAGGAGAAAGAAACGTTTGTATTTGCATGTCTGTGAATATTCTTTTGGCCAAAGTGTGTTTACATTAAAGATGAAGAACTCGCAGCTGCAGTTAAGCAGAATATCCGATGTTTCGTCATGAATCCTGGCGTCCCTAGGGGAAGAATTCTTGTTGGTACCTTTTGGTACCACTGGGCGTTAAGCTAAGCGTTTTTTTTCGCAATTTCATGCGTGCGCGTTCTGTGCAGACGCGTAACAATGCTCAACGGAGTGATGCGGACAAATTGCCATTTGGGGCGCCATCCCTCAAGGGGACGCCACCGCCTAAAGACATTGGGTGCGTAAGAGGGGTGCCTGTGAGGCCATAGGGGCGCCGATATGCGAAAGAGGGGCACCTATAAAGTTCATAGGGGCGCTTCAATGCAAATGAGCATGTCCATAGGAGCGACTTCGATGCCCAAAGGAGCACCTGCATGCGAAAGAGGGGCACCCGTGAAGCCTCTGGAGTGCCTCTGAGGTCCATGAGGCCTATAGTATGTGTAGGGGCGCCAACACGCAGAAAGGGCGACGCCATGCAAAAGGGGCGCCCATGAAGGTCAAATTCGAGCTTCCATAAGAAAGCTTGGCCACTGCATCCCTAAGGATGGACGCCCCTGAGGCCTATAGAAAGAGGTGCGCCTGTGAAGCCCTTAGGGGCGCCTCAGTGGGAACGAGGGGCGCCTGTTAGGTCTAAAGAGGCGCCTTTGATGCCTATGAAACCTAAGGGGACGTCTCTATGCTAAAAAGGGGCGCCTGTGTAGGCTGAGAGTCGTTTGTGTAACGTTTCTCAGGGACGGTGTGCCGTTTGCGGCAAACAGAATCTAAAAAGAGTTCGGAGGGGAGTGCCTTCGTCGCCCTCGTCGCTTGAAACTGGTGCATTCATTGCTGATAAGTTATTCACCGCTGACGTGACACATTGATGTTGGATAGGATATTTGCCCTGTAATCGCTATTATTATTGCGGGTATCCCTGCCAAGCAGAGATGTGGTCAAGGCCCAAATGAATATTGCTTGGGGGAGGGGGAGGGGCATGGTTTTGAGATCGTCTTGTTTAGAAAGGCTGTTGATGTTGTTCAGGAAGATGTGGGTAACGACGTCACATCCCAGTGCAGTTTGTGCGGTAGTATACGAAGGAAATATTGATCCTGATGGTAGTGACAGACGTGTTCCTGCAGACCTGCTTGGTACGTGCACCTGATAATGCTGCGTACGCCGCGACTGATGCAGACACTGGATAAGAGTGGGCTCCGCCATGAATTGGCGCTTGCATTGTACTTATGCGGCTGTCACTACATATAGTCATCTGTGGCAAGGGGCGCGTGGCGCTCTGCCCGGAGACGTACATGGAGAAGTATAACGGCTAGAGCCTAGAAGCATGACGTGTTGACTGCTGCAACGTGTGCCTCAGCGCAACCAGCACTGCACAATCCGGCTGAAGTCCATTTTTGAAGATCTGTCTCGTTGATTGCTGGATTAGATTTGGTAGGTAGGTATAGCGCGTGTCTTGCAGTGCATGAACTGTAAGCACAGACTGTGCTGGATCTTGACTATGAACTTCATGTTTATTTTCATAATTTTGAAAAAAAATTATAAAACAGATTGTAGGGTGGTGTTTGTTTTGTCATTTGTATAAAGATATTTGTGCATTTTAGGAAAGTAAGCAACTCTACAAGCCTTGAAACCTGGGCTGCAGAATCGGAATCGGGAGTCAGTCGGAGTCGATATCTTTAACTGAAGTCGGAGTCAGAGTCGGAGTCGATTGTGGAAGCCGAAGCCGGAGTTCGAGTCGCCGAAAATCCCGCGACTCTGCAGATATACCAGGGCTGCGGAGATGGAGCAGGAGTTAGAGTCGGTCGGAGTCGACAATCATGCCTGGAGTCGGAGTCAGAGTCGGAGTCGAAATGTAAAAGTCTGAATTGGAGTCAGAGTCAGTCACTGAAAATCCATCAACTCCGCAGCATTGCTTGAAACAGCACAATTTTTCATTAGACTGACCCACCACCAGGTGAATAATAGCATTGACGTTTATGGCAGTTAGGCATAGCATGCAGTAATGACGTCATAATCTGACAACTTGAAAAACATAAGCGGCGAGCGTTTGCCATAATGTTGCCGATCAGTATGTCGTCTAATATTCCAATTTTCACGAATGAGCTGCAAAGTCTTCTTGGCAACATATCTTGTATGCTGCTAAAATGCATGTTTTTGCGAAAAAATGATATCACTAACGCCCAGTGGTACCAAAAGGTACCACTTCAAAAAAGGATATTTCTAGAATTCGCACATTTACCAAACTCACATGGTACCCTTAGGGGACCATTACCTCTAAATCGGCAAATGGGCATTCGTGTGCGTTCGCTGGGGAATTACGGGCGTTAATGGGTTAATTTCAAATAAACTGAAACGTGTACATAAGGAGTAATGCTAGTAAAATTTGACAATTTTTACATTTTTCGGTGATTTTGAATTTATTTTATTTTGAATTTATTTCTGAAAATGTAATTTGTGAAAAATGGGTACCCTTCGATTTCGCTCAAATTTAGATATTGTCTTCCACTACACGTAAGGCACAGGTGCTGAGAAAATTAGAGTGGGCCAACGATAACTTTGGATGATACAGCAACAAGTAGTGCAACGTAGCACGGGCGGTGGAAGGGGCCGATTTCGCTAACCCCACCAGTTTATCGCCAATAACTCACGACATAATTATTACATTAACGTTAAACTTTCAGTATCTGTCCAGAATCGAATTGCAAATCCTCCCGCGCAAGAAATAGGTAAATCGGTCCACAACTTTTCTAGTAATAGCGGTGTAAAGTCAAACATTCCTGTCGGAGCGGCTCGGCGGCCGGCCCCGGCCGTTGCCGCCTGAATGGTAGACTGTGCCGGCGCGGGACGGTTCCATCTTTGCACCGCGCTTCTTACCGCTGATTATGATCGATTCGTGTCAAATTTTGTGTGAAGGCTTAAAAATGTACAGGCAATCTAATGTTCAAATAAATACGAAAATCAACTGGTAAAAATGAATTATTAGGGTGCAAACACAATATGTGACTATGACGTTTCCCGCGTCGGCCGATCCCCGCCTCTGCCGGCGACATCTTACTCTTAGCAAGCCACTAACTGCCAAATTTATGGTAAGATTAACTAGAGATTCTCATAACACTACAAATGTCGTATAAAGGAAGAAATAGGAAAATCGGCCAGTATCTCTTAGAGCTATGGGCGTAGGTATAAACGCAAAATAGTCACTATAGCAAATTTGATCACGTTTAACCTCATTTGATCTTGAATATATTGATCTAGGACCATGAAATTGTCACACGATAAAGTTCCCCGCCTACAATTCAAATTCCGTTTTTTTAAGTACCTTTTTTGGCTAAACCGGGCTTTTCTCCCCTAGCGCTGGGAGAGTCAGGCGTATTTTCTTTTTGCAACCAAAGAGAGGCGCTGCCCGGAGAATGCCCAATTTCATCATTAAAAACTGGCTTACGATGACCAGCTATCTTCGTGGCTTAGTAGTAAATGTGCCGAGTGTACCCACCTCGAAATCTAAAGGTCGCTGGCTTGCAGCGGGTCAGCCTGAAGTGCTAAACACGCATTTGTTTTTTAAGTAGCATCTGGCCAGCCGGCAACTGTCGTGAGGGCTAATGTTCGTATCTAGGTAGGATTTGGCCAGTGGGCAACTGCCGTGAGGGCTGTACATATTTACGCGTGTTAGATTAGGTCAGGTCACGTCAGGTCAGGTTGGGTTTGCTTTGGTTTGGTTGGGGTAGAAAGAAGCATCTCCGGGTAGCGCCTCTTCTTGGTTGCTAAAACGAAACACGCGAGTGCCAGACATTCCGAAGTCCAAAAGAGAGTTACGTAGACGTCGGCCCATTCTGGATTTTTTATATGATGTAGCTTATTTATAGGAGAATAAAATATGTAAAAATCAGCAAAATCGAAGGGTACCCATTTTTCAGAAAATCAAAATTTATTTTTTGAATTTTAATTAAGTTCACTAATTAGTTAATTACGTCAATATTGTTATCCTAAAATTAAAGCCTGACCTATTCCCTCCATTTCACACTTTGTCTCGTGGTGATATGTCTAAAACTTCAATGGTTTTATGACGCTCTAAAGATGATAATGTGCCTTGCCTAAGTCAATGTTTGATGACGTGTATCTCGGAAACGTGACGTCAAATCTTGACAAAAATATGTCTCCATTCTTTTCACATATAGATGAGTAGTTTCACAAAGTTTCGTAAAAATCGGAGGAGGTGAGGTTCAAAATGATCATTTTTTGTCCCACTTGACGTGGAATGCCCCTGGCGCTGCTTCCGGGCTGCTAAACCGAGCGCCCGCTTTTGTGTCTGGCATTATTCTGAAGACGCCGTCGCTGAGAGACGCCGGCAGAATTTGATGTGGCGCCGCGAACACTCGTGAGGATAGCGGCTGAATCATTGTCTCCTCCTGGTGCCCCGTAAATCAGGAAGTGTCACGTAAAAATGTCACCCGAGAAGCGGCTCCTAACCAGCTGGTAATCATGACCAGAATTTAACGTCTCGGCTGGCGACAGATATAGTTGATTCCATGATGTAATGCTATTGCGCCTTGGCTTTGATCTAACCAGAACTATGTCGCTATTTCAGTGGTATGTCAGGCGAATTTAGCTCCTATCTCCTCTTCCTAGGTGGCACGCTCGTGCTTTGTCCGCACGTGTGCTCCATTTGGGGTCGGTATGACAGATGAGACCGTTGCAGATTTCAACCAGCGTATGGACCACGTGCGCTACCTGCGGCTGAGCGCCTCTCTGAAGGACTACCGCGGCAAGACGGCCCGTGCCGAGGCGGTGGCGGCTGCTGTGCACACGCCCTCCAATCTGCACCTGCACCTGGCCACCTCCACACACTTCCCTAAGGTGGGACGCTGCGGGTTTAGGGACCTCTTGATTTGATGTTATTAGACATCCGGATATAGGATGCTGTCGACTGGTTATTTGATCTGCTGTGCTTTGCTCCTTTTTTTTTGCTGCTGAAGAGAGTAGCTAAATAATTCTTAAGTTGCTTTGAAATAGCTGCACGATATTATTGAACCGCCTCAACGCTTCTTTGGAAGTTTGTGTCTTTAGTTTCTACTTCTGTGAACTTGATGTTATTTTCACAACATCGTTTGGGCTTATCTAATTTCCAAGCCTCTCAGAAGTTCGGCCGTTCCTGATTATCAAGTTCTCCGTGTGTCGAGTTGTATCGCCGAGGGAGGCTCTCTGTATTATCTGGGTCGTCCCGTGTTTTACCACGTCCGTAAATCACCCGAGGCTGGCGGCTGTGACAGCCCACTCACGGCCGTGGCGTGCGAGTTGAATTTCCAACTCCGAGTATAACCCATCACTCCGGCGATGTCAGATCTGACAGGGACGGGTCACGCGCTGCGACACCTCAGTTTATTGCTTCGTTAATTCCGTGCATTTTCTTCTACTAGCGCAATATTCGTTCGCATTATGACTCCTGATATCGATAATGTTTGATGTCAGCTCATCCACGCCGGAACCTGTGCCCCATGTGTCTTGTAGAACCTATATCAATGTCATATTAACATTTTCCTTTCCCTTATTCAAGTTCCTTGTCATTCAGTGTAAAAAAGAACTTTTTTGTTTGCCTCTCAGGTGGGCGAATATCTGGTGCTACACGTGCGCTGCAACTTCTTCATCGACCACTTCCGCTACGTGGTGTTCTCCAAAGGCATCCTGCTGGACCACGGCCTCGTCAAAATGAAGGTCAGTAGGCCTACTCCAGAATATACTGCATGCTTCTAGGTGAGCTCACTGGTATTTGCGTTTTGCCGTTAACTGCTCACCAACCAATAGCTTACAGAGATTGGTGTTCGTCAAGGAAGCCGAATACCGCGGACAGCTAACGTTTGCGGTTTTCCACTTGACTTTATCGATAATTGACTGATAGCAAATTTATTGCCAACTTTAAAATGCAGTGTGGTTGGAATGAGACTTTCTCAAGTTGTTGATGCCGCGGCTGAACTTGAAGCAACGACATTTTACCGCGTCGCGACGAAACACAAACTTCGCCACTTATCTACATTATTCAGCATCAGTTGACGTCGTCCTCCACACACGTAAACAACTGAACTTTATCCACAAACCTTAGCGCCTCTTCCAATCTTAACTTCTACCACGTCTCAGGACTCAGCTTGGGACGATGACACCAAAACTGACAATCTCTCTCATCCTCCCCTGTGACCCATGACCTGACCCGTGACCTGACCTCTGACCCACAGGCGCCGCTGCACACGTTCCCCATACCGGTGACACCCCAGATGGCGCCAGAGGCCACTGTGCTCATCTTCCACCTGACCCCGTACGGCCAGGTGGTCAGCGACACACTCCGCTTCCCCGTCTCCGGACTCTCCAGAAATAATGTGAGTGGAATTTTTCCAAACGCATTTATATTTTGTGCTTCAACGGCTGTAGGGTGGATGTCGTAGAAGGTAGTATCGAGTTTGGCCTTCTGCTGCGCCTGATTTTGTGTCTCAATGGTCTTCTTCGGTATTCATCTTTCTGACACTTTTGCGGTTTCCTATTGCTCGCTCTTCTGTTTCCTTTTATTGTGCATGACGCCCTTCTTGTATCCCCCAGGTAGGTTCTCGCTCCCTTCTGTTCCAACATCCGGTCTAGGACCACAATGGCTGTGTTACAACTTCATAGCGTCTGGGGTATTATCTGTTCCGGAACGGCCTGTAATTCATTCCACAGCCACCGCCACCGCCGCCACCGTTTCCTTTGAACTGCCACATTCCTGCTGTCAATACCAAGAATGCCCTCTGTCGCTCGATTTACCTCGCGGCGGCGCCAGTCTTTGACGCGGAAGGAGCGTTTAGCTGCTGCGTGGGGGCATTTTCTGTAACACCGCCGGCCGTGACAGAGGGGAGGAGGGGAGAGAGGGAGTCGTAGGGTGCCATGTGGCCCCATCGAGGGTGATGGATACGATTGGATGATTTGTTCGGGGCAGGGCCGGGTGGGCGGATACGTCAGTCGTGTGTGGTACGAGGACTTCTTCTCCGACCGGAGGACTGAGGTCAGGGACTTAGATACGACAAAAGGAGTTGGAAGTGTTTTGTAGTAGAACATTGAACCCTTTTTCAGATGAGCAGTGTTATCGGGTAGCTGTCATTCACTCAAGCAGTCGTGAACGGTTTTTCTAGGCTGTTTTACGTTCAATTGTGGTGTTACGTGAAAAGAACGAGGCATTCCGCTTTCGAAGTCGATCAAGGCTGTTTTATTTTGTTGTATTGTGAGGTTAAACGTTCCGCTAGCTGGTATTACTTTAACACCGAGTCTTGAAATCGACATCTTGTATGATGTATCGTTCGTCTGTCTTCCCACTCCTGTGTTTGCTATCCATCTCCTGGATGGCTTTATCAAGTTATCGCTTGAACCTCCGGTTCTACTTTGCTGCGCTGAATTTCTACCAGACATCAGCCTCTTACCCACTCCCAGGGGCGTCGCCGACGGGGGGGTCGGGGGGGTCGTGACCCCCCCACTCTTGAAAACTGGGGGTGTCGACCCCCCCCCCACTTTTTGCGATGCTGAGTATGCTTTTTTAGCTTTCATGTCAGTGAAGCAGGCGTCAGCAACACCAACAAATACACCAGTATAACGCCTTTTGGGGCGACTAACGGAGCGAGCGAGAGGGTGGGCCTTGCACGTGCGAAATTGCAAGGGGGTACCTCCAACTGACTTGTGCACGGCACCCTACTAACCGGTCTCTAGCGATGTGCCAAATTTGGGCACAATTGGCCCAGCCGTTCTCGAGATCTGGAAGCGGCACCCTGCACGTGCGCACGTGCAAAATGGGTCCCAACTGACTTGTGCACGGCACCCTACTAACCGGTCCCTAACTGTGTACCAAATTTGAGCGCAATCGGTCGAAGCCGTTCTCGAGATCTGGAATCGACCCCTGCACGTGCGCACGTGCAGCAGCACCCCAACTCTGGCACATGTATATGCAGTGCCTAGTGGGTGCCTACCTACATGCCAACTTTCAGCGCAATCGGCCAAGTAGTTACCAAGATATTGCAACAATTACAAAACGGACACCTCTTCGTATTGCACGTGGCCGGTGGCACGTGCATAAGGGGTCACCCACATGCATCAGGAATAGTCCAATACTTGGTAGAAGGAATGAAGCTACCCTACAAAAATTACCGCGTGTAAATCGGTCAAGTGGTTGCTGAGATATAAGCTTCGCAAAAGCGTGACCACGGCCGGCCGGCCGCTCATACTCAGAAATTTATGTTAATCTAAGGAAAGACTGCGCTCGCTTCGCTCGCTCCGTAATCAGATTCAGAATCAGTGGCGGCGGAATAGGGGGTGCAGGGGGTGCAGCTGCACCCCCATCGAAGAACATGGGGGTGCAAACATATCTTTTTGCACCCCCAAAATCCGTACAAGGGGCCCGTCGCACCATCCAATACATTTTCTCCTGAAAACCAGTGATCGGGAAACGAACACTGATGTGGAATCATCCGGGATGTCCAATTATGGTCAGGAGCGTCCCATGCTAGTCTTTGGGGCCCCCATACCGACCTAGAAGTGTCCCGAGCCGTGTTTGGTGCTCCACGCGGCATCTGAGGGCCCCCACGACGGCCTCAGAGGGCCCTTTTATGACGATCTCTGAGGGCTCCCACGACGACCTCTGTCCCCTGGGGCCCTACAACGGCCACTTAGGGCCCTCATGACGACCACTGAGGGTCCCACAAAGATTCCAGGGCCCCAAAGAGACTCCGGGGGCTACGCTGGCCTCTGAGGGCCCCTATATGACGGCCTCTGAGGGCCCCTATATGACGACCTTTGAGAGCCCTTACGATGATCTCTGAGGGAGGTCGTCACGACCACTAAGGGCCCTCATGACGACCGCTGAGGGTCCCACAGGACTCCAGGGGCCCCACTGGCCTCTGAGGGCCTCTAAGACGGTATCTGAGGGCCCTCGTGACGGCCCTAGACCCAACTCAAGTCTGAGGGCCCATTTGGCCTCAGACGGCCCAGCGACGGCCTCTGAGGGCCCCAACACAGCCAGACTGCAGGGGCTATGCTGGCATCTGAGGGCCCTACAACGGTCTATTGAGGGTCCTAACAACGATGGTCTCTAGCGGTCTTACCAAGGCCTCTGAGAGCCCTGCAAAGGTATCTGAGGGCCCATGAAGACCCTCACTATGGTCAAGGACCCTCATGACGACCTCTGATGATCCTCTCGAAGGCTTCACAACAACTTCTGAGGACCCCAGGACGGTCCCTGAGGGGCTGAGGGCCCTGTCGACGACCTCTCTGGGCCCTCACGATGGTCTCTAAGACCCAACGCAAGCTCCAAAGGCCCACGCTGGCGTCTGAGGGCCCCACGACGGCCTCTGAGGGCCTTGACGCAGGCAGGCTCCAGGGCCATGCTGACCTCTGAGGGCCCTCTTGACGGCTTCTAGGGCCTAACGAAGGCTTCAAGGGCCAACGCTGGCCTCTGAAGAACCCTACGACGGCCTCAGAGGGTCTCAACTCAACGCAGGCAGGTGCCAGGAGACATGCTGGCCTCTGAGGGCCCCACAGAGTAGAGATTCAGAGGATCCAACGACCTTTGTGGACCTTACGAAATACGAAGGTCTCCGAGAGCTCACGCAGGCTCCTGAAATTCCACACTGATTCTCAGGCCCCATGTCGGCTTGTTGAGGCACTTTATCTGCTCTTGGTGCCCCGTTGCCGGCCTCTGAGAGTCTCAAGTCGGAACTTATAGGGCCATGGGCCCTACACCGGCTTTTATAGCCCCTACATCGACTCTTGGGACTCATGACCCATGAAATGTGGGACTAAGCGGCTTCTAAGAATCCCCGTGCTGGTTCTAGTAGCCGCCAGCCGAATATTAGGGCTCACACGCGAGCTCCTGGGACCCCGTGCGTACCCCAGAGGTTTACATGCCTCTCAGACCCCACACATACTTTTGGGGCTCAAACGCTTGCCCCCGAAGGCCCCACTGAGACCCCTTTCCTCTACTTAGTCCTCCATGCCGGCTCTTTAGGCTAAACATCGGCTCCTGTGGCCTCCATCCCGGCTTTGGACTTGGAGGGCCTCCATACAGGCTTTTTTGGGGTCCGATGCCGGTTTCTGAGAGCCCTCAAAAGACTTTCGAGCCTATACTGCCTTCTGAAACATTTCAGCAACTTTCAAGGGACCGACCCTGATCGGAGGGCTCATTCAGTCTGGGGAGTCATGTAGGTCTCTGGACTGGAGGAGTCTCTATGTGGTCGGTTTCCAAGGGGGTTCTAAACACGGTCTTCTTGGAACGGTCTCGTAGGGCACTCAATGGTCCACTGCGGATCCAGAAAAGTGGTCTGAGACGCTGCGGGTGGTGACTAGACTAAAAGATTAACCGATAAACAACTAGCTGCATTTGCTTCTTTATGCTTTCATTATTTGAGATAGGTAGATAGTAGATACACTGCAATTTCAAACCTTTTACACAACTTGTGTGTATGGGGATAGTTTTCCAAAATCTGCATTTTTCATGAATCAATAATAATCACTAAAAAAACTGGAGGGGGGCCCAAAACTTGCAGAGGGGCCCCTTAGGAAAACTTTGCACCCCCATCCAAAATTACCTTCCGCCGCCACTGTTCAGAATCGCTTGAAGAGCTCCCTAAAGCCAATTAGCCAATTACCTAAAGTTCAATTAGCTGTGGGCGGGGAACACCAGCACAACAATACTTACTTTTAAGTAGCCACCATTCTAGTACCTTTTTATCCCTCAAAGGATTGGACGCGCCAAAACTGCCCCGAGCGTTCGTCTGATCGTTAAAAAAAAAAAATGGTCGCAGTCGATTCGTCGGATCAGTACCTAACTACAAAACTACAAACTAGCCTCAGCCCTATGGCTACCGTCACAACTAGCTGTACAGTGCACATGTAGGGGAAAGGGAGTCAGATGAAACCGTCTCGGGCTTTCGCAAAGAAGTCGCGCAAAAAGGAGCCGATTGCAACGAAACTTCCGGTGCGCTCGAGTTAATCACCTACTTAAAAATAAATCGATATCCCTGATTAAAATAAAGATGACCTTGGTTCACTTTTTAATAACATGCTTTTAATTTAGGTATAGGATAGTTTTTGGAGCTGATTTTGAACTTAGCGCCCATCTGAACATTTAAGAAGTAGTTGTGTTGCTTATACATATAACATGTTAGGAACTTAGGAAGCAATCGGTGGTGGTCATCCACTATTAGGTACTGGTCGATCTGACCTGACCTGATCTACCCCAAATGCATGGAGTCTTCATCTTCGTTCAAAACTAAGATAACATTCGTAATCAGAACCTCGAAAAACCATCACAACTTACATTCACAAAGTTCTAGCAGGTCCCGAGTTTCCCTACTTATTGGCGATGACGTGAGTCCTGAGATGACCCGAAACCTTGTAAATGGGTATCATCGGCTTTCTCTCGTCACGGGCAGCATGCTCTTTTTTTCCGCAAACCTCTAGATCGATCAGGGGTCGAAAGCATACCTCAGCGTTACTTTAGTATACGTTATACGTTAGCGACTGGGAACCCACCAATAGAAGGGCTACAGTGAAGCAGAAAGCATATTCGATAGCTCTTTCAACGCTCTTTCGCTAGCTTCGCGTCAGATTTCATCTCAGGTCTATGTTTTGCCCATAGAAGGCAAGCAGCTAACTGGACAGATTGTGCCGAAACATTTGCTTTGCAATAACTTAAGATTCCGTGAATTTGTATGGTATTTACATACGTTGTCTTGTCAGTTGTCACCACCGTGTTTATCTCTTTGAGACGCGTCACATGAGTTAAAATTTGACCATTCAGAATTAACGTTAAAACGACCTCAGGTCGACGTTATGTCCTGATCGAAAAAGGACCTCTTGCTGCATATGAATGGATCCGTGTTGTTGAGCTGAACAGTGAACACCTTCCAGGTGCTGTCATCGCTCTACCGCGTCTTCGTCAAAAGTTGTAGAAAAAAACAAATGCTGGTGGCCATCGATGGACATTTCCACTAATGACCTTTCGAGTCATCACTCGCCATAAGTTGCACCCTGTCCCTGGCAATGATGAGCTGATTTGACATGGCTCCAAAGATATTTTGCGTTTCTGACGAACTTTTTGAAAGCAGGAGGCATTCGTGCTTTTTCCAATTTCTGATTATTTTCTAATGATGAGGTCACGTATTTGACCTGCCTCCAGATCGATGTAAATCCTCAGAATCATGAATTGCTGACACGTACCTATAACCCCTTACATTAGGTATACAGTGTACCAAATTTCGAAGTTATGGGAGAAAAGCTACAAGAATGGCGAGAGGGTTAAGTTTGATAGAGGTATACCGTATAACTGAACTTGACATGGCGACCTGACCTTAAGTGACCAGTGATAATTTTTACGCAAGTGATGTAGGTAGGTATACCTACCTAATAGGTTATACCAAATTTCGCGGCGCTGCGCGCCGATTTGTTACACGCGCACACACACATACGCACGCACAAAACTGGGAAGTGTGGCAAAAAAAAAAACACCCCTACCCATCGGGTGAAGACTAGAAACCCGACCCCCCCACTCAAAAATCCGTGGCGACGCCCCTGCCCACTCCCCATCGAGCTGTCTCTTACCTCTCCATCTGACGCCCGCTCTAACCGGTTCCACAGTTCACGGTGTCGGTGGCTCGCACCACGCACCCGAACCAGCCCCGGTTCGGGGTCGAGGTGTCGGTCAAAGGTCGCCAGGGGGCCACCGTGGGCCTGGCCGCCTTCCAGTCGCACCTCTACCAGGTCGCCGCCGGAACAGACGTCTCCAGCTTCAAGGTATGTGGGCGCACCTGCTTCAGCGCGGATCATGAGCGTTGCGCATCCGGATTATCAGAAACGGCCAATGTCCATTTTGAATGTTGTGGGCTGGATATGGCATCATGACATGACCTGATTTTACCTGCCTATTAGCGAATCTTCTTGGCTGATGTCAGATGTTTATGTATTGGTATCGCCAAAGGCGCTTGCCACCGGCCATCGCCAACTAACGCTCACGCCGTCTTGTGTCCATTCCCAGCTGATGCGAGCCATGCAGAAGTTCGACCACAGCGCCTCTAGCGGCGAGTTTGCTCATCAGTGGACGACGGACGACGGCCTTCCCGGCCCTACCGTTCATCTGGCCTCTCACCGAACAGCATTTGGCTTCAACGAAACGCTCGAGTAAGAAAACAGCTTGTCGAATGATGTCATAGTTCTATTACGTAAGATATTCAGGGCAATTACTGAATTACGCATTTCTCAAATGGTGTCTTGGATTTGAAACCCCTTACGACCGCTTTCATCCACTCCTCGATAGTATAGTGGTGAGTATCCCCGCCTGTCACGCGGGAGACCGGGGTTCGATTCCCCGTCGGGGAGCTTTTTGTGACTTCATCTGTGATATCAATCACACTGAATCTCATCCATGATCCATCCGGGTGCGGTGCTATTGTTTGGTGCGCATGTATAGCTGTCCTCCCAAAAATGCTCCTTTGGTTACTTCGCACAACATAACGTTCTGTTTCAAGCTCATGCTCTAAATTTCATGCCCTCGAGGTACCTTTGCCCTCGATTTAGTTCATCCAACCTCGGACCTCATCAGTCATCACAGAACAGATTTATTTGAATAAGATCCACGATTACATGGCTTTTCACTTACTCGCGTCTGAATGGTAATACAATGGGAAGTTGGAACAGGCACACGGAAATGACTACAAACATTCGCATACCATGCATACACTCGCACCAGAAACGATATCGTGAATCAGAGAGATCCAGCGAACAGCCTGGCATCTGCCCGGAAAGACAAAGTGCCAGGCTCAATGCCGCTGTCGTTCAGCAGCGACACACCGCGGTAACAGAGTCGCCGCCTGCCGGCCTCCACACGGATGGCCGGAAGGGTAAACGAGTCCGCTCGCCTGGTGTTATGATCATACCGCTGGTGGGCTCGCTGTCCGAAGGTCTTAAGAAGAAAGTCCGGATGGCCTGACTTCATCGTCCGCTCGACTGCACACAAGGTATGGTAAGCCACCAACTGTTCGGCCGTGAGCCAGCCGAGGCTCGATATGGCACCCGAGATGTGATCACATCGCCTTTTCCCGGTCACGACACGTGCGCAGAAGTTGATGGTCTTCTGTACACGGTGCAGCTGTGTGCTAGTACAAGACCCATACACCGACATGCAGTAGCGCACAATGGATAACACTAGAGCTTCTGTGATGCCCTTTAACACAGGTCTAGGTATGACGTGACGTGCGTGACTTAGGGCTATCAGAATACCGGCGCACTTATGGGACATATTGTCTATCTGAGCCTCAAAATTTAGATGCCTGTCAAGTTGAACACCGAGGTTTTTAACTACTCCTGAGTCTGGAATGACATCTCCATTGAAGGTCAACGTCACAGGTGGTACATTGCGCAGCATTGAGGGGGTACCTAGCACTAACATCATCACCAGTCGCCTGACAGTCATCATTCACCCCCTTTTCCAGAGACTCGGAGCTGCTTGTGCTCACGGATGCCGGGGTTCCTCCGCGGCCGCCGCCACCTCCCTGCACTCTGGGGGGCCGGCGAGCCTGCAGGGCGGGCGGCTGTTACCCCACCTCGGCCCGCTGCGACGGCCGCTTCGACTGTGACGATATGTCCGACGAGTCAGGGTGTGAGTTGAATGGAAGTGGTGATAGCTTGTGGTTAGCAATTCACTCTGCTCAGGCACGATTGTTGGTTAGCTTTCCGTTTGGTGTGGAATTTTGTGGGTTGAGGGCTTTGGTATTGCTTTTTTGCCTGTGCTCTGCCTCTGACCATGCGGCTCTCAGTTCATATTCCACTGGAGGAAAACTTGGCTGAAGTCAAAACGCGTTCCCGCACCGGGAATCGAACCCGGGCCTCACGGGTGAGAGCCGTGTATCCTAGCCACTAGACCACGCGGGAGTTAAAGTCGTTGGCGCTCTGTCTGCAGGCGACTCTAGTCTTCACTCTGGCGTGGACGAGTTCCTGTTGCGGAGGCGGAGTCGGGTGCTGTCGGACTTCATGCCGACTTGGCTATGGCGCGACGTCACCATTGGCAAGAACGGGCACATCATCGTGCAGGCGGACGGGCCGAACGTGACGTCAAAGTGGACCGTCTCCAGTATCGGCGTGGGCGAGGAGAACGGTCTCGGCTACGTGCACACGGCGGCAAAGGTAGGGCAAACGATACAATTGTTGGACGTCTATTCACTTTTATTTCTATTCTATCAAAATAATTATGACACTAAAAAGATGATAAGCTGAAGTGCCACAGAAGTCACTTACCTGGAAAGGACACCCGTCTCCACAAACGTGCGGGCATCCGTCTTCCTTTCCTGAGCGCTCCCCGACTACTGAGCGACACGGAGCCTCCTCTGCCGCGCCGGCCAGACAAACTGTGCCCTCAGGGTGTCGTCTTACTGACCTGTCAGCCAATCACCGCTCGCGTCGTGCCCCTCCTGCCCCCCTCCCCCCCCCCCGCCGGCGATCGGATTCGGTCTCGAGCTGTGATGAGACGGTGTCAAATGGCACGCAGAAATACAACACCGTATCCGTGCGGCAGATTCAGACGTGATCAGGGTTTAGATAAACGAGGCTCGCGGTCCAACATCACTCAGGAATGAGATATCAGGAGTTGTAGGTCCGAAGACAGTAATCGGAGGGCGGGGGTCATCAGGTCAGAACTCAGAAGTCACTGCTCAGGGGACAGGAGTGAAAGGTAACGGGTCAAAATGTTTCCGTCATATGTTTTTTTTTCGCCGAAAACAAGGCTAGCTTTGTGTCTAAACGGTTTCCTCCTGTCCAAAAGTTTTAAAAATGCCAGCAGCGCAACTTCAATGACGTTAAGCGACGTATGACTCGTTCTGGACTGGTGGAACTTATGATGAGTTGTTATAAAATACGTCAGCAGCACCAATAAATGACCACGTGCTGCCGCCGTGCATTCAAGGTCATGTCACCGTCGACCATTTCCAGGTGTGGCGTTGTCTGCGTTCTACCCATAAGCTAAGTGCTCAACAAGTCGTCAAAATGACGACATGAGTAAGACGATATGGAGTCGTTCGTTAAGTGTCCAATCGCTCTTCAGTTCCCGAATGCAACTCTGCTATTCGTCAACAAGGTCCAACTTCCACCATCTATCAAACGGTGGCGGTAAAGCGCAGAGAGTGGATTGGTGCTATGTTATATCCTCTTGAGACCGGAAGAAAAGTTTACCAGTAGAAGAACACGGACTTTGGAATGTTTGCTGCTATAGTGGTGCAATTAGCATGTTTAAAGGCAAGGCGTTTGAGCTATGTATGCCAATACACATGCGCGGTAAACTTTATGCATATCATAGTATAAATCCGGACTAAAAACTTTGTTTACGCATGTGCGTCACCACCACTACGGACAGTGTCCGTACAGGTTTTGCAAGGTCCAAAAACTTGTGTGGAATGTCCGTACAAGTTGCGACGACCGAAAATGGACTTTTTGCATGATAAAGCGACAAGTGTTACCAATGTTGCTGGATTTATGTGAAGATCTCAAGATGTTTAAGCCTTTTTGACGAGGAAAGCAGGGGTCTTAATCACGTTTTACTGTGCACATCTATCAGCTAACTTGCTCTCTCTCTCTCTCTCTCAAATTGTGTGGTAGACCATACTCTTATGTCTAATTCAATATACCAGGGTAGGTATATTGAACCAGTATAACGCCTTTTGGGGCGACTAACGGAGCGAGCGAGAGGGTGAGCCTTGCACGTGCGAAATTTCGAGGGGGTACCTCCAGCTGACTTGTGCACGGCACCCTACTAACCGGTCTCTAGCGATGTGCCAAATTTGAGTACAATCGGCCCAGCCGTTCTCGAGATCTGGAAGTGGCACCCAGCACGTGCGCACGTGCAAAATGGGTCCCAACTGACTTTTGCACGGCATCCTACTAACCGGTCCCTATAGCCATGTACCAAATTTGAGCGCCATCGGTCCAGCCGTTCTCGAGATCTGGAATCGACCCCTGCACGTGCGCACGTGCAGCAGCACCCCAACTCTGGCACATGGATATGCATTGCCTAGTGGGTGCCTACCTGCATGCCAACTTTCAGCGCAATCGGCCAAGTAGTTACCGAGATATTGCAACAATTACAAAAGTGACACCTCTTCGTTTTGCACGTGGCACGTGCATAAGGGGTCACCCACATGCATCGGGAATAGTCCAATACTTGGTAGAAGGAATGAGGCTACCCTACAAAAAATACCGCATGTAAATCGGTCAAGTGGTTGCTGAGATATAAGCGTCGCAGAATCGTGACCACGGCCGGCCGGCCGCTCATACTCAGAAATTTCCGTTATTCTACGTAAGACTCCGCTCGCTTCGCTCGCTCCGTAATTAGGCCATGGACTATACATCGATCTGGAGACGATTGGCACCGACTTCACCGGCTTCAGAGGGCTTGCCCTCACACTGCAGAATCCGCAGTGCAGAATATGTGCCAAATTCAAAATTCTTATACATGCCTACGATGCTACTTGAACCTAACGTTGGAGTTCAAGTTCTTGTTCGCGTAAAGACAAAGAACCAAACCACTGTTTGCGCTATATCGGCACTGCTGAATGCTGCTAGATGGTCGAAGTTGTTGGCGAATAGCAGTGTTGCTTTTAGGAACTGAAGAGCGATTAGACACTTAAAAGATTAAAGATATACAACTCCATCGAATTAACTAAGCCGTTTTGAAGTGCACATGGCCTTATGGCCCATAAGCTATGGGCTGACCGCAAACACTATAAAGCCTCTGAATGGTCGACGGTGGCATGACATTCAATGCACGGCGGAGGCACGCTGTCCTTTTTGTTTGACGTTTTCTTGTGATGCTCCTTAGAGCAGGTATGTTGACTAGAGCAGGCATGTTGACAAGTACAACGTCGCTGCTGCTGCTGAGGTATTGAATATCGAACCCATCATAAGTTTCACCAGTCTAGTGCAAGCTCTACGTCGGTTAACTCTGTTGAAGTGACGCTGCTGGCATTTTTAAAACTTTTAAGGCCGCGTTCCCACTACGACCGTTCAACATCGTAAATTGCAAGAACGGGAGCAAACGGCCGAGATCGTTGATCTAGAGACTTTTCTAAAAAAGTTGAACACTTCCCTAGATCTGGTATACGGGGCAAGATGGGGAAACATCGTGAGACATCGGCAAACGGCTTGGACAAAGCCAGTTGAGAGGAGCGATGATGAAGGAGGGATCGGCACAATAAGCTATTGTAAAAATAATGTTCAGACTATAGGTAGTTGATGACTGATGTGGTAAAAGATCCCATGCAACTGAATGAATGATAAAATTAGAATGCCTTTTAAATTTATTAGCGTGTTAAAAGTACGCGAGCATTAGAAAATATATCAACAAAGCCAGCGAAAAGCATTCACAGCTGTGATAACGACAATCTATTGACTTTTGAAGCGAAAATGTGTGCAGTTGATATAACTCATTGTGGTTTTGCTGTGAATACCTTCGGGAAGCGGTAACCGATAAATTGCAAGTTCCGATGATTTCCTATCAGTTTATTATGGCAACCCTCGATAAAACATTTAGCAAGTTGAAGCAGGCTGCAATACAACTGAATTTGTCGACACAGGTTCAGCGATTTAGGTATACGAGTACCTACAAGTACCTATACGGAGCAGGCATTCAGCTTACAGCAGTGCCACAGCTCATGTCACCATCGTCATGTGACTACGCCATCTCGTCAGGCCATGCTAGAACTGTATTATAAAGGCAATTATAATATCAACTGAACAGACGAGAAGCACTTATGAGTTTAGCAAGGAAACTGACGCCGTGTGCTCAATGAAGACAAGCGAGTGTATTCGAGCACAGTTCACAGCAGATGGTGGCAACTGTCAACGTTTGTCTGACAGCTCTGCAGTGTGGCGTGGCATCACAATGCAGCGGTCTTCCAGAGGAGAGCTTGGCCTAAGCGTTTGAGATCCCAGGCCTATCTACCTGAATCTACGATGCAACTCTTGGTAGCTGGCGCGCAACCGGATGGCTTCTTTATCTGTCTCCGATATTCTGAGTTGCGGAGCGTTGCTACGAAAAGAGGGAGATCAGAAGTGCAAGTCGCACCTGTTCTGACTTAGCGAGGATCATTCGCTCAAGAGTCGCATGCGATGTGCATAACAAGGCCAGACAGCCCAATGACAATCTGTGGTAGTCCCAATCACATGGCGCGATCCAGATGGCCTTGATCCAGAAGACACTGTGATTTGTTTGAGCCTCGAATGAGGCCCTCAGTGACGATCCGACGGCGGAAGCTGCGTGTCTTGAACCGCTTGAGGTCATAAGTGAGCGACGACGCCGGTGGCCACGATGGTCAGAAACTCTGCCTTTAGTTTCACAAGAGCAAGTGCTGCTACGGCATGTATCGCTGTCAGATGATGTAAATAAACGTTTGTTATTTGCGCCGCATTTGCAGTGGCATGAAATTATTTGTAGGATTCTTATTTCCAGGCGCTGATGGTAGGTAAAATAATAAATTGCACTAGACCTACGGTAAATCTGCCGAAATGTTAAGTTATTCATCGCTACTTAGCGCTCGCCTTATACATCTATGTATATAATTATAGTTATGTAGCTTTTATCCGCAAAAATGCACCACCTTTCATGCCTTGCTGCTTGACGTCTCACTTTGAATATCAAGAAACTTCCCAAAAATGGCTTCCTGCTCTATGCACTGCCTAAAAATGCTTATTAGTGTCATTTAATAACTGCACAAACCTTCAAGAACGTTCAAAAAGTTGAACACTGTTCAACTTTTTGGCGACCTCACCAACCAACCAACATGGGGAGCAAACTTTCAAAACCTTACAAATGCCTCCACCCGAAAACACGTGTCAAATACCCGGTTCCCACCACCACCGGCAGAGATCGTAAAAATGCATGCTGTGATTTTGCCGATCTTGCCGGTTTTCTCCCGTTATTTTACTTTACGATATTGAACGGTCGTAGTGGGAACGCGGCTTAACAGGAGGAAGCCGTTTCGACACAAAGCTAGCCTTGTTTTTGGTGAAACTTTCTAACCGAAATGCAGATTCGTTTTCTGCGAGTGGAGCCGTCGCAGCGGGGTTCGCCGGCCGGCCGTCCTGCACCTGGGGACACGAAGCGTGCCGACGAGGAGGACCTCGAGCTGCCGTCCGGTGCCTGTCGCTCGTTCGTCCGCCTGCTGAGCACCGTCGGCCTGTCGGCCGGCCGCGGCTGGACTCCGGTCGTCGGCGCGCTGCTAGCCTTCGTCGTACACTCCAGCATTGGATTCTTCTACATCTATTTGGGTTTCAGATCGTTCCAAGAGGATCAGCACGCTGGGAAACCGTTCTTCACATCACTGTTTCACTCGAATTTCATGGGCATCCCGCAGGCACTGATGTACGTTTCTGTGGTGCTGTCGCTGGCCGTGGGCCGGCGCCGCTACAGCCGTGTGATGTCCGACCTCTCCCGGGTTCTGAAGGAGCTGGAGCTGCTGCCGCAGCCCGTCACCTCGTGGCTGCGACCGAACAGCATCGGCACGGCCATGTGGACCCTTACTGCTGGCCTGGTAGTCAGCTTTTTCGCCACTAAGATTCATGCCACCCTGTGGATGTGCGGAGTGACAACACCGCCGGCCGATGCATATAAGGAATCGTGCGCAGGGTGGCTGGCGCTGACGTTTGGTCTCGCCTTCTTCAACATCTCATCTGTCGCTTTTGTCGCCATGAAGTTTATCCTGGCCGGGCTGCTGCTGGCGCACGGTCTTCAGCTGGTGAACGGTAGACTGGAGGCTCTGGCCGCCGCCGCCGCTGCCGCTGACACCGCCACCACTGCTGATTCAGCTGCTGCCGCCGCTGAGGCTGGTGTCACCTCTGTGGACGCTACTGAGGCTGGTGTCGCCGCCGCCGACGTCGCCGAGCCGCCGCTGTCTGACGAGGCCGAGCTGCGTCGGCTCGGTCGGCTGCACCGCCGTCTGTCGGACGTGATGACCAGCCTGTGCTCGGCCATGTCCCCGGAGCTGACGATGCTGATCGCGGTGGGCGTGCTGTCGCAGGTAATGCTGGCCGCGCTGCTCTTCTCCACTGTGCAGGACATGGGCTGGCTGCTGCGCTACCTGCCACTGGCGGCCGTCTCCATGGGCGGACCGTGTGAGACCTGCCAGCAGCTGCTGAACCGGCTGGACGCCGGCCGCCGGCTGCTGCTGCGACTCGAGTGGCACCGCCCGCAGCTGGCCGGCACGGTCGGCCCCCTGCTCAGGAACATCGAGCACGACCTGGAGACGGTCGGCGACCTGGGCCTGTTCCGTCTGCGGCGCTCCACCCTGCTCAGCGTCTGGTCCACCATCGCCACCTACATCATCGTGGTGGCGCAGTTCAAGATGTCCGAGACGCCCTGATCCAGTGCTCCGAGATACATACACATTACACAGCGCTTTGATTCACATTGCCGTGATGAGAACGCCGTGATGTACAGATATTGCGGGCGAGGCTGGCATCACAGCCAGCCATGAAGCTGCTTGAATGTGATTGAATGTGAACTATATAATAGGTACTAGCTATATTAATCATTACGTCGCGTCAATGGAACTCATTATAGCTTATTGTTTTTCGGTTGTTCATGGGGGGAATTAATCGAATTTAGTTTTGGTTTCCGAAGGCTTGTGATATGAGTTTTGTGAACAAGCTTTCGAATTTGCAGTGCCACGTCTGCAGGTTTATGCCTTTTAACAAGACTGATCACTGCACGTCATCATGTTGTATTGCACCATAAGCCACCATAGATGTCAAGTATATCAGACAGATAAATGTCAGACAGATAATAAATCTACCAGCTATTATCTATAATGCATATCGTAGAGAAAGCTTATGAATAAATGAAAAAACGCACTGATATCTTCTGTTTCCATTGCCATGTGAAGCGAATAATTCGCACCAACCTGCTAATGTTTGGTATCGCAAAGACTCTGGTAGCCGCGACCGTCTAAGTAGTTTACCCGCGGGCTGCGGTGGCGCACCCTGGCTGTCCCTCTCCCCTCCCCCCCCCCCCTTCCCCCGCTCGCTCGTCGGTCACGGTCGCCGACAGACCGCCGGTCGTCGGCCCGTCGGTCGTCGGTGGATGTTGGCTCAGAGTTTGGCGGGGACGGGTAGGGGAGGAGTCCGTGAGAGACGTCTGGTCCCGCTGGGAACGATGGTGACTTGGCACGGGGTGACGGGAGAAGGAGCTGTGTGTCCTCGTAGTCACAGGAATAGCTACTCGATGTCTTATCAGATCTGTTATCAGTATTTTGCTCACATTGGTTTTTGACAGTTGGATCGGTGTTATTAGTAATGTACGGTTCCAATGGTTGGTTAATTTATGACCACTTGGTAATGAGTCCTACCGACGTGCGTCGATAAAAACGCATCTGTTGACCTGAGATGCCTACATTTTGCTACCGTATAGCCTCCACTTGTTCCTCTCATCCCTCTCGCCAGTACTCGCGGTGTTCCAGTGCTTTCCTCTCAACTCCATTTCTAGGTACTCTGCAATGTACCACTAACTCTCCCTCCCCGTCTCTCCAGTACTCAGTGACCCGTCAGCTGGAGGCCGCCGCCAGCCTGCCCACCGCCTGTGTGCTCGGGGAGCAGCTCGGCCTGATAGTCACCCTCCGCAGCAGGGCCAACAGCAGCGTCACCGTCAACCTGGTGCTGGCCAAGTCGCCCCGCTACCGCTTCGTCAGTCTGGCAGAGTTCGGAAAACAGGTTAGAGCCCCTGTGAATAATCAGCTCACACAGGGCAATGCGTGGAGTTTGGCCTTTCAGCGCAAGATTATTTGACTGGTAGCGAAGGCATTTGATAGCGTAAGGTTTAGCGTCAGCTTTTCACCCTCGCTAACGGTACCTACGATTATACTCGTAGGAATGCATTTGTAATGGCGTATCGTTGACGACTTCTAACGATGTAAGAAGATGAGATTTATGAGGAAAGATCTTCAGTTTTCCGCCTCACTCCCGGCCCTGACACCGGTACCGGTCCGCTCAGCCGGGCAGCGTGCGCCGCTCGGATGACGCCCTGGTAGAACACCGCACCGCCGTGGCGCTGGCAGCCCGGCAGACCAGGACCGTCACGCTGCCCGTGGAGCCGCTGGTCACGGGCACCGTCACCGTGACGCTCTACACGGAGCACCAGGGTGTCAAACACTTCCTCAGGGAGACGGTCTCCGTCAGGGTGAGGATGGGGCGGGGAGGGAGGTGGGAGGGGAAGAAGGGCTTTGTGATTGCGGGTCGACGTAGAATATTTGTCTTGTTTGCTCTGTAATATTTAATTTGCTAAATAAAGCGACAAGGGTAGGTAAATCAGGTAATTTTAGAAATATGTTCTAATAATCTCTTTATTCTCTTCTCTTTATTCTCTGATTAATGGTCGCCGGCATGCGTTAAGTCGTTAAACACGGAGTATTTAGTGATAAGTCGGTATATTTTCGGTTGTGCAGCATTATCTATTTATATTGTTCAAAAGTCGTGATATTTTCGTCAAAAGTATCAATGGGATAAATTATTCGGTTTGACCGACATCATCTGCCCTCTCCTCTGACGATCTTTCCCTCCATGGAAATAGAGACTTACCCCCCCCCCCCCTCCCTCCCGTCAGCTACCCGGCGTACCCTCGGAGGAGCACACGGTTCTACTAGCGGACGTCACGGCCCGGCCGTACCTGTACCAGTTCCTGGACGTACCGCGTCCCCATTTGGTGGTACCCGACTCGTACCACGCCACCATATCACTCACCGGCGGTGTGGTCGGACCGTGGGCTGATGCAGGTACGGCATTGGACTGAGACGGGATGGTGAATGCCACTTGAAATCGGTACAGAGTGGGCGCTGGGCGGGACCTGGCGATAATATTTTAACTGTAATTGTAATTGAAGTGATTTGCCGGTGTGCGTTGGTTTGCTTATCTTATGCTGTAATGTTTAAGTCAATATTTTATCATGTCTCGGAGCCAAGCCAAGCTTCGTCCCACATATGTGCACGTTTCAACAACCAAGCACAGTTATATTCACGAACCGTTGTCTCCTAAGTTGCCGAATACTAGGGGAGAGTGGTGCAGGAGGCCCCCCCCCCCCTTTAGCTCAGTTGCTATTCTTAGACAACTGATAATATTTAAGAGCTAACGTGTGCATGCGCTGTGTGCATGCATCATTTTCCCATACATATTTGCATTCAAAATGAATCTAGGGGGTACACAAACCGTAAACTTTAACATTTTGGAAAAAGTTGCAAAAGGGCCTCTTACACTATGGGTATGGTAAGAAATAAATTTGCGTTTTACCCCTCGGGCGTTTTACAAGTCAAGTCGACTTGTAAAAGACGCTTTGCGAACACAGCTGCAAGGCCTTTTATTTCGAAAAGCTAAGCAAATACGGTGTTATCGAAACCAATAACACTTCCAAAGCGCTCACACAATGCGAAAACTAGCACAACCAAACGCTGATGACCAACGAAAATTGTACCTATTACCTCTAAGAAAGGAAACAGAAAAAAAAGAAACAAAAACAAACTCCTTGAAAAAAGAATGCCACGCCTGCCGCAGGTGCAGGCGTTTTAGCATCGGGGGCGTTTTTTATCGGGGGGGGGGGGGGGCGTTTTATCATCCTCGAAGGGAGGGCCTCTTAAAAAATGCAGTGTTTTAACGTCACAATATTTATGGTTTATGAGACATTTGCAGCGCACCAGAACATGGTCTATTCTGAAGCTAGCATGTGACAATTTCGATGAGATAAGATTGCATTTGATAGCCATTGTTTTTTTTTCAGATATATAAGGGTGATAAAGATGCATATATCTAGCAAGTAAAGGGGCAAAAACAGAAACAGGCTTACCAAAAGTCGCTGCGACGCACCTGATACCTCAGGTTTCGTGAGTTGTTGTTTCAAGAGGGCTTCTGCTTTACAAGAACATTAAAAAATAAATAACATTATTGGTTTGGTAAAAAAGCGATGGGGCCTCTTACCGACCCTGGGCGTCTTACACGGATCTCTCCTACCCTTCTGCTCCACAGAGGACCTGCCCACCGCGCCGCGGACCGCCGACGCGGCGCTCAGCCGCCTGCTGATGACGCTCTATGAGATGACGTACCTGGCGCCGGAGCGGCCGCGCGCTGACGCCCTGATGAGCCGACTCTCCACTGCCTACCAGAGCCTGCTGACCTTCCGGCGAACGGACGGCGGCTTCGCGCTGTACAGGTGGGGGAGAGGGAGAGGGTTGTGAAATGTGTGTGATGCTGCAAACACTTGTCAATGAGTGTTTGAAATTCCTGGGATGACGTGAGGAAACTTTCTGAGAGTGTGAATATGCAGTAGAAAATGAATTTTGTTAGTGTAAAGGAACCGTTTTACGCATAGCTGGCATTTGCGTTGAAGCCGAACGCGCCTCCACCCACCCACTCCTTGGAGGTCTTCTTTGCCGTATATCATAAGAGGGACGTTTAGTGAACTCACCGTCACCTTTCCGTTTTCCCCAGCAGTGACCAGCCGGGCAGTATCTGGATGACCGCCCATGCCACGCTGGCTCTGGCCAAACTGCGCCGATCGCCGCGCCGCCAGCGGTCGCTACTCGACACTAAGGTTCTCTCCAGCGCCGCTAGGTGGCTGCTGCAGGCGCAGCAGAGCTCTGGTCTGTTCCGAGAAGAGACCGTGGCGGCTGACCAGCGGTACAATGATACCGGTGACGTAATGCTGACGTCACACGCGCTGATGGCGCTGACCGAGGTGGCAAAACTGCAGGAGGATGAGGATGCGGATATTGCTGATGGCTTAGAGACACTGGAGGTGCGTGGCGCTTTTATTCTACTGCAGTGATCAGCAGCAGCAGCTGCCTTGATACGAGAGTTGTGTCATTTCCTTTCGAACAATCCCGATTTATTGCCATCGGGAACGACAATTGATGGTCTAGAGTAGAATGATGTTTCGCTCCGCAATTCTGCATCTACAATGCTCTTGTGAAGAATCAAAGTAGCGTCAGTCTGCCCGACAAGCCCAGTTTAGTGCATTTAGGTCGAAATGAATGATCTTTGTGCCTTTCCAAATCAAGCTGCCCTGTACATTATTGTCTCCAAGGGCCGATCTATCCACCTCCCCATGACCTGCCCTCTCCTCCCTCTCGGCAGCGTCTGGCCGTGCCGGGTCTGGCCGAGGGCGTGGCCTCCGCCACCGGTCTGCTATCTGTCCGGGTCCGTGGCTCACTGACAGCCCTGCAGGCGGCACTGGCGGCCCTGGCGCTGGCTGGTGGCGGCGGCCGGGCGGCCAGCGACGCGCGGGAGCTGCTCTCCAGTCAGCTCAGGGATGAGGGTGAGTGGGGAGAAAAGGGGTGAGGGTCATAGAGGTGGGATGGGTCATTGAGAAGAGGGGTATTTCGACGGGGAGAGGGAGTGCATGTTTATGTCATTTTGCAGGGGACATAAGGCTTGGCAGGGCATACAACTGTCAGGCTGTTGTTGCTTGACCGTTTTCAATGAATTGTCAATTGTGATATTAATTATTCTCGCTTGTTATTGGCCGAGAGAAGTGTGGTATTTACGTCTTTGTTTTCCACTGTGGCCACGTGCAGTGATTAGACCATTCGAACGTATTTTCAATGAATATCTAGACAGAGACGTCTCGTTTAGCCTTCTTCGTCTTTCGGTCGCTAATTCGTGCCTCCCTACGTTCCAGGCGAGTTTATGTACTGGAGTCGCGAGCCGCACCCGCTGCCGGCCTACCGTCTGGAGGAGCATGTGCCGTACCTGCAGCCGCGGCGTACCTTCAGCCGCGAGTCGGAGAACGTGCTGACCACGGCGCTGGCGCTCAGGGCGTACGTGGCCCTGGGTCAACACCGCACGGAGCCCATCGTCCGCTGGCTACAGGCCAGGAGGGCAACAGACTTCGGCTGGATTGGATACATGGTGGGTGACTGGAGCGGGCTGAGGGATCATTGGGTAAAGCACTACTTGTCGAAACATCTTGCGTACAGAAGGTATGGGACGAATATAAGAAAAGGTGATTGGTAAAACTACCGACTACCTATTACGTAAAACTACTATTACGGATTGTGTTTGCGATTACGGAGGCCTCGTGAACGGTGCTACGGAAATAGCAAAAGCTCCCCGACGGGGAATCGAACCCCGGTCTCCCGCGTGACAGGCGGGGATACTCACCACTATACTATCGAGGAGTGAGTGAGAGGGGTCGAAAAGTAGTTCAAGGTCGAAAAGGCTGTTTTGTTCGTCACTGATAGCAATTTTTGTGGACACGTGGCTAACCTGAGGGATGTTCAGGTTCACGGGCACCGCACACTGCTGCGTGCGGTGTGTGCGGTGCGTCCAGCAGGCGTGGGGGTAGGGGATGGGTAGGCGGCTCTGACGTCACGGCTGCGTGCGGTGGACCGGGTCCGCTGTGGCCAGTCCCGACCGGCCACAGCGGTCGCTGTGCCTGTGTGCGGTGACGGAAGGCTGACGTAGGGACGCAGTGGGCGGAGCTTCGAGGCTGTGTGCGGTCCGACCGCACACAGAGCCCGTGAACAGCCCTCTGCTTTATATTTATCTCTTTTTTTTTGTATGGTTTAAAAGACTTCTGATCCCTTGGCTCCCTCCCTGTTTTCAGGACACCCTAGCGGTGACGGAAGCGCTGATGGACTACTCCAAAGCGCGGCACGTTCAAAAGGAGGCGGACATTCAGATGGACGTGGAGACGGCCGGTGGAAGGGACAGTTTACACACGCACGACCAGACGGCCGGCGCTCGGCAGGAGCTGCAGGTCGGTGGCAAATTGAATGATATGGTACCGGTTGGTTGAGCGGGGTGGGCCGGCCGCTGACGGTTTGCTGAGGCTCGGGAGACGTCTTTCGATGTGCTTAGGCATTGAACAGTCTCGATGTCGACTGTCGATAATAGAATACCTGCGCTTCATAAGGTCCGACTCTTTTTTTTGTCGTGCAACGGAACGCATCTGCTGACCGGTATTTGACGACATATCTGAGACTGAATTTCCTCAAAAAGCTCCCTCACCAGCTGTCTACATAGTTGCATACGTTCACAACTCAAGTCACCGTATATGACCGTCTGACCTCCGTGACCTCACCCTGACCTCCCTGTTACCTCCCCCGCAGATCACGGACCCGAGCGAGGGTCTGACCTCATCCTGACCTCCCTGTTACCTCCCCCGCAGATCACCGACCCGAGCGAGGGTCTGAAGCTGCGATTCACCGGGTCAGGGGTGGCCCTGGCTCAGCTGAGCGTTCAGTACCGACTCTTCTCTCGGAAGGAGGAGGGTGACATTTTGCTGGACGTGGACGCGGGTCACCACAGTCCGAACGGATCGCACGTCACCATCGGACTCTGCGTCAGGTCGGTAGCCCGGAGACGGGTTGTGGAAGCTGATCTTGGTCGAAATAATGTGATCGTATTGGAATATTTTCTTTGGGCTTTGGTCGTCATGACACATGCCACAAGACTCGTGTATTCGTATGAACCGTCTACTTAAACTTAACTTTTGTGAACGAGTTGTCAACTATGTGCCAACGCCCAACTTATGTGGAGTTAAGTTCAGAAAAGCGCATTTTCGCCAGTATATTTCACACGACTGGACTGTCTAACCTCTCTCTCCCCTCCCCCGTTCCCAGACTCTCCGACCTATCTGAGCGTCGCGTCTCGGGCGCCGTGGCCGTACTCGCTGACGTACCCTCGGGCTACGGCGTGTCAGCGGCGGCACTCCGTCAGTACGTACACAGCGGGGCCGTGCCGCGACTGGTGGCGGCGGAACTCACCGCAGCACATCGACTGCAGCTCGTCTTCAGCTCGGTAAGAGAGAGGGAGGGAGAATGGAAAAGTGGATAGATATATTAATGGAGAATGGGAGAATGGGTGGGGAAAGGGGGATAACTGATTAGAAGATAAGAAATGATTGCTTAGTTCAGACTTCAGTCCTCATCGATGATGATTCAGATGAACACAGCGAAACAATCAGATTCGCATATGCAGGGTCCTCAAATCAATTATTGCACCAGGCACCAGTGTCCAGAGACATATTAACATGCGTTCGGGAAAAAGGTTGTTTTAGCCATAAATTGACTTCCATCGATATAATAGCAGTGACATTTTTACCCCTGTGTCTGTCTCGTTCCAGCTGGTCTCAGCGCCGGTGTGCGCGCGCATCACGGTAGTCCGATGGTTCGCCGTGACAAACATGTCCCGCAGCCTCTCGGCAGAGGCGTACCCGCTTCATGAGCCCGGTCAGTGTGTGACTGTGGGCGGACGGACCGTTTCGCCGCTGATGGTGTCGTGATTATAAACGATCGTAACGGCATATGTTTGTGAATGCATGTAAATGCATGCAAGTGAACGGAGACGGATACGTTGACTGTTCAAAACTGATTCGTGTTTAGTATAAGTAAAGTGAATTTCTTACCAGTAAGTCTATTGAGTCTGTTTGGACCTTAGCGTCGATGTTCCTCTTAACTGATCTTGGTATCACGATCCGATTCATTTCGGTAACATGCTATACTCTGAGCGAGAATCGAATGCCGAACTCGCGTAAGTCCGCACTCCTCCAACAGCCAGAGCCTTTCCCCGCTGACCGCTGACCGGTTATCGTCGGTCCGTTTCAGAGCGCCGCTCGTCGGCCATGTTCGACGTCTCGGAGCTGTCCCGGTACGGTCTGTGTGACCTCTGCGGCAGCTACCAGTGCGGCGGGTGCACGGCCTCCAGCCGGACCAGCAGCGCCGCGCCGACCTCGGCACCACTGGTGACCCTGCTGGTGACCCTACTGGTGACGCTGGTGCTGCCAGTGATACCTGCGAGGGTTTGGAGGTGACTGACGGAGCTGTGACCGGCCGCGAGGGCCTGACTGCCCAGAGAAGGGACCCAGCTATGCAATGTCGATGGGGTGGCGCAAGGAAGCGTGCTGTGCCCTGCACTGTTCGTGATGTCCAAATTCCCTGTCGACGGGACAGTGTTCGGTTGCTCGCGGGTCTGAATGTTTATCGGCGTTTTGTTGCGGCCGCCGGTGCCGCCAGGCGCGGCGGCTCACGTCGGGCCGACAGGGACGTGCCAAACTGAGTTCGAGTTGCTTCGTTTTTGTTACCGTTTTGCTCAGAGCCGCGCGGACACCGCCGTGCGATGTCGCGTGTTTTGGTGTCACTGCCGTCGCCCTGTTTCAGAATGCTTGCTTTGGGTTGCACTGCCAGTTGACGACGAGCGTGCTGGGTCCAGGAGGCAACACGTTTGTGACTCTCCCGATCGGGAGATTTCACGGTCTCAGAAATTTCCAGTTACGTAAGCGGAGAGCTGCCTGTTGTGTGAGCGATTTCGGCGAGGTTGGTTAGATGCGATTTATGTTCGATCGCACCGAGTGAATCGAGAGATGTGTATGGCGAAACGAGAGCGCACGAGACGCGAACATGGATGTAATCTAGTCAATGGCGACAGCTACTGAATGTGGGCCGGGAGAACTGTGACGTAACTTTTCTGGTGACAGCAGCGCCTGGTCAGCTGTAAAGCTAGTATTTATTGATTAGCCGACTGTACAGATACCGATGATTATTTGTATACGTGAATACAGCCAAGTATGCCATGTTGTTGTCGTTTGTAGACATCCGTCGCTTAAACGTTCCAACATTATTGTGAGGTGTAGGTATTGCGAGCGTGTGCTTTTCAGCGACATTCGGAGCTTGCTCCATGTGGAAAGGAACGGCTGCCTACACGACACGACCTCTGTCGAGACTCGTTTATTTGCCACCCTCAAACCTCACACTGTGAATGACAAGCTATCATTGACTTGTAAGGCTTAAACTATAAGCTGCACTCGGCTTCTTGATTTGTGACTGATCAATATTATTTTACCCCGCCTTCGTCCTTCGATGTCTCGGATGGCGAAGATTCTACGCCGTCCGGCCAATCCCGTTCAAGGTCAGCGGGGGCTTGGCTGCGGGAATGGAACGGGATTGGCCGGACGACGTAGAATTTTCGTCGCCCGAGAGACATCGAACGCGGTGTCAATGTCATTGAAAGCTGACACTGTATTCCAGCAATGCAATAAGACATGTAAAATATATCCTTTTATTTTAGTGGTTACAAGTTTTTGGCCGTTGTGGTCATTTGCTCCGTTTATGGTGCGTAAGAGACAATCGAGTTTTACCTACATTTCATTTCATATGATGATCAAGATGCTTACGTCATCAGACATCATAGCATTCTATTTGTGTAGTTTTGATGTTTTAACTAAAAATTGCACTTTGATAAAGATAAACAATAATGTTTTGAGAGTTTATGATCTTAAATTGAATAAAACTTACCAGTTAAGGGATTAAATGAAACATTTTTGACAAAAAGACGTCAGCAAATATGAACACGTCACACACTAATTTGAAGTGCGTTGTCTCGTGCGGTGAGCTTTGTTTACGTAGCATTATTTTAGCAGACCACTGATACGACTTCCGCATCAGATATTTTCAATTAAATTTTTATTTGGAGCGTGTGGCTGTGATAATTATTTCGTTGTGGTTCTAGTTCATTGATGTTCATTGTAATCTAGAGATACTGATATTGCCTTCAGTGATCGATTGTGTTATTCAAGTTGATATCGCCTGCCTTTGCCTTTGGTAGGTACCTAAGTTCATAGTTATGTTTTTTGTAAAGGTATTGTTGTTAACTGGGCCCTGTTTCACCGCCGCCCGACGCTGCACGCGCTGCAGCACACTGAAAGCTAAGGCATACCATGGATTAGAGATTTCCTGGATCGGCAACTCTCCGTCGGCGCCTTTGATGTAAGCGACCACGGCTGGCCACCTAGCGGCGGAGTGGTGAAGCTTGGTGAGATAGGACGGCGGAGGGTTGGGCGCTAATCCCTGTGGTAAACTGCGGGCCAAGATCAATCGAATTTGGGGATTGAACGGCTGGGTGCGGTGCGTTAAAACGAAGTTATGGTGTCGGGAACGTCCAGTAAGTCCATATTGTCCTCAACGAAGTAATCGGACCATTGGGGTAAGAACATTTTGTCTCGGCAGAGGACGTGCATACGAGTCGCCAAGCTCTTATGCCGGCGTAAAATGCACGCATCACCATCTTTTGATAACACACTGTTCCATCTTTTCCATCCTCAGGATAGTCAAATCCTTTTCCTCCACGCCTCAACCCCCTGATCCGGGCTGGACGGGCAACTTTATCCCATGCGGGCAGCTCCGCCAGAGCACACCCGTAACCGGGTGCATAGAGTACATACGTACAGGTCTCGCGGGTTTTAGCGGTAGGTTTTGCACCTAGAAAATTTAGTGTACTTCAGGCTATATCTTCGTCGTCTTAAGCTTTTAAGTGTTGAAGATGCGATCGACTTGTTGGGTAACAAGCCGGCCATGATCGTGTAAAATGGCTTCATCGTAGATCGATTAGTTTCTGAGATATAACCGGAAATGTAAAAGTGCAAAACCTACCGCTTAATCTCGCGAGACCTATACCTACTTGGGAGGCTGGTCGGCCCGTCCATTCGGACGGGCTCAGCCCCGGCGGGCGGCGACTCACTAGAGTGCCTGCCAAGACCAATGTCTCCCCTAATTCTAATCATCATAGGCGGCGGAACGGGGGGGAGTACCGTACCCCCTTTGATTTTGGCATTTTAACATTAGCCCCATGGGCGTTGCATGGAAAGAATGGGATCAAAAGTCGGCAGTTCCCCTTAATTGAAGTTGTCTCACCGCCACTGCCTATCATCGTTCCGGCTCTGAACTGGTCTCGTCAGACCGAAAGGGCCTAACCCAACAAAACAAACAAAGAAACAAATCACTTCGCCTATAAAATAATCTCGGAGCCGCGATTTCCGCACTAACGGGCTCTTCTTACTTCAGCACGTCAAATGCTATATTCTTTGCTTGGTGGATGAATACCTAAGGTCAACTCGAGTGTGGACCTCAGGTCAAGGTCAGTCAGATTAAAGTCACTAAGGTCACGAAGTTGGTTGAAGGAGGTTGTATTGCATACCTATTATTCGATTCAATGGTCTTCCTGAGTCCATTGATGGCTTTTGCGACTCGCTAACTCGATTTGATATCATTTCCGGCGCCAAAATAACAGTTTCCATAGTTCCCCGCAATGACATAGAGGCTTATAATGGTGAGGTCATGTTATGATGTTAGCGACCTGACCCCAGGTGCCCTTTAAGAAAAATCCAATATATACAAGTAAAGAGGTCTTTGGAGCAGGGCTGCGGAGTCCGGAGTCGGTCGGAGTCGACAGTTCTGACCGGGGCCGGAGTCGGAGTCGATTTTGCGAACCGGAGTCCCGCCGAAAATCCATCGACTCCGCAGACCTGGCAAGGCTGCAGAGTCGGAGTCGAAGTTGAAGTCGGTCGGAGTCGACAGATCTGCCCGGGGTGGGAGTAGAAGTGGGAGTCGGAGTCATCGAAAATCCATCGACTCTGCAGCCCTGCTAAGTTTCATCTTCCAGTGAAAATCGTCTGGCACTGAGGGCGTTGCGAAGTTGCAGCACTGAACTATTTTAGGACCGTGCAGAACGGCAGAGGTTTACGTATGACGTCATAGGTCAGTGATCTGACCCGACCTGAAAATGTGGTTGATTTCACAAGATCCGGCTTGAATCAAAGGCCTGGTGTTCCAAGTTTCAGCTCTTTATCCCCAGCGCCATACGATCAATCGCGAAAAAAACCGTCAGAGTGGGGCGACGTCGACCCGCCCCCCTCCCCGTCGGCCCCTCCCCGTGTTAAAGTTAAATCCTTCTCAACTCATAAAGATTATGAAAAACAGTGCCGTTATCCTTTATCAGTTGAACTTCGAAGATAAACTGCTCAAAAACCACCCAACCACCCCGTCCCATCATTGGAACGCATAGCCGCCAAACACCGGCGTCCTATCTGGAGTTGGCGCATGCGCACTGCGATATTTGGTCGCGAATCGAGGGAGAGTTGCCAATCCAGTAAATACTTCATCCATGGGCATACCCCTGACGCCACTTGAATGACGATGTGGTGACGAAAACATAACAAACCAATGACAAATGACGAAAACATAACCAAAAACGAAGCAACTCGAACAGAGGTCCTAAAGAACCAAGTACAAAGAGAACAGAAATTTGAGTGCAAATGCTGCTAGTGTACTGCTGGTGCTGGCGGCGCGGTGCGCCAGCGTTTTGTCATAGCTTAGCGTCAGAGTGAAGTTTGTTGATATTGCCATGGAAACCCAACACGCCGACGCGCGCAGGCACTGCAGCGCTCTGCCGTGAAACAACACCCTAGTTACCACAGCTGATAGGTTGATGAGCTAGTAAGGCTGTCATGGAAAATAGGTTCTTAGCTGGTTGATTGAATTTTGGATATTGAATTAGTTCAGAGCTAAGCATTATTAATTTGCTTTGAGATTCTAGGACAAGCCTTTGTTCAGCCATCTTCAACCAGAATAATTAAAATAAACATAACCTAGGCTAACCTGAACTGACCTGGCTTTACCTAACCTTACCTTACACATCCTATCCCTAGTTAGTTAGGCTTTATAGCCAATGTGGAAGTTTTACAAGAGAAGTTAATTGATGAATATTTGTGCTGACAGATCAAGATATTGTCTGGCATTGTATTACCAATGAGATAATGGCATATGTTCCATTTCTATGTTCCATCTGCATTTATACCTTTATTTGGTGCCATAACAATAAAGGAGTGCTTATTGTGGTATAATGTCATCTGCATTCCTCTTTCCCAATCTGAAATAAGCCCATGGTTACACCTATCTATGGTGTTCACCAGTTAGGCTGTTAGGCTTTCTATCTCACTGAGTGGACACTCAGAATAGGTACTTACCAGGTTCAAGTAGCCAGGTTCAGGATTGACTAAGCACAAGTCCCAGTTTAGCTATGAAACATGATTATTTAAAGTCAATAATCACTGACTTCTATGAGCTGAAGTTGTCTGATTCAAACTCTAGCCTCTAGTTGCCTCAGCTTTAATTCAATAAATTTGCCATTGACAAGCAGATAGTGCAAGCACAATAAGTTAAACAATATAGATGTAGTTTATGGGGATTGGGAATATGCATTGCCCAATTTGACATTTTTGTTTTTTACTTAAACACACACCTACTTTAATGAAAGTGTCACTGTAATTTTGACTCTTGTAACACCTGTTTTCAGGCCTGTAGTTGGTATTCCAGTCTGTTTGAGAGGCCCATCTTCTACAGGCACCAGTTGACCTCACCACTGCCCTCTGTTCTCTCAATTCCAGCTGAGTTAATCTCACCACCTCCCAAGCTGCCACCTAATGAGGAAGCGTGTGGGTGAGGACGGTATGGCGGGGGCGCCGTCCGACGCTGGGCACGACAAGTCGGACTCTCACGGCGGCGGCGGTCTGCGCGGTGACGTGGCCAACATCTGCCTGCTGCTGCTGCTGTACGTGCTGCAGGGCATCCCGCTGGGCCTGGCCGCCGCCATCCCCATGATGCTGCAGAACCGCGGCGTCACTTACTCGCAGCAGGCAGAGTTCAGTTTCGCCTTCTGGCCGTTCAGCCTCAAACTGCTGTGGGCGCCCATCGTGGACGCCTGCTATGTGTCCCGGTTCGGGCGCAGGAAGTCGTGGCTGGTGCCCGTGCAGTATCTGATCGGCCTGTTTCTGCTGGTGCTCTCGTCACGAGCGGAGTCGCTGATCGGTGGTGAGCACGAGAAGCCGAACGTGGCCCAGCTGACGACGGTGTTTTTCTCGCTCAACTTTCTGGCGGCCACGCAGGATATTGCCGTGGACGGATGGGCGCTGACGATCCTGCAGAAGAGGAACGTCGGACACGCGAGTACCTGTAATAGTGTTGGGCAGAGCGCCGGCTACTTCCTCGGCTTTGTGGTGTTTATAGCTCTGGAGTCGGCCGAGTTTTGTAACAAGTACCTGCGCGCGGTGCCGCAGGCTCAGGGACTAGTCACATTCTCAGGTAAGTGGAGAGACTTGGAGAGTGTGGGTCTGGGTGTTGTTTAGTATTCCTATCTTGCTCTCTGTTTCGTGACTCTGCTTTTACTTCTCGTCTGTCTGCTCATCAGTAATTGGTTCATTTTTAGGGTTTGCGTAGTCAAATAGCATTGGCTGTCACTTCTTATAGCCACATCAAGTTATTCGTCAATACCGCCGGTTTATCGATAGTGATGCCGTGTTTAGCTGACCCCACCCCGCGCCCACCCCCAGGTTTTATGTTCTTCTGGGCGGTCGTGTTCCTCCTAACGACCACAGCGGTGGCTCTGTTCAAACACGAGTCCCCTCTGAACCGAGACGGTACGCGTGACCCGGAGCTGGACGTGCGAGAGACCTACTCACAGCTGGTGCGGATCACCAGTCTGAAGCCGGTGCGCACGCTGATCGCCATTCTGCTCACTGTGAAGGTGAGAAAGAGGGGATAGGGTGAGAATGTGGGGTTGAGTTACAGTGGGTCAGGATGGGGGTGTTGGATAGAGAAGCTAAGTATGTTGGGTAGGATAGGGTAGGGCACAGACTGCAGTACATGCAGCATGCATCCTAATCAGCGGGATAGTTCTGTATCTCAGTTCGTGTTGAGTGGCACGGTCCCAGTGACAGTGTCCTCTCTGGGCGCTTTCTGACCTATATCCGTCGTGACGAGACAGTCAGTATGATTGGCAGAAACTACCGGTATTGGTCACCGTGACCTTTTGCGACAAATCGCTCATGCGTTACGGCCTGACCAGTCAGAAACGACTGGCGTATCTGGTCTAGCAACTATCCAATGGAAGAAAGGAAGAAAAATTTTCATTATTCATTAAAAGCCATCGCCGACCCGGCGTGGGGCGTGAATACGATAATGGCACCGATGAAGTTGCACCTTTTGCCGACACTAAGCTAGCCGTGCGGCTGAACTATATCTTACGGTTTTTAGTCATTATATTCGAGCCACTCTCCGTACAGCGCCAATCGCAACCATCGTTCTTTTTTGTCAACACCCAGATAACCTCACCTCGGCTGTCCCTCAGATCGGTTTCTCGGCTGCCGACGCCGTCACCGGTCTGAAGCTGGTGGAGGCGGGCGTGCCCAAGGACCGGCTGGCGCTGATGGCCGTGCCCATGAGCCCGCTGCAGGTGCTGCTTCCCTTCTTCATCAGCAAGTACACGGCCGGACCGAGACCCATGAGCCTCTTCCTGCGCGCCATGCCCTGGAGGTCAGTCACGTATGGAGCAGGGGAGGGTGGTAGGGGAGGGAACGACACGTGCGATCAGGCGTAGGTGAGTTAATGTGAGACAGGAACATTTACGTGTGTTATGTGTGACGTGGCATGTCTCTGTGATATTTCACTGAGTGCTATAAGACTCGCATCTCATTCTGAGTGTGTATGGATATTATGTGTTGTGCTGAGTTTGATCAACGATATTGACAGCTTAAACTTGGGCTCAGGGATTTTTAACCCATGTACTTGAGTAAAATATCCGTGTTTAAAATCAGCACAAATGTCTTTGACCCAATCTTAAACGATCCCACGACCCAATATCGTGAAAGGCCCTGCACCGTGGTGTTATACCGCCCTATCTCCCTGACCCCCCTCCCCCCTCCCCCGTCAGGCTGCTGTTCGGTCTCATCATGGCCGGCCTGGTGTACGTCACGCCCCTGTTCAAACTGGAGGACGCCTCGTTCCCGCTGAGCTACTACGGCCTCATCCTGGTTGTGTTCGTGCTGCACCAGGTGGCGCTCTACTCCATGTTTGTCTCAGTGATGGCGTTCTTCGCTCGGATCTCGGACCCGGCTGTCGGAGGGACTTATATGACGCTCCTGAATACGGTCACCAACCTCGGTGAGGAGAGGGGGATAGAGCGGAGGGTGAGGGTTCAGGGGGTAAGAGCTAAAGGATGAAGGTGAAGGATGACGTGTAGAAAGAGTGGGGAAATTGAGAAGGTATGAGTGAAGGACTGAAGGGGGCTGACCGGGAGATAGGAAGGGTGTTGTGGGTTAGCAGAAGGATTTTTGTGTGACGATTTATAATGTGCGGTGTAATTGTGGCATTATCTTTGTATGACCTCTCCCTCTCCGCGATCCCGCCCGTTACCCATTCACATTACGCCCACGACACGTTATAATCCACCTGCGATTCATCCGCCTTCGACCTATCTGACCTCCCCGTGAACTATTTGTTGTCCGTCTGTGCTCTGGCTGTGAGCTGTCTCTGATCCATCCGTAGTCTGTGCGCGATTTGTTGAGACCCATCCGTGACCTGTTATTTGTTAGTGATCCACTGCCCATTCTGTGACCTGTCAAGCCAATAACATTTGCGCGACCGGCTCATAATCCACCGTCCTGTCTGTTGCCTACTGCCTAACTTCCCCTTCGCTCGGCGCCGTCTCTGACCTGTATATGACATGTCTCTGACTGTCTGACCTGCCGTGATCCGCCTTTGACCCACCCATGCCCCGTCCTCACCCCCAGGCGGTAACTGGCCGGCCACTATGATGCTGTGGATGGTGGACCAGCTCACCTGGAAGACGTGTCCCTCCGGTCTCGGCTGTTCGACTAACGCGGTAAGGAGTGGGGACAGAGTGTCCGCTGTGCGAGACTGGTGGGCGGTGGTGGGTGGTGGGAGGGTCGGCTGTGGTGGGGCTGCACTCCTAGTCTCAATTATTGGTGAATGCTGAAAAAGGCTTTTGTGGAATAGTGTGCATGCCAAGGTTTTTTGTGCTGGGGACCAATGGCATATAATCCGGGGTTTCGATTAAGTGGCCGGTTTGTGCACTTTTATCCATAGTATTTGTGGTATGCCATGGATAGCCAAGGAATTTGTCGTGAAGTTTTTTGTGTGTGTTGCATTGTGTTATTGAACTTCTGGGTTTCCTCGGCTGTGAGTCGCAGCTAGTTATATAACAGTCGCCAAGGAGACTGGCGCTCTGCTGGCTAGCGTGGGTGGTTCGGAGGGCCTGAACGGGGTGGACAGCCACGGTGAATGCCCCGAAAAGCCGGCCACTGGGCCTTCCCGCCGTCCACCTTTCCCCCTTTCCCCACCCTCCGCCCCCGCGCGGTACACCCCACGGTTCCCCTCGGCCCTCAGTGAACCCCAGTCCCGCCCCGGCTCGGCCTCTCGTTCTGGCGACCTTTCACAATGGCCGCCTTTCCGCCGCTGTCAGTGTTTCTCCGTGTTCAGGGACGGGTGACGCTGAAATTGTGTGCCACGCGCGGTGTGCCTTTCCCGGGCTTTCCTAGCCGGCGTAGTCGGCGCCGTTAGTGCCTACCGTGACCAGGCGGAGGGACATTTCTGGGCGCGCCAATGTGACTGATGATGATTGGAAATGGCGGCAGTCGGTCACGCCTATCCAGATCGCCGCACAGTGTGGCCAAATGTTAATTAAGCGAATTTTGCATAATTAAAGGGAGATAATGACCTTTTTCCACAAAATCTGAGTTAGGATCATTTTCTGACAAAACACAACAAGTTATAATGTAAATTAAAACCATTTTGCTCAATGCGGTACCTTGCCGCAAATATCTCAACTTGAAGTCACGTTAGCGGGGAGCGCTGAAAATGACCGTTGAATAAGTACTTACATCACTTTTTGGTACTTGCATGTAATTTTGTAAAATGAGCGTATTCCTTACATTTGATCTTCATCACATCTAGTTAGTTAATGGTCGTCTATAGTGCCTTCAAAAGATATTCATGGTTTGGAGGTTGTTTATGTCTAAATTTACGCAACTATTTTTCCTGTTCATCATCTGAGGCCATATGCTGCTATTTTAGTAGCAACGACTCAATTTTGAATCGGTCCCGCCGACTGCACAATAAAAGAAGATAGATACAACACTTTTGCGGCATCACTGAAAAACTTATGCAGTACTGTTATCAAAATTCTCATAACACCGTTCGACAAACCTGAAGTCTTTTTGAAATAAATATGCTTGTATTTTTCGCTTCAGGCTCTGAGGCCAAAATAATGAATTTCGTAGTCGCAATCGCAAGATTTGGCTGCGTTTCTGGCGCATGCCGTTCATTTGTGGCGCAAAATAATACTTGGAAACAAAGAAGAGTAGGCACTATGTACGAATCTAATTAATTCTAAACCGAATTAACTCTAATTCAAATTAGAATCCTTACAACCAAGCAACGACAAGGCGATAACATAAACAAAAACCCAAGCGTCGCTGTTTGAAACAAAAGCGCCATATACTGCGACTTTTTTATAGAGAAGGACAAGAAGGACAACGCATTTCGGTGGGTGTTACAAGTACTGCAAGTACTGCTTCTTTTTTGCAAAAATAAAAACCTTTTTCACATACGAAAATGTGCTAGGAAATTTTCATATTTTATAGAAACTACAGTAGAAATAGTATAGATGTCGAGTAATTTTTATTAAAGAAAAAAGAAAGCTCATTATCTCCCTTTAAGCAACGAATTTTGGATTTTTAACTTCTTATGGCACTCAATCGATAGCAAATTGTCCAAAGAATGTCAATATCTTGATTTCTAGTCAAATTTCCTTGTTTCGGTGATAGAATAGCTACCGGAAGTGGAACGCGCATTGTTTCTCCTGGCTGAGCTGAAATGGTAAAAATTGCATCACAGCTCGGCACCCCTTGGTCGGAATTTTGTTGGAAAACTGCTCCCGTGACCCCTCTTCGTGTTTTTCAGCTCGCCTCAGGTCATGTAAGGTCTCCAGCAGTTATTTTGAAGATAACTTCAAGAAAAGACGTACTATACTCTCGTAATCCGTGCTCAGAGGTTTTTATCATTAGTGGAAAAACCGCGGCGCGTAGCGCCTCGAAATTTGGCATGACTATTCGTTCATCAATTTTACACATTGTATGCAAGTTTGAACCGTCTAACTTTCAAGCTCAGGTCACCAGGCCACTTAGAATGATCCGACCTTCATTCACTTTTTGCAACTTTGTTACCGTGTCAGCGCTACAGTAGATGACCGAGTGGTTTGAAAATGCGGGATATCGCAAGGTGATTGTTAGCTACAGCTTGTTTATCTCGGAATTATGATATCGATGACCTAAGGTCAGGAGGTCAATTTGGGGATAAAATCAACTGCCTGATTTTTCCACTGAAACGCGTCGTAATGGCCAATTATGCAATGGATGAGTTTATATATGACTGACATTGACTTCTGTGATGTCTTGTGTGCTCTTGGTCAACTGTAAGGTCATGTGACGTCATCAAAGGTCACCAAACGTCTTTTGCTAATAACTCCTAACAGAAAAGCTGAGATGCAGCCCCGGGAATGGTCTCATTGTGTTCAGGTCGTCAAGGCGCATCGATTGATATCCATGATGACCTTGGTCACGTGACCCACGGTCAACCGTCGATCTTGACCTTCGAGGTCAAAATTGCATGCTTCGATGCGGATTGACGAGAGGATCACGATGGTGCTATTAATTTTTGCCTGGGTTGATGAGTTTTCGTTAAAACTCCTTTTCTTTAGCGCCGTTATTTTTTGCTTTTTGAACCTGACCTGACGTCACATTTGGCCTGACCTGAAGATGACCTCGGTAAAAAATGTAGACTTTGTGCGTCTGTATCCCATGCCGTTTACCGCTTGTCGCTAGCTTGCCAGGCATCCGCCTCCCCCCCCCGCCCCTCTGTTGGTGCGAAGATGGCGCGGACCCTCGTTGGTGCGCGGGCGCGGGGCTGGGGTCTCCAGCCGAACGCGCGGGGCTGGGGGGTAAATTTTACCCCCCCCCCTGTTATCTCCCGAACTAATGATCCGATTTGGAAAATTCAAACGCCAATCGAAAGCTCTCATCACGAACAACTAAAAACATGTACTTAATTTAAAGTTTGAGGTCAAGGTCAAGTTCAGGTCAAGGGTACAAATTGCAAGTTTCTACAGTATCGGCCTTGCACCGTAGTTGCCGAAGAATGGAGTCATGGACTGAGACTGATCGCCCAAAACGTGTTCTTAGGCTACCAAGACAATATTCGTTGCATACAATATCATTCAGAGGTCAAGGTCAAGGTCAGGTCAGGTCAGGTCACCAAAAACAAAATATAGAAAAGGGCATGTGCGACACATGTTTTATGGGTCATTTTACTCATATAATTCAATAGGCACACTCAATAAGTGATATGGACCACCTCTGGATGAATTTCAGGTCGAGGTCAGGTCAAGGTCAGGTCAAGTGAGGTCAAATTTTGAAGTTGGTTGATAAGGCCTAAAAAGGTGTCTATCTGATGCAATTTTTCACGGCGAATCGAATGGTGCTATTTTTGTTTCCGTACGAGGTCTAGAACTTCCAAAAAAGTCATTTTTCAAAAAATTTGTGTGTCGTGACGTCATAAAATTTTGAATAACTCCTACATTTTTGAACCGATTCTTCTAAAATTTGGTATCTAGGTGCACATAGACCACTTCTCTGACATATATTCCGGTTTTTTCGACAGACTCAAAATTTTGGATTTTATAATCATTTTCCCAAAAAAGTCAGTTTTTTTGAAAAAAAATAGGCCAAAATCCAAAATTTTCAAAAAACCGAGATAGCCATTTGATAGACAAAGTAAAATTATGTATAACCTTTTTTTGTTACGTCTTGATTCCTTTAAAAATGAAGATGTTAGCGGCGTTTGAACTTTTGCCGTTTTTGAGGCGAAAATGGCGAACATGACGTCACTAAAACGTCAATTTCTCAAAAATTTTCCGACGGATTTCGCTCAAATTTTCAGGGAACGTGTCAAATTGATGTAAGAAAAGGTACTGAATGTTTGGCGGCGCTGCGCGCCGCCGTTTTTGAGATATCGCAAAAATTCGCGAGGGGGGGGGTAAAATTTACCCCCCCCAGCCCCGCGCGGGTTAACCCGCGACCGCCTGGGGGGGTCGGATCCGAACCCCCCCTCCGTTTTTCTTGAATAACTCAAGAACCGCTTACGCTATCAACTTGAAACTTGGCATACCTTCTCCCCCATCAATTTGACGTCTTCTGTGTAATTGTTAAGAAAAAATTTCCAAAAATTTGTGAGATATATCGATTTTAGTGATGTAACTACATGGCGTTTTTAGTCAAAAAGTGGTAAATGTTTTAAAAAAATCGCAAAAAATCAGGGTTTGAAGCAAATTGCAAATTAAGGACATGAATAGACGCAACTCAACGAGTTCTTTAAAATGGCTATCTCGGATTTTCCATAAAATGCGTTTTTTACCCCTAAAAATTCAAAAAACTACATTTTTTGGAAAACAGCTAATAAAATCCAAAATTTTGGGAATTTCCAAAAAAAACCGGAATACATGTTATAGAGCTCTATTAGAACATTAGATGTCCCAAATTTCAACTTTCTATCTTGATTTTTGACCCCCAAATTGTAAAAAAATAGCTTCAACATGCATAGGGCATGGTGACGTCATAAGCATTTTCGTGAATTAGAGGCACTTCTGAACATCGCATGTGAAAACAAATGGCACCACTAGATTCCTGGGACAAAGCTCGTCTAGAAAAGTGCATTTTTATGTCAAAAATAAAAAGTTGAAAAAATGACCTTTTTTCTCAGCCCTCGTTTAGTTATGTATGGTATAAACGATTTTTTATGCTTTCAATGCACACTTATCACCAGCACAGTGACTTGGGGTCACATATAACCATTGCCATCGGATTCGGCGTGAAAAATAAGCCATAAAACATGTGTCGCACGTCCATGTAGCAGAAAGTGAAATCCGTGACCTTTCGTGACCTGACCTGACCTTGACCCGTACTTAGTATGACCCCTATACGCTCATGGTACCTTCACTAGGCCTTTGAGGTCATTTTTGGTGAGTTTCGAGCAGCAGCTATCGATACCGCTGTCCGTAAGCCTAATCATGCAAAACCCCAGAATTTGACCTTTGACCTGACCTTGCCCCAAAGTTGACCTCAATCTTAAAATCTTAAGAGTGCTTTGGGAAGGTCTCGTAGAGACCTTTCGAACGCCGCCTCGCGGGGCTCGATACGACCATTGGTTCTCGAGATAACAGGGGGGGGGGGTCGGATCCGACCCCCCCCCCCCCCAGGCTGTCGTGGGTACGGAAATAGCCCAGGCGGTGCCAGGTTAACTGTTAGCCACACCGTGCGCCGATTCCCGAAACGCTGTTTCTTCTGTGACGGCCGTCAGTTCGGGTTACGGACCATGCTATAGCCTTGGTCAGTTTTTCGATGCCTGGATAGCTCCTTCTCGGTAGTATATTTCCCACCAGTGTGAGTTATATAACTGAGGTGCCTCACGTAAACCGCAATGTCGCTTGGATCGATACCACAGGTGAAATACCGCGAAAATTGTGCTCACGGTTGTAGATGACATACTACTTCTGGTATTCGCCAGAAATCCCTATTGTCATACTTGATGACCCCGCGGTGCCTCGCGCGTGTCGTGTCTCCACTGCAGACTGTCCGCGGCAGTGTTCTAAAATTGGATATTGGTTGGGCGTGCCGATGAAGAAAAAAATCCTAGGATGAGAAAAAAGAAAGTGAATAACTGAAGTATTTTTGCAAAATGATCTAATGCCAATTTTTATGCCAACTGATAAGCCAGGATTTCATGTCAGGATCTTGACAGGGTGTGGAACAAAAGGATGTGAGTGCATCAACTGTCAAGTGGCATGTGAACTGTCTGTTGGGAATACATGAAACTCTTCAGAGATGAAGTAAAGTCGGTCATTCGTGTTTTAGGGATGAAAATATTTTCCCCATTAGGTGTGATTTGCCACCAAAAGTCTGAAAAATGGAGCACTGGTCCGCGGTGTCTAACCCTCCTCTCCCCCCTACAGGACTGCGGGGAAGGCGAGGCGGCCCTCTGTACCACCACTCTGGACGGTTACTACATCGAGAGTCTGGCGTGCGCCTGCTTCGGCTTCCTGTGGCTGCTCTGGGGCCGGCACCGGCTGCTGCGTCTTCAGTCGCTAGATCTATCGGCGTGGCGGTACAGGAAAATTGGTGTGTGATTATTAAATCCGACCCGCGCGGTATAGGACCACTTGGTGTCACTGGCGGTGGACCAAAGTCATGGAAGGTGGGTCAGACTGGCTCCAGAGGTGGGAACAGAGGTGTGACACAGGGTCCAGTCTGTGGGTTGTGTTCGTGGGCCGCTGGTGGTCCCACGTGTTTGGATGAAGTTGACAGATGACACATTTGTTTGTGTATGAAGTATTTAAGTTTATTGTTATTTTGAACAGGGCGGGTTGTTGTTTCGCCATATAACCGTCTCACAGGGTGGGGCAGCTAAGGCACAGCCCGCGTAGCACAATGTGTGGCCATCTTTAGACGCCCACAGAGGGGTACGGAGGGGCTCCCGTGTTTCTTCTGTACCTGTATCGTGTGCGGGGGTTGTGTCCCACGTTCCTTCATCAAGCAGACTATGGAGGCAAGAACCTGAACGATAGCACAATCATGGTTCGAAACGCATATTCCAGATTGACCAAGGTAGTCACCTCATTAAGTTCCTTTCCTCTACAGTTTCTGAGAGCTCACCGTTATTAAAACATCCACCCCGTGCGCGACGTATCAAGTCGCTACTTGTCAGCATCTTGTGAGAATGCTGATATATGGTGATTCTACCCTTATCGTGTGTTGCGTCTGTGTGCATATGAACACGGGTGGTGGTAAACGGGGTGGGGACTGGGCAGCGTTTTGGGGAAAACAATCATGTCGTCTGGTTGTTATACATTGTTCAGAGGAAAGTCACCCGGCCCGTGGCACGGTTGTCACTTGTCTTCGAACACGCCTACTGTTGTACTTTACAATGTTGGATGTTTGTGTGTTGTCAAGTCGCGCCGCCTTCATACATTCCCGGCAGTGTTGAATTTTAGTTATGTTTCTGACATGGATTTCGTAATTTCAATGTTTACAATGACATGAATACAAAATTGAAGTGTTAATACTTGACCTTTTGTTGCCTTCCCCCCCCCCCCGCCCTCCAGTGGTCTCGGCCTAGCTGGTTACGTTATGCTCGTTAAAGATGACGCATAGCACCTATTGCGGCACTGAGCTCATAATCTCAAAATCGGCCGACATGCGTGACACAGAAGGCACTGTCAATGCGATTTAATAGCATGGCGGCTGGGAGGACGTCCGCGAATCCCCCCCCCCCCTCCCTGAAGACCACTTCTTTCAGCCTGATCTGGCACCGCGAACATTGAATGCACCTCTTTAAGAGCCGCACGGGCTTGTATCTAAGAAAGCAAGTTAGCTGCGTCCACCGGATATCCTACTGAGTCGCTTGTTTCTGAGGCTGCAGTGAATTGCTGTTGCGAGAATCGCGGCCGTAAAATATAGGTGTATGAAATTCCATCCTCCGCCATATCCTTTGCTGCTCACATGTACCAGTAAGGTGATCAGTATTTTTTGTCGATTAGCTGCATCAAACGCTATTTTGAGGTCGCGATTCGATCATAATACTGTCTATAAAATGTGCCTGGTGATATCACCAAGCCGTCTCCGGGTCCTGCCGAGTTCCATTCAGCAGCAAATGTACCACAAAGCCCACGCTGTTGCCAACAGAGTTAAAAAAGAAGTAAGCAGTCGGCAAGGCAAATTTAGTCATTGGCACGACGATTGTTTCAGATCAGAAGGTCGGCTACTTCCTAAGCGTTGTGAGAGTAGCCAGCTATTGGACGTGACCGCGGGGCTGTGTGGTAGGTCAAACAATTACCGACCGTGGGTATCGGTGAAGCGAACTCAACTCGAACAGTGTACGCATTACATTTAAGGAATATCGATGATGACAGCTCCTTTCCGTGACAAGGTTCCCATGCCGGTGCGTGTTGTCAGCAATAGCGTCCAGTAGATAACTTAGAAATATGCCCAGCGAACTGAGTCTTACCCAAAGTACGCTGACACCTTCCTCTAGTCTCCTTCATCTACGTCTTTGCCGCCCCTTCGTTTTACGTCGCCACCAAAACACGCAGGGTGAAAACAAACCACACACGCATATATTATAACACACCGATAAATAATGAATATGATTGTACACAGGGTTATAAAAATGATGATCGGCGCAGGCTGGCGTCGCAAACAAAAACAAAAACTTCTTGTCTAAAAATCTAAGACTTGCAGACATAAAACCACTGTTGGTCAATCAGCTCAAACTTGAAGAGATTCAGGCGCGGTAAACTACTGAAACATGGCAGGAACAACGTCCACTCGCACGAAAAACACCTTCCCTCGCGGAGGAAACACCTCCCTCCCGCACAGGAAACACCTTCCCTCACACAGAGGAAACACACCGGAAAACTTTCCCCTCGCAGAAGAAACGCACCATACCCCCGCGGAGGAACACCTTCTCTAACGCCTAGTGAAGCACCGTCCCCTCGCACCCCGCGGTCCATCACTCGTCGCATCTGTCTCCGCACTCCCTCTCACGGTCCTCACTCGCCTGTCCTCTCAGCGGCGCACCATGCGGCAGGTGCCGGCCGCGCAGCCCTGGCACAGCGCAGGGTCGTGCGCCTGCTGCGGCCGGCCGAAGCGGCGCTGGTGGCCCGCCGGCGGCTGCGGCCGTGGTAGGTGCGGGTACAGCTTACTGCTCACCTGGCAGTACAGCTCCATCAGCACCTGGAGATGGAGAGGGAGGGAGCGGTCAGAGACGAAGACACGGTCACTGGTAGGGCAGATACGCAGCACATCGAGACACCAAACGGTCAAAACAGGGACCAGCTACGACCATAGACAGCGGCTTGTTCCGTGCTCCGTCTACTACCGTGAAACGTCTGCCGCATATTCCGCAACGCTCCTCTCTTCCTCTGAAGCCTCTCCCTCCTGTACCCGCTGTTTAACTGCGCTACGAATCAGAAATGTTTCGCCATACGTCCCCCTCCCTTCTAAAAGAGCATCCAGTAGATTACAAACACACTAGACCCGCGCGTCACGGTGACAGAACTCCCGGGGAGCCCTGTCACGGACTTCAGACTGCTGCCCTGTTGACTGCTGTCTCACGGTTCGGTAAACGTTCCGCTCATTGGGGTCGGGCGAAACGGAACTGGCCTGCGGACTTCACAGGGCAAAATTCCCTTCACTAACTGCGAGTCAGTAGGTACAACTTGATGCGTTTTTGATCGTCGGAAGTTGTGGCATGGTGGCTGTCACCAAACATTAAATATTCCATGAAAATTTACCAGCATGAACATTTAATGCAGCCAAATGTTCTAAATTACAAATATCAATGATAAACCCCTTGAACAACACACAAAAAGATCTTAAGTGCCCAACCATCCACCTCGACCGCCTGTCCGTCCCGGCGGTGCCACGGAGTCGGGCTGGGCACCTGATCCGGCACGATCAGACCATTTTCACTGTATCACGGCGCGCTGCGCCGCCGGCGGCCGGCGCTCACAGACCTACCCCACTATCGGGAAAACCCGCGGACGGCGTCGGCCGCCCCCGTCCCGTCTCCGCTATGTTCGCCGAACGTGCCACTACTGCGGCCAGGTGCGGCGCCACCCCCCGCCCCCGCCCCGCCCCCGCCGACAGGTTCCGGGTCACGGGGATGTCCGGTTCGAGCGGGGGTGGGGGCGGGGTGTGGGGCCGCCCCCGACCGAGCGGCTAGTTCCCACCCACGACCGTAATCCGCGTGCGTGACACTGATCTTGACCTGGCTGGCAGTTGGAAGCTTTCACCGTTAGCTCAGCAGATCGATTGGCGTTTGAAGTGAACGGATCTAACCATGGCTAATGGACGACGTGCGGGGTCAGCAACATCTAGCCAGGCGTAATCTATCTTATTCAGTTATAACGTTCCTCGTCCCCTAGTCACTTCGCTTTGATCTACTGAGAAGCAGATCTCAACACAACAGGGTTCGGTATGGTCCATGCTGTATGGAATGATATAGTCGCTCTTGTCTAGACTGGCCCTGTTTATCGTCAAAATTCCGGCCATCCGTCCACCACTGCCGATCCCCGGTGCGCTTCAAAAACAGGTCTAGTTATGTGTTATATAGCAGGCCTTCGCTGACCGACAAAACACACCCAATCCCACCCAACTACCATACGCACAGAACACCGCCACCTTTCCAATACACGGTGACTCCAAAAAACGGGCCCCCAACTTTCGATAGCTCTGTCATTTTCTCAACTCTTGTCTAAATCTATTGAAACTTACATGGCAGTTACTTCGAAATGTTGGCAACATCATCAAAATTTGGGAACCCTGTCTAGGTCAGTTCCAGCTCTGGATTCTACAACAGTTCTTCGAGATGGCTGCATTTTGGAACCGTGCATTTCTTGAGGTGCAAAGCTGCTTTGGGGCCTTCCCCTGCTACATAGCTCGAAATTTGGTCCATCCGAGCCTTTATTCTGCTCCTAAAGGGGGTCCCGTGACGCCCAAATTGCGTCCCGAAGGTCACATTCGCGCTTCAATGCGGGTTAAGAGCAGAGCACTGGGTTGGATATGCCACTTCAAGAACAAAACGGGACGGTAGATAACATTACTGCAGCCCACTGCAACCTTCCAAACCATTCAGAACACCCCAGGAAGCGTGCAGCTGAGCTGTCTGCGTAAACAACTTCATGCTGTTGGTAAGGCAATGCACGAAAAAGCACGGCGGTAAATCTGCGGCACAACATTTAAAACAATGCAGTACAAAGAAGAAATACCCTGGAAGATTCTTTTTTTTTTGGTATGTTATTGCCAACATATCAGCGTACTCGCCACCGAAGTTTCATTCTATTCTTGCACAAAATACGGGTGTGAGGCTTATCAGAAGTTTGGGGTCCGCTTTTTTGGGGTCACCCTGTACTGCAATGGCACTGATCAGCTCTCGTGCTCGTGTTACTCACCCGCCGCACTTCGTCCGGGTACCACATCGGGTTGGAGTAGGGCACGTCATCCTCCTCCTCTGCCGGCGCCGGGGCGGCGGCACCTGCTCCGGCAGGTCCGCCGACAGCTCCAGCGGGCCCAGCAGGCCCGGCGACAGCTCCGACAGCTCCCGCAGGTCCGCCGACAGCTCCGACAGCCCCGGCAGGCCCGGCGGCGGTGGCGCCCTCTGCCTCTGGCGGCGGTGTCGGCGGCGCCGCTACCCCGGCTCCCTCGGCGGCGGCGGCCGCCCGGGCCCGGTCGCGCTGCCGCTGACGGACGCAGACGCGGCACTTCTGTCCGTACAGCTGGAAGAGCACGGTGCCGGCGCCTGGTCCCTTATGCAGGAAGTACTGGAATGTGACCTGGCCGTGCATGGACGTCCAGGCGTTCTGGCATGTGTCCTGTCGACAAGAAACGGTCACGATTAGGCACGGTGTAAAAACAACGGAATGCGAACAAGGGCATAGAGCTTATTAAAATAAAAGCACAACAGTTGCTCACAACACGTTTCATAAGTAGTCAGTAGTCACTGGTGCTGCCCACATCTTAAATCTGACAACCAAAGTAACATTATTCTAACTAGCTCACTTTCTCATACCACATACAAGTCAATAACGATGTCACAACTCCTGCTGCCTAATGGCCGCCTCCACCCCACCCCTCTTCCGCCTCCACCCCACCCCTCTCCTGCCTCTAACCCTCCCTCTCCCGCCTCCACCCCACCCCTCTCCCGCCTCCACACCACCCCTCTCTCGCCTCTAGCCCTCCCTCTCCCGCCTCTGACCCCTCAGGCCACTCACGCATCTGAACCGGATCTTGGCTGATGTGCTGAAGCACCGCCAGATGTGGCTGGGCTTGGGCGTGGACGGAGGCTGAGGCACCAGGGCCCAGTGCTGGCCGGTCCGGTTGAACAGCTCGGCGAAGGCGGTCACCCAGACTACGTACATGCCGCTGCGGGGGAACGAGGGCGCGGTTAGAACACGCAGAACAAGAACGTGCTGAAACGAGGGTGGTGGTGGTGGTGGTGTGGGGGGGGAGGACAAGCATGGGCGTTTAAAAAGTTTGAGATGTGACGGATGAGAGGTGGGCTGACCGGATGAGAGATGTTACACCACACGGCTTGAAAGTGATACGAATTCCCAGGAGCATGACGGTGACGGTGTAAAAGGGGTTCAGTGTAACAGCAAAGTTCAAGTACAGGCAGGCATACGATTGCAGTAATTGGAGGATGTTGGAGAAAATTTGAGTCTCCTCCTTTGTCTGGTAATATCAATTCAGGATATTTATCAATTAAATGGTACTTGGCGCACACAGGAAGTTCTAGCCACAGGCCATTGTTTCATCCAGTGACAACATGCCTGTCTGGGACGCCAGATCGCCGGCGAGTGCATGCAAGGACGCAGACCGCAGCCCTCCACGTCAAATACCATCCCGATTTCATGCCGATGAACCGTGAATAGTGAGCCGGCCGTGCCATTGTCCTCCGTTGCCAGGCGCCCGGCAGTCCATTCACAGGTCTGCAATCACCCAAAAACGGCCGGGCGTGTCGGTCCCAGACGGGCCGCGGCGGCCTCTGTGGCATGTCGCTGGCCGCTGCAGGGCCGTCACCGGCCGGCGGACCACCCGCACCCGCCGCCACCACCGGCGGAGGGGACACGGGGACGCCGCGCCGGCCCTGTCACCGCCGCGGCCACCCACCCTCCCAGTCTCCCAGGTGATTACCGGCGCAGATACACCACTGCACGCCACGCTGTCTAGTCGTTCCCAGCGTTGGGGATAGGTGTCGGCGCCGGCCGGTCTCGGTCACATTTCAATCCCGGTGCTCGTATCCATTCATGTATCGGTTTGGTTACGAAACCGGTGCCGTTTTCGGTCGCACCTGACCACACGGACGACGGACGGGTCGGTGGGTGGGCACTAGACGGCCAAAGTAGGCGGGTCCTAACACAGTACAGACAGCCGTGCGGCGTGACAAAGGCGAGTGACTGATCGTCCCTCCCGTCAGTTTTTACCGCCGCTGATCATAGACACCGCGACAACACAAACTCGCTGCAACAGCTTCCGCCCATTACCCTGACGACAGGTGCTCAAAGCACCCGCCGGAAACCTGCACGGCGCCTCTACCCTCCTCCCGTCCTCATCAGCGCTCTCCCCTCGCGCGGTAGCTAGTTAACCACTGCTCAAACTGTCAGACATCCCCTCTCCTAACCACTCCGCTCATCAATACTCGAATGGGCTGTGAACACACAAATAAACACCCCAACACAGACCTGCCGACATCAGTTCCCCGTCCATCTGCGCGACCTGAAGTGGCATCATTACATCGTATATCTGTGTCCGGCCGGAGCGCTGTGCTGTGACCATGCGGCATATCATTTCCCAGTCGCTCGAGCCACCGAAAGTAACTCGTCAGCCTCATCAGCGGATCGACTTCAAAGCGCGCCTGCTAACCGTGGTGCGCTCCATGACCGCAGCGGGCTATGGTGGCAATTATCACCCCGGCCACACCATCAATCTGCAGTGAGAAACAATCGGCGTCCGTGCATGCGGCGCCGCAGTCTCGGCCGCCACCGCTCGTAAAACATACGGGCTGTAACCAGACTGCAGCGGAGGGAGCCGTCACCGCGCCGTCATCGCCGCGAGACAACACCCGCCGTGACCTTATCGCTGAGACAGGGGACGGCGTCGGGGGGGGGGGGGGGGGTGGCGCTCGCCGAGACCCCGAGATTGAGACACGGGATGGGCTGTGGCGAAGAAACTACCCAGCGTGAAGCGTCAGAATCATACACTTTCCATTCCATAGCGCAAACTATTGCAGTGTCGATGTAACGATAATGACAAGCACTCAAGCCATAATTGTCAAACACGCACGGGAAGACGAAAACGTGGGGCCGAGACAAACACGCTTAAGGCATTGAGATGAAGAATAGAGGAAAATTGAATGCCTACAGCAGCGCCGTGGGCAGTGACGTACCCAGGGGGGGGGCCACGGGGGCCAAGGCCCCCCCCCCCCTGAGCGCCGAAGGCGCTCAGGGGGCCCCTCAGGCCCCAGGATATTTTTTTAAACACTGGATAAAACGTCTTTTACTCGGAAGAAAAATTGATGATAAAGTTTCATTTATGTGCCCTGGGTACCCGAGGGGCCCCTGCAGTCATCCAAGGGCCCCCAGTTTCCTGGGCCTCTGGTCGCCTAGGGGGCCTCTGGTAGCGGGGGCCTGGTCTAATGGGGGCCCCTGATAGCCTGTGGCCCCTAGTCGCCTAGGGGGCCCTGGTCGCATGGGGGTCTCTGGTCGCATGAGGCCCCTGATCGACTGGGGGCCCCTAGTTGCCTAGGGGGCCCTGATAGCCCGGGACCTGGTCGTATGGGCCCCTGATAGTCTGTGGCCCCTAGTCGCCTAGGGGGCCCTAGTCGCATGGGGGGCCTCTGGTTGCATGATATTGAGGCCCCTGATCGCCTGGGGGTACCTAGTCGCCCAGGGGGCCCCTGTTAGCCGGGGGGCCTGGTCGCATGGGGGCCCCTGGTTGCCTGGGGCCCCCGGTCGCCCCTAGTCGCCTCGGGGACCCTGGTCGCCTTGGGCCCCTGGTAGCCTGGGATCCCCTGGTCGCCTGGGGGCCCCTGGTAGCCGGGGGCCTGGTCGCATGGGGCCCCCTGGTCGCATGGGGGCCCCCTGGTCGCCTGGGGGCCCCTGATCGCTTTGGGGACCTGATCGCATTGGCCCTTGGTCGCCTGGAGGGCCCTGGTCGCCTGGGGCAGTGGGGCCAATAGTCATCTGGAGGACCTGGTCGCCTGGGAACCCCTGGTCGACTGGGGGCCCCTGGTCGTCTGAAAGTACGCTTATCACCTGATTGATCCCAAATCATCTGAGTGGCTACTGGCTACTGGATATAAGTAGTGACTGGAGTAGGCACTCATCTGAAGGAGCCGATATCTTTCACGGTGCCGGAGATATCACAGAAAAACAAAAAGGCTAAACTGAATACCCCCAACCTTGGCCCCAAAGGCGTCATTGGCTAACACAGGGATGTGGGTCGATTTGCAATCGCATTTCCTCCTAAGTCCTATTCCTCCAATTAATACAGAGTGTCCCAGAATTACCCAAACATTCATTTTCTGGCTAAAAGTACAATTGCGCTCGATTCCTAGTGGAACATATAATAGCCGCGTTTACATAGGGCTAGTTGCCAGATAGTGGAATTCCGATAACGAGACATTTATTCCCCACTATTATATTATATACCTACATATCCGGAATTGGAGGATGTTCAGTAATTGAGGCGCTCGCTCATAAAATGCCGTGCGTTTCATGCACACTCCTCAAGCAAAAATATTTTTACTTTCCAATTTTCCACATTTTCTCAAGGCTTAGACCGTTACAGAGACCGTTTTAATTGATTTTGATGAAGTTGAACGCGAGAAATCACAACCAAATGCTACATTAGGTTGTAAAGAACTGAATTGCGTTTTCCCACACACGTGGCGTTTTCTCACCTACGTCTGCAGGAGAGACCGGACCCACTATGCCCCCCCCCCCCCCACCATCGAAAGGTTCTTCATGACTCCCGGGGGCCCCCGGGGAACCTGGGGGGCCCCTTCGAAAGCAGGTGGCCCCCTCCTGGGCGAAATCCTGGGTACGTGCCTGGCCGTGGGAGTTTATAACACGCCACCTACCGCTGGTCCAGATTGCGGCGTGGCGAAGTCAATGTAGCATACGCCCGTATCACCAGCGATACAGGAAGCAGAGCATCACGAACGGGGCAGGTAGAGTGAGTGAGTGAGTGAGTGAGCAGGGCTGCGGAGTCGGAGTCGGAGTCGGAGTCGGTCGGAGTCGACAGTTGTGACCGGAGTCGGAGTCGGAGTCGGAGTCGATTTTAGAAACCCGAGCCGGAGTCGGAGTCGGAGTCACCGAAAATCTGTCAACTCCGCAGCCCTGCTAGGTCTGCGGAGTCGGAGTCGGGAGTTGGAGTCGGTCGGAGTCGACGATTCTGCCCGGAGTCGGAGTCGGAGCTGGTTTTTGAAAGCCGGAGTCGGAGTCGGAGTCGCCGAAAATCCATCGACTCCGCAGCCCTGTGAGTGAGTGAGTGAGTGAGAGCTTGTCCAACCAAAGAATGAACCACGGATACCTGTGTTAAAGTTTCAATGTAGAACGGTTGCTAAGGCGATGTTGCGGCCATCTTGTTGCTGGGCTCCAAGGCGGGCCAAAAAATAATAATCTAAGTAAATAATCTGATAGCAGGGCTCTAAATGGTGGACGGACGCTAGCAGGAGGTGCCAGGCCATTTATCGCCGATAATCACGACTATCATCCGCGGTTTAGAGCCTCATCCGTTGCAGAAGCGATCGCATATCGGCCATCGCCAATACATCACACTTATCAGCTGACTCCGGCCGGACCGGAAGTTCCAATCGGCCTAGTTATGGCGGCAAGTTCATTGGACGTCTTATTCAGCAGCCAGGGTGTAGGCTAATCGTTCAGCTGGCCGTGGCAGGGGAACGGGGGCGTAGCCTTTGTCATGCCCCCACCCCGGGGACGGCCCGATGAGCCACTGAGTCAATGTATCTCCCGACTTTGAGTCGCGCGAGTCATGAATGAGTCATGAGTTATACACGACCGGACGGTCAACAGCAGATTGGCATGGACGCTTGACATTGGAACTACTCCAAGTCGGAGGCGCAGACGCGTTTTTCCCGAACCCCACTCATTAATGCAACATCCAGCGGCCTGGATCAGCAGCGCCTGTGTCTCCAAACCTTCATTCTTATAAATAAACTGCGCTAAAAAGATTCAAAGGCGACTTCAATGGCGACTCCGATACAGTCTACGACTCAACTGGGTACACAACTACCCATGACACGACACGGCCGTTCATCGCACCGTGCAACGGTCCGTAGCACGCGCCGCTTCTCCCCTCAGAAGAAACAAGCGACTAGTGGCACGCACTTCAAATGGCTGATGACGTTCTGGCCCCTCCAGCTCGAGGGCAAATTGGGGAACTGGGCGTAGCTTATATAACTAGAACGTATGATCAATGAAGACCCAGGTTATCGTGGGACTGCTGATCTTTCCAATAAAGTAGTGCTGAGCGGCGCAAGCCCGTCTGATCGAAAGCACATACGGAACTGCGGTGTCCGTGATTAGCTGAAGGATCCGTCACAGCAACATTCCCCCTAGATCCGTCACTGCACCGCGGTTTTTCTGTAGTGACTATCGCTCCTCCCCCCAGAAGAGTGCAGAGAGAACACCTAAGATACCATCTCCGTCCGCCGCTCCCCTCTCAACAGTGTACCGCTCACACCCCAGCAGCGGTGTCCAAGAGCCCTGCTCAGACTGTCTGCCCGGATATGAAACCCGTCACCAGGGGGCGCTGGGTCTCGCCGCCTGGCCAGCCAAAAATCGCCGCCGCGTCCGCCTTCCAGCGGCCGGTTTCCAGTTCTCACGGAGCTCTGACTGCAGTCTGCGCCTACACCGCACACGTCTGGTCTGTCTGTCTGTTCTCCGCCCGGATCCAGACACTGTCCTCCGCTGCAGGGCTGGCTCAGTGCAGACTGGTCCTCCGCTGGGGCGGGTCCGGTCCGGACTGGTCCTGACCGTTCCGTGCTTCTATCCTCAGGATACAGAAATCCTTCTCCTCCACGCCGCAACCCCCCTCCGGGCTGGACAGGTAACTTTATCTCATGCGGGCTGCTCCCTTGGAGCGGCACCGCTGCTCCCGAGGGAGCGCACCCCGTAGCCGGGTGCAGTGAGTGCCTTGGGGCTGGGTGGCCTGTCCTCTGGACGGGCTCAGCCCCGGCGACTCACTAGGGTGCCTGCCCAGACCAATGTCTCCCCCTTTATCCTATCATCCTCCCGGCTCTGAAATGGTCTTGCCAGACCGAAAGGGCCTAACCCAACAAAACAAAACAAAGACTGGTCCTACGCTGGGTCTGGTTGGTTCGGTGCAGACTGGTCCTCTTGTGAGGCCAGTCGGGCCCTAAACTCAGTCAGTGGCGGCGCCAGTGCCACCATAGGGGCACCCTGCCGCGAGGCAGGGGTAGCATTGCCATCCCTGAGATGAGACAAATTTGAAACATCCCCGACGAAAAAGACTCACATAACTAGTCTTAACTATTCCAAGCCCCTATGACCTCAACACTACATGCGTTGATGGCCGCCCTTGCTTTATTTTCTACACCGCCAGTGCGCCACCCATGCACAAGTGACCAGGAGTGCCCCCTCCCTCTATCCCAGCGACACACAGAACCTTACGTTAACAACAGTGGCAGTGAACTTAATATGATAAGATATTAAGCTTGCTTAATTAAAAAAAAAACTTGAAAGGAGATAAAGAGTCCCTTCCTATGAACAGATCGAAGCCTCTATAAATACATGAGGCCCTTTTACACAGGGGAAGTTTCTAAGAGACCGTTGTCGCCACACAGGAGGCCTCTATGCCCGCACAGAAGGCCCTGAGCCCTGTGCTCTCACATAGGGCCCCTGTGCCCAAATAGGAGGCCCTGTGCCAGCAAAGGAGGCTCCAGGGCCCGTAACTATCCCTATGCCCGCACAGGAGGCCCATATGGCCTCACAGGGCCCCTGTGCCCACACAGGAGGCCCCTGTGCCGCACAGGAGGCCCCTGAGCCCAAATAGGAGGTTCCTGTGTCAAAACAGAGGTTTTACGCGAAGAGTAAGCCCCCTTATACAGAGGCTTGCCACAACTGGCAAAAATCCGTGGCGCCGCCCCTGAACAGTCCTCAACTAGCAACGGTCAGGTTCAGAGCTGACCTCTTGGCGAAGCTAACCAGACCGGGAATAAGGCCATACGAACATTTGACAAAGTCTTATGGTGGAGCGCTACTCAGGGCCGAGAATGGCACGTGACGGCGCTTTGCCGTTATCCCGCGCCCCGCTGGGGGGGGGGCAGAATCTGCCCCCCTCCCGTTTTTCGCCAATAACTTCTAAACGCGTTACGCCAGCGACGTCAAACTTTCAGTACCTTATCATACATCAATTTGACACGTTCCCTGAAAATTTGAGCGAAATCCGTCGGAATTGTTTTGAGAAATTGACGTTTTAGTGACGTCATGTTCGCCATTTTCGCCTCAAAAACGGCAAAATTTCAAACGCCGCTAACATCTTCATTTTTAAAGGAATCAAGACGTAACAAAAAAGGTTATACGTGATTCTACTTTGTCTATCAAATGGCTATCTGCGTTTTTTGAAAACTTTGGATTTCGGCCCAATTAAAAAAAAATGACTTTTTTGGGAAAATAATTATAAATCCAAAATTTTGAGTGTATCGAAAAAAAACGGAACATATGTCAGCGAAGTGGTCTATGTGCACCTACATACCAAGTTTTAGAAGAATCGGTTCAAAAATGTGGGAGTTGTTCAAAATTTTATGACGTCATGACACACACAAATTTTGAAAAATGACTTTTTTTTAAGTTCTAGACCTCGCACGGAAACAAAAATAGCACCATTCGATTCGCCGTGAAAACTGCATCAGACAGACACCTTTTTAGGCCTTAACAACCAACTTCAAAATTTGACCTCACTTGACCTGACCTTGACCTGACCTCGACCTGAAATTCATCCAGAGGTGGTCCACATCACTTATTGAGTGTGCCTATTGAATTATCTGAGTAAAATGACCCATAAAACATTGTGTCGCACATGCCCTTTTCTATATTTGGTTTTTGGTGACCTGACCTGACCTGACCTTGACCTTGACATTTGAATGACATTGTATGCAATGAATATTGTCTTGGTAGTCTAAGAACACGTTTTGGGCAATCAGTCTCAGTCCATTCTTCGGCAACTACGGTGCAAGGCCGATACTGTAGAAACTTGCATTTTGTACCCTTGACCTGACCTCTGACCTACTTAAGCAAAAAGATTTGGGCTCTCAAGATCCGCCTTGTTGAGAGCTTTCGATTGCCGTTTTCCCCGTCTTTCTACGACCATCGGTTCGGAAGTTAGACAGGGAGGGGGGCAGAATCTGCCCCCCCCCCCCCCAGCAGGGCGCGTATGGCTGAATAGCCCAGCGGGGCGCGGGTTAATTGTCATGTGTGCAATATAATATATATGCAACATAGTCGCGTAGGCACCCGTAACACCTCCTATGTAGAAGACCTACATAAGCAGAACTTTAGGTGACCCAAAATAGTCACGGAAAATCCGATCATCAAACGGTACCCATGACTCACACGATATTCTTGTCACACGACAAGGGCGGCAACAACATATAAATAAGCTAAAGCTCACCTACGATAACCCAAGAACATGCAGAGCGCGAGGGAATCGGTTCACAACGGGACAAAATAAGACGGATTATCCGCGGGAGCGTCAAAGGGCAAGTGAGAAACTCAAGGCAATCTCTTCCATATCGCAAAACACGGTCCAAGATTATATTCGCCTAGCCTAAACGCATTGCATGACATTCAATGTCGGTCAACTCGCCTGGAGCATAGTACCTCCGCAGTGCCCACTACGCCCCTTAGCACATGCGCTTTTTACGACCGGTAGACACTCCGTCTGCGTTTTTTAACCACCTCAGAATGCTAAAAATAGTATCTTGCAGCACACGTGCCGACGTTCGGGGCTTCCCGTCCGGGCTAATAAGGTCTCAGAGTCAGTTCCACCAGATGAGACAATGAGGGTCGTAAAGGTCTGCTGCTGCACGTGGGGAAATGTCAGAAACGACTCCCGGAGAGAATCTTAGAGGAAGATGGGACGTGGGTCACATCAGAGAGCCGAATTAGGTCGGCTCTTCACTCTTCAGGATGCCGAATCGCAATAAATGAACTGCCCTTACTGAACGAACTCGCAGTAAAAATGCCTTGGTATACATATGCTTGATAAATGCATAAATTACAAGTTGCTATCCCTGATTCTAAACGTGACGCACCTCCTAATGACCCACCGTCCTAATTCTAACCCAGCAGACACCACATGACGCGCACACCCTCGATCTTCCGCCGATCGACACAAGTATTTACATCGCTTCGGTCGTAGGTACACTTTCCTGCAGGGACGACAGACCATCCAAGTGCCACTCTCTGTGAGGAATGTGGCTCGCGTGTGTCGCGAGGCACGCAGACATACCTACAGACCTCACTGCGCAGCTTGACAAGCCCCCGCTGACAAAAGGAGACCGACCCTCATGGAGTTTTCCGATCGGTCAGTGTCCCCAAAGAACAGTCCGGCACGGGAACGCCCCGAACGTGCGTCCAACCTTGCAGAGACGCTCCCTGTACCAATGGGAAGGTCCTCCGACGGGTTATCCCTGAAATGGCGCAATTTGAGAGCCCGCAGGCGATTAAAATGCCGACTGTTTTTGGATCGGTCGGCCAGCAGAGCACTGGTGGCATGCGGCAATAGCGCAGTTCGGACTGGGCTATCCAGTGGACGGGATTCCAAGAATGCCGTGTCATACATGTTATCTTGAGACGATAAGAACCCATTAATATCTGGCGATGGCCGGTAAGTACAAAACATTCTTCCTGTCCCAAAAGACCAGCGTCGAGCACGCACTGGGGATTACGCGGCGTTAGCTGTTACAACTATAAAACCGCTAGCATAACTAGGCCGTGATGTCAGAGAGCATGCCGATGCGATCTGGGTGACCTATTCAAAGGTGGGATTTCTGGACATGTTTCCGCAAACACAAAATCTAGCGGATACTTTTTACTATATTACCCGAGCGTGTCCACGAGCAGCAGTGGCTTTAAAGCAACGCCCGCCCTTCTTGAGGGATTTAAACAGTATGTATATGCGGATCAATCACATAGCAACAGAACAAAAATAACAAACTTTGCTTCAAAACACGCCTCGTTTTGAAATTGCAGCCAATTAATTAAGCTAAAACCCACCGGAACAAAAATTGGCTGCGTGACATATACATACAGTACGTATGCGCTATACCTGTATGTGCGCACTTCACGCCGAGCTCAATTTTACTACCTACATAGAAGCCCAGTGGCTTCCCCCCTCCCGTTTTTCTGCAATTACTTCTAAACCGTTTGACGTATCGCCGCCAAACTTTCAGTACCTTCGGCTGCATCAATTTGACACCTTGTGTCAAAATTTGAACTTCGTATCTATCATAGGTCGGCTGGAAATGGCGTCAGAGTGACGTCATGTTCGGCCGATTTCGACGCAAAACATTGAACCACGGGAATCGCTCCCAAGAGCTCAGTTTTTGAGCTAGATCCAATTTCTTTGCATGAGAGGACTCAGAATGGACTGCGCTATCAAACTGCTATCTCGAATTTTCAAAATTTTGAAAATTTCGAAAATTATATATATGAAAATTCAGAATTTGTATCATCTTTTAACTTTTTGACTTAAAACCGAAATTTATATGATAGAACACATGCTTATGACTCTCTAGCAAGTTTTAGCCAGATATCATCAAAAATGGCCAAGTTATACGCATTATAGCAGAAACTTCACAATTATAAATTTTTCAAATCAATTTTCTGTACGAATTTGATGTCGTAGATCAATATAAATAGCACCATCGTGTTCCTGAGCTCAAACTGCATCCGATAGACATGTTTTTGTTAAAAAATTTCAACTTTGAAATTTGACCTTTTTTGACCTGTAAGTGACCTGACCTCAGCTATATTCAGATGAAAATGGCCTCAAATGACACAAGCGACACCGAATTCGAAATCTATGGTCTAAATGGACCATAAAACATGTGTCACGTGACCGACTTATGACATACGATTTCCGTGACCCATGATGACCTGGCCCTGAACTGAAAATCAAAGTACAAGTTTCGTACCCTCAGCGTATCTAAAGCATCTGTTCAACGAGTGTGTAAACCAAAAATCAGCCTGATCTGACTTGTACGACGGCAGCCAGAGCCCAAAAAGTGAACAAGCTAAATATCGATAAGTTTTACTTTGACCTGACCTGTGACGTCATCGGTGACCTCGAGGTCAATGAAATTAGGTTTCGCTCGACAGTTTTTTTCCGGGGCTATCAGACGCCGTTTGAATTTTGACGATCGGCCCAGTAGTTTCGGAGTTAGGAGGGGGCTATGAACAGCCCCCCCCCCCCCCCAGTGGGGCGTGTTATACACAGACCCCAGTGGGGCGCGGGTTAACAGTTCATGCAAATTTACTGAATACTGTACTACCTTATTATTACGAATCAACTGTAACAACTTACGCATTAAGTGTATTAAATGTGGTAGCAAGAATGTAAAAAGTAGGTATTGCTGGCGAGCTGTTAGGTATATTCAGCAAAAGAGCACTAAGATATAATATAACAATGCTTAGCCAAAAGTTAACAATATATCGAGAAAAACTTGGCATACATCACACTATCACAGCATTCCCCGAATTACGAATTAACCCTCGCCCGTATAGGGGGGGGGCAAACGGACCCCCCTCGGTTTTTCGCGAATAACTCGCGTAAAAAGCGGCCGATCGCGACGAAACTTTCAGTACCCTCGCGTTATCAACTTAACACCTACCCTGAAATTTTAATGACCCTGACATTAGTGACCTTTGACTGACCTACTTTTCGAGACCATGTTTGGCCGGAATCGCGCCTCAAAATGATCAGAAAAGAAAATGAAACCTTTAAAAAAAAAAAAACTTTAAACTCGTGTCTTGGCGACTGGACTAACTATGGTAGTGGATTCTGTACGTGTCAAGTGACATGTGACATCATTCCTTTCAAACAGAAGCAAGCGATGGCTGCGTCGTCTCAGATATTGTCACCCGGATACACACAGATACCCCGTAAACAACACAAGGATAGTCCGTAAACATCACATGCTTCGGGGGAACAATACGTCGTCACCGCAATCTACCAGACATCGTGAGTGCCGGCCGGCCGCAAACGAGTACGCAAAGAAAGCTCATCACTCAAGGCTTCTTATCTCCGGAAAACTGGCGTGAGTGACCTTGAGCGAATTAGGACTGTAATGTTTTGTTAGTAATAACATGTTGTTGAATAAATTCCGCGACATCAACAGGCAATGAGACGAGCGTGTCTTGCAGGAAAGAGGGGTCGCCTGGGAACAGTTTTCGATGGTGGTCGTACGTCATAGTCGCCTTTCGGGGGTAAATCCACGAAAAAATGTGATGCATATTAACTGCATATTTGTCTAGGGAAGTGTCAATAAATTTATGGCGGCAAGACAAACTAAAAGGCACCAAGGAGTTACGATTCGTTCTTTGTTCGCCGGGACAGAGAAAACAGTCCGGATTGGGAAACACTCGTAGAGATGTTCTCCTTCACCGTGGACACAGGGATAAATGACTGACGTACAAACAGTTTCGGAGACCAGAAAACATGATGCTAATGGCCCGAACAGAATGGAAATACGCTTAGGATCCGCACCGATATAATGCACTTCAATTATACTTTTTAATTATTCGTGTAATGGACCATGAAATACGTGTAATTCACAAGCCTCCTACATTCCTTGGCGACCACAGGGAAACTTTAATATAAGCAGCTCAAACACAGTAATTTCCTTGTGAACATGGAACAATGTTTTAAAAAGTGAGAGCCTAATTGTTCCATTTAACAGCTAATTTTACTGCGGCCAGCAATGATGATATCTTTAACAAGGTCGAAGACGGCTAAAATGTCATTTCAGATCAATAATAGCATACGATGCATGCATGTACCTACCCTTAGAATAATTGTTTCGGAAGAAAGCGACTAATAAGTTAATCAGATGACGTTCAGAAAGATGGTACACAATTTCGACATAGGTATATGTAGAAAGTTGGTATATAATTTCGATCTATCTCCTCTAGTCATTAAAAAAACAGCCCTGAGATAAGGAATCCCAAAATGTAATAATACCGATACTACCCATATCCCTAGCCTGTGCGGAGCCATTTTTCAGCTGACTATATCATCTAAACGAGCCACCAAACGAAGAAATTATTCCACACTCAACTGTGCGAGCAGAACAATTACCGTATTCTCTAGTATAAACTCAGCACACCTACATAAGCCTGTCAACATCATACCATTTTTATAGGAAGTCCCATAGGAAAAGCGACGCAAGTATCGCTAAGAACCAAGCACCCCCTACCTACCAAATACGAGCCGCCAAGTACGCCACCTACCCGTATCGGTCGTCCGGATGGATGCTGGGCGGCACGTAGTAGCCCACCTCGAAGGCCCGTCGCGGCTCAGCCATGCCCATTGAGCGCTGGTCGAGAGGCAGGCACCGACGTCACAGCCGACCGACGAAGCCGGTGAAGAGAGTCCTGGATGTTCAGAAGATGGGCACAGAGAAGGTCCAGCCGGATGGTGATGATATCACAGCTAGATTGATCACAATAGAAGATGAAGAGAACGAGATGTTGAAGAGGGTGGCTCTAACTTGAAGCGCACTGATGTCCGAGCTGACAAGGAGTCGGCGCTGTCTGACGACCAACACCGCACTCGCTGAAGTCCGTTGGTGCCGCGGTGCAGCTCTCCCGGGTGGGCGGCCGTCGCCAGTCAGTCAGCGGCACGAGGTGTCTCGGTGCCGCCGTGTGCGCGCCGCTCCGACCGACGCCTCCGATGGTCGGTCCGTCATTAGAGTGTCGGCGGCGACCACGGGCAGCAGCCGGCCGGCCACCGGCGCCGCCGCCCGCGGCCGGGACTGCCCAATTTCCAGGACCGGCGCTCATGTCCGGCACGAGGGTGGCCACTCGGCCCGCCGGCACCCACGCAGGAGGAGGAGGCTCTGCGCCGGCGCGCCGCCGCGTCGCCCGGCCGGCCGGCAGCGGGTGCGGCGGCACAGCCTAGCCGCCCGGCGGACCCCGGTGGGGAATTTCCGAGCCGCCCGCCCGGTTCGAGGAAGTTGCAGCCCACGGCGCGACCGCTGTCCGCGACCAGTTAGCCCGCCGGCGCGACACCACGTTTGGTCGCACATAGCTACTTCTATCGGTTTGGCAACGCGCTGGTCATTGCCTCAAAGCGGTAATACCGGCCGGATTAAACGGCCCGTCGTGCGTTCGTGCGGGGTTCCCATGATAATTGGACAATTTGTGGTCCATGGAATGGGCAAATTCGGATCCCGAAAAGCCCTGTCAAGTGAGGTCGCTTTGGTAGCGCTAAATACAGAAGAAAGGCCAGTTGGCCGTGACCTGTACCAAATCAATTCGAAAGAACTGGCGAAAACGTACAATTACAAGACAAGCAGAGTCCAAAACACCCCATTTTAAGGCGCATTTATTAGCAGCTTTAAAATCTTACTTAGAAAATGTTAGATACAGCATGAGTACGAACAAAGTTATTACATTATTTTTGGTTCAGTCTTCGGTGACCTAACTAGTGACAGTGAGCAGTAACAACCATCCAGAAATACATACCTAGTTACTTGTAAACACCTTCTAGATTCCAGGAGGAATGTCTCGAGTTGCATTTTAAGAGGCTAATGTAGATCGCAAGGAAAAAACAACCAAAAAATGTCATGCAACAATTACGGACTCCAAATAAGCGCGTAGGTGACTCGCATGTAATGTAATGAGAACACAAAAGCATATCCCACGAAAGAAAAAAGGAGCCGATGTCTGCATTCCTCGTTGTCTGCGAGACAGGAATGTCGGCGCCTCACGTCTGAGCTGAGCTCTGAGCCCGGATTATCCCAGAGAGCATGCATGAACCACCGCGCATGCTAAATAGCTTACCGAGATAAGATGAGAGATCACATGAACCAAGCGATGTTCAGTTCTTACACTTTCAGATGAGAGATCACATGAACCAAGCGATGTTCAGTTCTTACACTTTCAGACGGGGATGGTCAGTGAGAGAGAAACTAGGAACAGTTCAACAGCGAACCAGTGAATCGCTGAAATTTAGCCAATAAGACGTTTGCTTGGTATAAGGACGACTTCGAGACAGCAAACAATATTTCTAAAGAAAAAACTTAATTAAAGTAAAAACAAATAGTTGGGTCAAATACCCCTGCCAAACTATGGGACTGCAATAACAAGTGATCGGTAAATTGAACATAATTACATACGCATGACAAATGAACCTCCCGTACCGAGATGAGTTTGGACCACAGTTACTGATGGGTCCCGATACTGGGTTCATCGGGTCCGAGCAGGACCATCTCATCCTAAGCTACACCAGGCATAATCAGACCGGTTCTGGAGCCTGTGTGCGTAAAAAGGTACAAAAAATCACAGCGCTGAGAGACCTATGACAAGTAATGAGTTTGATTCCACGACTATTCTAGCTAGCCAGCTCGGCATGTTGACCGCAAGGTGATTGTGTAATGAGCACCTATAAGTCATAGCTGTACTGGCACGGTTACTTCATGTCAATGACAAACTTATATAACTGTTGAGAACGATTTTGTTGCCTAAGACACTACTGTAAGGATCATGGTGATTTTAGTGCTACTCGTTTAGTGCTATTAAATAGTGTAAGCGATTTTCATAAAAGTAAGCGGAGGCGAAAAAACAAGAAATGAGGTACCTATTACTGCGGCAACTTTCGGTAAACGATTCCGGAAAGGTTTAGTGACTTCATTGGGATAGTCGCAGGATTTAGGCCGGTTTAAACCGATATAAATTAATAAAAGTCAGAACATAACCAACATCAATAACAAACAAGCTCACGAGCTAAGAAAATGCCCGCCAAGCACAATAGCTTTTCACTTCAAACAGATCCATCTCAATTAGAGATAATCAGCAGCTAGAAACCAAATGTTCATTGATAGTGTTGATAGATGATTGGTGTATACTGTTAAGGCATGTGTAGGTGCCAATGTTGTTTGAGTAGGTAGGCACTGATTGTCCCAGCGTCCTATTTTCCTTTAAACTGCAAGTCCTCTACCTTGCATATTGACTGAAAAAAAAATCCCACCCAATTTGATGCACCTCAAGAAAGGTTGACGACCCCGGGCCCTGACCTATGAAAATCCCACCCAATTTGTATTTACAATCTGGAAAAGCCGTCGGGGCGGCACCAAACCCTCCCCTCTACGGGTAGGTAAGGAATAAAAACAATTGTGGATCTAAGCAGTATCATGGCAATTGCATCAGCTGTTTTAAAAATTGTATGGCTATGCAGTCATCGTACTAACTATCTATCATTGTCACGATATTTTCCCCATGCTATAATAAAACAAAATTTTTCCTAACATATTTCTTTATCTCTTAATGAATTTTTCATGAATTAAGTAAACAAGATGTAGTTTTCATGATAAAAATTAGCATCGTGTGGCCACATTACAATCACTTCACGACAAAACAACCTCAATTAAGTGGCTTTTATTATCCTGAGGTTAGGTGGTTTAAACCAGTGTGACATAAACTAGTTCATGCCAGCCAGGTTAAACCATAGTTTAAACCGGTTTAATGCAGTCCCTGACTGAAATTGGCCAACCCTGGATAATCGGTTTGAATTTTCAGAGCACTCCGGCTGCATCGAACAGCGACTTTTTTACTTCGTTTTATCTTGCTTGTAATCAATCCTATAGATCCACCCTGCTCCACCTTGAAGCTCCATCTTGGATCCCAGTTCTCCTTTATAATTTCATTACTTAAACGTTCACCACCTTTTCCGCAATTCATCCATTGGCTCGAGCCTCGATGAAGAAATTCTAAACCACGAACCAAACCTCAGACCATAGAATGAGTGTTAACACGCAACTTCGGCAGAATGGCCAATGAATAAGTAGCAGTTATAACGCATGTTGGTAGGGATTAGTGGTGTCAATCGGAACTTGAATCTTCGGAATTCCGATTTTGTCCAATGTCCAATTCGGAATTCGGTTGGACAATGACAGCAGACTTTGGACAACTTTGGACAATCGCTTGCTACACCTCAACATTTTTATAAAGTAATCGTGTTTAGCATTGATTGGCTATTAGAAAGCTCAGCTTTCGATATGATTACCACTTTTGAGCTGGTAACGATACATTAAAAGCAAATTAATTAACGGTGTTGAGTGTAAACTATTGCGTAGATGTCGGACATCTTTGGACAAATGGCTGGCTTGGACATTTTTGGACGGAAAGTCGACGTAAGTATTGGACATTGGACGGACATTGGACATATGTTTTCTGAAATTGACATCACTAGTAGGGATGGCTTGCCTGCGTACATTCCAACCGCCACGGTGTCACAACATTCTTAAAAGAACGGCCAGTAAAGAAACGGCCAGAAGATTGGTGTGGTCAACAATGCTCAGAGTGCGCAGCATTCCAAGCATGTCAGCAGATAAGCTCGATCCAAGCTCACGAATGTCGAGCTCGTGGTGAAAGGACTCTGAAAGGACGCTACGACGCTTAATTTATCGCTGCCAATTATCCCTACGTCACTGTATGAATAATCTACATACGCAACGAGACTTATCGAAACCGCAGTCTTGGAAAAAATCACTATGCAAAGCATTCATGACGCCATGGAAAAGCTCCGAGAGCATGTCAGGTCCTTGAGCACTAAAAATAGCCGACTGCGTACAGAAAATCCCAAGACTATTTATTGGGAAGGTGGATTAGCATGTCAACCACCACCCACGCGATTCGGAGTTATAAGTCAGCGAGTGGGTGGCTCCAATGCTATCTGAATCAGGGATAAGCAGAGGAGCTGGCTAAGCCCCCTCTCGTGTCTGTCACCCCGGCCGTTAGAAAACTCGCCTGATGGCGGAATTGCCCCGTGAGTAACGGGCAGGTGCCGAGCGGTCCGGACCGAGACCGGTAAACAACACACAGTGTACACATCCGTCACCGTTAAGCAGCATAGATAAAGTGGCGAATAATGATGTTGATCAAAACGTTGTCAATGTTTCCAGCAACGGAAATAGTCATCTCTTCAGTAACAGGATGTTTTTTTACATAAAATTAACTTGGTATCACATCCGTTAACTCATTTTGCAGCATTCCGGATTCGCATTATCTGTTCGAGCCAGCCTAGACATAGTCAGCAGCATCAGATACCGCACGGCTCTAAACTTTGCACCAGGACTTCAAACCCGAAAACCGCTACTACCGAGAGATATGCTTACTCATTCGCGACACATGGGAAAAGTCGACATGCGGGAGGGAAGTGACATCTATGCCATCATAACCGACGGCCGGAACAGACGGAAGTCAGTCTGTGACCCGTGAGTAACCGCCAGGTGTTGAGACCGCGCCCCTTCACCGTACAGCCGCCAGCCGGCCCACACGTGTGCGATGAGCCGCCGACCGCTACGACAGGGAAACGCTACAGACCATGTCGCAGAATCGTCCTCATTCCCCGGAGTAGGATAGCGTCTAAATGCCTCACAGACAAGGAAATTTATTTGCGTCACCGTGCAGATTTAGACCACGAATTACCTGATGTGACTAAACGCCCACCAGGAAGTGGCAGAAATCATGCCTGAAGTGTCACAGCATGCCGAAGAGAGAAACAATGGTGGCGCATTCCGTGCTCAGAACAATTCAGTCAGTCTTGAATTAAGTGCTCTGTATTTTTCTATTCACCGAATAACTATATTGAAATAATAACAAAAAATCACTTAGCCATTACCAGAAAGCCCCGAAGCACGAGTCAAAAAGCATGAATGACAAAATGTAGCATGCATCAATTTTCTGTCGACAACAAAGTATGTATGTCGGCATTTCAGCGCGACGGATGAAACGCCAGCAGGAAGCCCCTAAGCCGTACAGCCTCTCTTGAAAGTACCGCGTATCGGTACGCCGCATCCATTAAGCCCAACCAAAGGAAGGCTGCTAAAATAGAGTCACCGAACCAATGAACCCCAATTGAGTCCCTGCAGGTCAATTGGTTCGGTGACTTAATTTTAGCAGCCTTCTTTCGGTTGGGCTTGATGGATCCGATGCACCGATGCGTGGTACTTTCGAAGAGAGGCTGTACAACTTCGGTACGTCGTAACGGTTGTAAGGACGTTCCTACTCAGAAACGACGTCTGCCCTGCCCGCAGCGGCTTGTCCTGGCAATGTCCGTGCACTGTTCGGCCATCATAAACTGCACGCCGTGACATACCCCCCCCCCCCCCCCGACTACCAGTGCCACAATAACTTATCCGTGGACCGCCACTCCCCCGCCGGCCAGTACGCTGAATCCAGCCACACTACCAACAACCTAATCGAAAACAAACTTTCCGTTTCGCATGTATCACCAAAATGACCCACGCGACGCTCTTTTCGAATGATCGCCCGCCCACAACAAGCTTCATTGGACGATAGAGTGGCATCAGACGAATATGTTTTCTCAGTACCTACCAACCAGCGGCATCAGAAGAACTGGCCGGCGGCGAATTGACCGAGGCCCGATCCCGGGAAAAGATGCCCTAATCCTTTTCAGCACTATCATTGCCAGCAAGTCCGCTAGCTTACGCCAGACGAGAGCTAAAATAGTCGCTCCGGACTGGACTAGTGCAGCCGGCTGCTGAAGAGATCTCGGAAAGCCCGGAGCGGTTGCAACGGGACCGCCACGCGCCCGCCACGTGCGGCCCGCCCCGCCCTGGCCGGACGAAACCACGGCCCTCTGCCCAGCACCGCGCCCAGAGCTGCCCTGTTTGTAGCACCATGAGAATCTCTGACCGACGAGAGCTGACACGCGATGAAGCCAGTGACCCTGGGGAGTCCTGCAATGCACGGCAAATCGCGCAGACTGTCGCGGAACGTCGCGTGTCAGCGGATACGATGGCGACAGCGGCCGACAGCTCAGCCGGTCGGCCGGTCGGTCACGCGACTCGAGTGACAGCCGTTTTTCCCTCCCCACAGCTCCCCACGACCGCACCTGCAGTGTGACGTCACGTGCCAGAAATTGGTGACGTCACCCGCCGTCTATGACGTCACTCTTGGCGCCGGGGCGATCACCGATAGGTCGGCGCGGATCCGCCTCCGGAGGATTAGCGCCACCAAACCAACGCGCTCCACCGCACCACACCGATCAGAAAGGAGTCGGTGGGTTCAGCCAGCACTGCCCAATAACTGTCCTTGCATGTGGACCGCCCCTTAAGCCGGAACCCCTAAACAGACGATGGTGAGGATCTGCGGTTAATTGGCAGAGTCTGCAGTCCGGTGCCGATCTGATTTCTAACGCTACGTCCGTGAAATGATGCACTGCCCCACTGTACCGTGATCGTTCACTCTTTTTTCGAGATTCGTGACGTGAGAGAAGCATTCTTTAGCAGCAGTTATCGAGATGGAACGATGTATACCAGACGAAGGGCAATTACCGGGTGCTTGATCCGGCTTCATGGCCTGCAGCGCCATTACGTCAGGAATGTTACGTCAACGGTTCGGTCATTTGGCGCTCATCTGGAGCGCGCGCGGCGGCCGGCGGGGCTCCGTAATAGCTCCATCGTCATCTGCTGCCGGCCGGCGCACGGTGTGAACCCGGCTCCAAACCCGGCACCGAAGCCGGCACCTTTCGGCGCTCAATTAGCTGACGCGAGCGGGCGAGCCGGACGCGCAGTGGCCCGGCCACGCCCGGGACTGTCCCTCCCCTCCCCGCCCCGCCCCGCCAGCGCCCACCACGCCCATCGCATCCTTCCTGCTGCACCCACCGGTCAGCCTGAGCCGGACCCGCAGCAGGACAGCGAGATCAACTGGGCCAGGGCAGCCGGCAAGGTCGTGATCAGGATCCAGGACAGCGCAACATCGGAAACAGGGCGGGACCAAACAACGGCAGTGATTTGAGTGATACAAAGACCAGCAGCAGCATACGAGTTCGACCTGAATCGGGTAGGTGTGAGCTATAACCGGGGAAAGGTCAAGGATCATGCTATGAACCGGGAGAGAATCAGGTCCACGACTATGGCTTAAGATACATATATTGGACGTCATTAGTACGGACATCCCGGTAAATCAGCAAACCAATGGAAGTCATGTGTAATGAGAACTTTGGCGCAAAAAGAAAACAGTGGCATTTGAAAACTTGGTGATGTAGGGTGATTTGTTATGTCAAATAAGCAAGGTTAATTAGGAATTAGGATGCCAGTCGCAAAAATAGGTATGTGATAATAATGGCATAATAACCCACAAACGAGGTCAAGCGTCATTGCAGATAGAAAACCCCGAGATCTATAGATACCAGTGCATATTTCTGATGATCCGGCAGTGATTCAAGAGCATGGAGTCCGAAGAATCACCGCCGATAAAAGTGAATTTCTGTTAAGTGTTGTATCGGGCTGTATCCGGTGACCGGGTGACCACTCATCCCGGGCTGTCATTTGTCAATAATCCCAGTACCGGACATAGTCCAGTCAACACGGCTCCGTCAGTTGCACCTCCCTCCCCCTCCTCCCCTCCCCTCCCCTCCCCTACTCTCCCCCAACTGCCGGAGCGATACTCAGCAGCTCTATTCACACTAGTGATGTCAATTACGGAAAATTTTAAATTGGAATACCGAAACCAAACCAAATGCCTACCAAAACCGCGGGGAAATACCGAAACCAAACCAATTTGGGAACATGAGGGAAATACCAACTTTTTACCGAAGTTCTTAGCCTTTTATACATAAGGGAGGGTTCATGACACCAACAAAATACCAAACACATAAGGATTAAAATACCAAATACCAAGTTGGTATCGGTTTGGTATCGGTATACTAAAAAGTTGGTATCCGATTGACATCTCTAATTCACACCCACTCGCTGGGTCTAATCAGGGGCACAGCACTACGCTAGCAATTCACAATATCAGAGTACGATAGACCCTACGATGGTGTATAACAGGAAAAAGCAAACGCACTTCCACTACATCAGGGTAAAAACTATTTGTATCGCCCCTCACCTAGCTAATTATTTCATTGCAAGCCTTATCTCGAGAAAAAGACCATTTCCAGTAAGAAAGGAAACGGTAGAGTGAAAAGATGGGCAAAAGAGGGGGAGGGGGAGGGGAGGGAAGCAGGAATGGAGCTAGCACTATCAAGCGCCCAGCGCCGTATGACAACAGATATCGCGTGTCGCATGACGTGCAGAGCCACCGAAAACTCTGCTGCCGGGAACCGAGCGAGCACGAATTCGGCTACCGAGAAACCAGCGAGCATGGAGGCTCGGTGCTGGAACTGCAGTGTTAGTAACGCCGACGACCATCTTTGGCGAATGGAAAGACGAAAGAACCACGATGATGCCCTCGCAACTTGGAAGTGGTTATCATTGTTGTAGGTACTGTTGAGTTTAAAGAGGTGGAAGAGAAAAATTGGTGCATGAGCAATGACAGTAGCTAGTAGCTACGGTGAAATGTGGCGTGATATGCGAACAGAAAAACAAGGAATAAGGATTGCTGTCCAGGTAGCGATTGGTATCTGGACGCCATATCGGGACGATAGCTAATAGGTATCGCTCCAATGCATGGATAATCGGTCACGAGGAAATCGATCATTCAGGCTAAAATAGTGAATAGAGAATTGACTATTTAACAGACCATGATGGATGGATCATGTCACTGAGTCGAACATTTGATGGACCATTTTGGGACCGAAATACTTGTAAACCAAAGATTCTGGTCGCTCGCGTTGGGTCACGGAACAGATACCACTGTTGCTCCCATTTTGTTAAAAAGGCTGAAATCAGCGTAGCTCATCGCATAAGGCTACTTCACAGCCTAGGTGTGGTGTGGGGGTGATTCTTGGAAAATATTGAGCACGACGGCATCCACTGACAATCGATAGTTCCATTGGGACCTTGTAGATGGCGCCACTAGTTGAGAGTACCGGCCGGCTCCGAGCTCCCCGTAACAAAACGCCACAGATGGCGCTAGCTATCACAGGTGGCACCACTACCCCAGAGAAGCGGACCCAGTCCCACAGGCCACAAGCTTATCAAAGCCAATACGGATCACGTAAATAAAATCAGTGTACGGCGAACCACACACACAAGTCGCAAACCGAACTAATAGGCGCGGTCGGAGCGGGCTGAGCTAGAGGACGGAGGTGTGATTCCAGGACGTCGCGCGGAGCGGCGGCGCGGTGCGGTACTCACTAGTCCACCTGCGACTTGAAGCTGCTGATGGGCACACAGACGTGCATCACGCCAGCCGGGTCGGTCACCAGGTGTCGCGGCACGGGCCCCGGGAACGCCGGCTCCACCGTGTAGCCCTCGTGGCGCACGTGCACCGCCACCAGCGCGTCGTCTGTGGGCGGAGGGGGCACGTGTGGTCAGTGTCAGTGAACAGCGCGGAGGACATAGGGAACGGAGCGGAAGGTACACAATGAACAAAAACAGTGCACTATGAGTACAAGTTTTAGTGAGCAGAATAGAATAAAACAAACAACCAACAGAAACCGTTCATGGGCAGACCAACCGATGATGGAGGAGCAATTACAAGGAGCACATGCACATGAAAATGCAATAATTTGGACGGCTTTTAGCAAAAAGACAGTTAAACAAAGAGTGTTGGTGGATAAAATAACAACATATGAAAAGTATCTTCATCAGCACGGCAATGTCACTTTCACTTCAACGCTCCAAGCTATGCTACAATTCCAGGCCGACATGTATACGGTCTCAATTGCTTATCAATGACCATTTTCCCCGCGGCTATGGCTGATAGTAAGTTGATAGAACACATTGGCAGGATAGCTGATAGAATCGTCACTCGATTACAAAAACAAGCATTGTTCGGTCTCCCAGCCTCGGCGACGCGTGAAATTCCAGCCGGCCCTAGTCAGTCGGCCCGGATCACAACAGGCTGACCATAAACCAGTGCAGCGGCCGGCGGCGCGGCGTCCGGTGTCAAAGAGACGGTCGGTCGGTCGGAGCGGGGCAGGGGGAGGGGGAGGGGGAGGGGGCTACTACTGTCCAGCTCACTCCCGGCTCAGACTGCAGCTGCAGACACACGAGACATGCTCTCCGTGCGGCGTCTCGGCCCGGCTACGTGTCACAGTAGAGAGCGCCGGACAGGCGGCCGGCGGCAGGACAGCGCACGTAAAGTTGAGCTGAAACGCATACGAGCTTATCTGCGCAGATGTGGTCTCAATGATCAATGATCATGCATGGGAAGTAGCAATATATGAGGCTGGAAGATCGTTATACAGCAAAGGAAACAGTTTACTGATGCCATGTAAATTTAAAGGTAGTGTGCCACCTTTGAAAGATTTCCCATTTTATTTTTCCTAGGATAAGAAGCTTCTGTTTTTACCTAATATCGCAAAAAAAAAACAAAAATGGGCCTGGAATAGTGCCTTTTTCGCCTAAAAGTTTTTCGGTTTTTAGATATGTATAACAACTGTAGTGGGCTCACCTGCAAACAGGCGTCGGGCAACAATCGCGAATGCGGCGCACTTGTGACAATAAGCAAAGGTCATTATAGTGTTACGACCATACGACGTACGGGAATGAGTTATCAGCTGTCTAATCGTAGACAACACAATGTCGAGCCTTAAACTGTAAGCCCGTATTGGTATTGTTTCTTTTATTTGGCTGTCGAACATTATTTATGGTTTGAAATATGATTTTATGTGAAATAATTGATATGAAAAAGCCGTCTTATAAGTTATGACCCCATTTCACCACACGCAAGTGGCAGAAATGACAATGATCAGCTGACGCATTTTTCTTGGCCGAAGTCAGAGCGCGCGGCCCGACGCACCACGCGTATTTGGAAATTCCGACCTCGACGAGCATCAGAAGCCACCTAACAGGCGTGTTCGAAACCGCAGGAGATGATGATGAACGGGTTTATCGAAACTTGATTGGATGAGCATATCGGTAATAGCGATTTCAGTGTGTGCATTTATTGTTCATAGTGGTGTGAAATGTGGTTGGGGTACGACCGACAACCCGTCGGGGCGAATTTCGCACTGGGGTACTCAAAATTTGAAGAATTTAAGACGTTTCCATGAGTTTTGAAGGTATGGATAAGTTCTAAAAATCCGGTTCTCCTTATCTGGGCCATTAACTCCATACGGTCCAAGAAAGCTGGCACACTACCTTTAAGTAGAGCCTTTTTGAAGCAAGATGAGAGCATCTGTGGGGTGTATGGAGCTTATTTGAGAAAGAAGGATATTGTAATGCGCAATGCGCATCTATTCCAAGATGACTTAGGTCAATAGGTCATGTCCCAGCGACATGAGTCGACTTCCAGTCCTTCTCAGTCCTTCTCGACTGCCAGCTGACAGGCCGGCCAGCCCGCCCCAAATGGCCCTAAATCGGACCGACTTCCGTCGCGCCCCGCCCCAATGTCACACCATCCGCCTTGTTTACCCGCCCCACGTCTACCCTCGGCGCGGCGCGGCCCCAATATCGCACCCGTGAGGCCGGCAGTATTTTAACCTCCCCTCCCCCACGACCCTCGTCCCGACCCAAACGCCATTAGCGCGGCGTCCAGCTGACTGCGCCCACCTCCCTACCCATCCCCACCATCCCGCCTGGTAGGACCTACCCTCCCCCGCTCCTCCCCCATCCAGGCGTCCTACCCTACCGGGGCCGCCAATCTCCTCAGCAATACCACCTTCTCCAGCCAACAGCTCGGCCTCCATCCCAAAGGACAACAAAGACCCACTCATGTCAGCTGACAAACAGGGACAAGTGGCCATCAGTGAGCTACAAAATCGCGAGCAGATGGACCACGTGCGCACCTCGCTGTCGCCCGGAGCAAGACGCACTGATTTCAGGCTCAGTAGCGACTCGCCTCGGAGACCAGCGACGATCGACGGCCCAGCGTCGCTCGGAGCTCGATGGGACCGGCGGGACAGCCATGAGCTCGTGTTGTGTAAACTAGGCCTGTGCTCTGCTGTGGACCATGTGGGCGACACACGGAGGTAATTTCCGGGTCCCCCGGCGGGGGCGGGGATGGGGGCGGGGTCGCAGACGGCGGGGCGGCGCGGCGGTCCCAGAACCGGACGCGGCTCGAGATGCATGGCGTTAGGTCAGCGGCCAGCTACACATGTGGTGTCATCATGATTTCCCGGATATTAGCGATGAGCGCATTAAAAACAGCTGCTGGGGGTGGGGGTGGATTGAGCAGTGTGCACTGTGCACTGTGCATTGTGCATGGCACGTGTTCGGTTTCACATTACAGCAGCTGTTGCTAGAGTTTGAGACCATTTCACGACTGTATGTAGAGGATAAGGGAGAGACACTGTAGGTACCCCCATTGCAAGTTTCAAATCGCTTTATACCGGCAACTCCCCAACCATTTACAATGTTTTATCCGCTCTGCTATGACGTCATCCATGCTCCATCGCCTTCCTATCACTATGAAACAGCCGCACGTGTTGCGTGGCTGTTTCACCATCCCTGGCAATTTCTGACCGCCATGCGTATCCGAGGCGAGCACGCACATGACTGCCCGTCAAACGGCGCCACATATCCGCCACCGCCACCAGCCGGGCTGTTCCTAACTCGCAGGAACGAGGGGGCTCCTCCCCTCACAACGTCCAAAAAACAGCCCAGTGCGGGCAGAGCGCATGTATCATTTGAACAGGTGCCGGGTGTGGATGGCTAAACGGACAGGCGTCGACACCAGAATAATGGCGAGCACATTAGCAGAGACATTAAGCATTAGCGACTACATTACATTAGAGTGGGGCGCTAAAGGATAGCAATTGCATGAAAAAATACGGCGAGACCTTAACGTTAACATATTATACTCTTCACAGGGAAACGTTATTTTCAGCCAAAGAAAGAAAAGGTAAGTACTACCAGTATAACGCCTTTTGGGGCGACTAACAGAGCGAGCGAGAGGGTGGGCCTTGCACGTGCGAAATTTCGAGGGGGTACCTCCAACTAACTTGTGCACGGCACCTTACTAACCGGTCTCTAGCGATGTGCCAAATTTGAGCACAATCGGCCCAGCCGTTCTCGAGATCTGGAAGCGGCACCCTGCACGTGCGCACGTGCAAAATGGGTCCCAACTGACTTGTGCACGGCACCCTACTAACTGGTCCCTAACCGTGTACCAAATTTTGAGCGCCATCGGTCCAGCCGTTCTCGAGATCTGGAAACGCCCCCTGCACGTGCGCACGTGCAGCAGCACCCCAACTCTGGCACATGGATATGCATTGCCTAGTGGGTGCCTACCTACATGCCAACTTTCAGCGCAATCGGCCAAGTAGTTACCGAGATATTGAAACAATTACAAAACTGACACCTCTTCGTTTTGCACGTGGCACGTGCATAAGGGGTCACCCACATGCATCGGGAATAGTCCAATACTTGGTAGAAGGAATGAAGCTACCCTACAAAAATTACCGCGTGTAAATCGGGTCAAGTGGTTGCGTTGCTGAGATATAAGCCTCGCAAAAGCGTCCGCACGGCCGGCCGGCCGGCCGGCCGCTCATACTCAGAAATTTCCGTTAATCTAAGGAAAGACTGCGCTCGCTTCGCTCGCTCCGTAATCATGTGCCCCAAGATAAAGAGCGATTAAGTTCCCCTGTTGCTGCATCTGGACCACGAACTACCAACTTTCCCCTGAGTAGCGACGAAGACCATCCTAAAACCCCCACAGGAGCGAGTCTCCCCCTCCCCCCCCCACCTCCTCAGTCCCCTGGAGGAGATCATCACGTAAATCGCAAATCTGTCCGAGCGTTATATTTTAGAGTCGGGAGCAGTCATTGGTCAGGGTGTCACCGGGAACGACAGAGCCGAGCCAAACTGCCACGGGAAGAGGGGAAGGAGGGGGAGGCCGAACGACGCCCATGAGACAGCACGAGAGACTACATAGTGACGACGGAGCTCTGTGAGGGTCGTGACGGCACGGCAACAATCAGACCCCGGTGGGAACTGGGGACGGTCGTGCTGAGTTTTGGTCAAAGCAGCCACAGGGGAGGACGTCCGGATTGATATTTGCCAAATTGTCAGGGAACTCAGATTTGTTTTTCAATAGAAAAACACAATTCTAAAGAATAGTGTTTTAACTATTGACAACAAACCTTCGGTTATTGAAAGCGGCTCTTAAATACGTCAGATGTGTGGCCTACTGAATGAGGTAGATAACGAGGAGTACCGAACTATAAGAAATTTTGGGTGTTTGTATCAGAGAACGGCTGATAGCTGTACGTCATTATTTCGATAGCAAATTGCAATAGCGTCCACTGATGACAAGTCTGAACCATCCACACTTTTAACCATTTCAGGATTGTATGAAGACATGATATTGGGGGATGTTTGGCCGAGCCGACCGCCAGCTGGTGCACCGCAGAAAGACAAAGACATCCTAACTATGTGGTGCCAATCGGAACTTAGACCTTCGGAATTCCGACTTTGGCCAATATCCAATTCGAAATTTGGTTTATACAAAGGCAGCAGGCTTTGGATAACAATGGACGGTCATTTGTTACACCTCAGCATTTTTAAAATAATTAAAAAGCATCGTATAGGTATAATATTGATTGGCGAATAGAAATATCATTAATCGACATGATTAACGCTTTTGGGCTGGTAATATTAACTTTAAAGCGAATTAAATAACAGTGTGGAGTGTAAATTAATGCGTAGTTTTCGGACATCTTTGGAAAATGTCTGGCTTCGATATTGTTGGACAAACATTCCGGGCGTTGTACGGACATTGGACACACATTTCCTAAAACTGGCACCACTAACCCTAACCCCCGAATTCAGTGTAACACTGTCCAGTCAAACCCCACCCAATCACCTTAAAACCGTATGTGCTATCAAAGCTTCACATTTCAACTATTACACCGTTCCCACGCCTCAACAAATGAGCTACTGGCCGTACAAAGAGTCAGCGACTCAGCCTACACAGTACACTACGCGACTCTCACGGTCCTTATCCACTGAGCATATCGACTCCCATTGAATCATACTGGCAACCTGATCTCACCATGTAACTAAGGCGATCCAAACGGTCTGTTTCGACCCGTGAAACAGGGCACACCACCCGACCTCTGAGGGAGCGACGAGACGCCGCCCTCACCAAAAGGTCGACACCCTGAACCCACCCCCTAAATCTTCCACGGCGTGCTACCAGCGCGGTGATTTAGCGTGGTACGGCCAGCGCCCAGGCGTCTCTCGTCAGAGTAGGGGGACGCCATCCCTTCCCTTCATGCACCTAGGGCTATTCGATGAGGCCGCAAAGCGAGGTGAGGTGAGGAATTGGAGGCTCCGTGTAGAGCAACATACATAATATATAATAATGTATATAATGTATATAAACATTGCTAGCAAGGTGATTTGAGTGACCTGCTGTCAATGGCAATGGTACAGACAGCGACAAATCAAATTTCAAAATAGTTTAAATGTTTTATTTTCGCACTTATGTCACGACCTTGCACTTCTTTTAGAATTGAGTATTCTGAACGATTGGAACCCACGCACGGCTTGATGCGTACGTCCAAGCCTTTGAAGGGCGATCTAAGATTCCGAGCAGACGGCGGACATCCGTATATGACAACATTGCAAAACAGGTCATTGACCCAACTCCCTCTCCCTGTTTCAAAGTATGCTATAATTTCCAGCAAATCTTGCCCCAATAATCACGAGTTGTTGCCATCCTGACGGGACAACGCCAACCTGCAACGCACAGCCGTGCCGTGGCTCATCTGACCCGACCCGCCCCCGTCGCGCCGCCGCCGTTGACCGTGGCCATTTCTGGCGCGGCCGACACGGCACCGGCGCCAGCTCAGTGCTGACATAGTACGGGTGTCAGGTGACACCACGACACACCGCCGGAGGGGAGACAGCGCGTGCTGACCTCCCCCGCCCCCCCGGGTCGCTCGGAGGGAGGAGTAGGGATGGAAGGAATGGAGAGGGGTGAGGCCCAGTGTCGTAAAGTTTGCGGTCAATGTGCCGCTAATGTTGCAAAAGGAATACTTGCGCTCAAAACAACGTTGCAAATCAATTTACATACACATACACAATTTATAAAGAAAAAAATGCATGTCTCAATCTACACAAATGTTTTTTTTTAAATCTTAAAGGAAATAGTTCACTTTTAACATGGGGTTTGGAACTGGAATAGCAGTTTTGTTGCTTGCGCTGAGACTAGCACAAATCAGAAGCTTTTACGGCCCAACGATCACCCTAGACGAAGATATTCCATTTTTCGTTCCGAAAAGAGTGCCTTGCAGAGGAATGCGTGCCTTGCTGAGGAATGCAGTCACGTCATCGTCAGCCAATCAGAATGCTGCTTACAGCCGATGGGTTTGTCCTACGCAATATGATTGGTCAACGCGTAATAAGCTTCCGCGTCAAACATTATTTTATATAAAATATAGTTCTTCTTATACTAAAATATAGAAAATAATCCTTTTTGCAAAAACGTTTTGTTTTATTTTCTGATCATTTTGAGCATAAAAAAACATGAATCCATAGCAAAATACTAATTTCAGGAAAGTGAACTATTTCCTTTAAGTCAGTCCAACACTTGCCTTCTGTGGGTCATAGCTCCAAAACCCATTGCCCACGTAATAAATTTCGGATAACAATTTAATATGATTTAGCATTAGGTGAACTGGATCTTTTTTGTCACCGGTTTATAAGAGCAATATCAAAACAAGAAAGCAAACCCGGGAACAGTAAATAAACCAGGACCGAATCACCATATTATTGCTCGAGGACAACACAGGCGCTCAGCCGCTCACTACGTCATCGGCACCATTGCGGCCGGCTGGCGCGCCGCCAGTGCGCCGATATCTCGCCGCCAGTGCGCAGGAAGTGAATCTGACCCGCCTGTGAACGACGGGACTCGTCGGGGACTCCCTGACGCGCACTGTCGCCGACTTGGTCCTGACGACAGCGCTGCAGCGCTATCGAACGACCAATCGATGCACTGAGACTGCTCTGAATGTCTGCAGCCGAGAGCAATGCGGGAGACGGGGCGCCGAACACGCTGTTTGACGAGTGATGTCATTGATAAGCAAGGTGTATGAAGTTGGGCAGAGCCAGCGCTATAAAACAAGCTCCATATTTACCTCATTGTGTCATGATGGCCAAGTCATATTAGCCGTTTTCACAGGACATTTGGTTCGCATTTGGTGGAGATTACATAGGTGCAGATTTGGTTCAGATTTGGTGAAATTAGGCTTTGTGTTTCTAAGAAGCAGTCAGCTATGATTGCTTGTATACCTGCCTCGTCATATCATCACACATTGTCATCTAATGAAACAATGAAATAAACTCATCATATGAAGATATTTGTTATAATAGAGATTAGGTGCAGATTTGGTGAGAATTTGGTGCAATCGCCAGAAAGCGCGTCGTGAAAACGGCTACTATCGCTCTGGCCCAAGGCAAACTTTAAAAAAAAAAGAATGTAATATTGGCACATCACTTAGTAACGAATACCTAGCTACAGCCCTGCTGAAAATCACATTCGAAACAATCTGAGTAATGCTCTTGCATTTGACCTCCCGTCAATATATTTTTCTTTTCTTTTTGGCGGGAGTTATTTTTCAATTAATTTTTGACAACAAGCTTGTATCACCATGATTTTAACGGCGGCGACATCGAGTTTCTTTTGTTCGACTTCGTAGAGACTGTTCATAATTAACTATAAGTTGACCTGGGAAAAATCAGCTTACAATTTTGACCTAAGGCCAAGGTCACGCAAAAGGTCATGTCGCGTATCAGTCGATTCGTAAAGTTTATCTAAGCTGTTGACAAAAAAAAACAGCTGGAGACATCTCATGCCCTGAGATAACCTCAGGGGCATAATAGGGGATCACGGTTGCAAGTTTCCGATTTAGTGTCTCAATGTTTAAGAGTGTTAAGTAAGACTTTCCTCCGAAAGAAGATTTCAATTTTCTCCTATTGGCTTATAATGGAGAAGCCGAAAAAAAAATTATCTGACATATTGCCATCGATATCAAAGTTCCGAGATATACAAATTGTTGGCACCGATTACACCATGCCATTCCCCAATTAAGGCTAGGGAGATAAACTACAGAAATTGCAGACTCAAGAAGTGTTATAGAGGCATGGCCACCTAACCCGCGACCGAATGGGCCTCTCAGCCAACTTCGCCAGGGTGGGGGGCCTTCTTGGCCACACCAGTCACCGGGTTATCATCTCCGAAGGTTAACGAGCTACAAAGACAAGGTAAAAGGCAAGATATAACTCGCTACAAGATCTTTCAGAATCATACGTCATTTGTGATCAGGTGATCGCTGAGGTCACTCGAGGTCGCCGAATGTAAAATTTTCACGAATTCCTGTTCCCCATTTGAACACCTTTTCACAAACCGGCGCATAAGTCGGGAGCCAATAGAGCTACAGCGCTGCGGAAAAGCGCATTCGATAGCCTTTTCAAATGACTTTCTGTGTGTTGCGCTCAGATTTCACCTTAGCCTTCAGAGCACAAAAACTCAAAATTAAACGTTTAAGCGCAAAAAGGTTTTTGTATAGCTTAGGACTAAGAGCTTGTATTCACTGATTTTACCGGCATCACGTTTGACTCGTCGAGACGCGTCGAATGAACAGAGGTCAACTTAAAAAAAATTACCTCAGGCCAAGGTTACGGAAAAGGTCATGTTACATGTCACTCGATTTGCATTGTTGAGCTGAACACATTCATGGAATTTCAATTGAGCGCTCTAGCATATTACTAGCTCAAGTTAGTCAAAAAACTGTTGTAGACATTTCATGACCTAAGATGACCTCATGGGTGACCACGGGGTCACATGTGCAATTTTCCTGTTCAGTGGGTCATGTTCATCTGGGTCCCGATGTTTGAGTGTTTTCGGCCAAATGAGGAGCGTCTCAATTTTCCCCCAGACTTATAATGGCGAGGTCACAAAATTGACCTCACCCTTAGGGCACCGGCATCAAAATTCCGAGAGAAACATATTGTTGGTACTGATTCCCTCATGCAATAGCTTGAGATCGAAACTTCTGGGATGTATACTGTAGGAATGACTGAATCACACTTTTTTAAAGGCATTGTAAGATAACTTGACTTGGTGACATGACCTCATGTGACCTGGGGTTAATATTTATACACACGATGCGAAATTGGTGTATCATAAACTAAACAAAGTTTCTCGGGCGATGCACGCCGCGGTTTTCTTAACACTTGCAAAAAAAACTAGTCAGGTGTAATCAAAAACGCCCCCCCCCCCTCCCACACACACACACACCCGGGCGAAGGTTAACATACCCTGGTGACCTGACCTAATGTAGATACTAGACAGGGTCAAAAAATTTCACACACCATGCAAAGTTGATGAATGGCCAAATCACACCAAATGTGTATGAGGCCACCGTCGTAAAACCGGCTGAAGTGGAGCATTGAAACAGCACCGTATGACACCCTGGATCACCAACCACAACCCCTGATCATCAACAAACTCAAACAGTCAACCCCACGCCGACCTGTCACCCCCAACCCGGCCCGACGAGCGGGCGGACGGCTGTACTCACCCAACCGGAGGCCCTTGGTCCACTGCTGCACGCAGCCGGGGCTGTGCACCTCGGCCAGAGTGCGCGGGTCGGCCACCGGCGCCGGCGCCAGGCGCGGCCGCACCCACACCACCGGCTCGGGAGTGCTCGGAGGCGTCAGCAGGCACGACGGCATCGTCGGCGGCGGCGTCAGCAGGCACGACGGCATCGATGACGGCGGCGTCAGCAGGCACGACGGCATCGTCGTTACCGCCATCGTCTGCCGCGGCGGTGGTGACGGCGGCGAGCAGGCACGGTCAGCGCTGGTCAGCATGACCGTTAACGGCGCCGTCTGCGGCGGCGGCGGCGGCGGCGGCGGCGGCGGCAGCAGCACCCCGCCGTACTGCTCCGCCGGCGGCTGGACGGCCTCCATGCGCGCCGGGAAGAACCCCGGCGCGCAGACGGGCGGCATGAAGTTGAAGTAGAGCGGGTCCAGCGGCGGCGGCAGCAGGCCGCCCACCTCCAACACGGGGAAGTCGCCGTAGAAGGTGCTCGGGGGGTAGCCGTATGAGAACGGTCCACCGGGAGTGGGACCCATCGGCATCGGCAGCATCGCCATCGTTCAGCACCTGCAAAACGAAATAAAAAACGAAAGATAACCAGCTGTTATTCAGAAACCGGTAGTTCGCAGATGATGAAAAGGGTTGATACTTGATTCCTAGCCAAACACTCAACAGGCAACAGAGCACCCCCCCCCCCCACCACCGACGTTCTTTCACGAATGATTGACAACAGCTGACTGAGGCATCAGCTGACGGGACACCGGAAACGAAAAACAAAGTGCATCCGGTAGTGATTTTGTATGGGCACGTGCAGGAAATCAATCAGCGTGCTTCCAATTCAGGAGCATCGGCGCGCGAGCTGTGTGCTAAGATCCGTTCTGCGCATGGGTGGAGCTTTTCCAGGGAAGTTGGTGGGGCAAAAAGTCGTCAAACCCACAATGTCCGATTATAAAGTTGAATAAAATGCCACACTGAATCAATTCCTATCATTACAGACATATTATTTTGCATGAAACAGGCATTCCAAAGCTATTCAATGTCATTTTAAGGCCGGTTATTATAAAACCAGCAAGTTTCAGCACGAACAGAGGTCACACCACAAGGGACGGGAGGGTCAAAGGTATTTGTCGGATGAACGGTTCCGCAAATTTACAACTTTATAGGGGTATTAGCGCACTTTGTGATCAGATATAACAGGGCTGCGGAGTCGGAGTCGGAGTTGGAGTCGGTCGGAGTCGACAGTTCGTCGGAGTCGGAGTTAACGCTGCATGGCTCAGCGTCATGCACTGCAGCTGTTTAAATGACGATACTGCGCTCGAAGTTAGACTTTGTGGGAAAAAAGGTCATTTTGCCAGGGGCCCGGGAACGATTTTCAAGTTGGGGGGGCGAGCCTAAAATGCCTGACATGATGCATATGAAACAGTGGCGTAGCTAGGAGTCTAAGGGGACACGTACCCCCCCCCCCCCCATCGGGTTCAAAGGGACCCTCGGGTCCGAGGGGCCCTGCGGCGCCATTTGACCGCTGAGAGTTAACGATGGCCATATTTCTACTCAGAAGGGCCCCATGGGGCTCGTTAGAGCACCTCATGGACCCTAAATAGCCACACTAAGATCTCCATAAGGGCCCCACGCCGGCTTCTGAGGGCCTTTTGCAGACTTAAAGGGCCCCTCGGTGGTCTCCAAAGGCCCGTTACTGGCCTCTGAGAGTTCTACCGGCCTATGAGGGGCCAGTTCTAGGGGCATTTCCCGCCTGTGATGGTCACACACTTATTTTTCTGCGGGCCCCATAACGGCAACTGTGGGGGCCCTCATCGGCGCCTATGAGGGCCCACACCGGTGCCTCTGAGCGTTTCACACCCCCAACTCCGAGTGCCTACACCAGTGCCTATTAAAGCCCTATATCGGCGGCTCTGGGGACCCAACCAACACCTACGCATCTAAAGGCCACCCACTGGTGACTTGAGGGCCCCACACCGGCGACTCTGAGCCCTGAGGGCCCCCACCGGCGTCTGACAGTACCATGCCGGTCTCCAAGGACCCCACAGGACTTCTTCTGCCGGCCTAAGGGCCCCTTGCCGATCACTGAGAACCTCCTGCCGCCTTGTAGAGGGTTCGCGTCAGCAGCTCAAAAGACCCCACACCCGTCTGTAACGGCTCCACACCAGCGTCTATGAGGGCCCACAGCAACGCCTGTAAGGACCCTCACCGGCGCCTCTGAGAGAATCACACTAGCACCTCAGCGCCCACACCGGCACCTGCATAGTGTATGGCGGCCCCACACCATGATCAGTGCCTCTAAAGGCCCCTTACCGGCGGCTCTGAGGGCCCTTACGCCGGTGATTCTGAGGGTGCTACCGATAACTGAAGGCACCACATAAGCCCTTAGTGTCGCTGAGCTTTAATCCCATACCGGCCCTCCGAGGGCGCCACGTCAGTGCACTCATTGCCCTACACCCCTCCATCTCACCCGGAGCGGGTAAACTGTGTTATACCTATAGCAACGATTTTACCACCGTTGTACGTTATGTATTTCTCAAAGCTGACTCAAGCTGGTACAGTATAAAATCTGGCCTGCCAAACTTATGGCCAAGGTCAGGCCCAAATCAAAGCGGGATGACAATAGCAGATGTTGTCAAATCGACATTGTATCAGCAGAAACCATTCAGATGGCAAGGAAAATGCCGTGTGTTGATGTTTAGATGCATAAAAGAAACAAGAAGGAAAGAAGTCCGGAAAAGGGAGGAAAGATCTTTTCTCGCTGCCTCAATGTTGAGGGGGCGCCGCCCCCTCGGCTCCCAAGTTGGGGGGGCAAGCGCCCCCGCTGCCCCCCCCCCCCCCTGTTCCCGGGTCTATGCATTTTGCTGTTTTGGACGAACGTTTTCAGCGAAAAAAGCTGAAGACGGTGAATTCCCCAGAACCTACTTTTTAATTCTGCATATCATTTCTAATGCATATTTGCAACGAAAATCCTTGGAACGCGCAAGAGACCGTATCAGGCAAGATAAAAAACATCCATTATAATATCATATGTATTTTAATAGAACCGTCCGGAGTCGGAGTCAGAGTTGGAGTCGGGAATCGGAGTCGATTTTTGAAGCCAGAGTCTAAGTCGGAGTCGGAGTCACCCTAAAATCCATCGACTCCGCAGCCCTAAGAAATAGCAGTTATGGTATCCAAGTGACACAAGTACAATATCAATATAGGCTTGGCTAGTACGAAAATGGCATTTTGATGCCTTAATTTCATCGTCCATGCCAAAATACACATCAGCTAATAAGACAAGAGAAATCAATTATCCTTGGTTGAGCCTTGGATGACCACAGTTGCAAAACATGCTTCCCGGGCCCCGCGTGCAGGGACCGGCAAACGCGGCCTCCAGGCGCTATACCCGAATGACAAGGAACTTACCAGCAATTGACCCAACGTAGTTCACCAACCGCACAGGTCACCCTCCGTTGAAACACTAACGAATAGCTAAGACCAACCGACGCTCAACAACACGTCAACGATACTAACGCATTTCACACGGGAATCTGTCACCCTAGCGGTAGCCATCCGCACGAGACGCCCGGGGCGCTGGCCCACGAGCCGTCTCGGGCGCAGCGCCAGCCAATCAGCGACCGGTGGGCGGAGCTTAGCCGCACGGTCGGACACCTGAGCCCGGCTGGTCCCGTCACCTTGCGCCCTCGGTGGTGAGATAGGAAAGCACCTAGTTTCAAAACAAATTCATGTTTGGGATTGCATTGGTTGTCATATTGATTGTTAGGGGTTACCGAGAAAGGCAGCATTACAGGAAGTGTTTTGCGTTGTTCCGGTAGTCCAAGCGCTTCAACAAATATCAATATGGAATGGAAGTCCAATTGGAAGGTTAGTCCGCAGGGCTTACTGATAAGCGCAAGGGGTAGTGGGTAGTAGATGCCTGTTGCAGCGCTTCTGCAGCGTTATGAGATGTCGGGACTGGGGAGGAGGGACTGAATCCCACATGAGTTTGCCAGGGCTGTGCCTTGTGATCGAACGAAACAAATTAGTTGGTGGTCACTTGTCGCAGCAGCAGAGCACGACACGGGATCATACTTTTTCAATTGGTGCCAGATGTCAAATTTCAACATTGGGTGAATGGCGCTGTATGGAGTCTGAAGATGAGCTAATTGTGCGTTCCTCCCCTCCTAGTTGGTCCCGTTCCCTAGGAGAGTCTTCAGAATGGAGTCGGCATACGAACCCTCCTGCGGTTGAATGCTTAGATTGCGGGAGACTTCGAGCTTCGGCAAGAGTTTATTAACATCGAAATAGATGTGTTTAGTGCTCAGTTCAATTAAAACGTTTTTTTATGTCGAAGATGAAGGTTGCGTCCACACCACTTCGGTTATGCATACCGGTAAATCGGCAATTTTGGCCCACGTTTGCCGGTATGGAATTGGACAATGCCTGCCGCTTCTGATTCGCATCGAGCATCAAGCCTGCGTTGCATTGGTCGTACCAATGCAACGCATTGGTACGACCAATGCAACCAATTACGACCAATGTTAAGACATACGAAGTGCACTGTGATCTTATGCCTAGATGTATCTGTCAGGTGTCGCTTCTGGTGTCTTGCGGATGAGGAAGCCTGCTACCTATGTGTAGAGAAGCCCGTAAAGGGCCGTAACCAGTGAGCTCAGAGTTCCTCGTTAGTAAGGAGGCCTGCGGAGTCGATGGATTTTCGGCGACTCCGACTCCGACTCTTGCTTTAAAAAACCAAGGCCGACTCCTACTCCGGCTTTCAAAGGCCAACTCAGGCTCCGACTCCGAGCAGAATTGTCGACTCCGGCCGACTCCAGCTCCGCAGACCTGGCGTGGCTGCGAAGTCGATGGATTTTAGACGACTCCGACTCCGACTCCGGCTCCGGGCGACTTCCTAAATCGACTCCTATTTTGACTCCAACTCCGATCACAACTCTCGACTCAGACTCTGACTCCGCAGTCCTGGTGAGGAGGGATATTTGAGATTTGAGACTCATTCGGGATGACAGGATGAGTCGAACACCTTCATTACGAGAAATAAGAAATCCAACTAAATTAAGCTGCTTTAATCTTTACATATTGGATTCAGCCATCTAAGCGGTCAAATCGGAGGGACATATGTTCCTTCCTGTGTGACTCTTGACTCTTGAGTGAATATACCATTTGCAATTGCATGTTGGTGTGTGCGTCTATCCGGAATAAGACAGAATAAATTATAATCAATGATTTAAGTGGGCCCGTATCTGTGCCTACTGCCTGCTAATGAAAACACTGGGGATCCAGAAAGAGGTTCTTGGACGCTGTGGAGGGACATCATACCCTCCAAAATTTCTTCAAAATCCAAAAACTCATCGGGTCTCGCTTCCTTACACACTGCTGTGCAGTTTACATTCAACTTTTCCCAACAAAATATGTGATTTTTTTATTTTCGAAAAAGGCAGCTATTCGTCGATTTTGGGCGCTGCGGGGAGCATTTGCATCAAATGCCCCCACCCCCTGGATTCACCAGTGAATGGTAAAGGTATGACGGGTATTCGAGTTTGATGTTGATATTGCAGACTTGATCGTTGTTTGATCTGAGCTCGGGCGAACCGAGTTGAAGCCTGACTTTTCCAGAAAACTGATCCCTGTCGTCTGTTGTGATTATTTATCTGAGAGAGAAAAAAATTGCCCCAGTTATTCGCTTGATGCTGAGACTTGACATTTGTTTTCTAGCCTTCGTAAGCATCTTTGGTTCGTATCACCAAAGCATCCAATGCACAATCACAGTGAAGTTAACCGCAAGTCACCAGCTGTGTCAAATCTTCCCAGTCTCCTATCGGTTCAATCCTTCTGCATCCCGTCCCTTCCTGTGACCGGTCACACCGCGGAGCACCTTCCCAGCCGGAAGGGGTGACCGGTGGGGCGGGGGACGGGGGTCCCTTCGACGCCCCGCTGTCTACCCGTCCCGCTCCGGGGCGGGCGGGTAGGGGGACGTGGGGACACGGGGAGCGTGCTCAGCAGGTGTCCCCGGGCCGGGCCGTGGGTGGCCTGTCACGTCAAGCATTACCTCTGACCGATGGACCGGTACCGAAGATGCCCCCTCGGCCGACCCGAGCGGGCACCGGTCAGTGTGACGGCGCGGCGCGGGCTGGGCGGGGCCGACGAGATGGATGGGTTTCAGATGTGCCCTGGGAACACTATCTGAGGCGGGAAGGGTGCTGCCGCCGTCAGGGAGGGGCACGCCCGGCGCCAGGCAGTCTGCCCGGCCCAGTGCCGCGTCCTTTGTCGACAAGATGACAAACCGCAGGAATGTGATTAAATTTGGAGTGTCGGAGGCACGGTGGCATGTCTGACACAGAGCGATTGGTTCGGTTAGGGCGGAGACTTCTCCGTCCAGTCTGTCAGCGAGCATAATGCTTTAACGGTGGTCTGTGGTCAGATGGAGGAAATTTGGGCCCTGCTGCATAGGCGGCGGAACGGGGAGGGCACCGGGGCACCGTGCCCCCCCCCCTTTGCTTTTGGCATTTTAACTTTAGCCCTACGGGCGTTGCATGGAAAGAATGGGACCAAAAGTCGGCAGTGCCCCCCCCCCCCCCCGAAGGTGTTCCGCCGCTACTGCCCTGCTGGGTGTCGCGCCCTTCCCCATACCAGCAGTTTTCGGGAATAGTGGCCAATCGTTACTTACAGTTGCTCGAGGGAAGCGGTTTTGCTGTTTTCAGCGTGTATTGGGTCTCTTTCGTTGAAATAATGATGCATCGCGCTTGCTAACATTATTTGCGACCTGTCTCAGACATTCTATCTGAATGATGACCAGTGAACGAGCCAACCAGAGTAGAGTCCAGGGCTGGCGTTCATGACTCTGCAGGCGCATAATTTCGGCGGTCGTGCTGTTCGTATGGCCCCCAAACGGCCGTCCCACCTCGGTAGGTAAACCACGTGTGGGGAGGCAAGAGCTGAGTGGGATCACAGGTCATGCCATGCGACGATGCCAACGCGCCTTTGACGAAGCGATCTGGCAATCTTACAAAATGTATGGAAGCTCTTTATTATTGATTTGTTACCGGTGTTATTATAAAGTGTGCCTAATTTTCTTTCTCAACTCGCATATCACATCACCGGCTCCAGCGTTGCTTTGTTGCGGAAACAGTAGTCGATAACTTACACCAAGAATGAACAAGTGCGTGGTACGTTTCTGGGTCTGTTTTATGACCTAATTAATTACTGATGAAAGAGCCGTCCGTCTCTGGAGCTGTCGCACGGAACGTGATCTCAGTCAGCCGAATCCAATTCCATGGTCTCTGATTCCCGCGAGCGTCTCCCCTCTCCCCAGCCGTGTGCGTCATATAACTCATATGACCTCCCGACCCGAGCCGCCGCCGTGCCAGCCCGAGCCTGTGGTCGGTCCCCGACCGACGCAGCCCGAGCGAACACCACTCGCCGCACGTCCCTTGGTCGGCGGCCATTGTGGTAAGCCGACGGTGCCGCCTCCAATCATCGTTTTCTGCCAGCCGCCATCACAGTTTCCCGGAAATCCCGCGTCAAAACAAACCCATACACCGCCGCAGAGTGCGTCGCACGTGGCCACGGAGGGTGTCCCTCGGTCCGGCCGCCCGGCCGGCCGGACGGCCCCGGGCCCCCTCGTGTGTTTCTCCGCTAATTACCCTTCCAGCGGGGGGGGGTTGTAGGGGGAGGGACGGTAAGGGGGTGGCGCGGGCCGCTTAGAGGTGCCGCCGGTGTTTGATGTTCGCACGGCGCGCCCCTTTGAAGTCGCCGCCCGACGCGCCGTCTGCCCCGCGGGGTGGGGGCGGGAGGGGGTAGCCAGGGACCAAAGTGGTGGGAAAATCGGACAGGCTGGACAGCGTGCTGATAAGAGTTCATCAGATCATGCCGCGCTGGTACTACCCAATCTGTGAAAGCGCGTGCTGTGGGAAAGAAGTTTTGATGTGCAGCCCTGGCTCCAAAGCAAGGTGCTGGGTGCTGACAGAGCTGAGTGATGACCATTTGCTACATTCAGGCATAACATTTCCAATACGAATCAAGGAAAGATGCTTGTATCTTTCTAGGAGACAGTGCTTTCATAGTCTTAGGTATACAAAGAAACAATACCTGAACAATAAGCCGATATTTTTAGATTCTTATTGGTCTAAGTAGAATATCTTTATCTTATCATTTGAGTTGTATCGCTCATGTTGAACTAGACGAATTCGAATTCATTTGGGAGGCGGCCGAGAAGGTAAATAAAAACACATGGTAAATATACATCCTCATCAGGTGCAACCTGCTTCGAACACTTTCGGGAATTATGAATTATAAAAAAATTACTGGCTCTGGTAAGAAAAGCCCTTGAGATTCTTACAGTACTGAAACAACGTTTTTATCTCTTACCCTTACATTCCATAAACTTTTTACAGATGTATCGACTCTGTTGCTGCTCTCTAAGGAAACATCTTCGGCTATGCTGTCTCTTCAAATGTTTGGATCGTTGAACATTTCTTCACTTTCGCCACAGACATGGTGAGTATCCACAATCCTCATTCTGGAATTATTCGCAGACTTTTATATGCGCCCTGTCTTTGTCAGGTAAGCAAGGCTGTTCAACCTCAGTTTAGGTCGGTTATGTTTCAAGGTGCGTGTTTTACGAGTATTCTTACACCCGATTGACTGTGGCATCTACTTTTCTGCCTAGTTCTACATATCTACTTTTCCATGAGTCATGACAGGTTTAGATCTAAATCGATTTAAAACTGCGAGGAAGGCCGGCTTTTTAGGATAATTTGCTGTCTGTGCTTGAGGATACTCAGCTGTGAAGATTTTCGGTCTGCATTGGATGCATGGTTACGCCATCTCGTTTTTGTTCTAATTTCGGCTTGTAATTTGAATGGGCCAACTTCATTATAGACACCATGGGGCTACGGATCACAAATTGTAGTTTCTAAATTTATAGCTTCGTCTACGGTTCTTTATACATATAGGTACAAGCACTAAATACGGAATCATCCACCGACCAAAATATGCTGTCAAACTCAACATTATTTGTTGAAGCTACATTTTGCTTGGAGGTTTTTCAGTCTACACAAAATAAGAGAATATAACCTAAGAATAACATGGATCAATCCTCTAGCTAGCCGCGCCTTTCGTGGCCCCTCTCGCTCGCGTCCCCTGGCCCTCTGCCCTGGGGCGAGGCCCGCCCGGGGGCGGTGGGGAGGGGAGAGGGGGAGGGACGCCGCCGGACTGGGAGGGTGACGCCGGCCCACGTGTCGGTTGCTAGGTTCTTCACGTCGACCGACCGGCCGACCGCCGCACTACCGGGCGAAAACACGACCGGTCACGTGATCGGCCGCGGGCGGTAGGGACGGGACGGTGCGGCGTCTGCCCCCCCCCCCCTGAGGGCGGGGAGGGGCGCGGGGACTGGGTGGTACGGAGAGGGAAGACACGTGATCCACGCCTGCGGGGCCCGGACGAGGCGTATCTCGCTCGGGGTCCCGCGCCGCGCAGGTGTCACTGCGCGGGTGACATGTGAGACCATAATCTAGAACCGACTGCCGAGTGTTGGAAGCTGGCGAGCGACAACAGGAAAACAAAGCCGAATCGTGTTTCACCTAGTTAGACGTAATAAGACAAGAGGCACGTGTCTTGAGACGGATTAGTTTAATGTATGCGCTTTGAATGTCGTTGACGGAGGCATGCGAGCAGACTCAGCTTACCTATTGATGCAACTTTTTGACGTCATAATGTCATTCAATCATATCCTAATCGTCGTTTTTTTTGGAGACCCATCTGGATACCATTTTTCATTGACATTATGATAATTATTTCATCCTCTTTTCAATTCGAGAAGTTTCACGCAATGTGAATTGGTTTCAGTGGCCGGTTGTCGTTTTGACGACGATGAAATATACCTATCTCACGAGAAGTCCCGAGGCATTGTGAACGCCTCGTGACCACGGACCACTCAATTACCAGTTGCGACGCGAGCGTTCGGTTTCACAGTGGCTACATCAGACTCACGGACGCAGTGGGCAGAGGCTGTCGTGACCTGGTGTCCTATTTGTCACCCATGGGACTGCACTGCAATCAAAGGGCTCTTGTTGCAGTTTATCGAACGTTTCCTGCCTGTCGCCTATGTCGAAAGCTAAATCAAAATATTATACCGGGTGGCCCAGAAAAAAAACGTTCCCAATTTCAAATCAATATTTCTCAGAAAGTGATAAAGATAAAACATTGAAACTTTCAATAGTCAATGCGACATATATTTTTAGTGAATGGTATGATTTTTATGTTATTCGGTCAATTACTTTTTAAACGGTTCGTGTTTCTAGCATGCCATGTGAAAATCACTTTTTTGCTCTGATGTTTACTAAAAATGTGAGTGAACGGGCCACTTCCATCTCGGCACCACGATGACTGCTACTGGCAACTAGTCTCATTGGTGGTTCAGGCCTCAGGGTGACACATTCCCTCTAGCCTTTTTCCTTATTCGGTCGATTTACTATTTGATCTTCTTGAAGGGAGGGCGATCAGCAGTAACCCATGCACCGTGCCACTCCTTCGCCTCGAAACAGGACTTGTGTTGAAACGAATGGCATCCATTAACACAACATTGGCTTAGTATTTGAATATTTGGCACATAAGTGTGACAAAAATATATAAAATAGCAACACACGTGCTGGTATCATTCAAGCCGTTTTATTTTTTATTTTTTGTATTTTTTCTAACGTGGTACGTCTAAGTCAATCATTACTTCCGTTCAACAACGGCAAAAAAAGCAAAAACGTCTTACTTGATTCAACATAAGATTGCTGGCTTGAAAATGATGGTACAGTGTTATAATTTGGCATACCAATGTGCAAAGAAGTGACGCAAACTTGATGAAAATTTTGGCTCGTTATTTGCACTCGAATTTGAGATATAGGCCTCCAAAGTTCGGAACGTTTTTTTTTGGGGGGGGGCCACCCGGTATAAGATCTGTGCAGACTGTGCCTATGCACGAGCTTCAGCTGTGCCCGAGGCCATCACCCAATCCCGCTTAGCATGGGCGCCGGTTATGTTCATTTTTGGTGCCGTCTCTCTCTACCATTTGGAAGCTTACAAACATACCAGTTATCAGTTATCACCGGCTATCATCCCTAGTCCCACCTGTCTTGTCAGCCCTTCCGCCGCTGTTTTTACACGCACCCATCCACTAGCGTGTGCGTCAAATATTAGCACGGGGATAAACGGGACAAAGTGCACACACGTGCCCATGAGGCTATCATAACAGGGCCACAATAACACCTTGCCGTAAGAGCTAAGTTCGTCGGGTAGCCGCGTCTTTGTCTGCCCTGTTTGCCAACCAGTCCTACTCGGTGGACAAATCGGGGATGTCCGCGCCCCGGCCGAGGGTTCTGGGAGGGTCTCTGTCAGTTGTGTTGGTTTAGAGCGCCCAGTTTGTGAGCCGTCAGACGCCTCATTAGTAAAGTAACGGCCTTGGCTAGGTTAAGGCCTCGCCCAGTGTCTGTACGGGTGCTGTGTTGGGGGCGTACGATTTCGGTCAGGCGTGTGACGGGTCATTTGTTTAGTTCAGTGACTGGAAGGGGCTGGGAGATACCGTGCTGCTGAGGGAGGGGTGATGATGGGAGGGGACTTACGGGGGCTGGTGTAGAGGAGCGGGGAGGGGCGGAGGGAGAGTCTGTGTGACAAAGGCCGAGCGAAGACAGAGCCGAAACATCGGCACGTCACAAGCCGGCTTCTCGGAGGCCCAAGTGATTGCATGCTTGTTTGCGTTTGTCTTCAGTTGTCATCACGTGCTTACGTATGGACGCAGGAGTGTTTTACAAATGGGACGAACGGAGGCTGGTTTATGTCACATTTAACAGCGTCAGCTGGGAGTTCTCATAGCCTGGCGAAGGGAGAACGGCACAGAATCTATATTATTATGTTTGGCGTTTTATGTGCAATTTGCGCATGTGCAATTGCACTTTAAATTGCTCTATGATATAGGCGTCAGGTTTTTTGTTATTTAGGACTTTTTCCCTGACCAATACACCCCACACCAGTACACTGACACCTTACACAAGCAGCGGCGTATTTAAAAAATCGCGAAGGGGGGGGCCAAGGGTTTGGAGGGCGCCACCTCACCCAAGGAGGGCGCCATACGGTTGCGAGATAAAAAATCGCTCAGTGGGGGTTGGGGGGTTGGGAGGCGTTTTTTACCATGCCACCAGTTTTTTTTTGCGTAACCTCGTATAGGTCGTGCTGCATTGATTTTGCATCGTGTGTATTCTTTATACTCCAGGTCACAAAAGGTCAAGTGTTCTTGAAATGCTGCGCCGAAGGCGCGCGAAATTTTTGAAAACAACCTTTTCCTCCGCTTTTTAGGCACGCCTTTTATACGATCACTGTTCAAAGCTCCTCTCGCTCTTTTACCAAATTTGAAGGTGTAAAAAATACCTAAGGTTTGGTCGGGCCGCTGCCACACAAACTGTACAGAAAGCTTGGCTCATGGGTGTCGATGTATAAAAGTTTATTGGCGGTGGCATATCTACGCACCAGATCACCGTATCGGATTGATACCGGAGCGCGAGATGCGTAAACATCATCCAAATTACCTCAGACCAGCCTTCATAGCCTTCTCACAGATGCATACAGTGTACCCACATAACCAGTTTCAATCACCGAAACTTCAGATGCCTGCTGTTGCGCCCGAACCTGTTGACAATACTTAATCGTAATCCATACAGATGCCATGATGCACGTAAAGTAGGATCAATCCGTTAAGACCAAAGACGTGTTTTATGCATCGTAGAGCGTAGATAGTTTTGGTAGGTATAGATACTTCATTCATTGTGCTGAATGCACGTTCATTTGTGGCAGTTTTCACAGGCAAGACATCAACTATGTGCAATAGAACGACTAAGTTGAAAAACATGCCAAAGGAGTAAATAAATGATAGGAGGGCAGCGATCAACGGATGTTGCCAATAGGTAGAAGGGCTGCGATCCACAGGAGGGCACTAATAGGTAGAAGAGCCCCGATCAACATCCCGAGTTTCGACAGTAGGGCACCGATAGGTAGGAAGTTGGCGAGCAGCAGGAGGGCGCCAATGGATAGAAGGGCAGCGATCAACAGGAGGGCACCAATAGGTAGGAGGGCGCCGATCAACAATCAACAGGAGGGCGCCACCAGGTAAGAGGGTGGCGAGGAACAGGAGAGCACCAATAGGAGGGTGGCGATCAACAAGAGGTCGCCAATAGGTGGGAGGGCGGTCATCAACTGGAAGTCGCCAATGAGCGGAAGGGTGACGATTAAAATGGGGGTGGCAATGGTGAGGAGGGCGCCTTTGCTCAAGAGGATGACACGAACAGGAGGGCGTCTGTGCGGAGGGCGCTGGTCAACAGGAAGGTGCCAGTGGATAGGAGGGCGGTGATCAACAGGAGGGTGCCAGTGGTTAGGAGGGCGGCGATCTACACGAGGGCGCCAATAGGAGGAGGGCCCCGATTAACATTCAACAGGAAGGACTAGGGAACGGCAGGTAGGAGGGCGGCACTGAACAAGAGGGTGCCAAAAGGGAGAAAGGCGGCCTTCAAAATTTCACATGAGGGCTCAATAGGTAGGAGAGCGCCAATAATTATGAGGACGCCGATCAGCAGAAGGGCGGCAATGTGTAGCAGGGTGGCGACCTACAGGAGGGCGCCTTCGGGTGAGAGGGCGCTTATTTACAGGACAGCGGCTTACATAGGCGACCACCGTTACGCTTAGAGAGCTACAGCCTACAAATGTGGTTGGAGGGCGCCCGAGGGAGCCCTCCAACCGTATTTGGAGGGCGTATTTGGAATGGGCGTCCTCCGAGGGCGCCCTCCATCCGTATTTTCCCTGTAAACACATTCGCGATTGGAGGGCGCCCTGCAGTCGCGATTGTTTTTCGATTCGATTATATCACAATTGCATTTGCGATTGGAGGGCGCCTTCGGCGCCCTCCAATCGCAAAGGGCGCCTTCGGCGCCCAAGGGGGGGGCCATGGCCCAGTGGCCCCCCCCCTGCCTACGCCCCTGTACACAAGTGTATGAATATGTGATGTAAATAAATGTTACCGTTTCTTCATCTGTGTTTTGTTCCGGCTTTTTCGGCACTTCGGCAAAAGTAAGTTCCCCCATTAGATTTGCTCACACACACTAAGGATAGGCTCCCACGTTGCTATTGCTTCCGGGTTCACATAAACCGGCTTAACGTAAAACTTTGTTCCTGGCCAAAATTGCCAGATGTAATGACCCCCGGCTCCAGACTGGCTTTAGGCTGGCGGAGCAAAAAAAAAAGACTGGTTTACCATTCCTATTGGAGTGGAGCAAACTGCAGAACTCAGAAATGAGTTGTATTTTTGGTGAAGCCTGAACCCATATCCGGATTTTCGGCATAATTGGCATAACAAATGAGATTTAATCGGAGTCGATTGCAGCGCGAGCTAGGTATATTTGGACATTTTAGCAAAATCTATTGAAAAACATGCAACGGCATGATCTTATCTTCAATCTTGAATTGAGCCAAAAATGCGGGAAGTGTCGCTCAGCATTCACCATTATGACCTTTCAAGTAGGTAGGTACTTAAATCTTCGGCCACTGGTTTGTTTTGTTGGTTTCACACTTTCAACCCTTCCGATCTTGAGAACGCTTCAAGACCATGGAAGGTAGTTTGTATGGATGGTATGAAAGAGGGAATGCGATCAGTGGGCTGAGTGGACGACCTTCTGGTGCGCCCCAGTGGCCAGTCGCTGAGCCCATCATCTGGGGAGGGGGATACAGATGTGGGGCCACCCAGTCACCTCGGGGATGAGTGAGCTCCTTTCTGTCCTTTTGGTGGCTCTGTCCAAGTGTTGGCTCCAGCCTCCAGCGGTGGTTATCGGGTGGTTTGACTGCTATCTCGAGACAGGAAATCATCGGAAAATCATGGTCTAGGCTGCTGATCGGTTCGCTCAAGCCCTGAGGATTGAAGATGCAAACACAAATGATCGTTCCCCGTTGACCGTTCCACCACTTGACGACGGCAAGAGAACCGGCGACTAAAAACGCCATCTATCGAGCGGAGCTCCGAGTCGGCGGTTTGCAATCAAGTAGATGGCGCTAGTGGACTGGACAGCGCCCGCACGGGAGACGGTTCGCCGGCGCGGCTCTGGCCGATCGGGCGAGATTCTACCATCTGCAATGGGACGATCAAGGTGAGAGCCTAAACAGCTCCGCGACTCGGCCATATACAAGCATTATTGGAGGCTGGGAAGCCGAAGATCAAGATTCAAGATTCAAGATCGGCACTCAAACTGCAGTTTGCTGGTTTCAAGCTTCGGTTGGGAAAGATGGATGAGACGGTCTTGCCGTGAATGTCTGTCTCGCAAATTTTAATTGGGAACCAACAGCGCAGCGGGTTCCTCGGGTTCGCTGCGCTTCAGCCCGTGTCACGCATTCCAAGAAAAATTTAAAAGTTGTTCCAAGTTTATGTGTCCCGTTAGCCAGCGCTAGAGAGAATATCTGACATCTGCATTGGTTAGACTAACGTAATTTTGTTCCATCCAATAGGTATTTTATTTAGTACCGTAAATTCAAAAACCATTTTTAAATCTCTCGGGCTGTTTTTGCCAGCAGTGCACGATGGAGTCGTGAGATTATTGCGCAGAAAAGGCTATAAGGTATGTAAATCTGATTTCTCAGTAAGTCTGTTGTCCATGTGTTGCGATGGTTGAGTGGTCTGTGGTCCAGATTAAAGAGTGGTTTGTGCGCGTGCCCGTGGCACTCGTGGCGTCATTCAAAGCCCCAAAAGAATCGTTTTATTGATCACAACTGTCGAATCCCGTGTCGTCGTGCTACCAGACGCCGTGCTGAGATTAAAGGATACGTTAGTTACAAGACACCTAATTAGCTGTATAGATACCTAAAGCTTGCCCACTTCAGTTGGCGATTATTGCATTCCTACCGGTTCGTCCGGACATTATTTGTCAACCGTCCATTTTTTTTTCTTTATTTTTGCTATACATTCGGAATGCTCGAGGAAAGGGAAAACGTGACTTTTGTAATTTTCAACAAGCTTAACCTAAACCATTAGCATGCGGCATGCTCTTTCACATATGAAATGAGAAAATGTTGGGAATAAGCGGGGACGTCCCTCGTCCGTCAAAAAGTGGACAATTATGTAACCGACCTGCACAACACCTGGCTTACACCGTTTGCGTTACTGAGCTGGTGATGGGCTGGGTTTTCTGGCTGGTGTAGCCAGTAGAAACACTGTAACATACAGATATCTCTTGTATTTCGCCACAAAATCGAGACATATATAATTTTACATACGAACTTACTTATCTAGTATTGCACACATGTTGGCGAGAACATCGAATGTAATAAACGAATACATATGGTTTTTAATATACACATAGCCAATGCAGTTGTCCAAACAATACAGCAGTTTAAGCGAACGGAACGTTAAAAGGGGGGCGCACAACTTAATCGAAGGCTTTAGCAATTTAGAGACTGGTAAAAGCGACACCTATTAACAAAACTGTAACTCGCGGTTCACAGCATCTAGCGGTGACCGGCGGAAGTAAACGCGCCTAGCGGTGACCGGCGGTACATGCAGGGGCTACATCACTCCCCCGCCCTAGTTAAACACCATAAAAAGAAGTTTGGCGGCGAGTACGCGACGAACGGCGGAGAGGGGGTGGCGAAGCAGGCGACGGGTCCGGCGGCACGCGGCGAGCCGGGCGAGAGCCGCCGGGGGCACCTGAGCGGCTGGGTGCAGGCGATGCAGCAGGCGGGCGGTCCACCGAGCTGTCTGTCGCTGTAGTAGGCGTGTCGTTCACCAGGACGTCCGGTGCTGCAGGCGGCGTTGCGGCAGGCATGTTGTCCGTGAAGGCCGGTTTACACCGAGCCAGGGTGACGGTGTCGCGTCGCCCGAGACGGTCGATGGTGACGGTGTGCTGGTCGCGGGATAGGACACGATAAGGACCGTCATAGACGTATTGGAAAGGAGAGCGATGCGAATCGCGTCGGATGAAGACGTGGGAGCAGGTTTGCATGTCTTGAGAGATGAAGATTTGGCGGGAGCCAGGACGAGGAGGAGTTGGACGGAGCTCCGACATGGCGGCACGGAGACGAGAGGCTAGGGAAGCCGGATCAGAAGAAGTGTCCGACGACATGGGGGAGAGGAAGTCACCAGGAAGTCGGAGACTGCAACCATAGACTAGGTCTGCAGCGGTGCATCCGAGATCCTCCTTGAGGGCCGTGCGCACTCCGAGTAGCACCAGAGGAAGTCGGTCCGACCAGGAGGCGGCGTCGTCATCGGTCCGCAGAGCTGACTTCAGTTGGCGGTGGAAGCGCTCTACCATCCCGTTTGCTTCTGGGTGGTAGGCGCAGGTCCGGATCCGAGAGGTGCCGAGCAGCTTGGAGACTTCTGTCCAGAGGCGGGACTCGAACTGGGATCCTCTGTCGGTGGTGATGAGTTCGGGTACTCCGAAGCGGGCGATCCAGCCGCTGACGAGATGCCGAGCCACCGTGACGGCGTCCATGGTGGGCAGAGGAATTGCCTCGGGCCATCGGGTGAAGCGGTCGACGACAGTCAGGAGATAGGAGTTGCCATGGGACGGAGGAAGTGGTCCGACAAGGTCGATGTGGATGTGCAGGAAGCGAGAGTCAGGTGGCTGGAAGCTACCCATGGGTGGCTTCGTGTGGCGCTGGATCTTGGCACGCTGACAGTGCTGACAGCTCCGGACGAAGGCACGGATGTCCGCGTTGATGTGGGGCCAGATGAACCTCGATGAGATGAGATGACGCGTAGCGTTGATGCCAGGATGAGACAAGTCGTGGAAGCTCTTGATGATGGAAGGGCGGAGTCTGGCTGGGACTACAGGTCTAGGTGTGGCCATTGAGGTGTCGCACCAGAGACGTAGATGCGGATGATCAGGGACTGGGAAGTCACGGATGACCAGAGATGAGGATTGTTGCAGCTTCGGCAGGTCAGGATCGTTGGCTTGGTGTAGGGCGATGTCGGCCAGGCTCAGAAGGCCGGGTGAGGGTGTAGCTGCGGCAGAAGCCGGCGCAGACACTGAGCTGATCCGTGAGATGGCGTCAGCTACCGGGTTGAGGTGTCCAGGAACATGTCCGATCTTGCTGGTGTGCTGCAGAATCAGGTCCATGTGACGTTGTTCACGGAGAGAATGGTTGGCGTTGCCGTTGGCCTTGAGAGCAAAGACGAGCGGCTTGTGGTCCGTGAGGATCTCGAAGTCGCGTCCTTCCAGATAGGGCAGGAAATGTCGCACGGCGAGGTACATGGCGAGCAATTCCCGTCCAAAGGTGCTGTAGCGGCGTTGGGTGGGCGTGAACTTGCGCGAGAAGAAGGCGAGAGGCTGAAGAGAACCACCAACTCGCTGGTGGAGCACGGCGCCGGCTGCCGTGCTGCTGGCGTCAGTGCTGAGGCTCAGAGCTGCATCTTTGACGGGATGAGCGAGCTGGGTGACGTCAGCGAGGGCGGCTTTGGCTGCAGAGAAGGCGGCGTCTGCCTCTGGGGTCCACGTGACTGAAGCAGCTCGGTCGTCTGAGGCAGTCAGGCCGTGGAGAGGTGCCAGAAGAGCAGCAGCGTGTGGGATGAAGCGGTGGTAGAAGTTGATCATCCCCAGGAACTTCTTGAGGCTCTTCTTTGACTCTGGACGGTCGAAGTTCTTGATCGCGCTGACTCGATCGTCGAGAGGAGTGATGCCTCCGCTGGAGATCTGGTGGCCGAGGTAGGAGATGCTTTCCATGCCGAAGGCGCACTTCGATGGGTTGAGGAGCACACCGTTGCGGGAAAGACGGCTGAAGACCTCTCGGAGGTGTGTGAGATGTTCCGAGATGCTGCTGCTGGCGATGAGGATGTCGTCTACATAGACGAAGGCGAAGTCCAGGCCACGGAGGATGTGATCCATGAACCTTTGGAAGGTCTGAGCGCAGTTCCGGAGACCGTACGGCATACGGAGGAACTCGAAGGCGCCGAAGGGCGTTGTGATCGCTGTCTTGGCGATGTCTTCTGGGGCCATCGGTATCTGGTTGAAGGCCCTGACGAGGTCGAGCCGAGAGTAGACCGATGTCCCAGCGAGGCAGGCAGTGAAGTCGTGGAGATGTGGTAGTGGGTACCGGTCAGGCACTGTGATGCGGTTCAGTGCACGGTAATCACCACAGGGTCTCCAATCTCCAGACGACTTGGGCACCATGTGCAGCGGTGATGCATACCGACTGCTGCTGGGTCGGATGACTCCGAGACTGAGAAGGCGCTGGAACTCTGCCTTGGCAGTGGCGAGTCGAGCTGGATCCAGACGGCGTGGGCGGCAGAAGACTGGAGGGCCGGTAGTCTCGATGTGATGTCGGACTGAGTGCTGTGGCTCCGGATGATGTGACGGCTGGGTGAGGCTGGGGAATTCTCGAAGGAGGGTAAGGAATGCTGGGTTGTCGGTTCCGACGACGGCTGTCAGTCCGGTGGATGGCACTGAGGAGTGGGAAGCAGGTGAAGACAACTCAGTTAGGTGGTCGATGAGACGGCCTCTCTTGGTGTCGACGAGGAGATCATACGAGGAGAGGAAGTCGGCTCCTAGGAGAGGATGGGAGACGTCCGCGATGATGAAGATCCAGTTGAAATCTCTTCTGAGGCCGAGAGAAAGCGTGAGCATGCGCTGACCATAGGTCTGGATGCTGCTGTTGTTGGCTGCTTGCAGATCCAGTCCGTTGGTTCCGCGAGCACGATCGGTGGGTGTCGCTGGAAGAACACTGTACTCGGCTCCAGTGTCGATGAGGAAGGTGATGCCAGTGTTGTTGTCCTTGAGTCTCAGAAGGCCGCTGGCTGGAGGGACGTCAGGGTTGAGCAGGGCAGGTGCAGACGTCTGTGTCACCTGTCCTACTGTTGGTTTCCCGAAGTCTGAGTTGCGGTTGCAGACCACGAGCACGGTGACTGACATGAGCGCGCGTTGGTACCGAACTTGTGGTGGTACCAGCAGAAGGAAGCACCAGCGCCGGTAGACGTGTTGGTTGCAGGGCTGGGTGACCGGGCAGCAGCAGACAGGTCGCGTGGTGGACGGTGGCGAGCGCGGCCGGGGGCACGGGATGCAGACCTCTCTCGGCGGCGCGTCTCGTCCACCAGTGTGGCGACTGATGTTGTGAGGGCCGTGATACCAGTCAGCAGCTGGCTCATCAGGTCTTGGAGGTGGTAGGGTCCTGCAGGAGCAGCAGGTGAGGCTGCAGCAGGCGCAGAAGTCGATACCGCGGCGAGAAGGCCTGAGGTAGGTGCAGCGACGTCCGACTGCTGCGGAAGCTCCAGGAGTCGGTCGGCAGTGCTAGCGATGGTCGCAAGGTCCGTCCCAGGCGGCAGGCACTGGAGGAAGGGCTGAGTCCGAAGCGGAAGAGCATTGAGGAAGATCTGGCGGATGAGCGGGGAATCTTGTGAGCTTTCAGCTTCAGCAAGGTCCAGGAGATGCCGAAGGAATTGGGAAGGACGCCTGTCGCCGAGTTGTTGGCCAGAGAGCAGGCAGCGAAGACGCTGTTCGACTGATTTGCCGAACCGCTGACGGATGGCGTCGGAAAGGATGGTGTAAGGTCGGTCTAGAGGAGGGTTGCGGAGGATGTCGGTGAAGTCGCGCAGGAGGTGGCCAGGAAGAAGAGTAGCGGCGATCCGGAAGCGGCTGAGCTCATCGTCCACAGCTGCCTGAGAGAAGAAGAGGTCGAGCTGGACGAGCCAGATCACGGGGTCCTCCTCGAAGAAGCGCGGCGGCGCGACGTGGCTGCGTGGCGCGGTCGCCACGCGGAGGTAGTCCGGTTGGGCGGCAGCGGCAGCAGCAGCAGCAGCGGCATGCGAGGCGGCGGCGGCGGCTGCACCGGCGCCGGCGGCTGCACCGGTGCCGGCGGCTGCACCGGCGCCGGCAGGCTGGGTCTTCTGGTCCATGGCTGCCGAGAGCAATGGTCGGGAAGATCGGTGGCGGCGACGGCGACACGGCGATCGGCAGGTGCTGCGGTGCAGCTGCAGAGGTAGCCGGACGGTAAGGTGAGCCGATGAAGTAGCTGGATCGTAGTGCAGCAGTAGTAGTCGGCGTTATCCAGTTACACTCAGCTCAAAAGAAGGATCCTCGTGGAGACACACCATCCGCCACTTCCTTCCTACACAAAGAGAGCTGGAGGAGATAGCTCAGGGTGCAGGCCAGTGTCGGTGTGACTGGGAACACGAGGGGATAACGATCCCTTAGTGCGCAGAACGCGGGGTCACCAATCTGGCTGGTGTAGCCAGTAGAAACACTGTAACATACAGATATCTCTTGTATTTCGCCACAAAATCGAGACATATATAATTTTACATACGAACTTACTTATCTAGTATTGCACACATGTTGGCGAGAACATCGAATGTAATAAACGAATACATATGGTTTTTAATATACACATAGCCAATGCAGTTGTCCAAACAATACAGCAGTTTAAGCGAACGGAACGTTAAAAGGGGGGCGCACAACTTAATCGAAGGCTTTAGCAATTTAGAGACTGGTAAAAGCGACACCTATTAACAAAACTGTAACTCGCGGTTCACAGCATCTAGCGGTGACCGGCGGAAGTAAACGCGCCTAGCGGTGACCGGCGGTACATGCAGGGGCTACAGTTTATCCCAGTTTATCACTGAGCTATGCCGGCTGCGATGCACACTAATCTAAGTTCGGATTGTTAAGCCACGGCCGTTTAGCGATAAGCACAATAGAAGATAAATAGGTATGCTTTCTACGAGAATGGAGCATTAGAGCGCTAGTTTTGCCTATACCTACTTTCATATGAATATTTATTGATCTTGGCTTATTGCCTAGCATGCAATCGAAAAAGGTAAATCGATTTTTTTTTTTTGGCACAATTTATACGATTTTGTCATTACGGGACGGTTGGAAATTTCACCTGTAGGTAGGTACTCTGTATGACGTTTTAACTTTTAATTGAGTGGTATGCATAAAGTTGACTTTATCCGAGGTCATACTAGGCTCGATATAGGAAATCAGGGAGTACGTTCCATACTCGTGGTTGTCGTTTTTGCCACACACTAAAAGTTCCGGAGCAAGGGTTCATTTCGTGTAGCGCGAGTCGTCGCATTCAAATTGGCCGTTCTCATGAGGCGAGGGCACCTAACATTACCCCATGGTCACATGGTCCAAAGTGAATAAAGGGTTGGAGCTGCGGGGTATCGATCCCCGTACCTCTCACATGCTAAGCGAGCGCTCTACCACTTGAGCTACAGCCCCGTTGGACCGGTACCGGACTCTCGTTTTTCGGTCCGGTCGACCCGTGTTGGTCCGACGGCCGGGCCACGCTATCACGACCTTCCATGGTGAGACCACGCCCCGTCATGGTTCCCTTCCCTTCACTTACGGCGCGCGGCGGCGGGAATACCAGTGATGGTCGAAAGGTGGACCTTCAACCGTCTCTGTCGTCTCCATAATCTTCGGTCTAACGATCCCTACTATACCTACCTGTGCTTGCAGTCGACAATCGACATGCCGAATTAGCTAACAGTTCATTTAGTGACAGTGGCATACACGTTACACACAAACACATTGACATTGCAGCAAGCACTTCCACGCATAGCATGGCTCGGAGGCCGGGGCCCAAAACGTAAGGATGAGAAGTTATGCCATTTGCGTCAAGATAAGATAAGTGGTTATCGTGAATTCTTTTTTATGTATTTTGTTTATACCTACCGTAGAATGTTACAAAAAGTGAAAGATGTGCAGTTTAATAATAGACGATTCGCTCCTCACATTATCACATTCTGTCACGTTATGACTAGGATGTCGGCGATATTCTTCATTTCTGTTTGATGACGTTAAATTGATATCCGAACTGGCAACTGTGACCAGTTACCACTTCCACTGGCCATTCTCTCTAAGACGAACGTTACTGGTATATGATAATAATCGCTTCCTGGGCCAACAACACTCTAGGTCGGAGCGCTCATCCGACCACCCTACCGGCTTTGGCCCCGGGCTGGTGGCACTGCTCGGCACGACTCAGATCCACTCTCGTCTAACTACACCCACCGGGCCACCACGCCTGGTTGACCTCGCCCGGCACCAGTTCAGCTCTTCCGCATCTCACAGCTGACGCCGCGACGAGCCGAGACTTCCGGAACGAGATGCCTTCCGGCTACCCCAGCTGACGATAGGCCCCTCCCAGCTACTCAGGTGATACTACTCGCTCCGGCAGTGGCCGGCTGATTGCGGAAGATATGGTTTGGTGTGGCACAGAAGCCGCAGGGGCCGCGTGAAGACAGCGAAATGGAGCTGGGAAGGTTATGAGCCTCATGGCAATGAGATCAGGCGGAAACAATCATGTACCGAGGTTAGTCGATGCGCAAAATGTTGGGATTTAGTGCGTTCTAGTAAATGCTCGTGGTGTCGTGGAAATGTCTGGTGCGTATACCCCGTATACCTACGTTGGGGTTTATTGGCAGGAGTGCTTATTTATTGCTTATTTTTACCAGATATAACCACTTGAATATTAGCAACGGAAAAATACATGTTAACCACAACATCAGTGTGCAACACGTGATTGAAATTCATGACCTCCCATTGCGATGCCTCTTCCGGCACACCCCACTGTAAGACACCGCGTCTTCTCTGCACCCTCCCCCCCCCCCCCCCATGGGCTTCAGTCACGCCTGGAATGTTAGGGAGAGGGACGGAGAGGGGAGGGTAAAGGCACAGTGTATGCATATGGCAGAGGGAGGGGGACAGGGAGTGGTCCCCTGTGCACGGTGCCCCCATCTCGGAGAGAGAAAGCCCTCTGAGGTGGATCTCACTGCATTGATGGAGCACTTCAGGCCTCAGAGAGAGGGAGAGACAGGGGGAGAGAGAGGGACCGGAGCTGCAAGGAAAATGTCCGAGTCTCAGTCGAGAGGGAGAGGGATAGAGCAGGAAGGGAGGGAGGAAGGGCCTGCAGAGCTGCTAAAGGAGGGGTGCACGATTATCAGTTATCACAGTGATCCTGTGAACGTGTCGCAGTCCAATCGCTGACAGTGACCAGGCCTGCAGGTGATGATGTTTGGAAAGGGTCAGAGAAACGAGCGAGCAATTGGCATAGGAAAATCACAAAACGCCCGTCATGTTAATTACAAATTAGTCATTAACCCGGCCGGGCCCGGGGGGTAATCCCAACCACCGCAGCCCGGGGGGGGGGGCGTTTTTCGCCCCCCCCCCTGTCTAACTCCGTAAATAAGGGAGCTACGGAAACAAAAGCGATACCAAACGAAAGGTCCTTACGAGATGATTCTAAAGCACCTAAAATTTTTGACCTCAGGTCAATTTTCAAGGTCAGAGGTCAAGGTCAAAGGCAAAAACCGGCACACGTGTAGTGATCTCAAAGTAAGCCTTCTAGAGGACGGCAGGCGGCATCAAACCGGCAAAATTGGGTGTCAAACGAAAGAAGAGAATCTGGGGATTCTGAAAATGTGCTCAAAGTGAAAGGTCAAGGTCAAGGTCACGCTCAAAATTGACCTCAAACTTGGCACTTTTTCGCACATCTTGCTTGCTAACTTCCAAGATGTTTTGAAATGTTTTGAGGCTTATCAGTTCCCTATTTGTGGTTCATCTTACGATACAAGGCTGCTCAATGGTCAAGGTCACTAAAGAGTACCCCTGCTAGCCTGCTAGAGGCTATTTCACTAATTCAAGTTAGTAATAATAAATAAGACAATTTTGTCATCCGGAAGCTCTAAATGAAGGCTTAGAGGAAAATAGATGCCAGATTCGTGATCAGCGGGTACAAATCCATCATAAACGACCTTTCATGTGTCAAGGTCAACCAGAGGTCATTCGAGGTCACATGAGGTCAACATAAAACTTGACCTTTTCCGAACAAAATATATATCATTCGACGCGGCTTGACAAGGCAAATGCGATGGTACCACTGCCGTAGCTCTAGGACCATTTTTGTCGAAGTTATTTGCGAAAAACTAAAACCACATTTCGGGGTCGTTGACCTGACCTCTGACCTCAGGTCACCAAAACTATTTTTCTATTTTTCTCTAGGTCAAACGCTACACAACCGTGCTCGTAATTTGTCTTTATCTCTAAAACTCTATTTTTAGCAGCTATTTGAAGTTTGCGTCTGTGACGCCGAAGTTTGCCGTGCAGGGGTCTAGAAAAATGGACCTTGTGACGTCATAAAGGGGGCTAGGTCCAAATTTTTTACTTCGGAAGATGTCAAATTGATGGGAGAAAAGGTACTGAAAGTTTCGCTTTCCTATCCCTAAGCGTTCGGGAGCTATCGCAAATATTCGCCAGGGGGGGGGGCGAAAAAACGCCCCCCCGGGCCCGCGAGGGTTAAACCAAAGGGTTGGAGCTGCGGGGCATCGATCCCCGTACCTCTCACATGCTAAGCGAGCGCTCTACCACTTGAGCTACAGCCCCGCGTCTTGGTGCCACACTTTCACTTGGTTCCTTGCGCCCTGCCTTTAAGTTGGACGGGTGGGAACGCCCTTCAATGGGTCATTCAACGTCATACGAAGCCAGGTGCGCGCGCTGGGCGAGGTATAGGGCTACTATCTTTTGTTGTGTTCCAGTCGCACTTCCTAACACCTCTAAACTCCTCCAAGATTGCTTCCCTGTTCCAGTGGCAGCTCTTAGCTCTAGCCCCTACAAAGCCAAGGAGGGCCGTGCTCCAACCTCCTCTATCGTGCTCTTGGAGGAGTTTAGAGGTGTTAGGAAGTGCGACTGGAACAGACCCTATCTGAACCAACGCACCTGACTAAGCCTGCTTTAGCGACTCACTTGTCGGTATTATGTATTCTCGGAAGGTTCTATGAAATGAGTAGAGTGCCTTAACGTTTGTCATTCACCCTAGCTTTTTTAGACGACTACGAAGCGCACGGAGGCAAGTGCAGTTCGGCTAACGTGGGGATAAACTCAACGCAGAGGATTAGAAAGGCGCTTTTAATGCGTAAATGTCAAAAGTCTCCAATTTATAGTATACTTATTGGAGACGTTTGACATGATTATTGGAGCGCTGCAGTCAAGCGTTTACATTTAATTGTCGCGGTTCGGCCTCCTGAGTTTCCCGCTATATGACGACTGTAAATTAAGGCAAGGAATGTTGCAAAGGAATTATCAGTGCGCAATGTTGGGATTGTTTTGTCCTTTTGCTCTCGGCTGATCATTTAACTAAAGGTAGTTTTGGGCTATCTCAAAGGAAGGCCGAAGGATGCCTATATTTTCGCCAATTGCTAAATGCTAGTCACATTAAGGGGAGAGCGGGGAGAGTTGTATCATGTCCAAGTTGTATCAGGGCGAATTGTGCCAAACTTATCCAATAGATAGCGCTCGTGACACGACCAGCCGAAGAGGTTTTCCGGGCGCCATCTTTCCCTGTTCTGTCGTGTGGCTGGGTGGACGCGTCTCGAGGTGAGAACCGATTTTATGTTTTTTTAATGTCATTCTAAAAAAATAAGTTGCAAGAAAATGTGTGTTTTGGGCATTTAGATGTGCACGAATTTGAAAGATCTCCGTAGCGGTGGTGAGGGTAGGTTCTAAGGCTGCGTGAGTGAAAATGGATTTATCTAGCTGTCCGCTGTTTTTGAGCACGAGGATGTTTTTTTCCAAGATGGCGGCGAGGTACATGTTGTATCAGAGCCGGGTGGGGTATGTTGTAACATGTAGGTATATATGTATGTATGGGTATGTTGCTTTTGATCGCGAAAGCTAAGCCCTGGCTCGCGTTTGTAGGTAGCTAGTCAATACTCGTTCCATTTCGGCACAATGTGTTGGCTTCTTTGCTCTTAACGGGCCACTTTTGCGTCTAGTGTGTCGATGTTTCGTTCGGATTGCATGACCTAAGTTTGGTCAAATAAAAGTGAAGCCTTTGAGCATATACATTGTATTAACCTCATTTAATGTTGTTGTTATGTTCAAAACCAGTAGCAAGCACACTCCCTGAAACGTGAAATAGTGATACAAATTACCCCACCAATGTGATACAACTCACCCAAGCCACGGGGCAAGTTGTATCAAAAACATTGTTCTTTTCGGCAGACCGTAGAAAAAAAAACTGGTAGAGGTAGCGGAAAAGTTACTTTGCACAAAAAAGCAGAAGAATCAAGGAAGGAGATAGTATGGAAATAATGAGTTTATCACGGATAGTTACGAGGTTATGGGTCTCGGAGTAAAAACTGATACAACCCACCCCACTCTCCCCAATACCTTGTCGGTTTTATTTCCTTAGTAGGTAAGTGCACATCTAGATTTGTATTATAATTTCATCCATAAACCTCTGTATACCGAGACCTATGTTTAAAAGTTTATTTCATAGATGTTGATTGCAATTAATCAAGTGTTTGCACTTTGCACACATTTACAGTTGAAGCCTTATTACGGGTAACGTCAAATGTCACTGTCAGATCATCTTTTTCACTTCTCCTTGTTTGATTCATGGCGCTTAAATCAAGCTTCTTTTAGAGCGAAGAAATAGAGCTAAGAGTTTTTTTAAGAGCAAACATGTTGTGGGCGATTTAGGGAGGTGCCAAACTTATTGCTTATCTTTGACTCAAAATAACAAATATTTTTCACTGGTCTACTCCCCTTGCCTGACAAATTAGCACGAACGTAGTCTGTGTTTTAAGTCCATACTTTCCACCTCCTCGCGCCTTTGCGATTGCCCAATTTTCACAGAACCCTGCGACCGTCCCCAGCTCGCGTCTGGCTGATATTGTATGACGGTGCTAACGTTTTTAAACCGCTCCCGGTTTCCTTGGGGACGTGTGACCGCGCCACTTTCGTCACCGTCTGACCCTCAATCAGCGCGTGTTACTCCACTGGACTGGCGCCGTCCACCCGTATAGCTATCTCTCTGTCCTGAGAAGGGAGGGGCCGGGTGATCCCTGCCGAGCGACGGCCGGCGCACACTGTCCCCCGGCAAGGTCGTCAGGTTAGGTCAGAAAGGCGGTGGTTCGGTGGAGGGAGGTGGGAAAGGGTAGGGGGAGTGGGTTACGTCCTGACGATGTCGCTGGAGTAAATTGTAGGTTGTTGGGATCGGTCTTTCACCATTTACGATATATCTTAGCATTAGCCAAGCTACTCATTTAGCTTTGTCATCGAAAGGTTTACTGTTCCATGCTCGTCAGCATGTATTTTAATGATCAGCCACCCACGTCCTGTGTATCAGTTACCCACCAGCTCACCAGCTCAATCACTTCGACTGACGAGGAAAATTGCAAACACCATTCCATCTGTGTGAAAATCTCAGCAGTCCGCATGTCAAGGCCGCATTGACGGGATCGGAATGATTCAGGGAGCCACAGTTGTGTGTCGCTCCAAATATTTTGTGCCTTGCTGCCTTCCACTGTATTTCTCTCCTTCCCACTGTCTTTTCATTATGTGTAGGTATCTCTCTCACCACTCGGCTTATCTAGACCAACCTCCACTATACTGCTGCTGTTCATTTCCCTTGCCTATATAACAAACAGAAGAAAAAAACATGAGACCTGACGCCCAGGCCATGGCAGTCCCACCTCAATCCGATCAATCCCCTCAACCTCCCCCCCCCCCTCGACCCCTACCCCCGTGCCCTCGCCGCCCTGCTCACGACGACACGCGCCAGTGGTCACGGCGGCCGGCGCTCAGCCATGATGACGTCACGGGCGCCTCATTGTTGTCGGCACGACTTTTCTCGGTTGCACAAGGTTCCACTCGCTGTGGATGGACAGGCTTCTCATCCGCGGTCTGGGCAGGCGGGAAATTCAGGCAGAAAGAGAATGGAAGCAGGTCTGACAGGGATGGATCAGGATGCTGCTGCTGCTGCTGCTGCTGCTATACTTATGCAGCAGCATCTCAATGATCTCAATGATAATATCACAAGAAAAATTGTTAAGTGGGAATACTGGTTTCGACGGTAAAAAGTGTTTATCGCTTACCGCAGGGGGCACACTAGAACTGCAAAATGCTTCATGCATGACTTTTGTATTAATTTGCGGTGTGCTTTCGTAAGATCTCTGCAAAATGCTCCTTCTGTTTTCCTCTACCCTCCGTCGATATCCGCGTCTCAGTTGGGTAACAGCTGAAAAGTTGCAAAGGAACGGTTGAATGACAATCTCCACTATTCAATCATCCGACATTTAAAGGTCAGAATCTTACCTTGCAAGAAATCGCGTCTCACATACTTGCCTCAAGACTTTAAGCCTATCTACCTGCAGCCTGCAGCAGTGAAACCCACGTCCCCTGCCTATCGGCGACTGCGACGCCGTATCTGACGGTAGCACTTAGACTATAGAGACTGCAATAGGGCATACGACAATAGCACCAATATTTATGGAGACTGCAGCAGCGAGCAACAAGCACACAACAGTAGCACCGCGGTCCGGAGACGCGGCTATATGGCCACTTACTGTGGTTTGAATACTATCACAGTGATACCAAAGCACCATACCAAGTACTGAGTCCCAAATACCACATCTGCTCGTCACGCATACCTAAAACCTTATCGCTCATCGCTCACGATTAACGTATATTTCAATTGCATAGTGTTGGCACCAATGGTCGTACCATATAGCCTAACAAGCTTAAAAAAGTGATCAATATAAGCTCCCAGTGACTCAACTTTCTCTGTTTCTCTCCCCCTCTCCCTTCTCATTATTCCCCTCGCTCCCCGTATCCCCACCTCTCCCCTGCACCCCTGCACCGCTGATCAACCTATTGAACCCCCTGAGTGCCAGCCCGGAACTCCATCGCCCTCCTCCCTGCCGCCCTTCCCCTCACACCACGCCTATGGCAGCATTCCTTGGCACTGCTGCAGTGGGCGAACCCCTCCCCCTGCAGTGAGCCTCCCCCTCCACCCAGCTAGCCAATCGAAATCCCGCGGAAGTTGCCTAGAGAGTGAAACCGGTGGGGCGACAAGCGGCGACGCAACTGATTTCGTCAGATGTCGTCAGCTGGTGACGCTGGTGTCATCTGGTGTCATTGATGTCGCCTGGTGTCATTGGTGTTACTTGACGTTGTCTGGTGTTATTGGTGTCGTCTGGTGTCGGTTGTTTTCGCTTGGTGTTGCTCGGTATCATCGGAGTCGGTAATGAAACGGCGGTGACTGCGCCTGTCGTGTTAACTTCCTTCCTGGTCCAACTTCCTCTTGCCAATTGCTGGTCTTGATGACCTTACGACCGGACCAGTCTGTCTGCACTTTGGGTCGTTTGCACAGCCTCCCTCTCTAATTCCGGCTAACTACAGCCACGGCATTGCTCGGCGTATGGTGACTCTGGAAAGGACTCTCTTTCTGGTGGCTTTAGAAGCCTAAAGGCTAAAATGGTGATGCTAGTTTGCCGTGGCCTTAGAAACGGTGCTCTGCTATGCAGTAGCATTCCAATTTGCGATGTCCTTGCCCATGACTTGACACCAAAGAAGCCTTGGCGCAGCCTTTAATACCATTAGTAACAAATCGTGACTGTGTGCATGACTCTAGGAACAGTGATTGTCTCAGTCGTGACGCCGATACTCGTGATACTCGGAACCGTGATTAAACTGAGCTTTGACGCCACTAGCCGACACTACTAACCATGCAGGCCAGGCGTCCATGACAGGGCGCCAATGATTTCAACTACCATCATCACACTGCACCAAACTAACGATCATATATGAACCAGAAAGCCCCCGCCTGTGAGATGACTCCACTCGTGACCCGAGCGATTACCCCTCCGTACGGTCAGGTCAGTATCGATGACAGGCTGTCATTAAGACGTCAATCACTACCCACCACCCCTCCGTCTGTCAATAAGCCATCTATCCCTCCTCTCTCCCTAGAGCAATCATCACGTATGTCACGAACACTCTGCGGCCGAACAAAAAGGCACCGGGCCGCGCGGGGCCGGCCCGCAGCTGGGGCTTGGTGAGACGGTGACGCGCGTGGTTGCGCCACGAGGGGAGGGGGAGGGAGGGGATGAGCGGCGCCGGTCTCTCGGCGACCCCCTGGAGACGGGCTGGTTCGGCTGCAGGGGGGGGGGGAGGGGGCAGGCGCGGCGCCGACGCATACGAATGCAGGGACGGAGGCACAGTAGCGCCGTGATGTATGACCAGCTGGCTGGGCTGAATGGGTGACCATAATCGGTCATGATGAGCAGTTGCGTGAGGTCCATAAAATCACACGAGTGATACTGCTTGAAGCAAATGGTGGGTATTACCCGACGCTCCTGAGGCTACATTGAGCATTAGTGATCCTCTTGTGCAATACGAAGCGAAGCATCATGAACTGAACGCCACATCAGAATGATAGGGCCGAGTGCGTGATTATTGAGAGAGAAATAATGCAATGCGCATATATCATCACATCAACAGGGCACGGTTCGCCGCTCTGGGCTGGTCGACTCCACCCTGGCCAACAACGGGCGGCCCGGAGATGGGGTAACGGAGGGTCAGCCGCCGGGTCAAACAGCCGGGGGCGCCGCTGCTGACCTCTGACCTCGCCGACCCCGCCCCGCCCTGCCCGGTGGCCCATGGAGGTCAGAGACTGGCAAGGTCACGGCTGGAAATATGAATATTTCAGTGTTTCGAAACTGGCTCGATTGTAATCTTGTGAAGGCGAGAATGAGATAGATATAGCTCACTCCCTGCGGCGACAGGGACTGCTTTGTTGGGACTGAAAAAAACTACGATTGCTGTGCTTGACTATAACGCCTGATTGACTGAAAAATACGTGTTCTACTGAAAAATAAATGTTCTCACGGCCCACGCAGTGTAGGGAAAACATCGTCGACACATTGCACGCGGTAATCGATCAACACGTCAGCCTCAGTTGCCATGCCCCCAATCCACAACACCCAACTTGGACCACATACTGCAGGTCACTCGACCACCATCGTAACCAAACTGGACCACAAGTGACCAACCCCCACCGCTCCTATGCGCGGCTGGCGGACACGGGCGCTCATATCCCGCCTATCCCAGACAGCTGACGCCCCCCCCCCCCACCGAGCGCCGGGGGCGGGTGGTGCCGTTTACCAGGTGCCCTTGCCGGTGGCGGCGGCCCGGCGTCGACTGCATACTGACTAGTGATGTCAATTACGGAAAATCGGAATACTGATACCAAACCAAATACCAACCAAAACCACGGGAAAATACCGAAACCAAGCCAACTTGGGAAACTGAGGGAAATACCAACTTTTTACCGATTTCTTAGCCTCTTATACATTAGTGAGGGATGGTGAGGGCTTATGATACCAACAAAATACCAAACACATTACGATTGAAATACCAAATACCAAGTTGGTATCGGTTTGGTATCGGTATACCAAAAAGTTGGTATCCGATTGACATCTCTAATACTGACCCAGACTGGCGACCGGGGAGCCGTCGGTTCCGCCGCACAGACGGCCGCTCGGCCGACCGACTCCGGCCTTGCGGTCGGTCGGGCGGTCGGGCGGTCGGGCGGTCGGCCGACACCACGCTCCGGACTGGATAGTTCCAGCTGCGGTCCGGATATATCCAGCTCGACGACCGGACCGCGGCTCTCCATAGAGGTGCAGCCTCATCGGGCCGCTCACGTTCACTGTGGCTGCTGAAATGCTGTTGCTTATGTTTATGTGTTTTGATTATTCAGTTGGTGATGCAATCCGCTGTTTGCAACCACGTGAGCTAAGGCTCATGGAAAATACAATCGCGAATGTGAACATAGTTCAGGAATCGAGTTTCCTATCCAAGTGGGATTTTGACGGCGAATTTGTATTTCCTGGTCCACGCCCAGTTGTACCGCCCTGCCCTGCAATGAAATGTTTGCACCGTTCTCACGTGATTCAAGAGCACAGTGAAACAACGAAGGGAGTGTAGGAGGGCGTGTGCCGTGGTGGAAACGAGATATGCAGTAATCCGGTTCCGACAGACAGGAAAAGTGGAAATGCAGGAATATCAAAGTTAATTATAAAACGTCCGAAACGGCTGAAGTAATGGGAAACTGTCTGAATTGAAAAGAAAGCGCGATACTGATGAAACACAAATGGCATTGGGTTGTCAGTCAAGCACGTAATTTATATTTTAATCACGATCCGAGCAGTCGCAACACGACGCATTACCTATTCATGATTCATGTTTTTCTCGGCTACTCGTGAAGCTTTTAAGGGAGCGTCGTGACAAAAACTATGACAGTCGTGGAGCCGGTAAACGGGCTGTGATGCACGGATATACCCTTCAGTACCGACATAATGCCTTATGTAAATGCCCGTCGTGGCTAGGGATTTCGTATTATGTAAATACCGCATGATCTTGCGGTAAGGCGGTTCTGAAAGATGCGTTTTGGGGGGCTTTATGCTAAATCACCATGCAGAACCCTGAGAAGTGTTATTGCTCTTCCAGCCTGGTACTTTGAGGTGACCTTTTGCCTGTGATCCCTCTAGCAAAACAAGCGTGTCGAGTGTATTGTAAAAGTTTCCCCGGCTTGAAGACTGGAACCTTTGCTTTTGCCTTGTAGCATTTTCAGCTGCCGCGAAAAGCTCACAGCTCAATCTAATGCACACCCAGCTACCCGTTAAGCTTTCCGTCTCAGTCTGCACTTGTATGCCAACCAAAGCCAGCATCTGGGACCCTCCCGGGAGCCCCGAGCCCCCGCCGCCGGCAGCGACTACATCGTCCTCTCGTGTTCGACGTGGCCGAGCGGCAGCGAGATAGCCGAGCGGTCGCGGCGTCTTAGGACAGGCGTTGAGCCACCGGCGTGGGGCAACCAACCGGCTCCGGTGGAGGTCAGGCGGTGACTGGTGGGCAGGCCCGCTGTCTGACCGTCCAGCGCTGCTGAAGGCGGCACCTGGCGACCGCCCGGCACCCGGCACCGGCGACCCCCGGCACCCGGCACGGCGACCGCCCCGGAGGCACGGGGCCCGCTGGAGATGCGGGACAGTCGGACGGAGTTGTAACCAACGGGACCGATGGTGCTGCGGGATCTAAAATACCGGGTGGATCCCGGTCGATCACGACAATGAACATTTCGGGTGGATGCTGAATATCGTGAATGCAGACCTGATTTCTCTAAATTATGAAGTCATGGTGCTGATGACTCAAATGAGCTGACGACGCGATGGGTTTGAATTGTTGGCGGTGGTATAAGTAACAGTTTTAACCCATGGTTAGCAGACTATCTTGTAATGAAATTTGATACGATATTCGGCAAACAACATGACCTGTGCATGTCAAATGGAAAACACGGATACGCTAGTCAATTATTGAGGCTGTGAATGAATGCATTTTTTAACCAATTTACCTATAAAAATGGTATTGTTCATTGTGTTATTGTTTGAATAACCTTCAAACGTAACCCGTAACTTTCAATGAAAATATTGACGCACCGAACAAACCATTTTTGCCCTATCTGATCCCTGCCATCAAATTATTCACCATCCGCAACTCGGTCCTGTTGTGCTCAGAGTTGGCCGATGACCCTGAGGGAAGCTGCAATGTCACAGACCGCTTTCACTCGGCCTGTCCGGGAGGACACCGGTTATCAGACCAGCGGAGCCCGGCCTTTCAGTTTACTCGGCGGCGGATCTTGAGAAGGTCGAGGCATAGTGCAGAGGTATTCCGCTATTTTCCATATGAGGCGAACGAACGGTATTATTTATTTTGCAACAAGTTTGCAAGCAAATGAGTAAATACATAAAAGCGTTCGAGCTATGAATAATAAGCAGGTCTATTTCTTGACGCTTTCTTCGCAAAGAAAAAAAAATATTCGAGGAGCATTTTATCACATCAGGGGATCACAACGTCCAGTGACATCCCAACGCCAAGTGAATGATTCATCCATCTTTTTTTATTGAATACTTTAGGAACAGTTGATTTTATTTACTTCATGTAGCTCAACAGAATGCCTAAGGGCGAAGTTCCACAGATTACTACAGATTATAATTCCTGGGCGAGGCGATGTATGTAAGTAGGTATACACGAGATGCGTTAAGCCTACATCATCACCTATCCTTCGGAAGCGGCTGAAATTTCTCCACCACACCTTGCACGGCGAGATAAGAGCAGGACAACGCTGTTCTTCGCTGACAACCATTCCTCCCGGGCACACCTGCATGCTTTCTGTGAAAAATTATCCGTCCAGGGAGCGTCCGGAACCGCCGTGGCGCGACTCTAACCGAACGATACACCCCGAGGAAATGGTCGACGCGCCGCGGGCAGCAACTTTCCATCTCGTTCAAGGCCGGCCGGTCGGGGCTGAAGTGCCCCCGCCCGATCCGCCTGGTACGGCCGTCGACGGGCGCAGTGAATGGATGTCCTGTTCATTGTTCGCCCAACTCAAAAGTGTTCCATTGATTGGTGAACACTGACCGGACATCAGATGGGGTAAATGGAAGGCGGAGAGCGGCCGTGGCATGCCGGCAGGGCGGGTCGGGACTCCGAGGGGCAAGCAGTCACGATCTCACACCGATGAGAAACAAAGGATATTTCGTAAGCTCAGTGCATGCGTTCTGAGAAGTAGAAGAATGTCTAATATAAGTGTCGTCCAACTAATAAATGGATGGGGCTACGTTTATCAACATAACCGGGTGAATTTGAATGTAGTTACTGTGTGTTCACGCAGCAGAGTATAATGGCTCCAGTCCAGTCCAAATATGGCAATATGTATGGTGAATTTTAACCACTCCCGGATCCCAGACCCACATCTTGTCATGCCTTCCCGGCGGCAATGTCGGCCTGTGACCTGCGTTTGACCCGACCTGACCCGGCCGGCCGACCGTCACCCCGTGGCACAACCGTGACCGTCACGGCAAACAGCGATCGCGCGTTGTCACGGTCGCTCAGTCGTGACGCGCGTTACGATATAGTACCGTGCGCGGGCATAGATAGTAGATACGTCTGGATGAATGGAGCCCGAGGGCCATAGCACTAGGACAGAGCGACTTCCTGAATTGCCCTGGAGATCAGATGAAAGTGAGATGGTGAAGTGAGCTGGAATGTTGTTTTGACTGCTGAGAGACTAAGACACTCTAGATGCCGGATATAGAGACGGTGATTGGGGAAATAGAGTGATAACATAATGCATCGAGATGTGCTCACTATCATATCCTGATAGCATGAGCATTTGTGGTTAGAAATAATTGAAATGAATATTGGACAAGGCATTTGACTTTTAGGGCCTTGCATTTGACGATGGAAGGCAGCGACTGTCTGTGTTACCCAATTTATGCGTGTGTTCACTCACGCAACTGTCGGGCGCCGATTCCTCTTCTTGGCACATAGATTTCGATGACGAATCTCTCCAACATTGATCCTAAATAATCTCAACCGGGTGCCAAGTGCCCCTCCCACCCCAATGGTGGCTTATCTCCATCAGTGCAGCGGGTGGGGACTTTCGCTGTCTGTCGGCGGGTCTCGTGAGGCAGCGGTCAGAGCTAAGCCGCCCGGATGTGTGGGGTAAGACCCGCGGCACTCGTCCGATGGATGTTCCTTGCCAGACCGGTGGCACAGTGGCAGACAATGCCGGCAGCGAGACGCACTGGCCACCCCATTTGCGTTTTCAAGCGACTGTTGGTGCCAACAGCATCGTAGGTGGCGAAATAGTAGTGTTGCGTAATATTGGTAAATGACTGCATGATGCTGGACATTTTGCGCAGAAAATGACATAAATTTACAAATGATCATCGACTCTTTCGCATATTTTGTTACAAATGGTTACTTCAGGTGAGATCAATTATCGTGTCATTATTCAGCGAAAGGATATTTTCGCCATTTGTTTAGTTGAAGATAAACAACTGTTGGGGTCTAACTTATGAATCATTTAGGTATATTCATTAATATCAGGTAAATGGACTTTGATATAATTTATATCATTTATCACAAACCTGTTCAGCTAAATATTATGGTCTCGTAAGACAACTACCACTTTTTATATCATCTAATGAGCAAACTCCCGTATCGGTGTCCTTCAGAAGGAATCATATCCTCTCAGCGCTGCACCATCCATCCGTGAGGGCATCTATTTGATACCCTTCGCCTGGCACGCGCTCACACCCGAGCTTTCACAGCACACCACCTCAGCCCGTGATACTCCCTGATTCATCTTTGTTTGCGGCTTCCGTGTGCACTGTGCGCGGAGATCAGGGTTTTTGTGGGCGCGGCCGGCCTTCGCGGCGGGTCATTGTAGCGGAACTGATTCCACGATATGAGCTGATGATGGGAGGCGCAGTGCCGCTCTTTGAAGACTCGGGTCTTGTTATTGGCTGCAGGGACCGGAACAGTCTGAGCTTGGGTAGAACCGGAACGCATGGACTATGGAAAAAGAGTTAGCTGCTGATGTTGATGATGATAGTGATGTAGATGATAGTGATGTCTCAAGTCTAGTTGTTGTGTAGAAGTTTGATCAGAGTTTATCGGGAGTGCAGCCATCTGCTGTCGGCCATCTAGCACTGGCCATCTACTACTGATCAACAAAAAGATTCGCTACTCATTCCTTTCGCACACCCTGTCATTCGCAGTAACCCAGAGTGACCCTGACGTCCGGCGGTGTGGAACGTGTCGCCATGCACCTGGTCTGATCCGGTGGCCAGGCACGACTCTCAGCTCAGCCGGAGAACGACTGGCAGTGACGTGTGTTCGACACTCGACTTTTGCCATCGCTTAGGTGCTACTGCATAGCTTTACATTTTCTTGTCGCATACATTCTTGCACTTCTGAGTTCTGACCATCACTGGAGTAGTATTGTATTTAATTTTGTTGTCTTCAAGGCAGGGAGTGTAAATTGAATGACCCGGTGTCAGTAGTTCAGTGCCGCTCGGTCTTCGGTCGCTCGCTTTACGATCCCCCGTAAAGAGATGTCGTAAAGACGCGATGAAGCGGAGGTGATTGCTGAACGCTGATACGGCCTTTGATCGCAACTCTATTCCCTTATCTCCAGATTAGAGCGGATCGTTCGCTTAGGCTATCTTGCAGTCTCCGACGTGGGACAAGAAGAAGGGACAATGAAGCCGCCTCCTGTAAGAAGCTCGACAGGCCGGTAGCTTTTTCTCGACTTGGTGGCAGATTACGTGTAGGGGTCCTTGGAGCGAACTTAGCTTGCGATCCGGCCTGAGGGCTGAGGCTGCCGTGGCGGATTTTCTTATTACGTCGGGTCATGATGGGCTTAAGGCTCATGGATTAGTGTGCCGGGAAAACGAAAATAGTTCACGGCTGACTTTAGAGGCACACTTAACTTATGTTATGGACGAAGGGCTACTGGTCTCCAAACATAGGTATGTCGTTATCTTTAGCATTGATAATTGTTTTAATTGTCTTACAACAAACCATTTATATGGTGTGCTAACAGTAGTTTGTTTATCTATTGAAGTCTTGATAAAATGATTGTAAATTTTTTACGATGTCTTTATTAAGGCTTTATACAAGGGCAGTGCGCGGCGATGTTCGTGTCGCGTCGATTACATCTGTTCATGGCGGTGGTAAATTTCACGCTATAGCTACTGGAGCCTAACACGCGACATTTACACCGTCCCATACAATTCTTAACGATGTCAACCAAACGCCGCACACGCAATCGAACCTAATGGCGGCAGCCAGACTTTGCCACCGCAGCCGCTCTGCAATCGGCCGCAGACCGCGCTCGCGTGCGTTCTGACCCCTGACACCTCCTGGGCGCCGGTCGGCGTGTCTCAAACCTGTAGCAATCGCCTCCCACGCCGTCGGGCCGCAGGGCGCGCTCAGCTAACGGCCGGGCCGACTCGGATGAGCAGCACGGAGCCGCCCGAGGCGGGGCGACCACAAAGGTCAGGGACAGCACGGCTGTGGCGCCCGCGGCTGTCGGCGGGCCCGCTGACGGTTTGACGCCGCTCTGGCCTCTGCCGGCCCCGGGTCAGCCGGGTGACAGACTGCCTGCACGCTCGGGGTCGGACTTCGGGCTGGCCAGTATAGGGTGGGCTGCAAGTGGTCGGGTCTGTCGCTGAGGCTGGCGCCTTTACAAGGAAGAGGGTGGCCTGCGGCCTGCGATGATAACTACGAGGGTTGATCGTTTTCCACATCGCGCAAAAAAAAAAATGGTTCCGTTGCAGATGGGCGGGCGAATGCATGAACGAGAAAGGCGTTGAATAAAGATGCATCAGGTAAAGCCACGCTTCGTGAGATGGGGTTGTGGCCGCTTGTAGACAAGTGACTTTATGCATATCGATAGCATTCATACTATTCTTCCGTTTGTCCTTCTGGCATCTTATCTAAAGTTACCCTTGGGCTCTTTTCTAATGTAGGTATTCTTCATAAGATCAGTGCAGTTATTTTGCGTGTATTTGTCAAATCGTGTTTTGTTTCAGTAAGCAGGTTTGCTGGGCTTCAGCTAAGCAGCTTCATCTGCTTCGATGTCAGTCGGTCAAAACACAGCCAACCTTATAGCATAGCATCATTCTATACCACACCGAGTCTGCGTTCCTCGCATTTCGGCGCATAATGTAAACACTTTCACTGTCATTTGGCTGGCCGTTGCGTTGATGTAAATCGCTCTCCGATGCAGAGTGACCCGTGAGCAGAAGGTTTGTTTTTATTTGACGTGCAGGAATTCCGATGGTTGGTGCAGATGCGCTGCATAGGTGATGTAACAGATGTAGAAGCGCGCCGACAATGCCGCTAAGCCCAGCTAGAAAGTATGATGGATTCCGAAGCATGTCCACAAAACACAAAAATCGCGCTGCTGAAGGATTGTAAATACCTCAGCCAGGATAGAGATATCTGACTGAGCTCGGCGTGGTGATTGGAATGTTACGTAAGCTAAACGCAAAAATCGATTGCTGGTCACTGGTGGCTCACTACGGATACTATGCATATTGCATGGATACTAGACAAAAATGGATGGATACTGTGGTTTCTCGATGGGTTCGTCGTTCGTTTATAGAGCGTCCAGTATTGGTACGCGAATATTGCTGTTGCACCGAAGGATTATCTGAGGTCATGGATGCACCAGGCAACTGCTTGTGTTTGCCGAGAAACCAGTTTCCCTCGCTCGGGAATAGACAACTTTATCCGGTTATTGTCCGTGGACACACTTCAGTGGAAGGTGGACGGGAAAGGATCGATTTCATTACGGTGATATGCAACACAGAAGTTACTTATAGCAACTGGCTTAAACAGGCGGTAACCAGTATTTATTGGAGCAACTTGGCTTGCATTGGACTTTTGCAGTGGATAAGGGCAAAAAGCAGCCCACGTCACTCTCGATCAGATGTCCATTGCCAATCTATTGACTACAGGGCCCTAAGCAAGGGCTAAACCGCACGCTGGATGCTATGCCTGTGATTTTCAATACCACATTGTTTTCATTTTCGATAGGGAGGTCATTCATGCTAAGCATTACCGATAAAAGTCTTTAATGATGCACATCCTATTACATATTACACAGGCGTGCAAGCAAAAAACAATGCTGGTGTGCTAAACGCTATGTTCTAACTAGGATGTGATGTTTTATGTTTTAACTGAATGAATGTGGTAATGAAAGAACGTGAATTGGTTTAAAATTATTGAAATATGTCCGTTGCTCACCTATTGCAATTTTATTTTCGTAGTTGATATTTCGTTAATTTCATCCGGCATAATGACATTAATTGTAATTTAGGCTGTAAAATTAAGACTTTAATCCTTTTAAACTGATAAATATTACACAGTATGAAAATGTTGAAAGAAAGTAACAGGCTTTAGGAATGAATATAATGTTTCTGTAACGAAACTTTTCCAGATTGTGCTAATCTTTTAAGCAATAAAAATATTTTACGTCGGCTGGAAATTTACATTGCAAACGCCAAATGCCTTTCCGATAAGTCAGTCCATCATAATCATGCTATGCAGAGCTAACCAGTATCAATTTCCCGACTTAAAAATGAAGAAAAAATCCCTGAATAACCGGGCGTAGCCCCGCGCAGACGGCCGATTCGCGGCGCTCGGGCGGCGGCTCTGGCTCTGACGCCGTGAGCTAGTGCCGGGAGTCGAGCCGGCGCGGGCGGCGGCGGCGGCGGCGGCGGCGGCGGCGGGGCCTATAAAACTATGTGACCGGCCCGCGCTGCGACTCATTCGGGCAGGGACGCGAGACGTGCCGTTTGCTACACCGAGTGCTCGGTCGGTGCCGCTGGTGACAAAGGAGGTCCCCTCCAGGACACCGGCCATGATCCTGAAAAGGTGGGTCCACGAGCGGGACAGAAACGGCCGGGAATCAGGACGTGAATAAAAAATGGAGTAATGGCAATCAAAGAACTTTATTTTGCAATTTCTCCTGCATACATAAATTTGTTTTCTATGAATACAAAATCGCTTTCGTTCACCACATGTCTAGTTATTTGTATTGTCATCATTGTCATTATTCTTTATATTTTATCTTAATTTTTTTAGCATCGCAAACAAATGTTACCGTATTCTTACTGATGCCATTAAAATTGAGCCACTTCACTAACATATGCAACCGTTTAAAACACCTTCTAGTGTAACTGTCTACACAAAATTACTAAAAAAGAACTCATCGGTTGATCATATCAGCATGTCCATCGTCCTGAATCGGTTTGTTAATGTTACGTTACGTATGAATTTATTCCCACGCCGACTATTTTGGATCATATGTATCTTATGTTAACGCCCAGTCTCTTGACGTCCACGGAACGTTTATAAAAATAGACAGCCTTTAGATGCATTAAATCATAAGTCCAATTTGTTCTTTATTAGGTAATGAGGCCTCGCAACTCATTTTAACATTTTAACAACTACGAAACAATGCATTAAGCATTCCAGAGTGTTGAACAGATAAAACGACAATGACAATCAAAGTGTTGTGGGTGCAATCAGCCTAGATTCAAACGTATGATTATACACGATCAATCGAAATTGTCAGCCTAGACTTCAGACCCCGCGGTGAAGAAACATTGCTGCTCGAAGCGTCGCGCGTGCTCCCCGACAATAATAACTTTCCGGTCGGCCGGCTTCCCTCTCTCCACTACCCTCCCCCGCGTTGGCGGGACCGGCAGACGGGGTTCGTGCGAGACGCTAGGTCAAATCGTGACCGGCTAGCTGGGTCGAGCGAGCCATTTGTGAGGTCAGAGTGAGCGCCACAAGACCGATGGTAATTTTCTGTCGTACTATATCAGGCGAGGAATCCTGGCACATGCATTGGCCGTCAATCAGTGCAATTGAAAGTGGAAAACTGTCAATGGAAATCCCAAGAGAAGAGACTTTTATGAGTGACAATTCGCTGGGAAATAACCGAGAACATGTGGTTGACAGAAATCACTGGGAACTTTGGATGCATTCAACCGTGCCCAATGTTAAGGGCCTTGCTGATGGCACACGTATTGGCGACACGACACTCTTGAAAGGAACCTTGTTGATATTCACGCTCTTACTGGGCCCTAGAAGTCAGGCGACAGTTTGCGAAAGGCCGGGGAGTGTTGTCCCGTCCCATCTTTGGGGCTGCGCCAGGGACCGGGCGGGCGAGGCAGGGTCTGCATAGGTAACTATAGGCCACCCGTGCTGACCCCAAATCCCTTCCCCATCCCCCGAACCTCATCTCGGGCCGGCCATAGGTCACCTCGGACGTAATCCGCCGGCTTGCGCGCCACAACCGGTTTCGGCGCTGCCGCCTTTCTATGCATTCACTTTTACCTGCGGCGCCGCGACCTTGGGCGAGACGAGAGGGTAGGCTGCGCCGCAGCGCTCCCGTGCCGTCCGGCGCAGCCGCTCCGCTCATCTGCAGCTGAATGTCGGCCGGCCGGCGCGGCGGGGCGGGGGCGGAGGGGTGGCGGCAGCCGCTGCCGGCAGCTCTGCGCGACTGTGGGCGACGCTTGGGCAACAGCGGCCAGTCTGGCGTGTGGCCCGGTGGCTTCTCGCACGCCCCCGCGCGCCAAGTCGCCTTCGGGTCGGCCGGTGCCGCAATCGGGGGTGAACGGGACGATTGCATGGCATGTGGAATGGAACCGGCTGTCCCATCGGCTACTGAGCCATTGTGCTGCAAACGTACCCAGATGACGAACAAGTGTTGTGAAAACGCGGAAATGCGCGGTGGCTGGTCACAGTTTGGCAGAGAGGATGGGCAGGCGTACGTGATAAAGAGCCATTACAATATTAGGGAGAAACAAGCGTGATGAGGAGAGATTGTTGCATGCTCTTCTCATCTAAGTGCTGTAGAAGCTAGGAAAACGTGGTCCAAGAAAACGGATATGAACTTAGAGTTATGCATAATTGAAAATACTGCCTGCAAAGTGCAATCTGTAATTGGTTTCCCAGCCGGACTTTTGCGGTGGGATTTTCAGCAAAAGGCAGCGAGAAAAGTCTCGGCGTACGATGACTGCGATGGAGTAGAGAAACTAAGCATGTGCGGCGAACTAGCCGATCAGAGCCAGAACGCTGACGTTTCTCCAGAATAATGTAAGGAGTGGAGTACCCAACTGTTTTGTGCTGCACGAACTATTCAATTCTCACGACGACAAACACGGAGCTGCACCCCAGCTAGTCCGCCATTATCCCACAGCCTCGGAGAGACTGGGTCAAGTCGAGACTTCTTTCACGACTCGGTTCTCCCCATTGTTTACCACTGGGGCGGAGCCCCCGGCCACACCACTCGCCCCAGACCCCAGCGTGCGACCAATGCAAGGCCAAGCAGTGGGCGCGGCGGGGCAGCGGGCCCACAAAACCAACAGGCCACCGGACACCGCCCATCGGAACACATGGGGGGCTGCCCAGACGGCCTCGAGCGGTGTGGAAGAATGCGAGGTGAATAAGCGGGCGGACCCCGAGACGGTGCAAGGTGCCTGGAAAATGGTCAAACCGCCAAGGGTAGAGGTCCGACTAGAGCCAGGGTCGCGGGAGAATCGCATGGGAAGCTTTGAAGCTGCGAATGTACAAATGCTCAATTGCTGATATTGGTCTCAAGTTGATCTGTTGGGATGATAGTCTCAGATCAGCCTCTTAGTTTTTATTGTCGTAAGCTGAAACATTATTTGTCCAATGTAGTTAGTTTGATGGTGTCGCACAGCTCCCCATTCAGGTTGAGATGGGACTTTGTCGTTCATCTACCCATGATGGCTGTGTGCATGTGTGTTTTCGGGCGCCGTGAGTGGCGTAACCGGGCCGCCCCACCCCTCCCGCCGTGCTCGAGCCACGCCCAGAGTTCGGCGTCGTGGCGCACGACCCTGCCCAGATCACGGGGCGGGCCTGATCACAGACGAGGAGAGCGGCTCGACACTGCCTCTGGCCTATAGCGCTCATTTCATACGGCCAATGTTGCCCAACGCTGGGAGGACTTGCTCCATCCTTATTCACTGTTTGGTAAGCGGGATTTAATATCAGTCGCTGCAGTTGAATTATGCGCCGAATCTTATTACGATAAGTGAGTTGCTATCCTGGTTAGACCAGTTGGCAAATTGTGCTTGCTTTGGAAGTCAAAGAGCCCTTTCTGATGTCACTCAATGCCGAAGTAATGCTTACAATATCAGGGCTCACTCTCAGCTTCCACTGGGTGTTGACCGACTATCCATCGGTAATCGCCTTCTCAATAAGTAGCCTGGAAAACTAGCGCGTCGTTTTCTTATTTTAGCGTCTAAGTATTTACTTCCTTCCGTAGTACCGTCGCCCTCGGGCCCCCTATGACATCCCCGGCGGCTCCCGGAACTCCCTCGAGCCTCTGTTGACCTTTGTCCTGTGATGTAACTAGGTCAGCATAAATATCCTTACCGCTGCGAGGTCGCTGCAATAGATTCTCAGTAAGAAACGCCGCGCAATGACCAGTCATCCAGCAAAAACGGAAACGTGCCACGGCTATTCAGTCGCGATTTATTTCCCCTTCATCTCAGAAGAGACAAGATTGTCGAGTGCGCTTTTAGTTGCACTGTTGATTTGAACTCTAACCTATCAACAAAACACTAATGTCTTGTCCAGGTATCGCGGCTTGTAATGCACCCTGAGGTCAGCAGTATTTCAATGGCAAAGGCTCGGTTTTTATCTCGACACTCCGGGACCAACAGCTTGCTATCTCAGATGTAATGCTACCTTTATCACTGTAAGGCCAGCGGAAGAAAACATCTCAAGGTCCTCACGCCGTCCACGTAGTAGTCTGGTGGGTCGTGATATGTCAATTGGTCTTATGTCGTCACGTCCTGGGCAGATAACGTCCGACACGAGTCTAATGAGCGAAACACGAGCTAATCAGCCACCGATCTCACAAAACGCCGTCCAATCGCAGTAAATCTCCTTCTCGGCCGGCTCTGGGATACCGCGGGCGGTGCCCCACTTCGTTTGCCGTCGAGGACAGACCTTAGCCTTGCTCTGGGCCTCGTTCAACTGCTGATAATGGGGAGGGGAAACCGGGAAGGTCACGTGACTGACCACGCCCGATCGGCTGAGCGACGTGTTTCAGTACTCTCCAAGCCAGAGAGTTTTCCTTCAGTGGAAGCGTGCGAAGTGTAGGGAATTCTGGCAGATTTCTGGGAAGTAATGCACCTGATTTCTCACATCCTGTTCCGTAGGTGTTCAATATTTTTAGACTGTCGGCTGTTTACAAAATCAATAGTGTTGTGCCTACAAGAGCGTCTTTAAGAGGATGCCTTTTTATCGCGACAAATAACGGAACTCCGGTATTTGGTAACGTTAACCTTGGCTGCCTTGGCTCTATTATAAACCTATTACGTTATTCCTTGCGGCATTCTCTTCCTCGAGTAGTGTACTATTAAAAATGCCAGCTGGTACCCAAATTGCCCCGGTGCTACAATTAGGCAGGCAAATCATCATTTTCCTAGCATCCTCCGGCACTAGCCCACGGCTGATCCCTCCCCATCGTTTTAAAATGAGAACGAGCCCCGGGCTTCAAGCTATCTGACCTTCCACTGTGGGGCAGGGCGGGGTGGAGGGCTGGGGGAGGGGGCACGCAGCTGAGGGGCCGGTCTGGGTGAGGTCACCTCCCCCTCCCCAGCCCCACCCAGGTGGGAGATGTGGGGTAGGAGGACGGGACGGGCGCCGCGGACGGTAGACCTCTGTGCCTGGCACCGCCCGGCCCAGCTGCCGCGCTCAGGGAGGGGCGGGGTGGAACGGGTCACGGCGGAGAGGGTAGCCTTAGAGAGACTAACCGCAGATCAGTGTGGGCAGGCGGAGAGCTTACTGAAATGGGCATTATCCGCGCGGCCGAGCCCCAACCTGGCACGCAAGGAGTCTCAACGACTCAAGAATTTTGACAAGGCCCTACCGTAAAGCTGATTATGGACTCTGACGTTCCTTAGCGATGAGTGTTTTTGGTTCAGAACACATATTAAATAATTAAACGAATGAAACCAGTGGTATCCATGTGATACTTCAGCTCGTATACCGCAAGCCACTAATGTCCTTTTCTCCTTTTAGCGTGATCAGATCCTGCTTCGCTCACGGCATTGTATCTGCATAAGAAAGCGTAAAGTAATCATGCGAGGGAAGTTATCCGACTTCCAAGCGTGGTAAACGTGTGACAATTGTGAGATGCCCCTTCGCAGAGGGGGAAAACATGCAGCTGTAGCACCATAGCCGACTGGGACATGCTTTCAACATGCCATGGCTATTTCTACCATTAGCGATGTGGGATATTGATATTCTAGGCTATTCTAGGCTATTCTAGGCAAATAATGCATGGGTAAGAACATGCTTGTTTATTTGTTTATTTGTTTATTTGATTCATCATCCACAGGCATAGAAACCCAAGAATGGACGAAGTCTCATATAAAAACGCTGCACACATGCAGCACCATAAGCACGCACATCACACACGTCTCACACACATAGTTACATACACTTTCTAAGTCGTGTTACGCTGAGCGGTTTGACGAACGGTACGTCTCCACTGGTAGGAGCTTTGGTGCCATATATCGGCCTCAAGTGCAAGTGCAAGCATATTGTATGTACTCTATGCTCCATCAGTTATCTTTATGGTATATCAGACATGTCAAGGGATTGTTTAGTGTACCTATAAGTAGCGTGGCGTGAGATCTCCAAAATATTGCATGGACGACTGCAGGCTAGTGCAAGCATATCGCATTTATTTGATGCGCTTTTCAGAACATAAAATGTACGCGAAAATTCCACATGAGCTCGGCACAAGCATGACAACACCCACCGTCTCCCTTCCCTTTTACATACGCAGTGGGTAGAAACGACATCCATGGCAAACCGATTTTCATGGAACTCGCGACAACAACGTCTTGACATCTGTCGTCGAGACGTTGCCCAGCCGAGTTCTCAAAAGGCGACAGTCATCCCCGTCTCTTCTCGGTGCGCGGAAGTTTGAGATTCGCTCGACGACGTAGCTTGGCGAAGGCAATGACAGTGAAAATGAGAGCTCCAGGGGTTTCGCGCGTGTCGTGCGGTCGTTTGACACTCTATTTTGACGGCGTGTGAAAGCGCTGTGGTTCTAGGCTCGGTAGTCGCAAGCCAGGTGGAAATGTATGCATGGAGACATGCGACGTTCCACCCGTATGAGGCAGTATGCGCTGCTCAAAGTATTAAGTCATTAAAATCTTACTTGAGGCACTGCAGTGTTCATTGCATTGCATGCCTCTTCACCAAAATTAATGCCTATGCCTCGATATATCTTGAATAATAAGCGACAAATGGCATAAAAGGTAAATTGACTAAAGGACATGTCAATCGTGTCATATCCATGCAATACTAAAATCGGCTCCAATGATTTCCGCATAACCTTTCATTAAATCACCGATCGCAATACTCGAATTGGTCTAAAATTGGAATGCTCATGATACCTACTATTTTCATGTCACCGGTCTATTATGTCACTCACGCGATCTTTATAGTGTGGCCGATCTCTGGTGCATATCTTATCACGCTAATACGTCACGACTGGCTCGCCACAGTACGCGAATGGCCACGCCCTGTATCCGAGTATAGCAGGTCACTAGTGCAGGACGGGCGACCACACCCACTGGGAGTTGCCTGGCTTCATACCATCGTTGTAGGATCGCTGAGAAGTGTTCGTTGTTTACGGCTCAATAAAAATTCCCTTGTGGTTAATCGCTCTTTTCTGCCAGATGCAGGATTCCAAGAAGTTACCGGAGTATTTTTATGTTGTAGCTCTCCGTAGAATCAAACAATCAAGCAATGAGCTTAGGTATAACAGATGTAAAGACAGTGTCCCGAGACCGAAGGGTTTTCTGACATCATTGAACTGTCAATTTTGCTTGTGAAGCATGTCACGCATGTGTGAGACACATTCACCTTTCATGGGTCACAGTCGGGCACGGCTCGGCGGGCCGGCGGGTTTTTCGTACCGGCTGGCGCATCTCCTTTGAACCGGTCGACCTTAGCCGGGGCGGCCAACGAAAGTGAACGCACGGACTGACCTGGATCGCGGGCCAGGCCGTTGAACGGTTTTGATGGCATCCCGCTGTCTGAGAGATACCTGAGCGTTAGGTCACGTGGGGTCACGTGATGATCGAAAGGAGGTTGGGGAGATTAAATGGACCGTAAAAGGTCCTGATATGGAATTATAGCGAGTGAAGACGACTCAATACCATGGGAAAGAGGAATAGCGGCTCGTATGTGACGGCTAGTTTTCGTGTTGCTGTAGCTTTTAGTGGATTATTGAAGGCTGTATGTAGCTCTCGGTTCAATCGGTCAAGGGAAGATCTTTATGATGCCGTGACGTTTGTTTTATGATAAGCACTGTTAAAAAGCGATGAACTTGGATGTGAAGTCTGTCACATCGCTTTTTACGTTCGTGTGAATGGCATCCCCGATCATTATTATTGCTTTTTTACGATTGAAGACATGCCATTTGTTTACCTGGCTTTTTTATTTATATTTAAAAAAAAATAAAGCGTTCTCTCCTCCTTTGGCGTGTCATACATAATATGAATGTGATCGTCAAGTATAAAAGGCATAATTTCCTAACCGTCACGACAAGGGCTGTGGGACGACGATCACTGATGTGATCTCCCCGGTTTTTAAGCTTTGCTCAAGTTCCTTTTGAGTCGGTGCAGGGCGGCACGTGCCACATTAGAGCGTCGCCCTAACCTCCGAACCATTGCCAGCTGGACCGGACACTCACAAAAACACCTCTCTGGCAGCGACACCCACAACATGGGCCACAAAAACACCTCCGTGGGTGACAGTGCGGACGCAGTAAATTCGGTCCGAGTCAAACAAATCAGGAGACGGGTTTCGCCTCAGTGTTTTTACGTTTCTTTCATTCAGAGAGCGTAGGTAAATATGCATAATTTAAGGAAGTTGCCTTTGCTTGAATCTGATGAAGCCGATAACGGCGTTTTATTCGTTAGGAAATAGCACTACAGGTCCTTGAAAAGAACATTTCCCTTCGTCTGTCAACTATCAAAGATCCGTTCTTCTGATCCGATGTCGATGACGTAATCCACCATCAGCACCGAGACCTGCTGACCTCCTCCGCTCCTCTCCCCGCCCCTCCGCTCCTCTCTCCACCCTCCCCTACTTGTCGCGGTCTCCGTCCTTCGGGAAACAACTTTCTACGGCAGTTTTTGGCGGCGAGCTAATCCGGGGAGCGGAGACGCGTCTCGTCCAGGGGTGACCGTGACAGGGGCACCGGCACTGGGTGACCGACGCGGCCTTCGCGGCAGCCACCGCCGCCGGCGCACAGCCCGAGATTATCACCGGCTTCGGGCGCTGGGGAGGGATGATTTGGGGAGGGATCAGTGTGACCCAATTATGTTTATCGTTTATCTCTTTTATGTGTAGGTAATCCAGAGGAGCTCTAGCTGAAACATGACAGTTTCGATAGATGTTTAATGTATCCATGGCGGGAGAAGTAACAACCCATTAAGTGTTTACCCTAAAGTCAAATAGCAGCGCACTGACCCGTCAGTTTTTATGAGTTATCACTTTACGTGCGAAACTTTCCACAACAGTAGCGCTTGGTGCGAACTAAACGCATGCCGCGACAGCGCTGAAGTTTCCTCCCATACATTACCGAACATAGCCATAAATTGCTCAACCCTCACGGCCTGTTCACACCGTAACCATGGCGTTGGCTGCGGTGGCGTCCCGTGCGCGTGGTGCACCTTATACAGCTCCCCAGAGGCGCTCTCCCACGAGCCGAGGAGAAAAGACACGCCCACCGTGCCGCCGTGTGTGGGAGAGATTGTACGGTATGCGGGAGTTAACGTTACGGAGCACGTCGGGACAGCACTGGAAGCTTTGATGTGTCATTAAGCATGACACCGTACCACATGTTTATGCGCTATGTGTTTTAGGGGAGTTTTATGTGCGACATTCGCAACATGCTACGATAGCGGTATTGCAGCAACGCACGCCTATATTTGCTTTATCATTTCTTTACCTGTAAAGCTTAGTTTGGTGTATGATATGCTTTCACTGGTCTCCAGCACACACACTCATTATTTTCAATGTGCGAATGTCAGCAATGAAAAGTGCTTTGCTCATTTTAATAAGCCATAATACAATGCAACGGACAACGGCCGTCTATGCACTATGCAGACGCAAGGTGCATATAGTTGCTCACAAGCTGGTCTGCTCAACAGTGGTGTTCAGTGCTGTATGAGTGGGCAACACGCTACATAAAAGACACGTTATCACGGACCTATGATAATTTTCTCGCGAGGTAAATGCCTGTTTGGTAGAATGGCGTACGAAATTAAAAAGGAATGCAGTAATGAGACCAGAGCAGCACATTCGCAAAACATAGTAAAAAGGACGAGAAAACGACAAAGAAGGACGCGTTACAGATATTTGATCTGAGTGCTATTTAAAACCAGCGATCACATTTAAGCAACTCAGTCGACAGTCAACACTAAGTCAACACAAACAAACATTATTTTCCAGGACCGAGACCGTGACCTGCGGCACCGGGAACCATTCAATAAAACGCATCAATACCATTACTACAACAGTAGCACCCTGTCCAGTTTTACCACCGCTCCCCCTGCACCCGTTCCTTTTGCTCTCGTCACCGCGTGTCCGCAGCCTCTCAACCTGACAGGGTACCAGGCACGACACTGTACCACCCTCATGCCTCTGCAATTCTGCAGCTTTGCAGACGGACTCTGCCACTGAATCAGCCGCCCCGCGTGATCTCTAATCCTGTCACTGCCTCTCCGACCTGCGTTGAGCCGTGAGCGGCTCCCGGCCGGGCTGTGTGATCGAAAAGTGAGCTACCTCGCCGATCGACCGAGCACGGTGACTGGCACGGGCCCCCGCGGCGCCAAGGTCGTGCACGGAGATTGTGGCTCACCTCCTCCTCATCTCATGGACATTTACAGGGCGGAGAGAGACGGTGAGCTGGTCACCCGTTCGTCTTTGTGAGAGGGAAAGTTGGCTGCCTTTAGTCCGCCCGGTCACTGCCGCTGTTCCGTGGCCGTGAGACTGGGAAAAGAGGAGCTCTAGAGCTGGGGATGGACAATGGATTTGGCTGTAGCGAGAAATGGCTCAGGTTTACATTGCGCTGAGAAGCGATGATAAGCTCATGCCACGCGTCCATGCTGGAGCAGGGAAGGACGCACGGGAGAAGCTATTGGCGGTACAGCTGAACTATGGGGAAAGTGAAAGTGGTTTGGCCAGCAGGCTAGGTAGTCGCTTAAGTGGTTAATTGTCAATTCGTTAATTGGTTTATTGCTGGATTTATAGGCGGCATTGTTGGCAATTATCTCGGTCAGTATGAACATGAAAGAAAGCGTTCACAGGAAGGTATGCCTTAATAACAAATGTAAACGGCGAATTGCGTGAAGGTTATAGTAGTGAATGTCCAATGATTCACTGGCTCCGAGAAAAAGGTCGGTTCTAGATAAAGCTTTCAAGTGTCCATTCACCCGCCTGACATCTCAATGGCTGGCTCTGGCCTTCAGAATATGAAAGGATATTTCTATACTCGGCATTGAAGTCCCCGAAGACTTCAACGTTCGCTCGCTCACTGAAAGATACCGTTCTATGCGCCGTTGCAGTCTCGAGACCGCAACGCTCGGAAACAAAGCTATCCAGATTCAGAATATTTCTAGTAGAACCGTCATCTGTAACAATCAATCTGAGCCTTAACCTTGGTTTCAACGCTCTTTCATCTGTTACGATGATCGGCTCGTACCGATTGGTCCCCGATTCTCCCATTTTCACATAATCTCCGTGACACTGAACCCCTTCTTCTCGTTTTCTTAGTGCCAGTCTCCCCTCCTCTCCATTCCACCACTCCTCCTCCAATTCCCCACCGAACGCCGGTATAACAGGGCGTGCCCCTCCTCCTTCCCTGCCCCCTTCTCCCCCCACTGTCGAGGTCACACGCAGCCGTGACGCCACGTGAAAGGCGTGTCGGCCGCGTGGTCACAGGTCGCCGATACAAGGGGCGCGGTCCCGACTCGTAGCCCCAGGCCAGGGCGCAGGCGCAGACGCGGCCACGGCGCTGTGGGGGACGGACAATGGAACCGTGAGAGCCGCTGTTGCTGGAGGGGGGGGGGAGTGAGGGAGGGAGAGAAGAAATGAGGACTGGGGGGCGGGGGTAGAAGGAGTATGCACTAGATAAGGTAAATACATTCTACATTTACCGAAGTGCTGGCACGGATTAATTCTTATTAAAAATGAAAGGTGTGATGGCCATCTTATCAGAATAAACAATTTGCATACCTATACAAGTTGGACTGAAGCGGAGATTGCAGCAATCAGAAGCAGCGAATCCTTTCACCAATTATCAATATTGAACAGCCCCTAGTAGCCCCCAGTCGCTGCCAAGTGGACAGGCACTATCGGGACGTTACGATCGAGACGGTTTAGCCCGCGGGGAGGCTGACTGTGTACGCTATGATATGGATGGATGGTAAATGGAAGATAAATGGATAGCGAAAGGTCGTAGACGGGTCGACACGATGTTTACTTGCAGCGTCTTCTCACGTCCTGCATATCAATGAACACCCACTTTTCCTTTCTCTAGATTATGAAATTGGTCCAAGCACTGGGCCGTCTTGAGCTGCATTACCTTCACTGTCAAACCTATGCATCGATGTTCATGTTATTTATTACTCCCTCCGTCTGTGTTTCAGGCTTCTGCCGTTGGCGGCGCTGCTGTCGCTGGCGGTGGGCCAGGAGGAATTTTCCTCGGAGCCCGTATCCTCGCGGATCGTCCGCAAGGAGCTGGAGAACGGCACCATCCTCGAGTATGAATACGTCTACTATTACGACGACGAGGAGGGCACCAACTCGCTCGACTTCGAGGACGATTTCGCCGCTCCCTTTGTGACCACCGAGGCGCCCACTACCACTACCACTACCACTACCACCACGACCACCCAGGCGCCGCCGCCGCCGCCTAACAGCATCACCAATGAGGTGACCGAGCAGACGCTGCTCGGACGCGGCCGAGGACGGCCCCGCTTCGGCGGCCGCGGCGGTCTGCGCCCCAGCTCTTTCTCCACAGAGCCCGTGGCGATCCCCATCGCCCCGGAGCCTGAGCTGACCAGCACCTCCACCGGATCGTCCCGGTTCTTCGGCAGGACCTCGTCGCGAGGCCGCCGGCCGCCGACGGTCGCTGAGAACTCGGTCGATGAGGATGCTGAGGCCACGCGCTCCCGTCGGCCGCTTGGAGGTGGACGTCGCCGGCTGCAGCCCCAGGAGATTGCTGCCCAGAGCACCGAGAGCCGGTTCCAGAGCCGTGGCCGGAGCCGCGGCCGCGGCGGCCGGCCGACCGCCCCCGAGCTCCCCACCGAGTCCGCTGCAGTCAATGATGTCCTTGGCGGAGAGCCCGCCGCCGCCGCCGCGCCCTCGCTGGGCCGCGGCCGTGGCAGCCGGTTCCCCCCTCAGGCGGGCGCTTCCCCCTTCTCCCGTTCCCGTGGCCGTTCCCGCGCCCCTGCGCCGGCCGCCCAGCCGGTACCGGAGGCCGTTCAGGCGGAGGAAGGCCGTCGCGGTCGTTTCTTCGGGTTCGGCAGCCGCGGTCGTTCCCAGCAGGACGTGACCGACACCCCCGCCGCCGCTGTCGATGAGGAGCGTCTGCCGGCGCAGACTCGCTTCCCGCCCCGTGACAGCACCACCCCGGCTCCGGAGACGGAGATTGTCACTGAGCAGCACGCTGTCACCAGCCTGTTCGCCCTCGGAGGTCTGGCCGTCGGAGCCGCCGGTGAGCAGGCGACCACGAGCGGAGGCGCCGAGCAGCTTCTGCCCGCCACCGAGCCGGCTGCCACCACCGAGGCCCTCGCTGCCGCCGGAGAGGCCGCTACAGAGACCACCCCGGAGGTCGAGGTCACCACAGAGATCGACTTCAGCCAGCTGCGCACGCGGCCCGACACGATCGTCAAGCTGACGCCGCTGCCGCCCCTGGAGGAAGTTACCGAGGCGGCGACCACGCCGGCCGCTGAGGAGACCACCACCACCGAGCAGCCGGGAGCGCGCCGGCCGCGGCCGCGCCTCTCGTTCGGCGGCGGCTTCCGTCGCCGGCCCGGCGGTTTCCGCGGACGGCAGAGCTCGGAGGAGGAGCAGAAGAAGGAAGTGACCAAGAAGCCGATCGGAGGCCGTCAGCCGGAGCTGCAGCCCGAGCAGGCAGTGGAGGCCGCAGAGGAGCCCGCGCCCGGCAGGAGGTTCGGCGGACGCCAGAGCCGCCCTCGCCTGGGTGCTGGCCGCCGTGGACCCGCCAGAGGCCGTCAGGAGCCCGCTGAGACCCAGGCCGAAGAGACTGATGCCGCTGCTGATGCTGCCCCTGCTGAGCAGGAGGCCGCCGCCCCGCCGCGCCGCCTGTCGCCCGGTGGCCGCCGTGGTCCCCGTCCCCGGTTCGGTGGTCGTTCCAGCCTGCGCGGCCGCTCCCGCCGCCCCGGACAGCCGGAGGTGGAGGAGCAGCCCGCTGAAGTCGAGCCGGAGGTCGCCGCTGAGGTCTCTGAGGAGGCCCAGGCCGAGGTTCAGACCGAGTCCCAGGCCGTGACGCAGACGGAGCAGGAGGTCCAGCCGGCCCCTGAGGCTGTCGCTGAGGAGGAGATTGCCCCGACGGACGCCCCGCAGCGGCTGGGCCGCCCGGGGCTGCGCGGCAGGGGTGGCCGCGGCCGCCGCCCGAGGCCCCGCCCCGGCGCCAGGGCCGAACCCGAGCCTGAGACCGCTGATGCCGCCGAGGAGGCCGCCCCTGAAGCCGAAGAGAAGCGGCGCGGGCCCACCGGCCGCAGAGGGTCCCGTTTCCGCCCCAAGGCCACGTTCCGCAGCCGTGGCGGACTCCGCACGCGCGGCCGCCCCTCGCGCCCCTCGGCTGTAGAGGAGCCTGAAGTGACCGAAGCGCCCGCCGCCGCCGTCGAGGAGCCTGTCGCTGAAGTCGCCATCGAGACCGCTGCCCCTGAGGCTGCCGTTGAGGCTGTCGAAGCCCCCGCCGCCGCTGAGCCGGAGACTCCCGCTGAGAGCCAGGAGCAGCCCACTGACGCCCCGGCTCCCGCCGCCGTTGAGGAGGAAGAGACTGCCGTAGCTGAGGAGCCGAGCAGGTCTTTCGGACGCACCCGCGGCCGCGCTCCCCTGAGGTCATCACGCCTTGGAGGCCGCCGGCGCCCCCGCCCAGGCAGGCGCCAGGAGGAGACGAGCACAGACGCAGAGACAGTTGAGGAGGCCCCCGCCGCTGAGGCCGCACCGGCCCCGGCGCCGGGCCGCCGTTTCGGTGGTTCCCGGCGCGGCCTGGCCTCCAGGAGGCCCGGCGGTCGGCGCGCAGAGGCGCAGGCCTCGGAGGAAGAAACGGAAGTGAACAGCATCACCGACTCGACCGCTGAGAAGGAGATCGCCAGGCCCGGCCGCGGCCGCGGACGCCTCGGTCTCGGTCGTCGTCGCCGTCCCGGCCTCGGCAGGCGCCCGTCCCTCGCCGCCGCCGCCGCCGCCGCTGCTGCTGAAGAACAGAAGAGTGAGGAGCCGGCTGAAGCTGAGACCGTCGAGGCCGCTGCCGATGCCCCCGCTGATGTTGCCACTGATGCCGTCGCTGCCGAGGTCGACGCCTCCCCCGAGGCTGAGACCCAGGTCGCGGAGGAGACTCCCGAGCCGGCGCCGGTCGCCCGGGGCCGCTCCCTGTTCGGTCGCGGTGGACGGAGGCTCGGACGAGGCCGTGTCGAGGCTGACGACGAGACGGCCGCTGCGTCTTCCCGCTCGGAGACCAGCGGAAGACCGGCTGTGGGCCGCAATCGCAGCCTCCGTCGCCGCCCCGAGCCGACCGAGGACGCCGCCCCTGCTGCGGAAGAGGAGGCCACCTCTGGCTCTCGGCGCAGCTTCCGAGGCCGCGCTGGCCGCCCTGGCCGCCGCCCGAGCACCCGTGGTTTCTTGGCCAGCCGTGCCCGCGGAGAGGCCGCTGGTGTTGTGGGATTCGCCAGCCAGGAGGGCCGCACCGACAGGAGGGCCGGACCCGCCGCCGCCGAGGCCCCCGCTGCCGCGGAGGCGGCGGTGAAGGCCGCCGAGCCGGCGGAGACAGCTGAGCCTGCTGTCGCTGACGCCGCCCCTGAGGTTGCCGAGGAGCAGCCGGCCGCCGCGGAGGAGGAGGCTCCGGCGCCGCCGGTGGCCGGCCTCCGGTTCCGACAGCGCGGAGCTGCCGGCGGCCGCCGTAACCTACCTCCCCTGCCGCGCGCCCGCAGCGTCACCCGGCCGGGCGGCCGGCGCAGCTCGCTGTTCGGCCGCCCGCCGGCGCCGGCGCCCGCTGCCGAGGAGCCGGAGGTCACCACCGTCACTGTCGCAGCCGAGGAGACGCCCGAGGAGGAGCCGGCCGCCGCCGAGGAGCCCGCCGCGCCCCAGGGTGAGCCCGAGGAGCCGCAGGTCCCACAGGAGCTGGAGCAGGAGGTTCCACAGGAGCAGGAGGAGCCCGCTCCGGCGCCGGCACGGCGTCCGTTTAGCGGCCGCCGCCGTGGGCCGACCGGGGAGCGCCGGGCCTTTATCCCTGGTCTGAGGCGGGGTAGGACCGGGGGCCGGTCAGGCGGTCGGCGGCTCGCCTCTCTATTCCAGCGGCCGGGCGCGCCCGCCGCCCCCACCCCCGTCCCAGAACAGCAGGCTGACGAGTCAGAGAGCGAGCGACAGGAGGCGCAACAGGCCATCGAGCTCTTGGTTCAGGGTGAGACCTAGCTTGGCGATCCGGGATGCTGACGCAGGTAATCGGGCTTACGGAGAATGGGCGGCAGGACGCCAGGCGCTTCAGTGCACTGACTGTTTGGGCGTGTAAATTCAAATTGAGTGTTTGAATGTGTGCAATGCTGACATATGGTGAGCAGTCGCACTGAATGTCCGTGTCCTCCCCACGCTGTGCTTCCCATGAAACGCTTTCAGCCAGGTAGCGAGCGAGACCATCCCCCGTGCATCATGCTTGTTGCCAATTTGTGACTTACTTGAGCATTATCTATGCCTATTTCGAGTCTCTGTTTCTGCACAACGTTCATCAAATGCCTACGACCCACGATGGTCGTCCTTCTCGGCAGCTTCACTGCGCTATCAGAAAACTATAAAACTTCACTGCTCTGTCTCTTTTCGCATTGGCTTTATTGGAATGCAAGTGTATTGTATGCTATGTATTTGTTATCATTGGCGGATCCATGAATGGCAAGCTGAAAGAAATTCGCTCATTTTGCTTGGTTTGGGGTAATTTTTCACCGATTGCTGACATATTTCGGCCATTTCGGCTAATCTCCTCCCCACCGTGGATCCGCCAGCATGAAAGTTGAATGTTGTAACTTGTAAATATGAATCGTATCTGTTTGTTTTCGCATATCGACTTTAAAGTCTCGCGCGTCACAGGTAGATAAGAATATATCCGTCAATGCCAATCAACAGATTCTTCCACTGCGCTCGCTGCCAACCTCCCGCCCCCTAACAAAATACCGAGATCGCCCTCATCGTTGACTACTGTTTTCCCCCTTCCATCTCCCCGCTCTCTCTCCCTCTCTGACCCTGTGCTCTCTCCACCACAGAGGAGCTGGCAGCGGTGACCGAGGCCGCCCCTGCTGCTGAGGAAGAGAGCGCCCCGGCCGAGCCCGAGACGCCCACTGAGGCACCCACTGAGGCGCCCACCGAGGAGCCCACGGAGGCGCCCGGCCCGCGGCGGCGGAACAGGATCCGCCCCCAGCGGCGGGACCGCAAGCCGCGGCCCTCGCTGTTCGAGAAGCTGCGCAGTCAGACGGCGTCCGTCTAACGCCGTGACCCAAGTGACCCGGTGACGTGAGCAGGGGACACGCTGACAACTGTCGAGGACCTCGAGGAACGCTTTGTGAGGAGCTGTGTCTGCCTATTTCAGCGGGTTTTCAAGATGCCTGCTGAGGTAGGCGCCAGCGATGATTCTCATCAACGCAGTGGTCTCCGATAGTTCACGACAGAGCTGATGTCGCCGACCTCAGATAAATCGGTGTCCCGCGCAGTGTGACGTCACACTTACGTCACAGGCGGCAGGTGGCGTTACAACCACCAACAGAGGCGCAGAACTATCGGCGCCTCCCCAATGCAGGCAATCGACAAACTATCGCCAGTGTTTCGAGCGCCAACGCGCGTGACTCCGGTGCGATTTGGATGCAGGGCTAGTCAGTGGTCTGCAACATTAGACTGAACGTTCCTAGGCCCGCGAGCCTCGGATTTCACCCGCAACGTGTTGTGAACTCTCATCGCGTCTCTTCGCGGGAAAGGCCTTCTTTTTTGTAGTTTCTACGCCCCCGCCCGCGTCTATTTAATAAAACGACGATCGACCCGCGCTAAGTTATCCAACATCGACTGCCAGGCTGATGTCATCAAAGTGACATCATCATGTTCCAGGCCCGGTCGAGTGTGTGGTACAACGTAGCTCATCATGTTGTTACGTACCGGTTTTAATCGCGACGCGCACACTGCTGGCGGTATATAGGGATAGTGCCATGATTTGTAGTGTGCGTGTGGGCGAGCGTGTGTGTGCATTGACGTTATGTGTTGGCGTGCGGGCGGGAGTGAACGATTATGAGCGCTGTGATGTGGTTTTGATTTCCATTCGCCGACAATGTTTGATATTTCAGTCGCAATGAATACACTATCTCCCGCGAAAACGGACTCTCAAAGATAATCGCAGTGTAATGTCGGTGAGTCAAGTGGGTGGCGCCAGGAACACAAGAGGAATTTCACACCGCGCGGTTTAACAGTTTCCCCGCTCTTCAAAGTGGCCAGAGATTGCAAGAACTTAAGGAGACGATTGGTATTTCACCGGTAAACCCATGGAACATCCCTGGGGAGCCCACTGGGTCAGTTTGGAAGCCTCCAGAATACCGGTTGCCGCAGAAACTTTCTTTCACCTTGGGATTCCCACCGGCTTCTGGCCGGCAGTATTTACCGACCGCAGATTAAAAATTGCACAACTCACAAAGCAGGGAAGCTCTGAAAGCTCACCTATTGAAGCTGAAAACAATCAAAATGTTTCAATGCATCAGAACGAATCCGACCTTAACAATCGAAACACGCGAGCCTGAGATACGAGCACAATTTCAGCCATGATTGCACTATTCAATTTGGCCGGTATGTCTCCCTTCCCAACTCCTATTACACAGCAGTTATCGCATCTTTCCTGATGTATTGTGATGAAAAATGACACCCGCCGCACGTTAGACCACTCGGCAAAACTGTTCACAAACGATCTGTCTCCACCAGTTTCCATCTCACTGTCCGTGTACACATTTCTCTCGTTCTGTCACAGACACTCACACGCACACGCACTCATTCACCGCTCTTCAGTGAAGTATGCACATCAGCCGCTCCCACACACAGCCAAGAGAACCAGGGGGTCTCTCGGAATGATGGAACCCTAATGAAAATTGTCCGGCCGGTAAGAGGACCGGGCTAGTACAGCCGCGAACTGGAGTTCATTAGCGTGAGCGACGGAAACTTAGAGCCTTGGGAAGTAGAGATGAAAACCAGCCTTTTCAGGTACCCAAAATTTTAATCGAAATTGGATGGATCGGCATCGTACATGTGCCTCAGAAAACATTCAGACTGCTGTTGCTGGTGGGTAGCAAACGCAGAGCTTCAGTTTCATGCTTTGACTACTCCCATCTCTGAGCAATTCATAGAGCCCTTTCGGCGGCTCAAGAATGCCGCACTTTTTTACCACTGCCAGGCCAGCAAATCAATTTCAGGCCCTTTTAGGGGTTCATTAAACCACAGCATAGATTACATCGACATGAACTGCGCTCAGTCACGTAGTGCCTTGCCTGTGTAAACCGGCCTTCAGCCGCCCCGTAGGCGGCCGCAGCAGGAAGTTTTAGTTACCGCCAGCGCCGACAGGTGTCACTAGATGGAATACACCTTGAGCGTGCGGTCCATGCTGGCCGAGGCGATGTAGGAGCCGTGCTGTCCGAACCGCACGCCGGTGGCCAGTGCCGTGTGGTCGGTGAACGTCACCAACTCCAGCCACTGCTTGCACATGTACACCCTGAGGGAGCGAGAGGGACGGCGTCAGATGAGCACGGAAACATTTTAGTCGACAGTACTCATAAGGAAGAGAAAGAGCAAACAGACGAGCGACCATGCGGTTAGTTTAACTAATCACCAGTCTTTTACCATTTACAAACCTCAGGACTCAACGATGCTCATCTGATCACAACACCTTCCTACGGGCTGGTGGTCACCCCATCACGCACGTCCGCAAACCCCAAGCGGTCCGCGTCACGTCACTTCAAACGATACGCCTGTCCTTCCCCAATGATCTCTCAGCCCCTTCCCCTTCGTACCTCCATCTTTTCCAATTTCTCACCTGACGTCGGTTCCTGCCACGGCCAGGTACGTTCCGCTCTGGTCGAAGCACAGGTCCTTCACCTCGTAACCATCGTCCAGCTGGATCGTTTTGAAGTTTTTCAGTTTGCGCAGATCCCACAGTTTGACGGAAGAGTCATCGGTCGATGTGGCCAGGTAGTAGCCGTTCTCAGAGAACGAGATGGCAGTGATAGGACCCGAGTGACCTGCGGGGGCGGGGCGGGGACGCATGTCAGCAAGGTGCGTCAATGGCTTGAGGATTCTTTCTGTGATTGAAATCAGTGCCGAGTCCCTTATTTAATTAGTACGTGATACAAAATGAGTAGCTTGAAACGAGACAAAGCCTCAGTTAATTGTACGATGCTTCACAACTTAGCACAATGAGAAATCACACACGCAGTGTCGTCCTTACTGGGGAAGTTGGCGACGTTGCTGCGCTCCTTGAGATCCCAGATTTTGATCTGCGAGCCGGAGGTGCCAGTGCCAAAGATGAGACCGTCCGGATGGAACTGAGCAGTGGTGAAGCCGCTGGAGCTGTTGTCAGCCACCTGTAGGGACGGAGGCGTGGGTGAGGGCGCGGGGAACTGGTCAGAACTGAAGGTAAGACACAGGTCACCGGTTAGTTCCAATCGCAGATGAGTGCCACTGAGTGAGAGGCTACAGTTAGCTACAGTATACTGGCTGAACTATCTGCGCTATGCAGTACGTATTACCCCGAGCCTTATCACTCATCACGAAAACTCGGCATTCTGATAACTGGACATTCCCTCCCCTTTCAGCCACTCACACTAAATCTATTCAGACAAGCATCACCCACACCAGTGGCCACCAAGTGACGCCGGAAAACTCCTCTTCCTCTGGTCTACCATCTCTGCCACTTACCTTGGTGAGCACTCGGCCGGTGCGCACGTCTGTGAAGGCCCAGTTCTCGTCGCTGGAGCAGCTGAGCACGTAGTCGCCGGTGGCGTGCAGTGACAGACCGGTCACGGGACCGTCGTGGGCGCGGATCAGCTGCACCGTCTGGGAGGTGGGCACGTTCCACACGCGGATCGTGGCGTCCGGGGAGGCGCTGAGCACCGTGTCCTGTGGAGCGGCAGGCGTTAGCAGGTCAGGTGCAGCCGCAGGTGCAGCCGCACGTGGTGATAAGCGAGGGAGGATAGTCTTCAAGACTCAACAGCAAGGCGTAGAGTAAACGGTAAGCGTAATGTATGCGGCAGTAACAATATAAATAAACGGACAGTGCTAAGACTGCCTCGTAAATATTGGGGAACTAGGAACTACATTATCTGTAAACAGAGGACAGAAATGGATCGCACTATGATTGTTTGCATATTTGGTCGTAAAATCGTTCAAATTTATTTCATTAACATCTGTTTATCGAAGACCACATTCTGACCATTCCTTGCCAAACCAAAAGCCTCCCCAAAGCCAGTTCCACTCTCGGCGACTCCCTCGTACCTCCTCCGGATGGTAGATGACCTTTGTGACCTTCTTGGTGTGACCCTTGAGGATGCAGACCACCTGTTCGGTGTCCTTGTTGAAGACGGTACAGTTGCGGTCGCTGCCGGCCGTGACAATCTTGCTGGTGTCCTCCTGGTGCACGTCCAAAGACAGGATACCCGGCACAGAGGCACTGTGCAGACCCTGTTGGTGTGAGGATAGGGTAGGGGTTAGTGAAACAAGAAAAGTCGAATGATACGGGGTAAAATATGTTTAGGGTAATATGGTGGCGACGATAAACGGCGAAATGACAGGACAGACCACGGCGCAAAGCACACGTTTAAACACGACCTTTAATTTATAGTGTTTAACGTAGCAGATGATTCTAAGCAATCCATCCAACATTATCATCCTTCCTCCATATCACCCTCTCCCCGCCACTGACCGGGTTGCTGCTGACTGTCCTGTAGCTGCGCAGGGTCTCCGGCGTCACCAGGTCCTCTGGCACCGTCTTGCCGCGCTTCTTCCGCTCCTGCGTCAGGACCGTGGCCTTGTCCTGCAGCTGCTTGATGACCTCGGCCGTCATGCCGGCCTCCGGCTGCGCCTGCTCGGGCTTGGCGGCCGTGTCGACAGCCGCCGCCGGCTGGGGTGTGTGCGCGCCCACCGCCGCCGCGGCGGCCGCCGCTGACGGCACGCCCGCCTGCGGTTTGAGCGTGGCCAGCGCCTCGCGGGCGGCAGTCACCTCCTTGGTGAGGCGCGCGATGACGCGGCAGGCGGCGTCGTGCTGGTAGAGCGCGTGACTGAGCTCCTGACGGGCGGTCTGCAGCTGCTGCCGCAGTGTGAAGCTGTGCAGCATCACGGCGTCCCACTCGTCCTGCAGCGACTTGAGGATGGCCGGGATACTGGTGGCCGACGGCGCCTTGGGCTTCACCAGCGCCGACACTGCGGAAAGGTGGGGATGCAGTTAGACCTTAGATGGGTAGCCAGCTAATATGCCTATAAGAGTCGGATGTTTTATGCTTGCTAACAAAAAGCAATCAAGGAATCACGTTAACTCATTCAAATCACGAGGACTCACCCATATTCGACTCGTCGTAACTGAAGAACAAAATAGGCCAAATATTGAAGCAGCCAAATAGACAACAATACAGCAATGGTTTTGCCTGAAAACCATTCCCTAATGACGGGCACACTACCGGCGGTTCATGCCACCAGCGACAAATGCTGTCATTGTCATCGTCAGTTACCTTTGATATCGATGAGGTCGTCTGCCGAGAGCGGTTTGTTGGCCACCGGATCGACGCCATTATCGGTGATGTATTTCTCGATGAGGCGGCGCTCGAACACGGCTCCAGACACGGGCGAGACGCACGGGTGTTCTGGCGCCTCGTTACTGACTGTGAGTGAGCATTAATGGAGTGAGAGACTGATTGAGGGAGAAAATAGGGCGGCGGGGGGGGGGGGAGGGGGCACACGCCTATGAAGGGTGTCCTAGAATCATGATGTTTCATGCCTGTAAAACATGCATGAAAAGGCAATTAATGAAAGACATTTGAGTCACACAACAATATATTAATACAGGTAATTTTTAATTACAGAACTGATGAGTTGTCATATAGGCAGTGTGGAAACACAGAAATAAAAGAAATGTTTTTGGCAGGAAGTTTTAACAGCTAGAAGTCAAATGCTATTGACAGTTGGCATTGGCATCAAATTATTATTTTTGATTAATAATATTACACATATTATTTTCTTTCCAAAATACTGATCATATCAAACAAACTACCCAGTAAACATGCCGACATCGGCCCAACGTCGGTTCAACCTCGGCCCGACATCGGCTGGACGTCGGATATGCCCGCATGTTCCGACGTCCATCCGAAGTCCAGCCGACGTCGAGCCGACGTCGGGCCGAGGTCGTTTGCCGAGGTTGACGAGATATATATCGAGGTCGTTGACGAGAGCTATATCGAGTGGCCCGACGGGGAGAGCCACGAGCTCCGCGCACCAGCGGGCAAGCTCTGCTCGAGTTACCGAGCGGAGATGGTGGCACTCCGCGAGACACTACACTACATCGGCAACCACACTGAGCATGAGGAGGACCCCATCATACTGTGTACCGACTCGCAAGCAGCTCTATCTGCCCTACGGAGTGGCCCGGCCGAGCAAAGGACGCAGCTGAACCGAGCTGTCTGGGACGCTCTGGCCCTGGTGTCCGACAATGGAGAGCGGCAGGTGCGCCTTCAATGGGTCCCGTCCCACTGCGGGCTGCCTGGGAATGAGATGGCCGACAGCCTAGCCAAGGAGGCGGCATCTCTCCCCCAAGAGCAGGTACCGGTGGACACGCGCACAGTGCATAGAGCAGCGGCGCGAGCGGCGGACGCTCGCACACGAGAGCAGCGACCCCCAGGCTGGTTCCGAACCCTGATGGGGACAACGCGCCCACCCACAGTGTCTGGCCTGGACCGTCTGACGGCTATCGACGTCCACCAGCTGAGAGCCGCACACTGGTCAGGGTCGCAACAGTACCTGCATCGCATCGGCAAGAGCCCCACACGGCAGTGCGACGCCTGCAATGAACGAGCATGCGGCGGAGCCCTCTGCCCACTCTGTAAGGAGGAAGCCGACACCCCAGATCACATTCTGTTGCGGTGCCCAGCGCAGATGGGGCTTCGGTTCCGCCTGACGGGAAGCATACACGCCCCAACCAGAGAAACTGCAAGGAGCACAAGTTACATCGCGGCCATGGCGGCCGCGCGCAGAGGGATGCTAAGCCGCGAGGCTTCGCGTCGCTAGACGCCGAGAGGACGAACAACAACAACAACAACAAGGTTGACGAGATCGTTTGTCGTTGGACCGACGGGGCCGACGTCGGCATGTTTATTGGGACAACGCGCCAAAAATATCAACCGGCGGCGGGATTCGAGCCCCCCAGTCGCCGACGTCGGCATGTTTACTGGGACAACACGCCAAAAGCATCATCCGGCGATGGGATTCGAACCACGTGTCATTTGAACGCGAGGTTAGTGCGCTAACCACTACACCACGCAGCCAGATAACGAACTTAGTTTGTTTTGTTGGGTTATGCCCTTTCGGTCTGACAAGACCATTTCAGAGCCGGAAGGATGATAGGATGGAGATATTGGTCTTCTTGGCGAGCACCCTGGGTCCAGTTCATATAGAGTCCCTGGTCCCATTGCTGTTATGTGACACTTATTGGAAAGGGTGACCCCACAATGGATTCATATAGCCACTCTTACACACCTGCACCAACGTTTCCCAAAGTGTCCCTTTGATTAGTGGCACTTTGGCAAAGTGACACTTGCCGACTGGCCTTTCTATATGAACTGGGCCCCGCCCTGGTGAGTAGCCGGGTCTGAGCCTGACCAAAGGATAGGCCGAGCAGCCCCCAAGCGCTCACCGCACCCGGCTACGGGCGAGCTCGGCTTACGGGCAATCCCAAATGGGATAAAGTTTCCCGTCCAGTTCGGATCAGGGGGTTGCGGCGTGGAGGAAGATTTGAGTTTCCTGAGGATATTTTGAATACAGGAGCTCTTGATGAAACATGAAACATGTATTTTATATTATTTTAACGGTCAAAACAGCGGCCGATGTCGGTCCGACGTCGGCCCGACGTCGGCTGGACCTCAGCAATTGATCTCGGTCCGACGTCGGCCCGACGTCGGCTGGACCTCGGCTGGACGTCGGAACATGCGGGCATATCCGACATCCAGCCGACGTCGTGCCGAGGTTGGACCGACGTCGGCATGCCGATGCCGAGTTGCCGACGTCACCCCGACGTCGGCCGACGTCGGGCCGACGTCGGCATGTTTACTGGGTAAGAGTGTGCATTCAAAGAAAAACATAAATAGTGACTGATTAACACTGGAATATAGCAACAGTGAAACAGCCAAATATCATTGGCTGTTGGACATTGGTGTTTTCATTTCCAAAAGCTCCCCATAAGCTTAACCAGCCAAGCATTACAAATTAATTAGGTACTGAAACATATCAAGTAGGCTGTTATTCACTGATATATCAGTGGTTATTTTCTTGTGCACAGCTGGTGAAATTTAATGCAAATAAGGGCAAAAATAACTGCAGCTGATCATTCTTCTGTTGGTAAGACTAGTCTAAGGAAAAAAATTGGTAGGGTAAGCTTATAGATAAATAGGTATTCTTATAGCGAGACTGCTGCCACCCATCTGTGAAAAGTCGCTAGACTAGAGATATTTACACAAATTTTACTTAACAAAGTCACTCAACAAATGGTCTTACAGGGCAAAACATATTTGATCTAACTTGAACTAACCTTACCTACTAACCTACAACCTACCAATCTACAACCTACAACTACCAATGTGCAACCAACAACAAAATTCGTGTAAATATCTCAATCTCAAGAACTAGAGTTTAACGACTTTCCACAAACAGGTGACAGCATGTGAGATGCCTGGTATAAAATGCCCAGAAATATTTCAGATGGTATAAGTAAGCCTGGCATCCCAGGAAGATGCCAGATATTGTTGTAACTAGGCTGTAGGTTTGTAGGGTAGGTTCAGTTGTAGGTAAGGTTTGGTCAGGTCAGGTTAGTTTTTTTTCTGTATATCTCTGCCATCCCAATCTGCCATCAACCTGGGATGCCAGGCTTACTAATACCTTTCTATTATACTTATATCTTTCTATTATACCTTTCAGACTTCAATCAAACGTGCTAAGGGATGGACGTGGACAATAGGCATAAATTACGACATAATGATGCAATTTAAATATAAAATATGGAGGGTAAAATAAATGATAAATAAAATACGCGAAAAATTACATGAAGCCGATCAAAATATCACTTTAAAATCGAATTACCCAAATCAATCAGCATATCAATATTCTATGCTGAAACAAAAAGAGACAATCATGACGCAGAGGAATCCGTATTTATTCTCGCGAAAACATGACGATATAATTTACCAATTACTGGATAGAATATATTGAAATATGCACTTACTTGCGCACACAAAAGCCATTACGCACAACCAGAAATATCAAATAATTAATCGATTTTAACGCAAATACCCGGCAGAAACACGCGCTACCTGCCGTCGCAGCTTCTGCAACATGCTTCTGAATAAGAATCTTAAATAAAAATATAGCTTTCAAAAATGACGTCATCAAATCTTACGCCTGATGCGTTCATTCGCTGATATTCTTCTTTTATCGCATTCGATTGGTCGCTTACCATGACGTCATAAAAACGCACATGAATATAAAATGACAAGCAAAAGGCGCTTCAATTGTAAAAATTGTAAATGTGTAAGGTAAACACGTGTTTTTGGTGTTTGTCATGTTGTGGTCAATATATAATGTTATGGGTGTGTCAGATTGTGTTTTCTGATAATGAAATGACACATTTATTATATGCTGATCACAAATCACTAAAAGATGCCTTGATTCAATGGCATAGCTTTGAACCTGATCAGTCTAGGAGGACTAGTACAGTGTCTTTGAGCTATTTTGTTCTGAGCTCAAACTTGATTCTGATTTTGACTGCTAAATGTTTTCACTATTCTAATTTCAGACAATGGATGAGCCATATCCAACTGATGACCTACCAGCAAAGGATATTGATATCTCAGTCTGTGATGGATTGGATGGATCCATCCTTGCAGCAGTCAATCCAACTGAACCAGCTAAGCAGGAGGGGCTGGAACCAATGGCAGTGGACATTATCACTGGCAATCCTGTACAAAGTAAAATGCTGATGGCTGCTAATGAAACCAGCAGCCAGGCCACAGGTTCTGCTCAGAATGCGGGTGATCCTGTATGCGAGCCATCTGATCCTGTTTTGGAATACCCTGAGCCACCCACTGAGGCTGCTGATCTGTCTCTGGAGAATGGAGAGGCTGTACCAGAGGTGACAGGCGACAGCACAGTGTCCCAGCAGCCTGAGGGCATGGTCACAGACAGGGGTTCCCTCAGCTACACTGGCGAGCCACAGCTCCTCACCACTGTGACTGCACCATTCTCGGCCAGCAACTTCACCAAGGGATGCAAATGGTGAGCCCAGAGGACTACCAGTCTCACTTTTCATCTTGTGTAAAAGAAGAGCCCTTTCAAAGGAACAAGGGACTCCTCAGCTTGGGGTTTCAGATTTGATTAAAGCTTAGCATCAGCAATATTTAATCATAGGTCTGGTAGCTGCCACTTGTAGGCTGGGTGCTTATTCACTTTATCACCACTCACCAGAGTAAATCCCACCGTTCAATGCACACATGACTATCCCAGTAACCTTTCTCACCAAAGACCTCTTTCCTCTCAGGTCACCTGACGGCACATGTCTGCTGGTGTGCAGCGAGGACGGCCGTCTGCGGGTGCTGAACCTCCCAGAGTCGCTGTACAGCTCCGCGGCCACCGGCGCCGCGCCCGAGACGCCCCTGTCGTCGCTTCAGGTGGCGCTCCAGTCGCGAGAGGGGGAGCTCATCTACGACTATACGTGGTTCCCGCTGATGCGGAGCGACGACCCTGCCACCTGCTGGTGAGATGGCTTTGTGTGCTAAATATGAGGGAGTTTTTTTTGTGGTTTTGTGCCAGGGAGGACGATGGATATTCGGATCAGGCATCGAGACTCGTATCTTGACACTTTATCAGCATAACCTGCATTCACCATTGAAATTGCATAAAAGGTCCACTGTTTCGGCCGTGCCGTTATGTCTCAGTTCAATGTTTACCTATGAAATACAAAGTCGCCTCTTCCCGCAGCTACGCATCCACGAGTCGGGCTCATCCGATACACCTGTTTGACGCCTTTGACGGCGGGCTGCGCTGCTCCTACCGTGCCTACAACAGGTGAGAATAGTAAAGCCAGCAATACCAGCAGAACGGTTATTTGAAAGTGTCACCATGTTTCTCTACTGAATAATTTTTCTTTCTAGCGTTGTCATGACGTGAAATTCAATATGTTATCTCGTATTCTACGGCTCGAATAAGACATCCCACAACCTGCTGCTTCATCAGGCGCAACGGTTCGCCAGCTTCCTCATCGTAATCACACTGTGGTGGTAGACCCTGACGAACTCCCTCCCCTTAGCGTGGACGAGGTGGCCGCGGCGTACAGCGTGGCCTTCGACCCGTGTGGTGAGCGGCTCTTCGCCGGCCTGGACGGCTGTGTCAGCGTGTTTGACGTCAACCGGCCCGGGAGACAGGTGGAGACGCGGAAAATGAAAGGTGCGTAGAGTTAGAAGATTTATGGCGCTGTAATATTCGTGTTCCGTACCTATTATGAAGCGGTTACAATCAACAATGAATGCGTATTAGTTTGATGTCCTGAAAACATGGATTATGCTTCTGCACTTGACAAGTGCCAGCGAATAGTCGCTATTTTTTGTTTCACATTAGGAAGTCGAATAATAATGCTAATTTATTTCGTTGGCTGCACCCAAGAACGAAAACTCGGAAGTCGGAACACCTTGCCATTTTTTCCACTTCGAATAAGTCTTGCTAATGTAAGTTGTAACATTTTATGTCATTAGCTTGTCATTCATAAAAAAACACCGGGTGGTCCTAAATATCAGATATATTTATGGCAGCGAAATATCTTACCCATCCCGCTCTGCTATGTCCACAGACAAGCAGAGTCTGACCTCCCAGCCGGGCCTGGTCTCCTGCATACGTTTCTGCGCCGCCGCGCCGGACGTGTACGCCACCGGCTCCTATCTCCGCTCTATCGGCCTGTACGGCACGGAGGACGGCGCGCCGCTGTGCGTGCTCCAGGGACAGACGGGCGGCGTCACCCACCTCCAGTTCAGCCCGGACGGCCGGCGACTCTACTCGGGGGGACGAAAAGACCCGGAAGTACTCTGCTGGGACCTGCGGAACCTGGGGAGGATTCTGTTCTCCATGCAGAGAAATGTGACGACGAACCAGCGGGTGTATTTTGACACCGACTGGAGCGGGAGGTATCTGTTCAGTGGTGAGTGTGACTGTGGGTGAGGCGGTGGGGAGGAGAGGGGGAGATTGTTAGGGAGGCGACGAGAGTCTGTGCTACTGAATGTGTAGTCAGTCGTGTGTCTGATTCTATTGGATAGACACGAAAATGACTTTCGAGCTTCAACGTCAAGCGCTGCGATCTTTGTTTCGACTGCGTATTGCTGATAAAAGCCGCATTCCAGTTGTCAGTTCACTATCAATGTCGCTGCCTAGTTTTTTCGTAATGTTCCTTACGTGTAAAATCGTAACGTCATTGCGGAACACCATATACAGACCCTTCTACTTCCCGGTATTTCCGTTCATTTTTTTTTTTCTTATTATCCCTTACTGAAGTCCAGCTTTTCGGTCCGGCAGGCGACTGTGACGGCTGTGTCCAGGTGTGGGACACCATGGACGACACGGCCTCTGACCTCAGCGAAACACTCCTGTTGCCCAGCATCCGCAAGTTCGGGGCGCACCGGGATTGCTGCAACGGAGTCAGGTTAGTACGCTGCAGAGACCACCGTGCGAATGTCTCATGAAACCCGAGTATGTGAACGAGATTCTTTAGTAAAAAAGGAAATGAAAAGAAGTGAAATAAAATTGTGATTTTTGTGAACATATTTTTTTTTTGTCAAGTTCAAAAGCAAGTTTAACCGTGTGTGCTATGTGGTTTGTGCTTGTCGCCATCTAAGCAGCAGTCGCCTTTCTCTCTTACACTTCATCTAACCCTCATTTTGCCCTGTTTTCAGCGTGCACCCGTGGCTGCCGGTCCTGGCCACCTCCTCCGGCCAGCGGCACCTGTCCGATCTGCTGGACTCCAGTGACGACGAGGAGGAGGAGGAGGACGGTGATCCGCCCCACCGCCGTCAGGAGAGCTATGTCAAACTGTGGTGGGTAGGGGAGTGATGGACCGAGAGATCCCTCAATATGTGCTAACTTATGGACTGATCGTGCCGTCAATATGTAGTGGCTGAGGTACTGACAGCACCTCCATCAAGTGTGTGAAGAACGGGAATTTGCATACTTCCCTTTCTCACCGGCTCAAGGAACCTTGGCAAATTTTGTCACATCAACGCAAAATGAAGGCCGTCATTCAGTCAGCATCAACAACACACCCGGCCGGAGTAACACTTGTGGACACGAGGTCCCGGGGCTGCACCAGCTACGACAGCGAGCTGTCCGGCGTGAGGCGGCGCAGGAGCTGGCGGCCTTCAAGGTACTCTGGAGTGGACAGCACAGGTCATTGGCTCTGTGTGAGCTTATTATGTGTTGGGTCGGCGCCATTTCCGTTTTCGCAACTTGCGACTTGTGAGACGCGGTAGTAGCAGTCGTACTGCTGTCGTCTGGAGCTGCCGGGTGTCTCGAACCAGCGCTGTTGACGTAGGGCGTCGAGGTCGCGCTGTTCATTTGACGCGGGTAGTCCTTTGGAATAATGTTTAACCGGCGGGTGGTCCTCCATGACATCAGCAGACCCGTGACGCGCGGAAGAATGTGTATGTCGTCATCAACCGTGACGTCACCCAGGGTGATACGAACGGGAAGAACGCCGATAGACTTGACGGTGGCTCCGTCAGCTGCTTTCGGGTGTTCGTTGGGCGGTAGAAGGTTCTCAGGGAACTCATTCATGTCGTCCAGGAACTGGATACCTCCAACACTGATGTCCGCTCCGGTGTCGGGCAGCGCGTCCACATCAGCAGAGTAGTACGCCTCTACGCGTACCCGCACCCTCGGGGCACCCTGTACCGATGCAGACGCGATGATAGCCGATGTGCTGGGGCTCCGGCGGTCCACGTGATTCGCCGTTTCACCATCCCGCCGGAAACGGACTCGGCCGTACCCGTCTGGAGACTGCCGTTGGCGACTACGAGAGGCGCGACGATCCCCTGTCGTTGCACGGTGCCGATCGCGGGGAGATGGTGACCGGTACACCTCTCGGGGCGGCGACGACATGTGCCGACCTCTCGGAGACTGAGGCCGGTCTCGCGGCGGAGATGACAGGTACCGATCACGGAGCGGTGGGGACCGATACCGGTCCCGGGGCGGCGGGGATCGGTACCGTCCGTACGACCCCTCGCGGCTCCGCCGGCCGTCGGTCCTCGACCGGCACACAGCTGCGAAGTGGTCCGGTCCCCGGCAGGCCCGACACCGCAGCCCGCGGGCGGGGCACTGCTGGCCGGGTCGGTGCGTCCGCCGACCGCAGCCAGTGCAGGCGGCCGGACCGCCACCGGTCCGGGGCGACCACACCTGCAGGGCCGACGGGCCGTCCGCAGTGCCGCCGTGCAGCTCCCGTGCGTCGCGAGATGCCGCCTCCTGCGCCCTGCAAACAGTAACAGTGGCCGACAGAGACAGGTCCGGTGTTGCACACAGACATCGAACGGTCTCTGCAGACCTCAGACCCATAATGATTCTATCCCTTATAAGCGAATCGCGACATTCAGTGCAAAAATTGCAGCTGCGGGCGAGTTCTCTAAGGGACGTTAAAAAGTCATCAAAGGATTCGCCCTGTTCCTGTACCCGTTCGTTGAACTTTTTGCGCTCAACGACCTCATTGATTTGGCCGTTCGCGTATTTCTCTAGAGCCTCGATGGACTTTCTCACGTCAGTACGATCGGGTCCACTTAGCTCCAGGTTCCGAAGCAATCTGATTGTGTCGTCCGTGAGGCAGTCTCGGAGAGCGGCTATCTGGATGCGGGGCTCTGCCCGCTCCAGACCAGACAACAGCACATAATCTTCCCATCGCTCTCGCCAGACGTGAAATAACTCGCCTCGGTCGCTGGCGATGTCCAGCCTGTCCGGTCGTGCGTGCCGGCCGGCCCACGTCGGGCCAGCTCCTGCAGCTGGAGCCACGACACCACTCCGCGAAACGTCCACAGTCTCACCGTTATGAGACATCGCCGTCACTCGTCGGTTCCGCAACACTTATCACTTAACACCGCGGTTCACTACCCTGTCGGCTGCGCCATGTGAGACGCGGTAGTAACGTTCCGGCGTGTATTGGTGCTCCGCTCCAACTCACCACCAAGGGACCAGGAACCCAGCCGGCCGGCCGACTGCCGGAGGGCAGGGCACGGCAGTGGCGTCTCCAGGGACTCAACTCGGGCACACACCGGCACACCACGCACAATGGAGGCGGGGACACCAGCACACGACTTGACGCAGGACCCACAACTCATATTGTGCCTGCTGGAGTTCCTACGTGAGGATCTGTTATAGGTGCAGCGGAAACAACCGCACTCAAGGCAGGGACATGACGGCTTCCCAGGCGGCCAAACTGGCCCTGGACGACGACTTCAAGGGTACAATCGTTCCCTTACAATATGGGACCAGTACAAGTCCACGCTGCGCTGCATCAGCTGCGGGAACCACTCGGCGAAGTTCGAGGCGTTTTCACTCCTCTCCGTGCCGATGCCAGCCAGGTCCAGTCAGTGTTCGCTTCATGAGTGCATCCAGCTTCTTGTGGAGGGCGACACAATCAGCGGCTGGACTTGCCCGGAATGCCCTAAGCAGCGAAGGGGGCACCAAGCCGCTGGGCATCTGGCGTCTCCCACCAGTACTGATCATATTCCACGTATGTACATACAGGGCTTTTACTACGATGTCGCTTGAAGGAAGAAGCGGTGTAACGTCCAGTTTCCTATAGAAAATATGGTCAGTGTCGACTGGACTGATATGAAAATATGGACGGCACCGTTGTTTGTGTTCCTCAGAGGAAAAGGCTGTGATATCACTTAGCCTCATTTTGTATTTCTCTGGTCACGATTGGTGGTTGTGTAATTTGTCTGAAACAATTATGATGAAATCGTATGTTGAATGTCTACACTTTGTATGGTTTTTAATGCATCAGAGTCGATTGTCGTACGTCAAATCGCGTGTGATTATCTGCCAGTACCTATAGCACAACAGCGAGCTACTCTTAACGTCACTTCCCACATTGCGACTTCAGATAGCCAGAACACACGTCTGATCTCTTACCGTATATTTGACACGACTTTCAAATAGACATGACCGGACACCACACGTCGCATCTCTCGGCGTTGGCGACCAGCGTCCGAGGCCAGTATTTTCCATATACAATCACCGCTGACAGGTGAACATTTTGTCTCTCGGCTCCGTTCCTACACTCGCTGTGTAACAATCCGGCCAAATCCAGCCACAGCCGCCGTTATTGGATACGGCTCTGAACAGAGCGGTACCGTGTAATACGGTAGAAATACAGTGATTGCACAAATATAACCAGGGTGTGAGGAAATCCACGCTACACTGCATCACAAAACCTTCCGGTCTGCAGCTTTCTAATGTGCAAGTGGCTGCTAGAGAGACCTCGAGCACAATCTCAGCCACTGAGCACAACAGCCAGCGCGATAGGTGAAAGAGTTGACGAAATACGGTACTCTAACCTGTTCCCTCCCTTCATCAGGCTACCGGCAGTGGGTACAGGCACTTTCCGGCACAGAACTTACACAGCACACCGCGCAGTCCTATGCCAAACTCAGCAAGCTCAAACGATGAATACTTCCCTCGCAGCGGCTCTGCTCGCCACACACCCCAACAGCTATGCCATACAATACCCTTCTTTCGAAGCTCCAACCATTGCGACTCTGATCAACAGGAATGTGTAGAAAAAGGAACGCGTTATTACAACGGCAAGCTCTGAATGAACTATTACTACGAATCTGCATCAAACATTGCATTGAAGAAACATCAAGAAGTGGCAAGAGGATAAACGAGTAAACATTGCATTTGTAACGCTGCCACAGCTCATTGCTAGGGAATGATATACATATTATAATTGAATCCAGCATATTATTTTGCAGCAACGCATATCCCTTGCATTTAGAATGACCAGGCGTGCTCAACCCGCGGCTATCATATTCCATTTTATTTCGAATCTCCGGGTTGTTTGTTGGCACCCATAAAAACGTAGACAGTATGAATTTTGCGCGAACGATCCAACACCTAAGGCTGCTGTCCAACGGTTAAAACCTCTTTGTTAAAACGTGTTGATAAACATGCCTCGGGTCAAGATTGAAGCGCTAAGCCAGAACGAAGAACCTATACAGCGATACGCGACGAAAAAGAATAAACTCAAGTACACAGGCAATTAACTAAAAGTCCCGGATGAACAGCATTTTGCTAAGAACAAGTTCAATATTCTAATACAAACAGAGCATAATATGAACACAAATGAGTCAAGTCATCTACAATCTTGCATTGTTTATCGAGCTCTGAAACATGACATTCAAGTCATTCATTAGCTGACATTCCGATTGTTGCGGGTATCGGCATCCGCATAAAACTCCGTCCACAACCCTGTAAACCGTGATCGATCCTCGCATATCTACCTATTTCCGCCAGCGTCTCCGGTAGACATTGGGCACTTTCCACGTCCAGGCAAGTCGGACAACTGTTCAGCTCGGTTCTCCCACCTCGGCGTTGTGCACTGACGTTGAGCGTCCCGGGAGGACCTCAGAGGTTACTGCGGGACAGCATCAGCTGCTGCATGCCGTCCAGGCTGGAGGCCACCGAGTCGTAGAACTTGTTGACGTCGCACTCCTGGCTGCTCACGAAGCCCGAGATGTTGATGTTGAGCCTAGAGTAGACGAGACGATTTCAGATGAAAAGACAATCCACACCAATGAAATCGACTGAACTTACAAATCGAAACGGAAGTTTTCCGGTTGATGCGTATCTATTCTGCCCTTCTCCTAATAAAAGCGACATGTACATCAAGTGACCGACCCTCTGGCAGATTCCATATCCACGGAATGCCACGAATGTCACAACCATTTCCCCAGCTCCTTAGCACGCATCTCTCCACCTCCCTGACCCATCCCTCCACCTTTCCACCTCCCCACCCTCTTTGTCTCACCGGTCCGGCTCGATCGAGTAGAAGCAGCCGTAGCCGTCCCGTACATTGGCCCACCTCACTACCCAGTACCCAGTACCCAGTCCCTCTATATTCCCCGCCTCTCCCAGTTTCCCTCATCTCACCGGTCCGGCTCGATCGAGTAGAAGCAGCCGTAGCCGTCCCGTACCATGGCGGCCGTCACACCGAAACACGGCGTGTAGCCAGTGGTGCTGGTTGAGAGCACAAAGTTGCCGCTGCCGCCGCTGCAAGCAAGCGAGTGGTGGGCTCAATAACGAACAGGTCATGACGATATGGGGTTTGAATATGGAACTTCAGATCTTGTGGTAAAAAGCTAAAATATGACCTTTGCATTTAACCATGCACACCTGGGCTGCAGTCCACTTCAATATTGAATACAGGTCACGATATTACCATAAATGTTAACGATACAATACTTTTCATTAGGTACAAAAAGCTGGCCGCATTATACGTAACACTCATCTCCCTCCCGTTCATCACATCCTACACCTCCCACATCGCCCACCTCTTCTTCCACATGGGGTCTGTGAAGATGTCCGGCGTGGGCAGGCCGGCCTCCCCGGCCAGAATCTGCAGCCCCATCAGGTGTCTGTCACAGTCGTGTCCGTCCGAGGCCTGCTTAGCCAGGTCGGCGTGCCGGTCCACGGCGGCACGCAGCAGACGACGACGGTCCGCCGCCTGGGGAAGACGGGTGGAAGGTGTCCGGCTTAATATGCCTAGTGGGAGCATTGAGAAAGAAGCTGGGACATGACACAGGGTGGGTGAGAATGGCATGATCCGGTGCCTGTGATATCATTATGCAATTTAAAACGCTAAAAACTCCACTCCTTAAAACTCCTCCTGGAAAGTTCCTCATTCACAAGACTTAAAAGATTCTTGGCAGGCGTTGCATTTCTTCCAGTCAACTCACCAACACTCAAATCACGCCTCGCCCTCCCCCCCAGGCGCGTAACCACGAGTTTGAAGTTACTTGGGACCACATGGAGGGCCGCGAAGACCAAATATTATATTTCAGGATCAGCCTTGGTCCGAGTGGGGTGGGGGGGGGGCAGAGGGTGGGTGGGGGGGGGGCGTTTTTAGCCACACCTGCCAGTTTTTTTTTTTTTTTGTTGGGCGTGTAAGGAAAGCCGCGGCGCGCACCGTCGCGAAACTTAGTAGGTATAGCCTATGATACCTCAATTTCGCATCGTGTGTGAAAATTTCGACCGCCGGTCACCTATAAGGTGAGGTCACCAGGTCAAGTAAAGTAGCCATGCCTCTAGAAAACTTTGTGACTGTCATTCCTACAGTTTACATCCCAGAAGTTTGAAACTCAAACTTTTGCATGAGGAAATGAACAAATCAGTATGAACAATCGTCTCAAAATTTTCACATCGGTGACCTAATGTCAGGTCAATTTTGAGACCTCTTCGTTATAAGTCATTGGGAAAAATTGAAATGCTCTTCTTTTGGCCGAAAACACATTCAAACACCGTGACACAGGTAAACACTGAACCGGAAAATTGCCCCTTGTGACCCCTTCTATGCCCCTGAGGTCATCTCCAGGTCATGAAACATCTGCAACAGTTTTTAATTATAACTTTAGGTAGAAACATGCTAGAGCCCTTAAAACACCATGAATGGGTTCAGCTCAACAACACCAATCGAATGACATGCAACATGACCTTTTCCGTGACCTTGACCAGGGGTCAAATTTTCATGTTGACCTTTTCAGGTAAATTTATAATTCATTCGACGCGTCTCGACGTGACAAACGCGATGCCGGTAAAATCAGCGTCATACAAGTTTTGAGTCAAAAGTTATGATCCAAAAACCTTTTCCGCAAAAACGCCAACCTGGAAGCTAAACCGTTGACCTTAGGTCAAATCTGAGAACATTAATCAGAAAGGCATTCAAAAGAGCTATCGAATGCGCTTTCCCGCAGCAATGCAGCTCTATCGGTTCCTGACTTATGCGCCGATTTGTGAAAAGTTGTCAAAATTGGCAACAAACGTTCGTGAAAATTTTACCTTTGGTGACCTCCAGTGACCTCATCGCTGAGCCGATTAAAATTGACAGAAGCAATTCTGAAAGACACTGTAGCGAGCTATATGTTGCCTTTTACCGCGTCTTTCTAGCTTGCTTACTTTCCGAGATAATCTGGTGCGTCCAAAAAGCCCCCCCTCCCCCCCTCCCCCCACCATGGCGAAGTTGGCCGAGAGGCCCACCCGGGCGCTGGCTAAACAAAATATCCATAGTTTTGTCTTTTTTACTACCTACATATTACTCTTCACGTCGATTTAGAGACAATAGTTGGCAGCAAATTAAGGAGGTCTTCGGTTTTACTGGGGACGGTCCCCAGTAACCTAAAAGTTACTGGGGACCGGTCCCCAGTGTCCCCAGTGGTGGTTACGCGCCTGCTCCCCCCCCCCACCCCTACACTCTCTCCCTCCCTCCCATGTAACCGTCCTTCTCCCTAACCAGCGCGTCACTCACCACAGCCGAGTCGGAGGTCATGGCCCGGCACCAGGCCAGCGCCTCGGGCGTACAGGAGCGGACCGTCTCTGTGCGCGCCTTGTAGAAGCGGCGGGTGGCAGCCGTCTCGTAGGTCGGTGCCGCGCTGAGGGGGCGGAGGGGAGGCGGGTTAGACGCGAATGTCTTTAGGGTACATAATTCTGAAGTGACTAGAGAGTAGGGCTACTTGAGATTGCTAGCTGAGTTGGGTGGCATCAGGCACATTGGTTGCCCATACCAAGTTGAAGTTCTGATTAGTTCTGAATCCATATGACACGTCAGTGCTTGTATAAAAAAGCACTGGCAACAGTATAATTCTCAACATTAAAAATGCTTCCTATCAACTTCACGTCCTCTCCTCTCCTCCCCCTCTCCTAGCCTCCACTCTCCCTTCCTCTTACCGTCCGTGCAGACTCCAGTAGGCCAGCTGCAGCGCCATCTGTATAAAGGCGTCCGGGTGGAATCCCTCCGTCTGGATCCACAGCTTCCCGTACCGGCCGTACCGACGACTGATGATAATCACGTCGTTCAGCTGAGGCAGAGGACGGAACAGGTCATAGGGGCAGATGTGATGAGAATTGAGAAGGTGGGGTAAGGGTCAGCCGGCTATCAAAAGATGATGGTAGCAGGTAGCAATATCATTTGGCTATTTTGAAAGCTTGCCAGTTGGTTATTTTGAAGAGCATGGCTTCACTCTGACGATATAAAAAGACCGACAACATTCCCTTCCTCCCAGTTCCCAGTCAACAACAAGATATGGACTGCCTTCCGGCTTCGCCCCCTCCCCTTTCACTCATCAAAACCACGCCGACTCTCAAGACAGGCTCCCGCTCTCACATGCTCTTCCCTCCCAAAATACCACCCCCTTTCCTCCCTCCTCTCTCCTCACTCACCAGCGGCCGGCTGATGTCCCGCGCCACCAGAATGTCCCTCCTGATGCGCTCGTCCACGGTGAAGCGCAGCTCGCGCGGCTGACAGAGGTGCTCGCGGACGGGCGCCACCAGCCGTCCGTAGCGGTTAAAGTCGAGCTCCTGCAGGTGACTGAACCAGCCCTGGGTGACCAGCGTCATGGCGTCCATCGGAGAGTGCTGAGGGAGAGAGAAAGGGGAGGCAAGAGTCAGGGATGGGAGTGATGGAGGGGGGGGGGGGGTACAGCCCAGATACTAGAAAAAGACAGAATCGAACGATCGGCACAAGTCGGACGTTTAAGTCAGCCTTACTTACGGGACATTCGAACATGAATTCATCAGATTCGCATAACTCTCAAAGGAAAAAGCACAATAAAATTACAGAGCAACAACACAACCATAACGATAACTGTGGTAACTCTAACACGAACCGTTCCCGATTAAACCAGCCCACCTCATTCAAAACACCACTCCACTTCTTTGAATTCCTCACTGAATCACAACCCACCATCCGCCCGTCTCTCACCCCCATTAACATCTAGGTAACCCCCTGACTCATCACTCACATCACAGTAGTTTCCGCCATAGCCGTCCGTGTAGGCCACCGCGGTCAGACTCTTGTCGGCCCAGCGACTGGATCCGTCGCCGCAGAGGTTCAGACGGAGCGTGCGGTCTCGGTTCAGACCCGGTACCGACTCGAGAGAGGCGTGGCAGACGGCCGACTCGACCACCTCCAGGGAGGCAGCGTTCTCCGGGCTCAGACTGCGCAGGTACTCGCGATTCTGGGGGCGGGCGGGGAAGGGGAAGGTGGAAATATCCTAGTTAGATGCTGAAGGTTGAATGAAAAGTCGAGCACTGCATAATCTAGTCGAAAGACGTGTGCCATAAACCACATCTCTGAACATATCAAGCACCTTGAGATGCTCCTTCAGCGATATCGACGCAACAGTTCCTGCTCCTGAAGTTTGTAATCAACAATATAAATATCCCCCACAAAAATACTGCTTGTTTTGGACGTCTCAAAATACGATTTAAGCCCGAAATGTCTACTCCTTTCTTACGACTCTCACACTGAGCCTGGGTCTGGGGCCTGTCTATCGCCCACTCGCTACCCCTATCCTCACTCCTCAGTCTGTCCGTTTCCACCCACCTCCGCCCATCTGGTCCTGTTGTCCATGGTGAGGGCGGCCAGTCCGGGCCCCGGCTCGGCGGCGGCCATCTCCTTCACACGCTCCAGGATCGTCTGATACTCCTCAATGGTGAGCGGACGCTCCGTCTCCGGCTCCAGCAGGGGAGAGGTGTACAGTCGGCCGTTACAGAGAATTACCAGGTGGGTCGGGGTGCAGCCCTCAGACTCTGTAACAGAGGGACACAGCCGGCCGTTACAGACACAGGATTACCAGGTGGGTCGGGGTGCAGCCCTCATACTCTGAACAGAGGGACACATAATCAGCCCTCAGACTTTGTAACAAGGGTACAAAGCTGGCCGTTACAGACAATTACAAGGTGGGTCGAGAATCGAGATGCAGCCCTCAGACTATGTTCAAGACGGATAACCACTACATCTTAGGAATGGGGAAAGTATAAACCTAGTCCACAACCGGCGAAATCTAAGCCTTATTCAATGCCAAGTTCTAGTATCCCTTACACAGCCCCCTCGGTTCCAACCCTGTATATAAGTGACCAGAGTTAACCAGCCATCCCCGGCATCCCCCCCCCCTATTCCACCACACTAACCGGTCTGAAACATGGCCCGGATGGCGTCCTTGTGCTCGCCCGGCAGGCGGGTGGTGCTCAGCAGTCGGCGCCATTGGTGCATGCTCAGCGCCGTGCCGTCCCGTGAGCGGTGCGGGGCCAGTCGCTCCCGGCGCAGCAGACACCAGAACGAGGCGACGCCGTACAAGTACCGCGCCAGGTACTGGGGAGGGGAGCGCGCAGAGGTCAGAGGTGGCCGAGCGGGGCGGGACTGGATTAATACAAATCACAGACGGTATTCACACAACTTCATCTATAACCCGATTGTGCAAGATTCATGCAACGATTTGTGACGAAACCATCTCACTACGTCAATATGCCGTAACACAGTAAAGCTGTGTAAATTCAACCGCAATCAATTATAAATAGTCCTGACCATGTTTCATAATAGGTATCACAACAAGCACTGCTTCCCTCCGAGTGTTGATTGCTGAGTCTAACCCGGGCCTCGTTATTTTTAGAGAATCCAGGCGGCCATTGGCCATACGTAAAGGGAAAAACTGGATCCATCTTTCATCACCCAACTTACATACTATACTACGATAAAAACACCACTGCGAGACCGGACGTCTCATACCCAGAATAACGCCATTTATACGGTGACCGTCGCTGACCGACCTGACATTGTGTGCCCTCTCCGGGAGGCCACAGCGTCTCGGAGAGCGTGAAGGGTCCGGCGAACGCCAGCGATGGCGCGATGGGCTCCCGCTGATACAGGTACGCGTAGTCCAGCCACCAGTGTTGCAGCTGTGGACGGGCGAATGGAGTGAGTAAACGGTCACATGGGGAGAGCGGAGATGGAGGGAGAGCCAGGGAAGAACGAGATGGACTGCGTTTGCTTCTTTCTCAAATGTTCAAGTAAATGGGGAGAGCGGAGATGGAGGGAGAGCTAGGGAAGAACGAGATGGACTGCGTTTGCTTCTTCCTTAAATATTTAAGCATGTTCGTTTCTCTCTCACATAGTCTCCCGCGTCGTAATTTCTCTCACAATATAGTTCCGTTCCTCCCTTACCCAGTTTCTCGTACGTGTGTTTGTTCCTTCCTTACCCAGTTCCGTGTGTGTCTGTTCTCTATTTACCCAGTTCCGTGTGTGTCTGTTCTCTGTTTACCCAGTTGCGTGTGTGTCTGTTCCTTCCTTACCCAGTTCCGTGTGTGTTTGTTCCTCTCGAGCAGCTGGTCGTGCAGCTGACGACCGATTCCCTTCTCGAACTGTTCCACGATGCGGCGCGTGTTCTCATACTCGCGACTGCTGGCCACCGGGTACACTGACTGGAGGTACCTGTCACAAACAAACGAGATACAATATGGTCCAGTGACGGGCCATAGTTCAACAGTTCACCGGACTTCAATCATTTCAAATCAGTAAACAAAAACAAAGTTATATGTTCTAATTACAACAACTGCCTATCCAGAAAGCCTTTAGGCGCAAAGCAATGCAGATTTCAAGCCACTCGCAGTTCCTCGGAGCTTCTGAAACCGTTCCCCACGTGTCCTTCAATGTCACGCTATGTCTGTCATATCAGACATATCACAGGACGACCGGGATGGAAACATAGACAGTACCGCTCAAGAGTCAAGGCATTTGGCAGATCTTATCGAAAAGTTACACACAACACAGCAAACTTGAAGCAAGTAGCAGCAGAGACAAATGTGAGACGTTCTGCAAGACAAAAACAATGCGTACGACGAACACTCAAATCATCGATTTCACTGAGTGCTAAGAAGAACAATGCGAGCCAAGAAATGTAAGGCAAGCATCAGGAAAATTTTGCTGTATCACACAGTGCGTCGCCTCACTCACTTGTCTAGCGTCTGGCGCAGGTTGGGTATCGGCAGGCTGGGCAGGTGGTCGTCGTGCTGAAAGGTCCGCTCTGTCTCCGAGACGAACGTCTTCTCGGCAAGACGCTCCTGCGGCTTCATGGCGTCCTCCGAGTGGCCGCACCAGGTCTGACGTAACAAGGGGTACTGTGTTACACTGTGGCCGTAGCAGGTGTGACGTAGGAAGGGGTACTGTCAGACAGAGAAGCCATACCAGGTGTGACGTAGGAAGGGGTACTGGCAGACCGAGTGGCCGTACCAGATCTGACGTAACAAGGGGTACTGTGTTACACTGTGGCCGTAACAGGTGTGACGTAGGAAGGGGTATTGAGTTAGACCGTACCACGTCTGAAGTAGGAAGGAGCAGGCAGAACAGTGCAAACATTGCATATTATAAAAAATGCCTTATTTAGGTCACAATTTTGAACATACGTAAATATGGTTATCCAACACACATAAAAACGATCAGCCCAGGCTGGGCCTGAAACGCTGGGTGCATCATTAGACATGCCAGAGACTTTGGTACAATAGCCCTCACTCGACGTTAGACATGCCGACACTCTAAACCTGGACCCAACGTTTCAGCGGTGTTAGTCACTTTAGAAAACATTAACTCAACCAGACTGCGGTTGTTGGGTTTCCTCCACCCGCCAGGAAATGCATACGTCAGCAGACAGGGAGTCATGCGATGATTGAAATGATGGATCGTAACAAAGCGGAAGGATAAGTAGATGAGTGTCAAGCTTGTTGCTATGCCGACGTTAAAGGGCTTCAAAAAGTCGAGGCCACCACAACCTTACTCGAGCAGTGTCCCATGCGATCACAGATGGGCCAGGGCACTTAGGAGGGACATCGCATATACGTATATGTATGATCTCCAAGTTTTCGCAAGTCATGCTTTTTTCTCGTAAACAATGAGAAGGGTAAACAGTACAAGATCGATCAGTAAAAAAAGACCATGTGACTTGTCATACTTTTTTTTTTTAAATTTTCGAACTACTCCGCCACCCATTATTAGGTGACCAGGAGTGCCCCCACCCTCAGCCCAGCGACTCACAGCACCTTACGTTAACACCAGACAAAAATAAAAAAGGATAAGTCGCGGCACTCCCAGCTAGGAAAATTGAAAAAAAAAAACAAAGTAAGCAAAAGAAGTGCGGGAACCGGTTAATAAATAAAGAGAGCCAAAGTAGTCATTGCTGAAAGCAGCAGATGACTGTTCTACTACATCTAAGAAAGAAGTCATTCATACATGCATACATAATTGGTTAGTAGAGTGCATTCAGCCTTTCACTCCTAGAAGAAAAATCAGCAAATGGCAATCCAGTGGGGAAACATTTCTGGTCAATTCGAGCGCAGGTCAACAGCCAGACTTTCTAGGGCCCACCAGCTAAGCAGGGCTTGTTGCTGATGGACCCCTTCAAGTCCGGCGTTCCATTTGAGTGGGGACGTATCTCCTGTGTTGATAATCATAAAGGTAGGTTACATTATCAACACATCATTGTCAGCCTAGCCCAATAATAAATGCACCAATATGTCCATTTATTATTGGGCCACTTGTCGAGATGTTAAGCACTTTGTATGAAAAGTACTAGGTAAGCGTGTGTATTACGCTATTTAGGTATGTATTGCTATTTATTATCATGTTCTTGTTGTTTTTCTTATTGTAAGATTTAACATAGGTATTTTCATATTCATTTATAGGTATATTTACGAGGATACTTAGTACCCAGGATTACTTAACTAATACTTTTGCTAATACTTCACTTAATCTTTTGATAAGTACTTTTGCTTAGTAATCACTAAGTAAGATATTCTTTACATATTTTTTGAAAGTGTTTTTCGATTGAGGTACTTCTTCTAATAGAAGATCTTTAGCTATTAAGTCATTCCAGAGTTTGGGTCCGATGCAAGGAAATGAGTAGAGCCTGTAATTTTTTGTTGAAAAAACAGGTTGAAAATGATGGATATTTCTTGTCTGATGGATAGGGTCAGTTGAAAGATGAAGTAATCGTCTTACAGAGACTGGTAATTCCTGCATTATGTACTTATGCATGATAAGCATTATTTGAAGTTTGGCTACGTCTTTAATTTTAAGAATACTATATTTTTTAAATATTGGGGTAGCACTTTGTGGTGGGAAAATACCTTCAATTAGTCTCATGAACCTTTTTTGCAGAATTACCAGCCTTTGAAGGTGGTTTTCATAGTTGGAACCCCAAATGAAACAGCAGTAGTTGATATAAGGAAAAATCAAAGAATAATATAATTGAATGAGCTGCTGTTTTGGGATAAAGCGTCTAGCTCTTGCAATCATTCCAATGTTTCTGCTGATAATTTTACATATGCTACTGATATGAGATGTGAATTTGAGGTCAGAGTCAATAAGGATTCCTAAATATTTCACTGTTTTCATTTCAACTACTGCTGTGTTTCTAATGTAAATGTTTAACTTTTCAGCAGTTCTCCGTTTTGAATATACTTGGAGAAATGTTTTTGATGGGTTCACTGTGAGGTAGTTTGCTTCTAGCCATTCAGATATTTTTGACAGGGCTGCATTTGTTATTTCTTGAAGTGTTTCTCTGTTTTTATGTTTGAAAAATATTGCAGTATCATCTGCATACAACATAATTTGCCCTTCAATTGGAAGATTTGCAATGTCATTTAAGTATAGAATGAAGAGGAGTGGTCCAAGAATTGACCCCTGCGGCACTCCTATTTTTTATTTCTCGTTCAGTTGACTTGACCCCTTCTATCTGTACCACTTGAAATCTATACTGACACTATCCTATCACACTATCGCTTTCCCGATGCCAAGCTCGGATGGTGACGTTCATGTTTATCCAAAGACGCTGAAAGACGCTTACTGGAGTGGTTGAGTTGTATGGGCTGTTGATAATAAAAAGTCCCGCCAAAACAATCACTCCCCCCCCCCCCAAAAAAAAACCTCCAGTATGCCCAATCAGGGCTGCGGAGTCGATGGATTTTCGGCGACTCCGACTCCGACTCCGGCTTTCAAAAACCAGCTCCGACTCCGACTCCGACTCTGGGCAGAATTGTCGACTCCGACCGACTCCAACTCCCGACTCCGACTCCGCAGACCTAGCAGGGCTGCGGAGTCGACAGATTTTCGGTGACTCCGACTCCGACTCCGGCTCGGGTTTCTAAAATCGACTCCGACTCCGACTCCGGTCACAACTGTCGACTCCGACCGACTCCGACTCCGACTCCGACTCCGACTCCGCAGCCCTGTGCCCAATGTCGATCCAAGCGTCATCCAACTCTACTAGATATCAGTGGGATAACTACACTCTATTATCAGTGTCAGAGTTTGGCTACTGGCAGTTCTCATCTGAATCTCGACTCCAGTGCTCCGAGTTCTGACCGACAACAACCCCAATCGCTCCCATTACGACTGTGGCCGGTCGCCACTGCCCCGCACAGAGACAGATTACTACCCCTCCCCCTCCCCCTCCCGGGTTCAAGGTTCACCAGCGAGAGGCTCGCCCGACACTCCAAACCGGATCCGGTGTCATTGGAGCTCATCCGCCGCACAGCACCGTAACAGGTTTCTAAACACGTTCCTCAGCATTTCACGGCATATCTGGTGCCACACAAATGCTATTGCACGGAAGTCATTACTCTAAGCAAGTGCAACAGGAGATGCTCCAATGCTATGCGTGACCTACAAGTGTAGTAGGTATGTTGGGCAAACATATATTTGGGTCAAACAACATTTCAACTTCATAACAGACTAGATTCTATTTTGATTTGGAGTGGCTATTTAGCCTTGCAGCCAGTGAACTATGTGACAGATCACACCCTACAGCTCAATCCCAGGACCCCCAAGGTAAGTAAATTGTGACACAGAACCAAATAAACGTACTCACAACGACCACCAACACGTCTGCGCTGGTCCGAGGAGTCTGCAACTAGTCTGACGTGTAACGCAGTCCTCCCATGCAATAATCCGTCACAAGCAAAGCAGCACTATCGCACACACGGCGATCGAACGAACTTCCTAAATAAGACACCAACACCTGCCAAAACAACCAGGGAAACAGCTGCGACCGTCACCGGGAAGTCTGGTGTGTCTCAGCGGGGCGGTGGTATATAGGGCCTTGGGCGCAGCTACCGACGTACTGGGGTGGGGGTCTGCCAGCCCGGCGGCCGCGGCACGACGCCGGCTGACGGCTGAGGGAGGCGGGGCGGAGGCGCGCCTCTAGAGCGGCCAGTTTTCGGCCCGGTTACGACCACCCCCCTGCAGCAGCCACAGCTGTCGATTCACGGTATAAAGAGACCTGTTGATTGAGGCGGTCATAAGCCTCAATTATTTTAAGAACATGAATAGCGCAGCTGGACGTTATTATTGTGGGAGACGCCACACAAACAAGGTCATAAAGAAACCCAAACTTATCCCCTTAAAACCACAATTACCTACACGCCATCAAACATCTGGCTGATTTAGCAACTATTTGGCGCTCATCCTCATTCCTCAACGCTGTCGTCTTGGTCTCGCCGGACCTGTAACTATGGATAAAATCGGCCACTCTGTTTACTTCACACGGTGATATCTTACCCCGACGGGGACAAAGTCCAATATCTGTCTGCATCGTTGGTCAGCTCAATGAACAGCCGACGGGGAGGGGAAGGGGTGCGGGATGCGGGACCTCCTAATCACTAAGTGGTAGTAAAAACCCGTAATACCCAGCTCGTCGACGTTGATAAAGTCAAACTACTCTGCGTCTAAGCATGACTATCAGCCGGGCAGAGATAGCGTGCTGAATACACCAAGCGTCAAAGCATGTGCTTGAGATACCTAATACAAACGAGAGAATCTCCTCACTTTGTAGGTTCTGATATGCTCAGTTGCTCAATGGAAGAACAGCAAGACGAATAAGAAGAACCGACGCTAATAGTCAAGTCTGACTGATGCGTCGTTAAACAACCAAGAAAACAAACAAAGTTGCTCAATGGCGTCTCCGAAAGTCTGAAGTGCAGGAAAGCACGCTGGCTATGGGCAGAAGGACACGAAACACCCGTACTCAGGTTAGGAGCGGACAAAAATGTGGATCGACTGTGCCGTACTCAATATCACATATGAGGAAAAGTTGCAGAAATAACCGCCCTGGGACTTTGAAATGGAATGAGATAGTTCGAAACAAAATTACTCGTTACCAAGAATCTTGGAATGACTGACCAATTCTCATTCAGGTCCCTCTCGTGCCCAAAAGACCAAAGGGATCTGCTTTGTGTCTTTCCACATTCCACATAAGACTGGATAATTTTACCTGAAAGTCGTTCTGGTTGGCGCCCTTGCTAAATACAGCCATTAAATAAAAAAAGAATTACACGCATGCAAAGCAGCCAGGAACTGAGCATGGCAAGCTTGAAGCTAGCCAAAGCAGTTAGAATGGAAGGACTGTTGTCTTGGAATGGCATATATGAATCAGTGAACAGTGACTTCAAAATCTGGGCTATGTGTATGTAGGTAACTAGGTATATAACGGAATGGGAGCCAGAAGGTAAAAAAGGGACAAACAAGAGAAATATGAAATGGCAGGGGGGAGAGAGAAGAGAGGGGGTGGGCAGCATGGAATTCGCTACCTACAAGAGCAGTTTTAGAACAGAAATTATGTCTGTTAACCCGCGCTCTGCTGGGGGGGGGGGGTTTGAACACCCCCCTTGTGGTTTTTCGCGAATATCTCAAAAACGGCGGCGCTCCACCTTATCATACATCAATTCTACACTTGTTGTGAAAATCTCAGACCCAGGTCATTCAAGGTCAGGTCACCAGGTCACTTGAAGCGACCTCACCTCATAAAAAGTTTTAATGTCTGTCATAGCTACACCGAGTGACCGATCGCTTTGAAACTTTCAGCGATTGCTAAGAGCAATAGCATGTACAAAATGTATATCTCAGAATTTTGATATCGATGACCTAAGGTCAGGTCAATTTTGCGACCTCCCCATTATAAGTCAATGGGAGAAAATTGAAATGCGCCTCTTTTGGACGAAAGACTTTATAAACACTCCCAAACACCGAATTACAAGTGGTTTAGACAAACTGAACATGAAAATGGTGTCCGTGACCCTTGTTTACGCCCTGAGGTCATCTTAGGTCACGAATGGTTTCTAACAGTTTTTCGCAAATAACTTTTGATAGAGGCATGCTAGAGCGATGAAAACGCATTAGATGTGTTCAGCTCGACGATACGGATCGAATGATATGCAACATGACCCTTTCCGGTCAGGTCATGACCTTGACCTGAGGTCAAATTTTCAAGTTGACCTTCCAAGGTCAAGTTATAGTTCATTCGATGCGTCTTGACGAGAGGAACACGATGCCGGTGAAAGTAAGCTCGTACAAGGCTTGGGTCAAAAGTTATTGCAGAAAAACTGTTTCCGAAAAAAATCGGCTATTTTTGCAGTTTTTGCCCCCTGCAGGCAAAACCGTTGACGTTAGGTCAAATCTGAGGTAATTACTCAGAAAAAGCGTAATAGGGCTATCGAATACGCTTTTCCGCGGCGCTGTAGCTCTATTGGTTCCCGAGTTATGCGTTGGCTTCTTGGAAATTTTCGACATTCGACCTGGAAATCGGCGAAATTTTGCCTTCAATGACCTCTGGTGACCTGACCTTTGACCTGATCAAAAAATTGACTGAAGTGATTTCGCCATTATTTTCGACGCTCTTTCGAACGCCGCCTTCCGCGTATCGCTCCGTGGACCAGGAGCCGAGTTACAAGGGGGGGTGTTCAAACACCCCCCCCCCCCCAGCAGGGCGTGGAAATACATGGGCGTGGACCCCCAGCCGTGCGCGGGTTAAAGACCAAAGCAACCATAGGAATGCAGCTCGCCCTGAGAGGTGTTATTCACCCATCCATTAGCCTGCAGCATGATGCCTGAGAATGCCTGTATCTCACAGGACTGGACTCTGACCTCAATGTATCTGAAGCACGGTAGCAGTGGTTGCAGGAGTTGGAAGCAGACACCACCAATATTACACAGTGCTGCCCAGAGCCTCATCAGCCAATCTGTTCAAAACATCTGAGGCTTTGTATCAGACAAAACCTTTATGCTATCTGGAGGAAGCAGCCTCAGATAAGTGCAGGTCCAGGTTTATTAGAGGATCAGGCATGAGGCAACTCAAACTAGCTCAACAGCACTTGATATAATCCTTGCAGAGCAAAATCAGAAAAGGAAGACTCTGCAATAAAAATTGCTTAACATAAGAGCATGCAAGGTATGCATTGGCTGTGATGCAGTGCTGAATGCTTAGATAGGTACTGCCACTGGCTGTTGCTTGGTACTGACTAGTGACTACTGGACTGGGTGACAACTAACACTAAACCGCGCCATCTATATCAATATGATAATTGGTAGGCACACCTCATTTTCCGTTCATTGCTGAGGTAGGCTGTCAATTATTATTAACCTGATCCAGTGATTGCACTATGCAATGCATGACACAAGTCAACATCTGCCAGGTAGTTTTAAAAAGGTAGGTAGGTACCCAGGTAAGAGCTACCTACTTCAGATTGATATAGGTAGGTACTCACTACTCATACTTCTAGCATCTGTGGGTGATTTGGGTGATTTCCTCCTATTGCATGGATAAGCTTGACCTTATTACCTAGGTACCTCAGTAGCACCCACCACCCAGTAGCCACCACTCAACCAGGAGAAGAAAACCTCAAGCAAATTGTTCTAGTTATTTCTCCAGTAATATTTTTCTTAGATACATCAGCATCAGAACTCAGAACAGATGATCCTTCAAGATGTTGACCACTCCTGAGAGGTGGACGCGGGGCATATTTTGCAATTACAGCAGTGTGCATTCCTGAAATCTGAATTACCCACATGTTTAAAAACTACTGCCTACAGAATATAATAATCAACAACCTCCAAGAATTTGGAACAATATTATCAAAAAGTGCCACAACTTGTTCTGCAGTCTCAAAATACGTGCTCACTATTATTAACCTGCCGGCTCGCGGCTCCCCCGAACGTCCACCTTCGAAATCCATATCTAGCCTTAGGTACCCTGCCAAGATCAAGATTCGACCAAGTGCAATCTGGTGCAATCCAAATCCTTACCTTGTCAGAGTCTTGCAAGACTTAAAGTTCAATTGAATTCCAACTGTAATCTTATAGGTATCTTATAGGTTTCTTATAGGTATCTTGACTGTAATATCAACCAGGAACATCAATATGTTATCTAGGTTCAAGGCCATAATATAACCTAGGTTGCAGTTGTTGACGACAAATTGGGTAAAAGTAACAACTTTATGTTCAATAACAAGCTGACAATGTGAAAGTTCGTGCTTTCACATGTCAGTTAGCCAATCATCGATTCCTGAGTCATCCTTCGTTAACTGCTTTTAGCATCTATGAATATGTTTAATGAAACAAATGCGTTATACATGTCTCATTTAAATTGCTGCTATTTTCTAGGTTTTCATGTATTTTCTATTTCTAGAGCCGATGGGAAGACTACTCCCCCCCCCCCGAAGACCTATCATAGTAAAGGAACCTGCGATACACTTGACCTTTCGGCCTAATGCTTGATTTCGACGAATCCCGTCCTTTTATCGTCACTTTCAAGTTTCAATGCAATACATTTTGATTCAGCTCAGCTTTTTTTTGCGTAAAACTGGTGGTTTCAACCCCTGGTTTCAACATGGTTTCAACGCAATGCACGGGCGCGGTCTAAGCCAAGATTCTTACAGATAGTTTAAGCCAAACTCACACGCGTATAAGTTAGCAAGAGACAGACTGATGAAATGCTGATCTTGCTGCAGGGTACTGAATGATCACGAGTTGTTCACAAATAAGCGCCAAGCGGATATTATAGTACTGGGGGGTTTACGGGGTTATTATAGTACTGGTCATTTTCGCATATTTGATTGATTATGGCATGCAATTGCCTGACAAACCAAAATAGCATTCTTGTAATTTGTCGGGTACACATTTATTCTACACATATATCCAGAATCCTTTATTAGCCAGATGAGAAACAATGAGCAGTATACAATAATAAGGCATACAAAATATAACGATATTATTCAAAGCCATTTCACTCGGAAAACGTATCTTCTCCTAACCGATCCCAAAAACCAACAGCTACATATTCACATACATGCAGCATCAATAAGATGCTATCCAACTCCAGTATGGAGGTCACTCTCATCTAACAACGCCAAGGCACAAGAGGACAGATACTATGCAGTTGTTACTACACAACAAAATACCAATGCATTTCAATTTTGTTCTAGTCATAAGTGTGCCATCTATTCTCATATCGAGTTTCCCAAGGATAGGTACCTATATCTTCTGGTCCTGACTCCTGATCAAATCAGCACCACGACGGCACCCAGCAGGGCTCTGTACTCCGTAGAAGCACCCATCGCCGCCGGCGCCGCTCAGCGCATGGTGACCAGCTCCTCGGCCGAGGTCGGGTGGATCGCCACGCAGTCGTCGAACTGCGCCTTGGTGGCGCCCATCTTCACCGCCACGGCGAAGCCCTGCAGCATCTCGTCCACGGCCTGGCCGACCATGTGCAGGCCAACCACGCGCTGCTCGTCGCCGGCGCACACCAGCTTCATGTGCGTCTTCACCTTGCGCTCGCTCAGCGCGTAGTAGAGTGGGGCGAACGAGCTGCGGTACACGCGCACGGCCGCGTCGCCGAACTTGTCGCGCGCCTCGCGCTCAGTCAGCCCGACCGAGCCGCTCGGCGGGTGCGAGAACACCACAGACGGGATGTTGTTGTAGTCGAGCTTCAGATCCGTCTTGCCGTCGAACAGCCGGTGCGCCAGGCGGCGGCCGGCGGCGATCGCCACGGGGGTGAGCAGCGCGCGGCCGCACACGTCGCCCAGCGCGTACACGCCCGGTGCCGAGGTGTTCTGGAAGGCGTCCACCTTGATGTGACCCTTCTCCAGGGTGACGCCGGTCTTGTCCAGGTCCAGCTCCACGTTCGGGTCACGTCCGATGGCGAACAGCAGACAGTCCACTCCCGAGATGCTGTGTCCATTCTTGGTGGTGACAGTGAGCGTGCCCTGGTCATCCTTGGTTGCTCTGACAAAGCCATCGTTCTTCAGCATGTTGATGCCGATGTGCTCCAGCTCATCTGTGATGACATCACTGATCAGGCTGTCAAATGTTCTCAGGACCTTTTCGTGTCGGATCATCAAGGTGACATCCGAGCCAAGGGTTTTGAGGATGCCGGCCATCTCAATTGCAATATAGCCAGCACCGACTACAAAACTTCGCTTAGGTAGGTGCTCCAGCTCAAAGAACCCATCACTGTTGATTCCATATTCAGCTCCTGGGGCACCTGGATCTGATGGCCTGCCTCCAGTGGCAATCAGCACATGTTCCCCAAAGTAGGTCTGACCATTGACTTCCACAGTTTTCTCACCAACAAACATGGCTTTTCCTCTGATTATCTCCACCTTGGAGTTGTTCAGGTTGTTTTCATAAATGCCATTCAGCTTTTGAATGTACGCATCCCTCTTTTTCTTCACCTCTGCCCAGTTGAAGGGTGCTGGAGCAACATCAAACCCAAAGTCCTTATGGTACTGTAGTGCCTCTGCATGCATAGCAGCATTGAACATGATCTTCTTTGGCACGCATCCAACATTCACACATGTTCCTCCAAGAGCTGAATTTTCAATCAATCCAACTTTCACACCAAATTCAGCAGCTCTTCTTGCACTGGCAATGCCACCAGACCCTCCACCAATAACAAGATAATCGAACTTATGCATGGTAGGAGCCATGCTTGCAAATTTTCTGGTGAATTGCCTCCCTAACACACTAGTTAAAGGGACCCTCCCACCTTCAAAAAAGTTAATGAATTGGCTTGAAAGTGATGTCGCTCGGTTCAGAAAGAGCAAAAACGAATATCTACCAAATTTCATCGAAAAATATTCACCGGTTTTCAAGATATTATACTTTTACTTTTGTTTACTTTTTGGGATCTCCGCTGTTCCTAGCGACTTTATTTGAAAGTGCGGCATTTGTTGCGCGCAAAGCAGCATATACCACCACGTGCTACAAAACGTTTTAGTCAAACATTAAACGGACGTTCGAAAGCCTGATGACGTCATCAGATTCCCACAATGGTTAAGAGATAGGGACCACGCTGGTCCCACCCTGCAAGTAAAGGGAAGAAATTTCTTGAACACCATAAAGCTGCGGGGGTTGCGACCAGGATAAATGGTGGTTTCTGAGCCTGGCCGCAAACTTGGCTATCTCAACTCAAAACTAATGTTAAGGTGGGAGGGTCCCTTTAACATCTGACTACCACAAGTGAGTTTCACCTTTTATCAGCAGACCACGAGACCACCACATCTGCCAAGTCACGGTGAAATGGCTGTTCTGGGCTGGAACGAAAAGGACAGATAGCGTGAGTAGCAACTCCAGCTGTGGTGATACCAAAGGAGTAATATAATAAATATATTAACGTACAAAAGGCAAATAAATGCTAACAAGCGAGCAATTACGAAAAAACAATATTATCTAACCCGCGCCGCCCCCGTCTCTGTATATTATAGCTCAAGGTCGTCATAAATGTAAATACAAGGTAATTCTAAAAAAGTCTCAAGTAGCTAGAGACTTCATAAAAATATTGGGATGAGGTTCGGTTTATTTCTGCTTGGTTTGCTGCTGTGATGCATTTTCATTCCTCTGCCATCTTTAACGTATTAAAAATTATATTGATTCAGTCCCTGATTTAAAAAATCACATTTTTGATTTATTTTAACGGGCAAAAATGCGCCACACCGAACATGTCTATAGAAGTCACTGGCAGCAATTTATTATGGTTGGCGACAAAACAAAGCAATAAGTAAGTTTACAATAAACAGCGCTTTATTTTCGCTAAGAAGCTCAGTTTAGGAGATAATAAACTAAGATTTCGCAATACTTCACATTTACTTAAATTTTTGGGCATTTCATGAGGAATCTAGGGAAGCTGCAATGTTAGGTTCCCTTCCTTCTATTATGACCTAGTCCCGAAAATACTTCTTTGACGTAAAATCTCAAGACTCACGTCGAATAGTTTGAAGCAAAATGTGCATAACCAACACGAAAATATGTGTATTCTTCGCCACAATGGAAATGATAACACAGAGGTACTCTGGGGCCACATACATTCGGCCGTCGGCACTGGTCGATCGCTGCAGACCGCCAGTGTCTCACGGTCCGGATCGCGGACCGTCCGCGGCACACCACATCGAACGGCGGCCGGCCGGTCTGTCGCGCACCACTGCCGTCCCAGCGGACCGCCGGAAGACTGCGACTGAGGACAACAGGACTCCGAGTCCCGAACAGCAGCATCACACCGCCGCCGCCCGGGGTCGGGGGCCGACATCGCGCGAGCTTACGGCTAGGAACACGTCTAGAAAGCGGCGTACGCAGACACTGACCGACGCATACTGAGGACGGTACCGGTGATATTTCCGCTGCGCCCGGCGGCAGGTCCGGTCCGCGGACCACTCCGGACCAGGACCAATCGAACAGGACCAGGACCAGGTCGACCCAGCCGGGCGGATCTGTGTACCGTGGCGACAGATCCAAACAAAACACCAGCGGACACACAGCAGCCAGATTGTCCCAGTTATACACACCGCGAGATCAATGAACAGCCCCGCTGAACGTGACGTCACATGGCACACAAATGACGTCATCCAGCGAAAATGACGTCACACCACGGCAGGAAAGTGATGTCGGCAAACATACCCTAGGAAAAAAACCATCAGGATTTTTCTGATGGTCTGATGGTGCATGGAAATTGGCCCACTGGTCTGATGGTCTGATGGTTTCTGATGGTCTGATGGTTTCTGATGGTTCAGGGGTCTGGTGGTTTGTGATGGTCTGATGGTTTGTGATGGTCTGATGGTTTCTGATGGTCTGACGGTTCTGAAACAGTCGCGCCATCAATTGATGGCGCGACTGTTTCAGGAATTCTGATAGTCACTGCCTAAAGTCCTAGCCTAAACAGCTACAACGGAAATAAATCGGACGAAAAAGTGCTGCTAGACGAAAAAGTGTCCGGTCACGTTACTTTCTCTATTTCGGTGACAGATGCTTATAATTTCGGTGGCACAAATAATTTATCCCCCAAAAATTTTACCAATTTCGTTTTATTTTGCCTCACATCCTAATTTCAGGATCAGCCCCTTGTATCTCTCCGCAGACGATGTCGGAATCTCATCACGGAAACCTCTCCAGAGGACCTTCACGGGCAGACTTGGGTCGAAATCTTGCACATTTTTGGGGAAAAAGTCCTTGATGTCACTGCTATGCACCACACGTTTCACACCATCCTTCAGGAAATGTACATAGGCGTACATCTCAACCGCAATGAAGCGCCAACAACAACGCAGCGTTTCACGCAGCGCCGGCATTTTTGAAAATATGTTTGTTTTCATCGCTTTTTAAAAGAACAAATATCCCAATAATTTTTACAAGTATCACTTCTTAATGATTTAATAATATTATTTTCTATCAGAGAAAGCTTCTAACCGATTTTGGCAATTAAATAGCTTCATTGGTCATGAAAGTACGAGAAATTATGCATGAGAAAGGCAAGTTATATTTCCTATTCCCTTCTTTTTAAAACAAAATAAATTTTTATTAATTATAAGTCATTATTTTAGTGTGTCGTTTTTCATCGTCATGCATTTAGAATAAATTTATTTCTGAGAACTGGCAACGCTGTTCGCTAGAGGAATTTCCGGTAACTGTTTAAAGTGTTTGTTGGGGACCACGAGAAATAATTGAAAGAAATTTGGCTATTTAGAGCTCAGCACTCGCGATGTCGGCCCCGAAGCGCTATAAGGCTTTCTGATGAAATCTTTTTCTGATATAAGGCCTAAACTATTGAACCATCAAACCATCAGACTTTCCGTCAGAAACCACCAAACCATCAGCGCATGCATCTTCTGATGGTCTGATGGTCAGCAGGGTGACCATCAGACCATTAGGCTACACCATTAGAAACCATCAGACCATCACACAACACCATCAGACCATTACACAGAACCATCAGACCATCACACATAACCATCAGACCATCACATAGAACCATCAGACCATCACACAGAACCATCAGACCATCACACAAGACCATCAGAAACCATCAGACCACCAAGCAAGACCATCAGAAACCATCAGACCATCAGCTAGAACCATCAGAAACCATCAGACCATCAGCCAAATCCATCAGAAACCATCAGACCATCAGAAAAATCCTGATGGTTTTTTTCCTAGGGTACGTACGTCGAGGTGAGTTCGACATCAATACATGCTCAACATTCAACCCTCCCCAGACCCCACGTCATGTTCTCCTCCATCTTAGCCCATCCGCTTGCCATAACGCAGCGGGACCGCCCTGAGCAGACGTAGAAGCGCCGTTCGAAGCTCGTCTGAAACGCGGCGACGGTGGTGCCGCCTAGTGGCCCGACTGCTGAATCAGTAGTTCGAGCTCGTCCGCCGAGCGGCAGAGGAAGTTTGCCGACTCGCGGTAGCCGTTGACCAGGACGCGCACGGCGGCCACCTCGGCTGGGGAAAGCTGTGGTCGCGGCGCCGCCTTCTTCGCGAACAGGTCACCCACTGTGAACAGAGCCACACATCTGGATTCTGGAAGATTTTATTTTAGCGGAGACGGGCCATGAATATGTTTGCTAAGATAATATTTAGGTGTACGAGCGAAAGATAATATCCTTATCGACAGAGAGCTTCAATATTTCACCTAACTTCCAGCTAATACGAGCAATCGTAACATCACCTGTGCAACTTACCCCAAGTCCATCATTTTCCCCACCCCTGCCCTTTCAGTCCTAAGAACATCTAAAGTACGCACCTTTCCCATTGGACGGCATCTGGAAGCCGGTCACGGGCAGCATGCCGGAGAACATCTGCCCGAACGCCTGCGAGAAGTTGGGCTGGTACTGCAGGCCGGCCGCCGGCAGCTGTTCGGTGGCGCTCGACACGGGCTGGTCGGGTACGAGCGGGTGCGCCCCGGCGCCCGCCGCCGCCGCCGCGCCGGCCGGGGCTGCCGCCAGCCGGCTGGCCACCTCGTATGTGGCGCTGCGGTCACTGGCGACCGTGGTGGTGAGCTGCGGAATGGGTGAGTTGGTTGGTTATCGTAGACGGTCATTTCTGGTTCGCCTGCTGGTATGATGAGGCTCTCACGGCCTTCGAGACTCCTGAACGATACGCTGCACAGTACGTAAATCTACTATTATAAATCTTAAAAAGTCCGCCGCCGCCCACGCCGCCGCCGTCGGGGTTACTCCCTAAAAGGCTTATTAAGGCGCCGTCGATTGACGCACGAGGGTGAAATTTTCACGACTCGTGGGTCACGTAAAAAAACAGGTCGTATCAAATTTTGGGCACGATGCGGCCGGGGGTGCGCCTGTGGCGCGTGCTCATGTGCGCCATGGGGTTAGCATTAGAATCGCGACCGGCGCCGAGCAGAGGGCACGTGCTTTAGGCTCAGTTGTTCGCTTAAGAAACTGAGTGGAAATACCGGCAGGTCATTGACCTTTGACAACGAAGGCCGACACAAGGCACCGCTGGCCAAGAGGATTCGCCAGTAAATACAATTAATTTGTTTTTGCAATATCTCAGCCGTTTCTGGGCCGATTTAGCTGAAACTTGGACTGTCGGTGGTAGTGTAGTGTAGGGTTGGGTAGGGTAGGGTAGGGTAGGGTAGGGGTAGGGGTAGGGGTAGGGTAGGGTAGGGTAGTGTAGGGGTAGTGTAGGGTAGGGTATGGTATGGTATGGTATGGTAGTGTAGGGTAGGGTAGGGTAGGGTAGGGTAGGGTAGGGTAGGGTAGGGTAGGTAGTTTACGCCAGTTATCCCCGAAGTAGGGAGAGAGGTTCATTAACAGCGACAGCGGATTTATTATAAAATGGCGGCAGCCGGCCACTTCGTCGGCCGGCTGCGGCGGCGACCGCGGGGCAAGAGAGAGAAGCTTCGCGAATCACACGTAAGCCGCTAGACGGCGCAACCACGAGTTATGATCGCCGCCAACAGATGGCGGGACGAGCGTCACCAAGTACAGATAGAGGCCAACAGATGACAGGCCGGGCGTCACTTCACACCAGCCACACTGGAGTGGGGAAGGAGCTCCGATTACGGCCGACGGACAGGAGAGGACTAATATCACACCACACTGGTCACACGCGGGTGTGGTGGCGTGACCACTTTTTCTTCTTCCTCCCCCCTCTGCATCCGAAAAAAAGAAAAAGCGCAGGAAAAAATACGAATGTCACGAAACAAACAGCACTGTCTACATCGATCCCGAGTCGAGATGAAACGAATTAAAAAAAAAAAACAAGAGAAGTGATCGCGGATAAAACACAACAAAAACACGCATCATTAACTCATCGCTTCGGGTCGTAACGTTATCGTAGGATGATCACAGCACCCCTACCGGACGGGCGAGGGGAGTCGTTAGTAAGCATAGGTAGGCTGTCCGAATCGAGAATAAAAACACAATCGGGCGAGGACACACGGTTGCACACTAGGTACACGATCAGTCACCGAGACGGATGGTTGCGCACAGGGCGCAGTGTCACCACCATGTACATACGTGCTCGATTGGTGAACTTTGTCGAAGACCAGACTCCTCGGCCGGCCCAGACCGGGCGCGCTGCAGAGCGCCAAGGGAGGCGAGTGGCCGTCCACAGAGTAGGGCGGCGGCAGAGGCCGCCGACAGAAGAGACCGTGAAAGACTGCAAAGTAGCCGCTTCTTCAGCCGGCAGCGGCGCCTGCTCCGCCATGAGGTCGCTCTTCGGCCGGCCGGTAACTTCAACCAGGAACACACCGGACGGCGCTCGGCGGTGTGCAGCAGGGAGCCAGTCGAGTCAGAGTCGGTGGCGGTAGCTGCCGACGTAACAGTCAGCGGCTGGCGGTGCAGCAGCCAGCAGAAATGGAGTCAATCGGGCTGGTAAAACAGGCTCGGAGCCTTCACTCCTGGCTTCTGCCTTACGTCAAATCCGAGGGAGACAGGCTCTGAGCCTTCACTCCTGGCTTCTGTCTTGTCAATCCGAGGGAGACAGGCTCGGAGCCTTCACTCCTGGCTTCTGCCTCACGTCAAATCCGAGAGACAGGCTCGGAGCCTTCACTCCTGGCTTCTGTCTTGTCAAAGCAGAGGGAGGTCCAATCCGTGAATAGCAATACTCAGGCCACGGCGCAGACGCGCCAGTGCCGCCATCTTGATAAAATAAACCGCCTCAAATGTGCAATACGACAAGTGTCACTGCGCCGCTTTTGGCAAAACGAACATCAAGGGGAGGCATAGGTTGAAACGCTGTCACCACGCCAGTTATCCCCGAAGTAGGGAGAGAGGTTCATTAACAGCGACAGCGGATTTATTATAAAATGGCGGCAGCCGGCCACTTCGTCGGCCGGCTGCGGCGGCGACCGCGGGGCAAGAGAGAGAAGCTTCGCGAATCACACGTAAGCCGCTAGACGGCGCAACCACGAGTTATGATCGCCGCCAACAGATGGCGGGACGAGCGTCACCAAGTACAGATAGAGGCCAACAGATGACAGGCCGGGCGTCACTTCACACCAGCCACACTGGAGTGGGGAAGGAGCTCCGATTACGGCCGACGGACAGGAGAGGACTAATATCACACCACACTGGTCACACGCGGGTGTGGTGGCGTTAGGGTAAGGTAGGGTAGGGTAGGGGTAGGGTAGGGTAGGGTAGGGACTAGGGTAGGGTAGGGTAGGATAGGGTAAGGTAGGGTAGGGTAGGGTATGATAGGGTAGTAGGGTAGGGTATGGTAGGGTAGGGTAGAGTTAGGTAGGGTAGGGTAGGGTAGGGTAGGGTAGGGTAGGTTAGGGTAGTAGGGTAGGGTATGGTAGGGTAGGATATGGTAGGGTAGGGTAGGGTAGGGTAGGGTAGGGTGGGTAGGGTAGGGTAGGGTAGAGTAGGGTAGGGTAGTAGAATAGGGTAGGGTAGGGTAGGGTAGGGTAGGGTAGGGTAGAGTAGGGTAGGGTAGGGTAGGATAGGGTAGAGTAGAGTAGGGTAGGGTAGTAGGGTAGGGTAGGGTAGGGTAGAGTAGGGTAGGGTAGTAGGGTAGGGTAGGGTAGTAGGGTAGGGTAGGGTAGGGTAGGGTAGGGTAGGGTAGTAGGGTAGGGTAGGGTAGGGTATGGTAGGGTATGGTAGGGTAGGGTAGGGGTAGGGTAGGAGTAGGGTAGGGGTAGGGTTGAGTTAAAAAAGGCCCAACATACAAAACACTTGAACACCCCGCAAGTATCACCATCCCTGTTCAATTAAAAACAGCTACCCAAATCTACCCAAATAATACAGCTAAAAATACAAGTCAATCACCCAAACTAATGCACCCGTAACATAACATAAATCAAAACATACAGTTATCGCGTAAACCTGTACCTCTAGTCTATATTATAAATCCTAAAAAGTCCGCCGCCCACGCCGCCGTCGGGGTTACTCCCAAAAAGGCTTATTAAAGGGACTATCCCACCTTTAACATGGGGTTTGAGTTGAGATAGCCAAGTTTGCGGCGAGGTTCAGAAACCACTATCTATCTAGGTTGCAACCCCCGCGGCCTCTTGGTGTTAAAGAAATTGTCCCCTTCATTTGAAAATGGGCCTTGTACAAGGCCCTATCTTCAACATGGAGCGACCGTTAGTGTGACGTCACCTCGTTTAGTCATTCTGATTTAAATGGGTTTGTTCATTGAAAAATCGCTTAAAACTTGGTCTGAACTTTGTTGTGGTGCCTACAGAGTAAAAAGAATCAGCTTTATGACAGTAATGTGGCCTGGGGAAGGAGGTAATTTTGGGCTGTGACGTCACATATTTGAAAGTTTGTGTTTGGAATATGGGAAGCCTACGATGTTTAATGAAAAATAAATGCCAGAACCGTGTTCCTGGTCATCCAATCTATAAAGTCGGGCACAATTTAACTGGTTTTAACAACATTTTAGAAGGTGGGATAGTCCCTTTAAGGCGCCGTCGATTGACGCACGAGGGTGAAATTTTCACGACTCGTGGGTCACGTAAATGAACAGGTCGTATTAAATTTTGGGCACGATGCGGCCGGGGGTGCGCCCGTGGCGCGTGCTCATGTGCGCCATAGGGTTAGCATTAGAATCGGCAAAAACAGGCCATTGCTCGGGAACGGTGAGGGCTACGGGGGTGAAATTTTCACGCCAAGTCGAGCGCGTGCACTCATTTGTCGTATTAAATTTTCGAGGGTGTGGGTTCGGCGGTGTGCACGTGGTGGGGCCGCGACCGGCGCCGAGCAAAAGGCTCGTGCTTTAGGCTCAGTTGTTCGCTTAAAAACTGACTGGAAATAATCAGAGCCGGGAGGTCGTTGACCTTTGGCAATGAATAGGGGTAATGAATGAGGGGTAGGATAGGGTAGGGTAGTGTAGGGTAGGGTAGTGTAGTGTAAGGGTAGGGTAGGGTAGGGTAGGGTAGGGTAGGGTAGGGTAGGGTTAGGGGTAGGGTATGGTATGGTAGGGTAGGGTAGGGTAGGGAAGGTTGAATTGAGTAACATCCTAACTTACGAAGGGCTCGAACAACTCGCATGCATCACCATCATACTTCACAGTTCAATTAAAAGCAGTTACCCAGTTCTTCACAAATAATACCAATAAAATGCAAGTTTCTTCACCCAAACTAATGCATCCGTTAATCATACATATCAAAACATACAGTTATCGCGCAAACCTGTGCCTCTAGTAAAGCGTAAATAAACCACCAGGGTTCACCCAAATTGCCCTCATTTCTAGGAAGCTGATGGTCCCCGCAGAGTTGCTAGCACTATCCATCGACACTAGTCCTGCTTCGCTCCCGGTCTCCTCTCGTTAAGCTCCATACGAAATCGATATATGAAAACCCCTCGGGCCCGTCTGAGACCGCTCTCCCGACCCCAACCCTCAGCAGGTTCTCTTAGAAAGGTAATCTTGCCGACTCCTCGTACCTGCGGGCTGCTGACGGGCTGCTGCAGCGGCTGACTGATGGGCTCCAGGCCGAGTCGCATCCGCTTGGCGTTCTGACTCTCGTTCTCACAGGCCTGCGCCAGGATTTGCTCGGCCTGCACGGAGGTCAGGTGGGGCGGCGTGGGCCGGCTGGCGCGCGCAGCGGCCGAGTCCAGACCGGCCAGCTCGCGACTCCGCTTGTGGCGCCGGCAGGACTGAGGGAGGAGAGGGGTTACGTAAGTCACGCGGAAGTGAACGAACATAATTTACGCGGAAGATTCGCGTAGTAGTCAACGGTATTTACCGCAGAATCGTAACCCACTTTTTGTACTAAAATAATTGGCATGAAATGAATCTGATGATGATGATGCTGATGCAATTTAGAGCATCACCTCTCGCCAGTCATCTTTTTCGCCCAACCATTCCTATTCCGCATGCGACATCGTCATTGTTATTTGTTACCTTGAGGTAGGTGCGGAGTCGTTTCCTCGCGCGGTCGACGAATTCGGGAAACTGCCGACTGCACGAGTCGATGATAGCCTGGATCTTCTCTTTGGGCTGTTTGCTGATGGGCACTATACGGTCCAGGTTTTCATCCACAAACAGCCTTACGAACATCTGCCGGGGCGACACAGAGGGTCAGGTCAGAGCCGAGCGGCGGGGGCTGGCCGGTTGACAGAAGCATGCGGCCGGCGCCAAACGAAATAAAAGGCAAAGAAATGAAGTACGAGCCAAGTACGAGCTATGTTGGGCTCCTTATTTTTTACTATGTGATACGTTCCAATGTTTGGCAAGACCAATTCGGATTAAAGGTGAGAAGTATATGTGCGACAGCATAAATAGGCCTGCAATGAAACCGACGACCGCAAACGCTTGACGGCAAATTAGGTGAACCGAGAACCGTTAACGCTAAACGTCGCCTGATATATTGTCATCTGCTGTTACATTACCGTTACACCAAAACAGTAATATTTACCTGTAAAACGGATTTGTCGACTTACTGGTAATCATACAATACCAGCACAAAACACTATACCGATGACACTGACAACTGGCAAGCTAAGCAGTCAGCAGCCTTTTCCGCGCCTCCAACTCCCGTCAATCAAACGACATCCTCGGTCGCTTGATTGCCAAGAAAACCCAGAAAAGGCCTGATCCTGCAGCTATCGCCGACTCACGTTGAAGGCCTTGAGGCGCTCCGGGTCGAACTTGGCATCCTCCCGGTCGTCGGTGTCCTCGTCGTCCTCCTGCTCGTCCTCCTCGTCCCGGTTGCCCGAGGACGAGTCGTCCTCCTTCGGACTGCGGTCAGTCATCTCAGGAGACTGTCGAACGGGGAACAGCGGGTCATCAGCCGGTCAGCGGGCCACTAAACCGAGAACAACTTTGCCACGATAATGGTTACCTCAGCACAGGCTTCCGCACAAATCACAAGTGTGGTACGTCATCGCTCAATTTATAAATAAGTAAATACACGAATGTAAGAATATCCTATATATAATTAAGCAAAGAAGAAGGAAGAGCAAAGTACACATGCATTCATAAATCACATATCTGACGACCTATCCATGCGGACAAAAAATGGACAATGAATGGGATAAGAGGTCTTCGACTCGAGGATTAACGAGTGAATCACATTCCATGGCTGTCGAACAGTGGGCTGCGGATAAACCGTAATAAAAATTAGTCGCCATTATATCGTATTATCGATAATACCGTCACTGATAAGAATCGGTAGCAGAAACACCGCTCAGTCTCCCGCCCCCGGGCTCGGTTTCTGTACCACTCAGTGCACAGCGGAAGATTGGCACGGCACAGCACGCCACGGGTCGGCCGGTCGGTACGGATCCTGTAACTCGATCGCTGGACGGCCGTGTCGCTAATAAAGCGACCGTCCGTGCCGCCCGGCCGGTGCCGTTGCTTAGCAACCGCTCACCACCGGTGCACCGCCGAATCGGGGCTTCTGCTGCCGCCGCGCGCCGGATGAGTCCGGCTGGTGGCCGTGGAAGTAATATGGTGACCGGTGAGTGGGAGGACTATCATGCGACCGCAGACCAATAGGGTACTCGTGTGCATGTGATACACCATGACACACAATCCAAGCCGAAGTAATTGGAATAAAGCAGGTGTTTGGGACGGGTAGCAGGACTGCTTTCGACTGGACTACAGTGGGTGATACTTGTGTCGTTGGTGTGTAAACGGGCTTTGAGCGCTCCTCTCCCAGTACCTACTTGTGTCGGCCATCTGATATTGGTTGTCGCTCTCTTCGGCCATGTGGTTCATACTAACTATTTGGTAGTTAATCGCATGCTTATCACTCGTCAGTCTGCTACTAAACATACGCCATTCAGCAAAATTGCTCACCAGTCTGCCACTGGTGGTGGCGATAGTGAAACACTCACCAGTCTGCCATTGGTGGTGGCGATTGTGCCGATGGTGTCACCCGTGTCGTCTGTGTCGCAACCGTCGGCCCTGACACCGCCTGCCGACACATCAGTCACACGTTCAGTCGCACACTCAGTCACATCAACAGGTAGATCAGTCGCATTCACAGGGCAGTAACATGTTCACGTACCTACTTATGAAACGGACCCTTAATGGAATCCCTACATTGCCCAACTGTTGTTAAAAAAAAGGAATTTGGAGAAACAGTCACCGTTTGAGACAATGCATGAGAAAATCCACCAAGCTATTCGATAGACCGAGTCGATGTCGATATAGCTTCAATTTCACATTTATCAGGAGCAGTCCGTGCGGCGCGTCCCACTGCCTACGGATCCGTGATGCTATCAGTTCTCTCAGTTGTTGTGTCCGTCAGTGGCAATTCCAGATATGACAGTCCATGCTAAATCAGAAATGACAGTCCATGGGTCAGTCCGCCATATTCGCCGATCCACTCCACCCACGACGCTCCCAGCTCGCACCGAGCCGCTCCCGTCAGATCTCTGTCATTCCGGACCGCATCTGCGCTGTCAGAGGATCCGGGTGCGTGGGGCCGGACCCAGCAGACGCGTCCATCTCTGACTGGCCATAATGCGGGCAACTGTGCCGGCGATCGGCGGTGGCGGAGTCGGACACCCCAGGGCGATCGATCCGCCCCCGGCCGAGCGCGGCTGGCGCCCCCCAGCTCCGGCGGCCTGCCTCCCCCCTCCCCCTCCCTCCGGCCTCGCAAACAGCACAGGGGCTCCGGCAGCCCCCCCCCCCCCTCCCCCCGACAGAGTGCAGAGGCCCCCGGCCGACTGGCCAGCTCCGGCGGCAGGCCTCCACGGCGCCCAGCCCCCTGCTCCGCCGCCGCCCCGCGTCGTACCCGGGCTCAGCGGCAGCCCCAGTAGCCAGTACCCAGCTGAGCAGAGCTCCAGCCCCTAGCTCCGGCGGCCCGTTCAGGCATTCAGCCGCTCACCGTATATAGGCACAGCGGCTCCGGTACCGGCCGCCCCGTCACCCGGCCCCTCCCCCTTCCAGCTCCGGCAGCCGTCCCTGTTTACGGTACTAACAGCCCAGCCTCGTCGACCCAAGCTCCTCAGGCACCCCCAAGTCTTCGACATCGGCCCCAGCAGCCATCCCCCCGGCCACCCCAGCTCAGTCGACCGCCCCAGGCCCCTGACGCGCAGCGGTGGACCCCAGCCCCTCCGGGCTCCGGCTGCCGCTGCCCCGCGGCCAGCGGAGGGGAGGGAGGAACCGGGCCGGTCGGTCGGTCTGCCTACCGCAGCCGCCACTGTGCTTTGTAGCCGAAACTTGGATAAAAGGCATCACAATTTAGGTGGGCAGTAGCCGCAGGTGGAGAATCGTACGGCGGTTTTAAATTGCACACCTGTGCGCAGCAAAGCGTTGGAGTGAAACATGGAATGAAAAAGTGAAAAAGCGGTTTATATAGAGTTTTGGAATTCGGAGAACATGAGTATTGAGTAGTGACTAGGTCACTAGTGAGTACTCGAGTAGGTATGTTCGTCCTCTCCCCCTCCCCGCCATATCAAATGGGAGACCTTTACGTTATGAATCCGCGAATTGCAATAAATAACTGCCCTGGATCAGGAGCTGTGTGGAGAGCGAGTGACGTTCGCAAAACTGCACCACGGTCTAGGCACCGGTGACTAGTCGGTAAATATTTACTTTAGGTCCGCAATACTATTTTAACAAGAAAAAATGCACATTCTTACACTATTTGATGTCCTGAATTCAGATATGATGCTTATATGCATCAAAAATGTAAAATAAGATACTAAAACCCCAGCACATTACACCGCACTGCTGCACAATATGCACTGAAGAAAGCACGCTTCCGCGACAAAAACGAAACATACAACGCTGCCCTATAAAAGAAAAAAAATGATGCAGATATTCATTAGTTTTCGACGTTATGAAAATGACGTCATAATACCAAAGCACAAGAAAAACGGTGAATAAAAAAGAGAATATATTTAGCAAAGCTAATAGAGCATGAGAAAAATGATCAGAACATAACCAAACCTTACCTAACCTGACCTACTGATGTTTGCCTACTGGGGGAAAAGGAAAAAGTGACTTGCATGAATAGATTGCAAGCAATGGTAAGTCAAATATTTTCAGGTTAAGTGGTTATGCATCAGGCTTCAGGCCTTCGGCCTGAAGCCAGATACACAACCACTTAACCTAAAAATATTTGACTTACCATTGCCTGTAATCTCTCCTAAGGCATTGCCTTCGGCACTGCACCGCTCCGCCTCGATTATTTTGACGTCACTTTCCTTACAATTTATTATCATCCGTAATTTCGCTCAACCTTGGTTGGACCATTTGTAGCGGGTGCGCCGCGCAGACGGTCTTTTGACACGTGCAGTTCCGGTCGGAGGTGGGGCCGGCGGTGGTGATACTGGTGATACTAGTGTACTGGTGCTTTTAAATTGGTTTCTAGAAGGAATAAGTATCAGAAATGAAATCAGGAGGTCTTAGAGTATCGTGTGAATGACTTTTATTTACCCCTCTGTTTTGCGGACCTAAAGTAAATAAATACCGACTAGTCTAGGTCAGTGACTTGTCTGTCAGACTAGTCACTGACCTTTATATATGAATCCATATATAAAGGTCATATAAATATAAATCCATATGTCAGACTAGTCACTGACCGGTGACCGGTCAGTGACTAGTCTGACAGGGCATCCAGTTGTCTATAGAAGTCGTAGCTTCTTACCTCCTTTCCTCGATATTTCGTCCAGCATTGTTTGGGCCCGATTAGTTTGCTCCTTTTCCTGCGAAGAAGGCATATTCGTGTAAACGTCTTACGTCTGTGTATGTACAAAGCATATAGCTTAGCGGCCCTCTTCATCTTAGGGCAAAAGTGAACCCATTCTTAGGTATAATCATAACGCCTCTTCCCCCACCAAAGCCCAACCCTTCCTTACCGTTCCCACCAATTTTCAAAACTGATGACCATCTCGCGACTGCAAAATTTTATGAAGATATTTGCTGAAGCCACAAACGCAAGTAGCTACTTACGCGAGCCATTTTTTCGATGATCACAGAAAGTCTGCTACTCCGAGTCTGAGACATACTCCAACACATGGGATAAGTGAACTGAAAGTCGTTCACTTTATGACTTCGAACCTCAGTCACTTTATGACTCCGAATCCGCGAACCTTTGCCTGGTCGCAAATACTAAATATAAATTGATTATGGCCAATAAAATGAGCGCGCCATAACCACTGCTTGCTAAATCTGGCTAAATCACAACGAAGCACAACAATATTCGCGCGCGAGGATAATTTATATTCCGGCGACAGCACGTGCGACTCGGCATTCCCGCGCTATACGAACTAGAGCTGCAACTTACCTGAAAAGTCATACCCGTCGCCATTACCGTAACATGCATGGCGCCGACCCAATGCATAAGACCGACCAAGCGCTGCGCCGACGTGACCAATGAACGACGTTTATTGCCTAAGCTCAGAGACGGTGCTAGTACCACTGCCTTATTACCTACATCTACAGGGTGTTTCACTAAAAGTGTCAAAAAGTAAAAGGCACTTATGCACATAATAACAATGTTTTCTATGGACATTTGCACATCATTCCATCCGCGATTGTTGGACATTTGAATATATAAAAATGATATCACCGTCACTCAAACCTATTCCACATATCCGCCGCTTCTTTTGATGCACCGTTTCGGCACGTGTCCGGAGGTGCCTCAAAGCCCGTTTTCATCATCAGCGTCCAGACTGTCGGCAAAGCCTTGCATTGTGCTCTTCAGCTCCAAAAGTGATGCGACTTAAGTCTTCCTCAGCTCTGCGAGAGCTACTGACCAAAACCAGAAGGCTAGCGGTGACAGATCGGGGCCTCGCGCTGGTCAGGGGCGGGCGGTGAGGCAGCTGATTATTCGGCCAGGGAACGGAACTTCTGGTCCAGCCAGTTCTTGGTGGCTACAGCCGTTACAGTGGTTGTTTCTGATAAATTTGGGTCTTGGCTATTTTTAATGTTGAAATAAGCTTCTTGTTATCTTTAAAGGCCCTAAAAAAGACCCTGACCTTTTCAACGATTTCCGCCGAGAGGTGGGGGCGACCCGCCTTTTTTTTTGGACTGGAACCGGCATCAAAGGAACCCTTTTAAACCTCTCAAGAAGCCCTTTGAAACTTTTATAATCTGGGTCGTAGCGAGGTGAGAGAGTGAAACGTTTCCTGAAAAGTCGGCGTACGGTTTCAATGTTTCTGATAGCACCAAATGTAAATGTAATCCACCGCTCCTGTTGCGGTGTAAATAACCTGTTCTTGTTCTGTATAAGGAAAAAAAAACGACTAGTAACTTTGGCCTCCGGCCCTCGCTCCGTATGAGTGTAAAATATATCTTAAGTGGCCAAAGCATAAATGTCCAAAAATTTGCAACAAAGCCACGTGCGCAACCACGTGCTTTGCGTATTTAATATATCTTTAATAAGCATTTACTTTTTGACACTTTTAGTGAAACACCCTGTAGGTATATCTACACAAGGGTATCTACCGGGTGGCGGGTACCGGTTAGTCGGCAGTCGCTCGTCTTGGGAGATCCCGGGGTTTGAGTAATGCCGTAATGCGCGCGTGGCCATGAAGCTGAAGGGCACTTATTCGGTATTTGACACATACGTAGGGTACCGGAAAGCAAACGCTATATCGTAAGTTACATACATAAAAGCCTGCTTCGCGCTGTCTCATGCAAGGGCCCGATTTTAACAGAATGGCTTCGAGGGTCACATTTCACAAGACGACCGTTGGGTCCAATAGATAAAATAAACTCTGACAGAAGTACCCTGAGAGTGAAAAAGTCAATACATTTTGCACATCTCACGCCAACATGGGATTAAATAGCGTTTTACCACATTTTTCCTTACGTTATAAGGTACAACCCGGGATTCATCCGTCATCCGTGACAGGTGAGTCAGCTGACGGAACACCCCCTCCGACCCCTCCCCTCCCCCTCACCCAACCCACCCACGGCAATATGGCAGCCAGCGCCGTGACCCCCGGCCGACCGCACCATAACTAGCCGAACCCGACCCGTGACCCCGTGACCGCTGGTCAGTACTGACCTCCAGTGGCTGCGGCGATCCTCCCGTGTCCATGCCGTCGCCAGCGACGACAGACGTGTGCGGCCGGCGGTGCGGCGCGCCCGCCGCCGCGCCAAACGCAGGGGTGCCCGGCGCCCGCACCGGGCATTGATCTGTGACGTCACGGCACCGGCCCGGTCTGCCGGCGGCCCGCGTAACAAGTGGCCGGCCCACGGCGGTCCGACGGGCCGGCCGGCGAGCGGCCGCGGGGGCCACCTCTCCCCCGACCCGGACCCCGCACGGAGCCGGCGGCCGAGAGCCGTCTGCGTCATACCGGCGGTTTGTGCGAGCACCTCGCAGGGGAGATTCAGTATAAGCCGAGGGGTGTGGAACGAAATCGAGGGCAAGGTTTAGGCCGACTTTTCAGCGTAATCTCCAATCGTTCGCATGGATCGGAAGATAATAGCGCTGGTACAGCAATCCTGACGTATACTGAATGAACACTGTTTATTTGCTTATTTTCTGAGATCGCCGACGGGAGAGGTAGGTATTCCATGGGGCGACGGAGTTATATAAAATAATGCTAAATAATTGCTCAATAAATTATCAGTTCTCAGTAACGCGTCCTTACGCACCGATAGACCGGGAAATGGCAGTTCTGAGTTCTCTACCGCCAACAACTCGCATCGCGGTTGTAAGTTAGATATAAATTCGTTATCTATTATATGCATTACATCTGGTCTCATGCACTACGCTGCCATTCACGGAAGATCGGAGCAGAATGCGTTACAGGCGTGAGACTGCGTGCAGTGCGCCGCGTGGCGTATTTCTCCCGAAAGTTCGAACTCATCGATGCATGCAAGAGTACACCACAAAGCAGCAATTAAATTCACTTCACTTCCTCGTCCATCGCAGAAACTGTAGACAATAGCTAAACTGCACCGCACGGAGGTGGCCTCCGGTTGCATCGGAGCCCTCTGGGAATTTAGTTCGGAACGGTGGTCGCCCCGCCGACGGGGCAGGGTGGCCACCAGCCACCTCCTCGGCTGGGGCCGATGTGGGAACAGAGAGTCTAGCGCCGCACCACAGAGTAATATCGGACCCGCCAAGCTTCCACAGCGATTCTACAGTCCACAGTGGATTCCACACAGTCACAGTGTGAAAATGGGTACGACAGTGTCTGAGGTCATTCCTTTTTGCACCGGGTGAATATTTTGAAATGAAGTTTATTCTAACTTCATTGCTGTAATTATTTTTCTTCACGCACGAACTCGGTCTAATTTTGTAACACAACGCTTGACTTCATTAGCTAACACCAGGAAATGTGAACGGTCAACGGTATCAACAAGTTTGCAAGAAACAGTTCACAATGTTAGCTCAGTTCAATTCAGTGGATGCGTTTTTAAGTTCGGGTGGCTGAAGTGGCACGAATGGCACGTAGTACGTCGACGTGCAATCTGACATTGAATACCGACTCATGAGCTTGCTAAGGGAAGAGCAACTCCCATGATGTTAAATCATTTTTGTATGTTCCAGGAAAATATAATGTCCACCGTAACATCATTTATTAATTTGGCGAGTTGGCTTATTCATGATGTTTGTACAAAACGCGTCATCCTTCGATAACGTACGCTGCAACAGGTAGCACGACCTGACGACCATCAACACACCCCTGACAATGTCGTGAATTGACGGGCCGAGTGAGGGACCGCTCACAGGTCCAGCGTTTGAACATACCAGGACACACACGATGATGTGAGACGAACCGCCCCGTGGAATGGGAGCCCCAGAGGACCTGGTGAACCCACTCCATCGCATCATTCGGACGGTAATGCCTCAGTCAATGAACGAACATGTCGAGCGACCGTACAACACTTGCATGACATGAGTCACATGCACACCCATTCACAACGCAATGTACGTACACGCATCATACATAGCACGAGTGCGGCACACATGTGAAAAACACACTATACGCAGGGACAGCGCACACCCAGTAAGGCGTGCAAATATCTACCACCGTCCCCTCCCCTAACGTCCCATCCCCTCCACAGCCCACCGGTACGCGTGTCGGCGGTGCTGCTCCTCAGAAGTAGAGTGCGCCGTCGTCGTCCGGATCAGTGGGCTCGGACGGCCCGGCGCCGCCCCGGCCCTCGTCCTCCTCACCGTCACTGTCAGAGACCTGTCGGAGAGACGGGTATAGGAGCGGCGCTTAGTATGGTGAATACGGAAGGAAGACAATGATGGCTATTGCGGAGGTTAACGACTTCTGCACGCAGTGGCAGCTGATATTGAAGTACGGGAACGATTTTTTCTCTCTCGGATATAATCATCGACCTGTCCTAAAATCATATGTTTTATCGTATGACTTCATTGGGTGTCTGCCCGTTGGTAATGTCAATAAAGTAAACTAAACTAAAAGTTTTCGAGAAACGCTGGCCACACCGACACATTGTTCTCGCGGCTTTCATGCCACACCAACCATCAGAGTCCCCTCCTTGGCTCACCTGCAGGTCACTGTGGATGCGGCTGCTGGCAGCGCCGTCTGTCGGCGCCGGCGGACGGCTGGTCTGACGCGCAGACGATAAACCGTACAGGAACGCCGACGGGTCGTAGCTGGGGTCCACGTCCTCTTCAGTGTCTGCGGGGCGGGGGGGGGGGGGAGAGGCAAACGTCAGCAGGGAGCGGACATGGACATACATATGTATTGGCGGCATGCAGATCCAACGTAAGGCATGGTCGCGCGGCGTAGATACGAGCCCTTCCATGTTTCAGCTGTGCCGCATGAAAGGGTTCACGTGACGCTAAGATCACGAGGGACACTTTTTAGATACGAGTAAAAATCAAAGGTAAATAAAATTACGGTCAAATGTCCCATCCTCGCCGCAATTTGCCAAAAGATGTCGACTGATGCAAGTCCAACACACCAACGTCAATTCAACTAAACTTCTATGGTGCTGCTGTCCGATTGTCATGTCGTACATACCTACCGCCCAAAAAATACGTAAGTCAAGTTGTCCTACTCCTGCCTTCTGACTACCAACTCTCCCCGCCATCACCCTGTCCAGCGTTTCAGCAGTTCTCCTCACCGTGTTCCTGCTCGGGAGGCAGCTCCAGCAGCATGGGCTCGTCGTTGCCGGCGTCGGAGGCGTCCATGTCGTCCCGGGAGTCCATCCGGCTGCCGCCCGGGTGGTCCTCCTCGTCACTGTACTCCAGGTCTGCGGAGAAACAGAGGGGCGGACGTCAAAATTAAGGGAGAGAGCTGAGAGGGTGAGATGATAAGCCGAGACGCTCCGACAGCGAGAGGGTCGCCACCTGCACAGGTCTCGGTGGCATGTGTCGGGCGACAGCAATGATGCCCGAAATAAAATACGTAGGAAGCACGAACCTAAAAAAACGAGCCACACACCCAAGCCAGCTTGCTTTTCACAACATTCACCACCAAAGGTAATCAACACATACCTACATCCACTTTTAACCCTACATTCACTTTTAGCTGATGCCTGATTTTAACCCTTCGACACTATCTCTCCCCCTTTTCAATCATCCTAAGCGCCCTCCTCCCCCTACCCCCCCCCCCCCCCGCACTCACCCTGCTCGAGAGTGCGGCTGCGTTTGGCCGGCGGCTCTCCCGTGTCACCGGCACCGCTCTCTGATACGTGCGACTCGTCGTCCATCAGCATGGAGCCCGTGCCCAGCGAGTCGGCGTCGGCGTTATCCAGCGCGCGCTGCTGCGCCGCCGCGATGTTGGCCTCCAGACTGCGCAGGTCGTCCTCGTACTGTACGAGGGGGAAAGAGGTCAGATATATGACAGTATTCTCTCATTAATTAGTTAGAGATGTACGGCCAAGTACGGCCAAAATTAGCACCGAATACAAGCTGGCGAGCGATTTCGGTTTCCATGACAATCTGTAGGCTGCCATGACGGTCATCTCTATACTCATCCACTGCATACTGATGCGATTTTTAAACACAGTTTTACAACCCACAATATGTTCTGTCTGATATGGGAGGTCAACTAAGAGCATCTTCAATGTCAATCCTGGATTGAAATTGTCAACCCAAAGTCCGTAGCGCCGCAGCCCGACAGCTGGGTCAATGGTCATCCACCTACCTTTTCGACGGTCGACTTGACGGCATCGACGAGCGCCTGGGCCTTTTCTGTGAACGACGACTCCTTGCCGTTGTAGGTGATGCAGTTCTCCAGCAGCAGCTCAAAGTCGGCCACAAACTCCCGACTCGAGTGGTACTTGTGCACTGTGGGCAGAGTCGGCGACACATATAAGCAAAACGCTGATCAGCCGTCTTCATAGATGAGACGACGGGACCTCATCTTTCCATTTTGCTGTTGCAAAATGCCAACAGCAGACAGATTTGAGTTCGAGAAAGCAAGCTTTCATAGCACTTACCCGCATGAAATGCTGGGATAGCCAGGGGTATGAGCAGTTCACTTACATTTGACCTTTTTCTCGATGAGCTCGATGTCCACAGGGTGCTTGATGACAGCGTAGTAGTCCTTGACGAGTTTGCGGTTGACGGGCCGCAGGAACGGCCACGACTCCTGCATCGTCTTCACCTTCTCGTTGACGATCCGCTCCAGGATATAGGTCAGACCCACCTGTGGTCAAACAGGTGACATTGGGTCAATGGGGCAGGTTAGATCAGGTCGATACTGGTCACGTCACAGCGGGTTGTCTTGCTTCACTGATATGGCACAGATCATATCGACCCCAGCCATAGCTCAGTGCGATGAAGCATACTTTTTTAGACGTAAAAATTCGCGAAAAAAATCGCCGAAATATTAATGAGGTGTGACGCAATACTCGAGACCGACACGTCATAGAACAGAAAAGTTCGTTCTTTTACAACCACCATCGGAACAATAAACGTCCCAACACTGAAAAATCCATAGGTCATCCTTTCCATGGTGGCTATCCCGAGTTACGCTCTGCAGCTAGTTCACCTGGTCATCATCATCCAGCAGCGGGTTGATGGCCTTCTCCAGCTTCATAAGCTTATCCTCCTTCTCGGCAAACCAGTCGATCAGGTGGTTCCGCATCTTCTCCGAGGTGAGGGTCAGCACCGACTTGGCGCCGTTGTAGAGCTTGGAGTTCTCGACGATCTGACTGACATCAGCCAGGAACTCCTCCCTGCTCTGGTACTTGTTCTGGCGCAGGTTGTCGCGGATCGTCTGCAGGTCCATCGGACGCTGGATGATCTTGTAGTAGTCGGGCACCGTCTGTTGGAGAGAGGGGACGAAGTGGGGTTAGAAGAAAGTAGTTCCGAATGATTGAAAATACGTGCTGTCAATCGCCACTGCAGGATGACCAGGAAAATAAAACATGGCGAATTGACAAACGTGCATCATTCAACGCCAACGATGTGCAAGAAAATGAAAAAAACGAAAATAGAGCAACTTAGAGTGTAATTCACGAGCATCGATTAGTAAGCCGGCCCAGAGCCGTCAAATTCTTCCTTCTACCCCACCGTCTAACCACCTCTCCTCTCCCTCGCCCGTCTCATCGCGTCTCACCTTGGCATTGACCGGAAAGAGGAACGGCTGGACGTCCGGCATGTCCCGCATCTCGTTCAGGATCCCCTCCAGGATGGTGCTGAAGGTGATGAGCGGGTCGATCCGGCGCCGGTTGGTCGTCTTCTGCCGGTGGTGGAGGTAGTCGCAGTGCTCCTGGCCACGCCGCCGCCGCCGGCCCGAGCCGCCCTCGCGCGGGGTACGCAGCATCATCGACTTGCGGTTCAGCTCCTCGGCTTGCTGGAGAGTAGAGCGAAAGGCGAGTGAGAATGTGACAGTAAAAACTGGGATGACTATTTGGGTGGCTGACTGGATCCAGTAACACTGTCATATGGCTGCAGTGACTGTTTGTACAGCGACAGTTCACAATATACACCACCTTACCGTTCTTTTATCAGCTTTCTTAATCTCATCACACCCTCATCAACATCCCACCCCAAGCAATACCACCTCACTGTCCCTTCCTTTTCCCGCACACATCTCTCACCTTTATGACCTTCCCGGACAGTTTGATCTTGGTCCCATCGACATTGATCAGCTCCTCATCATCGGGCACATCCAGCCGAACGGAGTCCTCCTCGTCGTCCTGTTCGGTGAGCGACACATTGCTGGAGGGCTGCGGTCCGCCGGAGCCCTGGTACAGCGGGCACGCCTTGTTGGTCCGCATGTGACCCACCTGGTGACACAGGGAGGGCGGGGGAGGGGTCAGACGATGGCATAAAACAGACTGGAGATAAGTGTGACTCAAATGGCATGAGCTTGAAGAGGCCTGTGAAGCACAATGGATATTAAAATAAATATAACTCGAACAGATAATGCCTGTTCTAGTGGTCTGTGACGTTCCCCGGAGTGGCATTACACAAATTTATAGAACAAATCCACCTCACACTAGCAGGATGAGCTCGTAGGGACGAACATCACCAGCCCCCGTACCCACCAAAACACCCCTTCCAGAGCACACATTTCGCCAGCGCCTCCCATACGTCCCTCATGACTCTCCATCTCTCACCTGGCCACAGGCGCCACACTTGAGTTTGAGGTCGGGTTTCAGTTTGGGTTTGCGTGTGCGCGGCTGCTGACTGAGACCAAGCCGCTCCTTCTCCTGGTTGCGCTTGATGCGCCGCAGCTGCTCCTGAATGCGCCGCTTCTCTCGCTTCATCTCCTCCTTTTGAGTCTCGTCCAGCTGACCCGCGAACTGAGACACACAAACACAACAGTCGTCGTCAGGAGGTTAGTTCCAGAAATATGATTGGGATGAATGTTGAAACAAACCAGTTACAGGCTAAGCTAGTTTCATATTCGTATGAACGGCCATAGGCAAGGAAGAAAACTTTTAAGGCACGCTATTGGCCAAATGTAAATTTAGCCCCAGAAATAAGTAGAAAGTTTGTTTCCTTTGGGAAGCCGGACCAAGAATAATATAGCGCAAGTGACTGATGTCTATAGATCGAGAAAAAAAAAACAGCTATAGCTATTCAACCATCAAATCGTACCTATACCTAAGTCACAAATGCAGCCAGGATTAGCCCAACTATATCTGCCCATTCATCCGCAAAAACAGTATCACAAAATAATACATCGTTACCGATGCCGCCAACCGTACCTGTTTGATGAAAGCGTCGTCCTTCGTGGTCCGTATGCGCAGGTAGGCGTCGATGACGGCCTGTTTCCGTACGGTCTCAATACGGGTGTACGTGCCGCCCTCGGCGTTACAGAATGTGCGGATGATTTTCAGCACTCGACCTGAGACGGGTAGTGGCGAGGTCAGTGAGCGGAATGGTGCAGCAATGGGTGTGTGCCTTAATCTTTTCGTTCTGAAGCTTTTCGTTCTAACATCTTAGGCGGCAAGAAGTATTTTGTTATAAAGACGACGACAGACAGCTTGTACCAATTTATCGTAAAACACTGATATGCCCCAATGCCTCAAAAACCACAACACATGGAAACTGCTATAAACATTTACGTGTCCTAAGGCCAGAAACCTAGCCCATCTCACGCCTCCAGCCTTTCCAGTCTCTTACCGGTCGAGCTGTCATCGTCTCCCTTCTTTCTTTTGTCCTTCTTGCCCTCCCTGCCCGTCTCCTTGCCGTCCTCCTGTCCGGCGGTGCCCATCATGATCTTATGCAGCTCGCGTCGCTCCCGCTCCTCCTTCTCCATGTTCAGCTGCGTCGACGTCTTCTTGTTGGATAACATGTTCTCGATGTTGCGACCTGGCGGGGATAACCGTGAATGGAGAGAGAAGGTGAAGTTAAAGATGGTAACAGTGATGTGATTCTTGGCTTTTGATTCAGCAAAAGAAAAATAATAAATAGCCACGCCCATCCTTTGTGAAGCTAAATCAACGGCAAGTATCGCAGACCACCACGTTAGCAAACATCGTTGCGTTCGACGTCAAGCATTGGAAATCACGCCAGAACGGTTAAAGAAGGCCCATCGAATCACAATTGCACCCCTCCCGCATGACCACTGCGCATTGTCTTCGCCACCGGATTATCGACTCACCAAACGCGTGTCATTACCATCGTCGGATCGTCCGCTACTCACCGTGCTCCTCGATGTCGTCATCGTTCTCCTCCTCCGTGGAGGATCCCTCGTCCGTGGAGAGCACCTCGTCCGAGGCGAGCACGCGGTTCTGCAGCTCGTACAGCCGCTGACACTCCTCCTTGTACCGCTCCTGGTGCTCGGCGATCGAGAACCGGTTACCGCGAGAGAACCGGTCCATGCCCTCCTCACCAGCCTTGGCTTTCTCCGTGGACAGCGTTCGAACTACGTCGATAACCTCCCAGCGAGACAGCTTCTTGATCTCTTCATCCGGCACGCCGAAGTTCTTCAGTAGCGCTTTAGCGTTAGCGAGCGATAACCGGCGCAGATCGGCGTCAGTGCCGGTGACGATGCGTTTCGGCTGTGACTCCTGCTCCTCCTTGTTCTGGGTGGGCTTGTTGGGTACTCGGATGTAGCTGAAGCCCTCGCCGCAGCCGGTGGGGTCGCCGGTGCCGACCAGCACCAGCAGACACTTGCCCTTGGCGGCCTGGATGTAGGCGCGCGTCGTGTTCCACGGCGCCACCTGCGAGGGACGGACGACGGATCAGTCAGGGATCCACATCAAGAAACGTGCGGTCAGAGAGTTACAGCAGCGTGGTCTTCGTGTGAGGCCAGACAAAAACCTTTTAGTTATTTGCAATTTTAGCCTCTCAAATAGAACAAGGCACCAGCCAATAGTAATTACCCGTCAGCCTAAATTTACGCCCAGGTGAATCTTGAAAACCAGCTTTGGTAAATGTACGCCAAGCCTTTCCCACTCTTTTCCTCCTCGAAGTAAACTGTCTCTCTCCCTACCTTGATTTCGTCGTCGATCTTGAGGTCCGAGTCGTCGTCGTCGCCCTGAGTGAGCAGGAACTTCTCACCGTAGCCGGCGTCCCTGAGACGCTGCTCGGCCGCAATCATACTGGAAACACGGCGCAGGGTAGGGTCAGTGGAGGCTGGCGGGGGTCATTGTAGTCAGCTGAGGTCAGGAAGGGTCAGTCGGGACAGTAAGGAGGATTGTGACTGATCGGTTATGGCTAGCCACTTTGTTAGAAGTCATGAATCAAGGGAGAATATCGTAATTAGATTGAAATTCTTATAAACAAGAGAAAAGAAATAAAGCTGAAACATAAACAGAAACTGATCGATATACAAAGCTGTGACGGAGGTGGCCCACCTGAAATGCCCACAGCACTGCTCCGGCGATACCATGGCCCGGATCTCCTCTTCCGTCGGAAGCCGAAACTCGGGCTTTATCACCCACCAGTTGCTGTCCATTCCTGCAGACGGAGTTCAAACAGGCGTCAGTGTTCATTATACGCAGCATATCCAACCATCCAAACACCAGCCAATGCACTTCAAATATCATCAAACACACAAACTGTTCTATGAGACGGGCCACCGCACCATCACCAGGCATCAGCGTGTTAGCCTACCACATCCTCAATGCTTATCCAACCACCTGAAAAAATCCAGTCCCTTCCCACTCTAACACACGACTACTCTTCGCCTCACAATGCACAGAGCTGATACTGTAGGACAGTAGCTGATGGCCCGACTGACCAGTTCGTTTGAAGTCGGCGCACGGTTTGAGCCGTTTGCGGATCGAGGACTCGGAGTGGTGGGGGAACGCCTTCTTGATCACCTCCATCTTGATACGGCGCGGGTTGTCGTTGGACTTCCAGAACAGACGGTAGATAAATACCTGTGGAAACGCACGATATGTGAGCAGGGCCTTAACGTGATCTAAATGGCATAGTGAAGAAGCAAACAAGTAGAGGATACCGCGAACAACGACAGTACAAAGATGGAATCATTCCTGTTGATGTTGTTTCACGAAAAAGGAGCTGATTAAGGTGGATTGCTGTCATACAGAAAAACAGCGTCTTTTCGTAGGGAACTAGTCGTCTTACCTGCAGGAAGTCCCTGGTGAAGTTGTTGGCCCGCTTGGAGTTGGGTCCGGGCACCTCATACAGCGGACACTGCTGGCCTGCAGTGAACATGGCGTCCGCCTCGCGGATCGAGTAGCCCTGACTGTGGGACGAGGGTGGGGGAAACGTCACGGTTTGCATGAGCGTATACAAAATCTGATGATTGGAACTCGCAGGAAATATTGGTACCCAAGATGGCAGCTGTAGAATATAGACATGGCATTAGAAATTCTACATAAAATGTATGGATCCAATAATTGAAAACTGACGGTTTGCATATCAACCTTTATTTCCCCTTAAACAATCAAGTACCAACACATCGGAACAGCAACAACCCTCCCACCTTCCGACCTCCCCTTCCAACATTTTCGACCAGCCGAACACCACCCACTCCCGGCTCACCGGGTTCTGATGACGATGAAGTCGGTCTCGGGCGGGTTGTGCGGGTAGATGGGCGAGCGGTACATGTTGTTCTCCACCGTCTGAACACATTTACCCGGTGCCATCACCCCGAGGAACGGAGAGGTGTGCGCCAGGGCCGTCTCCCCGTACCGCAGCTCCGGAGGGCCCGGGTCCTTGCCCGCCTTCCGTTTGTAGTAGTTCTTCACCTTGGTGCACATGCCCACCTGACGGCAAGCAGGAATATGAGCATGAATTGGAGACAAACCAGCTGCAGTGGTCAATGCTACAATCCTATATTCATGGACAATTATGACAAAATACAAATAAAATCAACAATTGAATTACACTAAATAACACTGTCACTGAGAAGGGAAAGCGCACAGCTCAACTGGTCTGGTCTAGTCAGCCAGACCAGACCAACGCCCAGTTTCCGCTCGTAATCTTATCTAACACAACACTGCCAGCGCCAACATCAATGGTCGTACCTGAGAGAGCATGGCGGGATGCTCCTCGCAGTACTCGACGAGCACCATGTCGCCGTCTCGACCCGTCAGATCCTCGGCAGAACGCATAAAGAACACGTCGCCGCCACCCGACATCAGACGCTCGTGCTCACGTTGCTGGACAGATAGAGCGGGGCAGTTAAAAGGCGACGGTGGTAGCGAGGGGTTCACTGGGGCAGCCCAGAAATCAAGGAAGAAAAGGACGACATAGGCAGATCGAGGCAAGTGAAATTCGTGTTACATGGCTGTAAAAGTAAAATGCAAGCATCACAAAATCAACGGAAAAGGCGTTACGGTCGCCTGATGAATATGAATCTAGTTTGGCGAGCATGACAAGGCACGTGTGAAAGGTCATCCTGCAGCTTAACTATAGCTGATCTCTGTCTTTTGCCTAATGGCCTAAATGGCCTGACAGTCTAATGGCCTGACACTCACAGAGCGTCTTCCCTATCAATCTCCCATTTATTATCTCGTCTCTTCTCCCTCCACCTCTCCATCGTCCGTACCTTGGCCTTTCGTTTGATGTTTTTGTGCAGCGGGTGGACGGGTACCGGCTCCTTGCTGGCCAGCGGTCCGCTGGAGAACTTTTTCAGCGGCGGTCGGTGGAACTGACGCAGTTTGTTGGGGCCCATGTGGGTGGGGATAAACGGCGCCTGCAGCTCCACCTGGTGGATAGAGGGAGGGTAGGGGTCAGACGGGTCACGGGGAGCAGTGGGGGTGACGATGAAGTGACACAACAGTGACGCTTGACGGGTGCAGGCAGCAGGTCAGAAATCGATTTCCATAATGTCTGGGGGCGAAACGTCCTGGTAATATCTACCTGTTGTGACTCTTATCAGGAAACAAGAACGAGACAGGAGGCGGACCAGCTTACACTGCACTGGACTTCACTTCAATTCAATTGAGACTATTCACGAACTACTTTTTTGCTCTATTCTCTTATTTACGCAGCTTGGCTTCAGTCATCCAAACACTATCCCCGATCTCCATTCTCCAGATCTCCGGGCACTGGGGTCGCTCGGAGCAGTATCTGCACCGTATCGGGCGGCGCCCCATCCCGACCTGCCAGCAGTGCAACCTCAAGGCGTGCCCCGCAGCCCGCTGCATCGTGTGCAGAGAGGGCGCCGACACTCCGGAGCATGTGTTGCTCAGGTGCCCGTGCCTGGCCGGCGCCCGCCTGCGACTGACGGGCAACATCCACATCCGACCAGAGCAACTGAAGGACGGCGAGCTGGTGGCGGCCTTGGCCGCCGGCTACCTCCGCCACAAGGAGCCCCTCACGGGGTTACAGGCCGGCCCCAGCCGGCCCTGAGGGGAACACCAACAACAACAACAACATCTCCATTCTACCCAAACTTAACCTCGATCCCAAGACCAAGTCCACCGACCATTCCCCTGCCCCCACTCACCACGGGGATGGAGTGCTGCAGCAGGCCGCTGGCGCTGCCGATCTTGATCGAGTTCTCTGTCGTCTTGGGCAGGTAGTACTCGTCGTTGGAGATGTTGAACGGATCCTTATCAGTGGGCTCCGGGGTAGCCGGAGGACTTTCCTCGTCCATGTGAGTGATGACACCAGCCTTACCTAACAGGATCTTGGACTTGCGCACGTGCGGGTGAGGGATCTTGATCTTACGCTGCTCGCCGGCTGAAGAAAGAAACAACGGAGTTGTTAATATGTGTTCGCGATAGACCGTTCATTATAACGAAGATAAATAATTAGGAAACAGTCTGTTCCAATCAATGGCAATAAGTCATCCATATTGATATTCACAAAATCATTTTGTGTCCTCGTAAAGGGTGTCTAATTACACTCAAAGTCCAGCCTCCAGCGCAGCGTGCCTGCCTTTCGCTTCTCTCGTCCTATTCCTCTTACTAATCACTCTCCATTCTCTTTTCAATCCTCGCCGCCTTTAGCTACTTTCTCCCCCATATTCTGCCCCATCCCCATCCGTTCACTCACGTTCTCCCTTGCCCACAGTCGGATCCACGTCCTCGGGTATGCCCAGTATGATGTTCTCGTCGTTGGGGTCCAGGGTGAGTATGCGCGGCTCGGGCATACGGCCCATGTCCTGGGCGTCGTAGATGATGTCGTCCTCCCATCGGCCGTACACCAGCTCCTCGTTCTCCACGGGGAAGATGGAGAACCAGCCACTCTTGCCGCCGTCACCAGAGCTAAGAGGAAGGAAGAGGGGAGGGGCAGTTCAATTCAGAGCAGAGCATGTTTATGTCATGAATATGCTTTAAGACGACGTTGTTTTATAGAAATATAGACCGAAACCAGAAACATCACATTAATTTTCTTTGGAAGCTCATTTCCAGCATTAGTGATACATCTAGCTACTTACGAACACGCAGCTCGGAGCTCTACCCAAATTCAATCCCCTCACCACCTCACACACACACAAGTCAGGCCCGACAGTATACCATCCCTTCTCGGCTCGACCTCTCTCCACTACAGCATCGCCCCAACGCACGTGGGCTGTCGGACTTTGAGTCCGGCGGGGGCGGCGAACCCGGGCGTGGCCGGCGGTTTGCCCGTGTGGCTCAGCTGCCCGGCCGTCCGGTTATATCCCGACGGTAGCCAGCCGGCCGCGTTCGTCTTACTGTTGAGCTTCTGCATCACCTGCGGGGGGGGGGGGGACACGGAGGGGGCGTGAGATGACAGGTGGACGGATTGTAAGCTTAGAAGCTTGGGAATGACGGGGACCGTTCTTACGTCTGTTGGATAGCAAAACTTCCAGACTTGGATAAGACGGACATATAGGTAGTGCAGAAATAAATTTAATACTGAAAAACACGATCAACGGCGTGGGCAGCCTAAAAACACAGTCACAGTTAAATTGGCTCACTAAATCGTCTGTAGTGAAAAAAAATGACTTCTAGGTACTATTTGCGCATGATCACAAACCATAACGCATAACCAGTTACTGGATTCATTAACATCCTGTACGAGTCATTCGTTTTATGATTAAGGGCTAGTAAGATAGTAAAAAATATTCGCGCACTCTTACAACAAGTCTACAAATAACAACCCCCCACTAATGACGTCGCCCATTTAAGTACAGCACCCCGCACCTTGTGTTTGATTTCGTCACCGTTCCAGATGACGTCATCCTCCCAGTTGAGCTGAGTGACCATCAGGTAGGCGTCGTCCTCGAACTGGACGGCGCCGTCACCCTCGGGACCCTGCTCGCCGTCCGAGGAGGTCTCCTTCTTCACCTATGCGTGGGGAGGAGAGGAGGGGAGGGGAGGGGAGGTGTTAGATGGGGAGGGGCTCCAGTCACACGCTCAGGTAGAGTGACGGGGGAGGGGAGGGAGAGATACGCATCAGTGTTGTCGGGCCTCCAGGTGTCTTGGATGAGCTATGAATCAGATATTGGGCGGCTGATGCAATATTACAATTACGTTTGTTTTCATAAATTAAATATCGCAGAAAATCTTTAACGCACAATAAGCTGATGACAAGAAGATCTCATTAGGTCCCGTCCAGAAACAACCCTCAGCAATCAATTACGCGAAAATGAGCGACCCTCTGTTTTTACAATCTCTATTGGCTCATTATTGACCGTGAAAAACCCGACAGAAGAACCTAAACTACCCCCAGGTAAGATGGGTCGATTAACACCGGGAAACTGTCAGGATGGCGATACCAGGGGGCCGCTGAGGAAACAGCGCGACAAACAGCGAGATATGAATCGCGAGTTAAATGAAATCAATTACGATCAATGTTTCCAAAGCAGAAAGATGCCATCTATTAGCAAGTGATTAAAAACCAATTCTATAGTCCCATAGCAACGAGTTGAAGGACGAAAGTATAGCCATGGTATAGCCATTAATGATTACTGGAAGCAATTTATCATTATGAAAGAAGAAATAATACCTCCAATGACTAAGCGCGTTAACGGTGTGAATTGGTGAAAAGTATCGATGTGAACAAAAAAAAAAAAAATAATAAAAAACGCGCCAATAAAGTGCACTGAAGCTGATAGGAAACGACAGATTGCATGTGCCGCTGATCATTCAGCAGTTGCAGCAGAGCCCAGACTGGAGCCCCGAGCTGCGGCCCCGAGCCCTCTGAGAACTGACGGTGGAGCGCAGCGATCCGGCCGGCCGGTCCCCGTCGGCCTCGTCCTCCCCCTCCGACTCTGCCTCGTCCTCCTCCCTCTGCAACAGAGACCGGCGCGGCGCGCAGCGGTAGCGGCAGGCAGCACGGCACGAGCTCGCGGCGGAGCACACCGGCTCGAACGGCATCGATCTGGTAGATACCGGTTCGAGCCGGGTGCTTCGGGTAGCCAGACGGATATCAGGTGAGAAACGATAAAACATGGGCATTCATGGCGCATTTGACCGGCCAAATAAAGCTTCTCAATTAAATGGTTACGTTTCAAATCATGTTACAATATAGTGGACCGAGGCTTGTTTTCAAGATTGTTGATTTAAATTTCACATGCGTTGCCCGTTTAATCGTTTCCACTCCTGGCGGATGCGGTGGCGGCGGTATACGTCAGCCGAACGCCGTAAGCCAGGCGGGCATCCCGACGACACGACATACCTACGACAAACATGCAAACGTGACACCCCCTATCCCCACCCGCGGAGGTGGGTGCCCCCGTGACGGGGAGGCTCGGGCGGTTTAGCTACACAGGTAGGTCAAAAACACGATGCACCCCGTACAAAGCAGCGGGGGTTAACGCAGGTTGCAGACTCAACAATTGACGTCAGCTAGCTAAGTCGTGTGCGGCTACACGGCATGAATGCTCGTTAGTTTTGTCTACCAAAAGAAATTATTGGAGGCGGTGATTTATTCAAGTTTACCGTTCGCTGTTATCGTGTTGATCCAAGCCGACAAAACCAATTAAGCACATCTGCCGTAAAGCTACCACGCAGTTAGAAATAACACGTTACCGAAGCTAACATTAACAAACGCTGAAAGGGGTTGCACCTCTAGTGAGACAACGGTATCGACCCTCGCCAGTGAACCCTGTCACTCTGTGAGAAAGTGACAGTGTCACACTGCACGTTAATTTCTAGGACGGCAGCGCGCCCGCCATTCCCTGACGGGTATTACGAGACATCCCATGCAGTATTTCTCAACTAGGACGGCACATCCACAGGCACTGGACACCTACCCATCACTCCTTCTCCTCTCCCTCACTCACCTCCGTCTTGTTCTCGCCATTCTTGTCGCCTCCCTCCTTGAAGCCGTAGTTGCACGTCTCGCCATTGGCCGGCCAGTCCAGCATGTCGTACCACAGCTGCGAGGGCCCGTACCGCCAGTCGGTGGACTTGGGGGAGCTGCTGCCGGCCGGCTTCTCTTCCGTGGCAGGACGCGCCTGAGCCGGGGCTTCTTCAGGGCGGAGGAGTTTCTCCTGTGGGAGAGAGGGAGAAGGGAAAGGGCCGGATGAGTCTTATGGAACTTCATGGCAATGTAGAACCTGATAGGTGATCGATTAAGGGTAAGCATGGATAAGTTATATCTTTGAAAAACGTTCGAATCCCTCCTATATTCCAGCAGAAAGTACACTCGTTTTGCCAGCGACCTAACATTCACGAACTTTTTTGTGCGCATTGTTGCTCATTTTCGCTCAAACTATGTAATGCATCGCAAAAAGCAGACCGTAAAAAGTGGCACACCAGGAATCAAAGATCAAACTCTCACAGCCAACACACAGGAATGGCATAAATATATGAAAACAATAGGCGTCAAATGCATATTTGGCCGCGCCTCTCCCCACCACCCTCCCATCCCAATCCAGTCTCTGACCTCGTCATCCGATTCCACTTGCTCGGGCGGCAGCGGCGGGCCGAAGCTCAGCGTCAGCTCCTTGGGCTTCACGTCCGAGTCGTCATCGTCGCGGCGCTTCTTCCGTTTCTTTTTGCGGGCGTTCCGCCAGGGGAGAGGCAGGCTGGCCTGGCGACTGGGCCCGAACAGCCGCGAGAACCGCAACACCTGAGCGGGAGGGGAAGGTCAGAGAGGGGAGGAGACGCGACGGGGACGTAAAATGGCTGGTGGTGACACAACAGGTTGCATTCTATACGGACGGTAAAATCAACTCAGAAAACAGTTCTGGCACTGTCGAGAAGCACGATACGATATCATGCAGGTAAAAAATAATCAATTAATAAACTTCTACCATTCGATGTTTGGTTACAAGAAAAAGAAACTCTGCATAAAACGATACATGAGCCTAAGAGCTCCGCCACCCGCAAATGGTCCAGCCCGATCGCCAACCGTCCCTTCGACATCTCTTTCATTCCTCGACCCGACCCCGTCGCCACCCACCTTATCCTCTCTGAAGTCGGGGAACAGGTCGGTGATCTCCACACTGGCGTACTTCTCCGGTAACATGGCGCCCAGAGGCGTGTTGAGCTGCTTCTTGCGCGGCGGCGCGGGCGGCGGGGGCGGCGCCGGGGTTGAGCCGCCCCCGCCCCCGCCCACAGCCGGCGGGGGCGGCATCAGGCGGGCGTCCCGCGCCTCGTCACCGTCATCATCATCGGCGTCGTAGTCTGCAGAGGAGAGAAGATAGTTTCACATCTAGCATGGTAGCGTGCGCCGTGATAGGTTAAAACACGTAGCCATGTTTCGTGGCACAGCGCGACTGAACGCGAATATATCGACCTCGTGATCTAAGCCAGCCATCAACAAAGCCAATAGAACGAATATACACAGCGAACTGATCGCATAAAGATTGCACTGACGATTACAATACGACCACAGCCAACCAATGGCGCCGATGCGTCCCGAAAATAAATTTCAAAGAAATGACTGAAATGACTGAGTGAATGGATGAACGATTGATGGGTACCCCCAAAGTCAACCATTTCCAGCCACTTGCAGCAAACCCACCTAGGGAACGATTCAAACAAGCGTGCGAGACACTGCTCCGCCCCACCCACCGGCCACAAACTCGACTGACCCCGTCTACCGGTCAGCGACCGCGGCCCACCGGCAGCAAAGGTCACGGCCGGGGTCAAGGTCATCGCAACCGAGGTCAACGACCCCAACTGACCGGGCGATGTCGAAGGAAAACCGACGACACCGGAAGCTATTTTGTCTGAAAGGCATGCCTCGAGTTGCAATTATAAATTTAGTGACTGCTAATTATACAGGTAGTAAAGTGGACGATATTTTCACATCTTCAATCCGATGGCTAAATTTCGCCAAAGACAACCACCGCAATAAAAAGAAGAGGTCGGAAAATTAAAAAAATAATCAAAGTGTTGTTTTCCGCAGTAGCTAGCTCAAATCTCGTCATCTACTGTTTCATCATCTTCGCTCCTTCTCTCTCTCCCCCCCCCCCCCCGCCCGAGACCCGACAAACGTCTCGTGGGTTTCCCGGCCGGGAGATCACAGTCCTGTGCCGACGGTAAACACCAATGGCCCATCGATCGACTCGACCATTATCAGCGGATCTGAGATAACCGAGAGGACTGCGTGTGTGTGCGCTCAGTGATAGCCAGTCGCACCTGTTGACTGGAGACAGGTGCAGTGACCTTGTGTACCCCTGTGACCATTCATCCATTGCGTGTGTGGGGAGGGGGAGGGGAGGGGTTGTGGGCTTTTCAGCAGAGGGGGTGGGAGATGATCAATTAAAACGTTAAAATGATTCTTCACGCTCTAGTAATGGACAGTCGAGTGTTGATTGTGATTGATTAGGGCTGAGACATCACCGCCTTCATTAAACAAAAACACTAAAGCCAGGGTCCGCAAACAACCAACAAACACACTTACTATATGTACAAACACAGCGGCGTGGGTCAGACCAGCCTCAGAGACCCTGCGCTGTCGGACAATCCTAGGGGATGGCAAAACCCAGCGGTCGAGGTTTTACACAGAGTAGTAATTTGATAGATATCTTAATATGGACCTGCCTGTCGCCCATCCTTGGATTTTCAGCACATAGCTCGAAATAGAAAAACAGCCGATAGAGTTGGATGTTGGCAGCGCAAATTATTTAGCGCATGGTATGATCTTTTCCATGTGAATTATCATTTTTCTAGAGGAAATAATGATACGCATATCGCATAATTTCAGTGACTACAACACAAATTCCATTTCTAATTACAAAGGTGGCCCCTAAAGAAGAAAAATGGAAAAAGGAAGAAGGCTCAAGATCGGAAATAAACAAATTGTCTCACTCAAACTCTGAAGGCTCAAAAAAGGTCGGCCACGATAATTACTGTTCCAGGCTAAAACATGCAACGCTACCGCAACATTGACGGTCGGAGCGACACTTTCCAACACCGGAGAGTTTATTGGAAAATGAAGCCGCTAATGTGACGAGCTATGCATATTTTGTCGCTACTGAAGGTCAACGTCATAAAAATGACCACAACCATTCACATCGGCTCGGATCAGCGGAAACATTTGCGGTGCTGTCCAGCCTTTCACTCACGATATTACGTGATGTTATGACGGAAAGAACCATCGATACCGACCTATTTTAGTTACTCTTCTAGCGGGATGGCATAGAGGAAACACTTCACACCCTGCAGTATTCTCTTCATGCGCCTTTTGAAATAACCATCTTGACTACCAACGTTCTGGCGACCCATCCAGCGTGGGTTAAGATTAGGTCTCAATGCACCCCGCTCCCCCCTTGCACCCACCGTCGTCCCCGCCGGGTTCCATGTTCCACCGGGTGTCCCCAGGTGCACCCACCGTCGTCGCCGCCGGGTTCGGTGTTCCACCGGAGGTCCCCCGGGTGTACCCCCACCCCGTCCCCGTTGCACCCACCGTCGTCGCCGCCGGGTTCGGTGTTCCAGCGGAGGTCCTCCTCCGCCATCTCGGAGATGTCCCAGTAGTCGACTGCCGTGGCCGACGGCACCGGCGCCGGGGCGTCATCCTCCTCCTGGGCGTCACCGGACTCGGCAGCTCCTGAGGCAGCAGAGGGGGAGTGATGGCTGGTCACTGGACGAAGAAGGTAGGGGGTACATAACTCCGGGGTAAATTAGAAGTTGATTGTGATCGCTGAGATGCAGACAATTAAATCATACTGGGCACTGCTTGTTTCTTGCTTACACTTCTAGTAACAATGATGCAGCTGAATGGATGCTTCATTTGAATTTGCAAATAGTTTCTCATTTCTTTTCTAAATCAATAGACAGAAACAGCAGAAGCTATGGTAGGCAGCAACAATGAAAGGTAGCAACAGGAAGATAGCAACAATGAACACATTTCTCACCTTTTCCAGTGTTGCCGGTGGAGGCTTCGTCTCCGACCACATCTCGCAGCAGCTGGCCCAGACCGAGTTTGCTGAGTCCGCGCAGCTGGGCTCGCGCCTCTGCGTCCAGCACGTCAGTCTCCAGCTGGCCAGAGCTGTCTATGTTGCCGAACAGCACGGCCGTCAGGTCCATGCCGCCCCCACCGCCGGCCTCTCCTCCGCTGTCCGAGTCGCTGTCCGACATGGTGGCGACTGGCGGTCCTCCTCTTGCTGCAGCAGCATGGTGGTGATAGGATATTACAATGTTAGGCTAAAAGCGCCGGAAAAACCATCTTTTTCTCTAACCATCTACCTTCCTGGCCCCTGGGTCTAGGCCACTCGGCAGTGTGGCATACTCTTGCCAGTTGCCACCTATCCTGTTTAATGAACTGGGTGAAACAGTGCGCACTCCACAGTGCACACTGTTTGATTGACACTGCCACGTTTTACAGTCTGAGTCCGGCTCATTAAAGCGCACTAGCCGCTAGTGAGGCGAGCGGGCGCTCTGGGGCCTGCCGCGCCCTGCTGGCCGCCAATAACACCCATGGCTCGGGTGCCAGCGGCGCGAAAGGGAAACTGGTTAGTAACTCGACCAGAAGGTTCTGCATCAGCGTCGCCTGCGGTACGCTATTGTACTGCGGCCCGCACCACTCCGCCTGTAAAAATTGTATGTTAAGTTGCCAAGTGCTTACCTACCTACGGCCTTTACAACAAATATCTACCTGTCAAATATTGGTTTATATAAGTGTTTTAAAAATATAATTCTCCTGTACCAACTACCATGTGACCTTGCACACACAAATCCAAAAGCTCCCAATACTGCCTATAATAAAACTATAGAATACATGCAGGTTGAAAAAGACTAATGCCTGAAACAGACTGTTTCCGCAGTCAGGAAATCGCATGCGAGAGCCTATTCAAATACATGGAAGCACGCTCGCATCAATCGCACGCACCTCCCGCAAGCGATTGATGCGAGAAGAATTATAATATATTTGAATAGGCTCTCGCGTGCGATTTCCTTAACGTAGAAAGAGTCTGTTTCAGCCTTAAAAATGGCAATCTAAGCGTCCTTGAGAGTCACATGGTTACTAACGACTAGCCAGCCAAGCTAAGTCTTCTCAATATAACAGAAAATCTCAGTAGTACGGCCCAGCTCAGCGCGTAACACGTTTGAGTTTTGAGAAGATTCCATCTCCAAACACGGGGCTGATTAACCTGTGATCTTTTCTGTTGGATAGCCCATCCCTTTTGCTCCATAATTGACAACTCTTAGGTCACGTAGGAGAATATTGTGGTGGCAGTGGCCAGTGCCAAGTGAAAACTCAATGGCATTAAAGTTGTTCTGCTGAAGTAATACTTTTGAGAGACCTACATCTCAGGAACCGCTTGGGTGATTGGATTGCTTTTTTTGTAGGGCAGTTACTTGCAGCCTGATATCTTCTCCGACTCCCTATGCCTTCAAAATCACTAGTCAAAATTTTGGTCACATGATCTGCAAAAGAAAAGTTTAAGAATCTTTGATGTTGTTGTTGTTGGGTTAGGGAGCGTAGCCACAAGACCCAAGCCCCCAACTCAAGAATCTTGATCAAAACACCCCAGGCACCCTGTTTTCACCATCCACCATTCTTACACCTAGCATTTTACCAATTTGTTTATGTAGGCCACATCAGCAGCCGATCATAGGCTCAGGCTGATGGGCCCGAAACATTTTAATGAGCCGAGACTCTGAGTCAGCCTCAGTAAGCCTGAAGTCTGGACCTGTTAGTCATGTTAGTCAATAAGATGAAGAAATGTAAAGCATGTTGAAAGTGCCATGCACTGTGGAAAGGCTAGTAAAAAAAGTCACAACTGCTCACAGAAAACAGGGGAAAACTTACCAAAATTGGCTGATAGCTTCAACAAACTTGGGCAATAAACTCAAATAAATTCATCCCTACATTGTGTTGCAGCCTATACTATCGAAATGATCGAAATGTACCAACATGACAGTACAACCATGGCAGTGTATATACCAATTTTTACATAATTTTCACAGCAAAATCCAGCAAAATCTCACAGCGACTCTGCGCTGGATTTGCCGTTTTCGTAAACGCAGTATGGAGCAGTGGAGAAAAACTCTACTTTACCGAAATTCAATCAGAAATCCCAAATACTATTTTTGAAATAAAAATTTGTTTTGAAATATTTCTGCATCCAGTATTGCATCTAAAAATTACATTCATTACGACATATTCAAAATTAGGGAGATTTAAACAAAAATGAACTTAAATAGAGAAAGGATTTTCTAAATTGATAAAATATGGTAGCAATATCAGAAAACCTAAGACAAATACTGCGCACCTGCGTCAAAAATGTTTATACTTTTTGGTTCCGGTAATTGGAACGAAAGCCAATGACGTCATTCACATAGAAGCATTGATAGTTGACCAAGTTTCCGAAAAAATATTATTTTTGATGCATAAAACGTCATTTGAAAGGTCATCTTTTGCTTTTCAAGTCAACTGAGGATAAAAACTGGTTGAAAGTCCTGAAATAGGAAAGACACTTTGGTAAAACCATGCCATTCCCTTCTGATAAAATGACGTCATATAAAACAGCAAAAGGAATGCTTTGAGGTCGGAAACCAGGGAGCAATAATAGATCATGAGACATGATACCGAGGTTTCGTGAATCCGGTCTCACGCTGAAGCCAGCAGTCGCAACCCGGGCTCCGTGAGGATATCCGCCCTCATTTCGCGCAGCATCGACGCCTGTCATCATGTGTGGTGAGTGCTAAGTCATATTTTCTACTACTTTGATTAATTTGCATTCTGCACACTAACTGTAACGGTGACTTCAGACCAAGGCCTTCAGACTACTTCCTTTCGGTTATCGGTTATCCTTACCTAACTAAGCAACAATTAGTGTTTCTACTTAATTTTATTTTCTTCTGTGGAAAAAATATGTGGTGCCTTCAGTTCAAGAGCTGAACTCATTTAGGTATAATAGGTATCACTCTTAGACAAAGGTTCAGCATTGTGCGACACTTCTTTGATTGAAACCTATGATTTATGAAGTCAAATAGAAGAATTTTGGGCAATGCTGTAGGTATGTGCCACAAATGTATTGGCCAAACATGACCTTTTGGCCATGTGACCTTTTCTGAGTAAGCTGTCCTTAGAGCCTCTGATAATCAAAAAGAAAGTGGCAGTTTTAATTTCTTACATCCTAGGAAAAGTGTACTTTGGAAATTGGAATTACATATTTTTGCAAGCAGCACCAGAGTGAAGAAATTACATGCTTCCACATTAGAACCATCATTAATTAATGTGCCCATCTTTGCAGATTCTTTGCAGATTATTTACTGAATTTGTTTTATTTTCGGTTCCCCCCCCCCCATCATTCATTAAGGCTCATGCATAGATAATGTTAATTAATTTACCTACTATGTATAATAAACCAATTATGCCTGAAAGTTATTTCAGCTTAACTGTCCCTTCATTTGCGTGAAAGTTAAATGCCTAGGCACTGTTCCCATTTAAGCCATAAAAATGTCACTTTTTATGATACTGGGATTAGGTTATTTGTACATACTCCCTTCTCACAATAATTTGCTTCAGTGTTTTTCCACCAGAGGATTATCAAGGTGAATTTCCCATTTTAAATGAAATTTTGGTTCAGGTTTCTGTTTTGTAGTGCCAATAAACCATGTCAAAACATTTTAAGATTCCATAAGTAATCATGGAAATTGAAAATGCCTTTTAGGTTTTCCAAAGGATTTTCCTTGATTCATCCAGTCAGCAATATAGATTATATGCCCCTAGATGCATGGTGCACGTCTCGGTGCCCTGGTCGATCCGGCTCGGTCAGCTCCAGCCAGCTCTGTTCCCGGGAATTCATGGCCCCTGGGCGTGGCCTCGGCACGCCCCCCCCCTCTCCCCCCCCCCCCCCACCCTCCACCGGAGGGGAGGGGAGGTGGTCGTCTCCGCAGCGGCGGCCCGTGAAAGTACGCGGCGCCGGTCAGCCCGGGGCGGGGCCGGTTCGGTACGGTCGCCCTAGACGGGCACGCGGACGACCTTGTCCGTCCCTCCCCTTTCCTAGCCGATCGGCTCCCTGAGCCACCGTCTGCGCCTCTCTGACGGGATTTCACGGCAATCGCGCTGTCCCTACCGCTCATCCTTTCACAGAAACATTATCCCGCTGGTACATCTCCCTCTTTGGATTCCTACGGAGTATATGCACCGGTCTTTCTCTCGCCAGCGCCAGCGGTCGGCTTTGAGCTGTCTTGTACCGTGTGTTGAGCCGTCTCCGAAGCAGGAGGTTCACGTGTGTCGCCACCGGCGGTGCGCTGGTTGGATCTCTGTTTTGCATAGCTTCTCAAAAGGATGAAACACTGGTTTAGATGAGTGAGGACTAAATGATGTCTCCTGGCATACGGTGTGGAAAGCCACGTGTGTCCGACGATCTGTCAGAATCCTACGACTTATATAAAATAATCTCCTTACCCCTGCCTCCGAGGGCGGGACCTGCTCTCATTTAGGCAGGTGCAATCCCGTCCCCGCCTTCTTCCTTCCCCTCCCGTACTGACGGCAGCACAGGTGTAGGTATGCCTCCACCGTCTCTTCACTCGCGTCACAGTCCGTTTAGTGTCCACGGGGAGACAGGCGCGAAGAGGATTTGTACTACCATACGGCTTATGGATCCCTCTCGGGTTGCAGTGAAAGGAACATATTCCGATCTGTTTATGATTTGGGGCAAGATTCGACTGATAGTTGGGAAACGTTCAGCGTGGCTGTAGTTGGTTCTCGGAGTGTAAAGTGAGAAAGTTTGATTACAATGACGGCCTATGTCGGTTTTAATGGTGGTCTTGCTTTTAGTTTTTTTTGTTTTATTATTCCGCTCTAAGATGCATGCTACCATTCGTAGGATAGGCCTATTTCCGTCATCAAGAAATGGACGTAGGCTGACAATGGGTATTGGTAATGCTGAATGCTAGCACTCAATAAATTGATAAGCTATGATGCAAGTCGACCGAACTTTAACCTGTAACACCTGTAGCACCTGCTCGGTTTACTTTACGCTAATTAGGGCTCGTGTCATATACCTATTCTGAATCGATTTTAGTAAGAGCAGCTGCAATTGGGACCAGTAGGTGTATACTCATATTTCAGGATGTTTGTTGAATCCCAGGACTACCTCATTTCTCAGACTTCTAATATCCCAATCTCGTGGACATCCTTCTGAGTTATAGGAGGCCCATGGTCCCTAGGTGCACTTCCACTTCCACTCTCACTTGGTGCCGTGGTGTCGGCGCCGCCACATTGCAACAGTCAGACTGGAGGCATATTACGTCACTGTGGCAGCTCGTTGGGAAACATGGGCCGGGTCAAACCGGTCCGGCGCTCGCCTGAGATGAACGGACACCACGAAACGCCGTGGAGCGCGATAGGGAGCGTGGTTTGAGGCATGGACGCTTCAGTGTCGTTTGACTAAACGACTCGTTTAGAGGTTTTGAAGTTGAGTTCAGTACAAACGGACTGAAGTCATCGTCGCACCTGATTTGTTTTGTCATATCCGGATACGCGAGTGTGTGTACCTCGTACCGCGTGGGCCGCCACCACCCACGTAGCCGCTCTGAAGTCTGACGTCATAGAGCTTCATATCATCCACCGATCTACCGGTGATCAATGGTCAGTGACTACCGTCCCGGACCGATATTCTATCGTCTCACCGGTCCGCCGCAGGACCGAGTATCCCGGGCACCGCGCAAAGGCCCTATCTCCGTGGCCGACAGGTCAGACGGACCGTGCACGCCTCGGTTGGGTGATCGCTGATCGGACGCCGCGGTAGATTTGCTATCAGACTTCCGTCAGAGCCACCGGTGCGATAACGCTGCACTGATGGACCCGTGATTTGGTTTTAATCCCGGCGTCTATAGTTTAATGGCTGCGATTAGCTAATCCGTCCAATTTACCCCGGCGTCTTCATGCCTTTCCGGATACCCTTGAGTGGTACCGGTTGCAGTTCTGGGTAGGGGTATTGGTGAACTCCGTGACCCGGTGATGGTCGGTGCGCCACCCCTCCCACTCCACCCACTCCATCTAATCCTTGAAGTGGTATCCGACTCCTGTCTGCCGTCTCCTCCCCTATTTGTTATGATAGGTAGTTGTCAGTCCTGAGTGCTGTTGCCGGTTGATAACCGTGCCTTTATGTTGATAACTGTCGTAGGGATGGAGGCGGTGCTGGCTGCGTTCAACAGCCTAAGTAAACATCAACGGACTGGTTGTAAGGAGATGCTGACATGATATGTTTTAGCTCGAGTCTAAAGGCTTGTGATTCCGATTGGACCGTTAGGAACGTGAAAAGACATCAGCGACCCGCAATGTTCCATATGACTCGAACAAATGGCCCTGTTACCAATGACAGCTCATCACTTCGATTGCGGACGAGATGATGGACGAGGGTGTCTTTGTCTGGAGGAAGTCATGCTCTTAGTTTCACCCATGGATGATACACGTTCTTCATGGGGCATCGTCAATGTCCAGCATCGACCCCGCCCCGCAATATTTGACCGCTGAACATATGTACTGAGGGGCCTGCCCGACTATTTGAATGATATCACTGGATTGAATGAAGGCACGTGCACTGTGCAGTGGTAGCAGTGGTACTGGTTTGGATCATGCGACATAAACTGCGCATTTTAATATATTTTCGGGCATCGCTGGACCATATCACACCGGAGTTTCGCAGCGTCCATGCGTGTTGAAGCTCCAAATTGATTACGATATTAGTTGGATCATTAGGATAAATTTGACGGATGTTTTGCATAGCGCTTTGAAGGGTGCTTGAGAAGATTATTGTAAGTGGTAAACTGTAATTGGTTGTGACTTTGATAAGCATGTATTAGGTGCTTAAAATTGGGATGCATGTCTTTCGATTCTGGCTAATAAATTAGACGTTACCGTAAAAGTAGGTTAATAGCAACGAGTGACAAATACTTGCGCTTTTTATGTCAAGTGATGACCGTTCCTGTTTCTGTGATCGTACAAAAACTTGTTGAACTTCGTACCCGCGCCCTCAGATGCGGGTCAGGTCGCATTGCGCCCATGTAAACAAATGCGTCTAGGTATGACAAATGATGGGTGTCCGCCCCGCTGGCCCGGAATCCTTGGACCCAATATGGGTCTGGTTTTTGGCGTTCGTCGGCGCCTGGGCCCTACTAACCCCATATGGGATGTGCTCTGACCTTTGTTTGAGGTCAGCCGCTGGTGTCCGCGCCTAGAAACCAGATAGAGCAGCGTGTTTAATCTGTTCCTCGTTCTGTTAATGTTAATGTGAAGGTCGCCCAGTAGCTGGTCACTGTGCTGGGCTCGTCTTGGATCTTAATTAAAAGAACAATGGAGCTCTGATGCATGATTTAGCTTCCTCGGTGAACCGTTAGAACTTAGAAGGCTAAGTGCGGAATCTAACAGACTGCATTTACTAATTGCTCTACCCGTCATTTGGCGTATTCTTTTTTGCCCCTGTTTGCTTCCTTGTCTGGAAACAATTTCAACCATTCTTCAGAATCGTAACCCGTCATTTTTGGTGTATCCATAAAAACCAAAACGCGTTTTTGCCAACATACTTCCTTACCTATGCTATGCACCATAATCACATCTAGATCCTCAGGGTCGCCAGACAATTACAGTTCTGTCTGTATGTCTGTATACCCCAGTCTGAGTACCCTATTATCTGCGGGGCGTGGCTCTGGAGACGGTCTGCCGAGCGGCTTGTGTCTGGGGCGTGTCTGGTAGCGGATAGATCCGCCCCTCCCCAGATGCCCTCCGATGGACCGCTGGAGGCCGCAACTGGTGAGGCGTTTCCCCGCAAGGGCAGTAACGAAGGACGCGTGAATGACATTCACGTGAGAACTCCCAACTTTGTGTCTGAATGCTCGCCGAAAACCGTCGTGAGCGGGGTCCTAAAACAGCTCCGAGACCTTGAGTGCGGGGAGAAGCGTCGTTCGGCTCCGCTAGGACGGTGGCGAAAGTATCTGGTGTTGGGATAATCACAGACAAGGTCGTGGAACGGTCCTCCGACCTTGGCGGGGCTGTTTCCACCCAGCTGAGCGCCTGAAGAAACAGTGGATGGGGGGGGGGGGGGTGGACCGTGGAGGGGATGGGAACGGGAGATTACCTGACAAAGAATGGTAGGGAATGTGACATGAAAGATGTGATGTGTCTGTTGGATAAAATGGCATTTACGAATAAGTGTCGGAAGGTTGACATTGAAGTGTGACATTGAGGGGCGGCTATGTTTATACCACTTGCGCTCCTGCAGCCGACATGGTGTTCGTTACTGCTAGTCATGGGTCCGCGCCAGATGTGTTTATTCCACAATTAAACTGTATTAAACTCATGTCGGGCGGCTCTGTGTGTTTCAGGAATTTTCGCCTATCTGAACCACCTGACTCCGAAGGATAGGAAGGAGGTGTTTCAGATTCTGATTCAGGGACTGCAGCGGCTGGAGTACCGGTGAGTAGCCTTACGTCGGCCTCTAACCCTGGTCCCTGATCCTGATTCTAATCCTGCTCCTGGCTCAGTGGCTGCGCTAGTTTTACTGTTTGACAAAACACCCCTGGCTGAACGATACGTCTACCGGTAATGTGGCTTTAGGCGTGGTCGGTTATCGGTTATGAAACCTTGGCGAGTGGATCATCTGTGACGAAGGCTAGGGTTATTATTTATTTAGCCAGCTAGAGGAATCTAAAGAGTAACGCAATCCGTTTCGGCCGCCCGAATGTCTATCCGTGAGAATGGATCAGTGGTCACGCCAAGTCAATGTGTTGGTCAATCTGAACGGACTCCGTCGTTCCCTTTCACTGCCGACTTTGTCGGACAGGACGATCCCAATTGAACACAGAATAGCTGCCATCACATTGAAAACGGAATAATGAGCGAGCCAGAAATTCCATCCTCAAATTCCCATTGTGCTTTGTATCGTACTCGTGTCCCGATACAGTCTCTGATTGCTTTGAGCACCGACCATAGTTTGGAGCATGACGTGAGCTCTCTGGATCTCTGCTACGGTCTGTATATTTGCATTCATCGATACCCATTACCGATCCACTCCTTCCTGGTATGGTTAGGTCGCCCTTATCGCATTCCTGCTTCATTGGCTGGCTACAAACCAAGTTTGTTTTTATTAGGCTATGAACTCCTCTTTCACCGGCACTGCACACTATAGTCAAGAAGTGATTCAATTGGTTATTGCTTCGAGTATTTGCTCTGCAAATGGACACGTTCGATTGGCTATTACTTGTTGAGATAGTGTGCTTTCATATCAATCACTTCGAGGACCGTGATAATAACGTATCATTATATTCTTTTTTTTCGACTGTGCCATAGCGGTTCTCGTACTTGATACTCGTACTGTTACGATGAACGAGTTACCTGTTAAGGCCAGTACTCCCATTTCCGTCAATATAAGCCAAGGGTTTGGTAGAGCCATTGCAACTAATACACTTTCCATCGATGCTGATGAAAAGAAGACACATTCAACGGTAACTTCTCACCGTTTTGAAACGACTTCCCCGGACTTTACTGTGCGTTACCAGTCCTTACCATTTAGCCAACTATCCTCTGTCCCTTCTCACACCAGCCCCGCGTGCTAACTGCTAACCCACCCCTCCCCTCTGCGCAGTGGTTACGACTCGGCGGGCGTTGGAGTGGACGGAAAGGATGGCTCCATCGAGATCTACCGGGCCAAGGGCAAGGTCAAGAACCTCGAGGACCTCATCATGTCCGGTGAGTGCGAGCGCGCGGTCCCTAGTTTTATTTCGGAATTTTGTCTCTGGGTGAAGCTAACTTTGTCTCATGTGTATGCGAGGTTCGTGCCGCCCTTGTTCAGAAAATCTATTATCATTTCTCAAGTCAGTTCACCGTTATTCAAACAGGAGGGCTCACTCGACGGACATTTAGAAGGTTGAGCTACAGTTGACGAGTGGTGACGACGGTGATCTATATACTCTGGTGACGACCCAGAGCTGTCACCGGTCCGGAAGACTTTGTAGTGCTTTGCGATCTTTGAATGCTGTATGCCTGCCTGATATTTGTCTCATGTCTCGTGATCTCGCATCATTCTACATATTCATATCACGTTTATGTATATCACGTTTTCCATTGCACGAGAGGTTTAAAATCCATCGTCCTGGCCTGTGTCAGAGCACCCAGCTGGGGCCGTTCCTTCGCGGTAACCCGATCCGATGATGCCATGCCCCAGGCTCTGTTTATATGCCGCGTCAGATTATTGGGGGCGGACGCGTGGTGGTATCCAGACCAGATGGTTTACCCGTATACACCCGTGTGCTCATTCGATAGTGACCGCAATTACTGGCCTCTGTTGAATGTTTACTGGTGTGCTGTTTACAGTATAAAAATAACGGGGCATTAGGGAGAGCTTCATGACATCGCCCATGAACACCGGGATTTTTTTCACGTACCGTGACATCATCATTGACGCGGTTGACATGTGTATTGACAAGCTGCATATCAGTATCACAGATCGTGTCATTCTGACAAGACACAACCGTAACCCAAACAAACGCTTGCCAAAACACGGTTCTGAACGACAGTAGTGCATCAGGTCTTTGACACATTATTTACCAGTCGATGCGGGGGTAAAAACCTTACCGTGAGCCGGCACCGATGACCGGCTAGCTCTGGACGTCCCTACTTAACCCCAATCTCTCCTAGCTCCATTCTGACTATAACTTTACCTGACCTCACGCTTCATATACCCTGCAGAGGACAACAAGCAAGACATGAGTGAGATTCTCAAGACGCACGTCGGCATTTCGCACACGCGCTGGGCCACGCACGGCGTGCCGGCGCCCGTGAACGCGCATCCTCAGCCATCGGATGCCTCCAAACAGTTCATCTGTGTGCACAACGGTGAGTCGATCAGGGAGGCCGGGTAGATTGCGGCGTGCAAGGGTTTTTCAGTTGAGCTAGCCGATGAGCTGTCAGCTGAGCTTTGGTTTGACGATTTTGTTAGGATGCTCTGTTTTGCTCTGTTTATTAATGTGGATTTTTATCAGCTGGTAATATATGGTAAGATCAGGTTCAGATTTTGTGCTAGGTAATGGAATCAGGCATGTAGCTCGCTAGAGGTTCAAAGCTGACTGCTGAGTGCTGATCTAGAGGTGAAGCTAGAAGTGACGCCTTTTTCCAGTGGTAGTTGTTTAACTGTCCTGTGTCACCTGCGCAGGCATCATCACCAACTACAAGGACATCAAGCAGTTCCTGATTGCCAAGAACCACGTGTTCGAGTCTGAGACCGACACCGAGATCATCTCAAAGCTGACGCTGCACATGTACCGCGACCACCCGAACCACACGTTCCAGCAGATTGTGGAGCTCGTCATCCAGCAGCTGGTCAGTCACGCCGGGGAACGAGAAATGTAGACACTACGGACATTTGATCCAGTGGTCTTGCAAAACCTTTGCAAGACTACTGGATTGAGAATTGGGCATTGGGAAGACTACGAGAATTATGACTCTTAATGATTGGTTCATTTTCCGTGACTTGGACGTCCGGGTTTGACGGTGAACGTTGACGAGCGGTCATGCCCGATCGTCGGCCGTTCTCTTGCAGCTATGTATTACTCACCGTTAAGTGCAAGTGATAGTGAGGTTAGGTAGGAGCGCGGCACATACTGATTGGGGTGCTGGCCCTATCCCCGGCGGAGGGTTGGGTGTAAGGGCCGCCAGGGTAATGGACTAGCAGGGGTTATCGGTAGTGCCAGTGTGTACTCAGGCGGCTTCACTGGAGACGGAGATACGGAGACGCTGAGACGCTTCACATACGGAGACGCTGGGCGTTACCGACCGCATCGCATGCAAAGCCGCCAATCCGGGACATTAGCCGGTTGTGCTGCCGGAGAATTGGCTACCTCGGCCGGACATGGGTTATTCCACTCAATCCTCTTCTATCATCGGCGTCTTGCCAATCTCTGCCGCGTCTACCATCCCATTTGGAAATTATTTTTCCTTTTCTCTTAAATTTTTCTTATTTGCTGTTTCTTATCTGCTGTTTGCGTATTAATCTCTGCCGCGTCTACTACCCCTTTAAAAACGATTTTGCCTTTTCTCTAAAGTCTTTCTTATTTGCCGTTTCTAATCTTTTTCGTCTTCTCGTTCCCTTTCTCTTTCTGTTAGTACATCTCTTCTGCCTGTTTTACCACGTCCATCCTTCTTCCATCACGCTACCCGCAGAGTCGTCCCTTCATCGTCTTTTTATCACGGTATCCGTTCTTATCCTTCATCTCCCCGGTCCACGATGCCCCCGCCACCGCGACCTGCCAGCGGTCGGGGCGGCGCCACATCAGCTGATAGCTGCTGACCTTCGGTGGTCCGGTCACTTTCTCCCGGCCTCTTCCCGTCACTTTCCTGGGTCTCTGTCTCCCGGTGGTATCTCTGTGACCTCTCCCTCCGACCTTCACAGTCGCCCCATGGACCAACGGTTCTTGGTACTGGGAAACATCCTTGGCAGATAGTTGTAAATGCATGTTTAAGTGCTCACGCACGCACACACGCACGCACCGCGCATATTCGGAGCTCACGCAACTGCTGGAGCGGTGGGATGTCGGAAGATTTCATCTGCTCCCGCGTACGAATGGTAGCGTTACCGATAGGCCAAGGTCGCCCGGCCTGACCGGGTCTCATCAGACACGATTGGGGCGTCCAGTGGGCGCCCCCGGGGGCGTCCGTTTCCCATTCAGCGCCCCAGGGGGGTGTCGGGACATGGCCCAATCGGCCGCGGGTGCTTGAGCAATCGCTGACTCTCCGTGCATGGATGTGTTACTAAAGCTGGCTCTGTGATGACCAAAAATGGGACGGGACAGTGGTCTCTGACTAGCTCGGGGCCTGGACGTTTTCCCGTTAATCTCTGGGGGTTGAGTTTCGTGGTGTAATCTGCTGGCTGCAGTATATCCCCAGCTCTCTGCCGACACTGCAAGTGTTAGCCTTTCATCGCCGTCTGATTGACATTGATATCTGTTTTCTGAGAACAGTTTTGCTGTTGATGAGGTACTCGGTATCTCGGGGATTTCTGTCCAATCGCTAGTACAGCTCTGTGTACAGTATACGGGACCATTCACGGCGGGCCTCTCGAGGTCACTGACCGGCATTCACCACCAGCCGTCTGCAGCTGGGGCCGCGGTCGGGGTATCATCTCACAGATCCCTGCAATCGGCCCACCGCGGACCTGCCGACACCGTCAACACACCGATAGCTTGTGTAGGAAATGTCTAAGCCGGGTGAGGGATGGTCGTCAGATGAACTTCGGCAGGGTATGAATATTGAATGCTGCTATTCGCGAACGTCGTCATTCGATCCGATCGACGTGGGAACCCGCGAATGTGTGCCTACTGTATGAAGCCAAGTTGCGCAGCTGAGTTGAAATTAGCCGTGGTGACTCCTGACTGTTTACTTAGGAACATGTCCAGGAACTGCGACTCTGGTCTGCGAACAACCGCAAGTCAAATTGTGTTGTAGAACGTGCTAGAAGTGCTTTTTTATCTTGGTAGCATAGGTAGACTCATTTGAGCTGAAGCTAATATCTTTTTTTTCTACCAATACATCGCTCAGGATGTTGCCCTGCCCTTTTGGCACGTTGTTGTGATGTTATATCCGATACCTACATAATCAAAACTAACCGATTTACCAAACCCCCAGCATTTTGAATTTCATTAAAGCACGCCATCCTTCGAATACAATGCTCTCTCTGGTTGCTGGCTTTGCCATATAATCTCCATTCCAGTCCCCCCGCCACACCGTTCGGCTGTACCCCGGCGACTTTCTCTTCTGAACGGGTGCCTCCGCGTCATGGACAGACCTGCCCGGCACACGGAGCTATTGTCTGGCCGCTTATCGGCCCCACCCGCTGGCACCGCGCCTGGCCTCCAGGCCGTTTTGCAATAACGATGAGGGTCCTACGTGGCGGGCGGGCTGCTTTCCTAATCACTCTTTCGCCTTTGATTCTTCCCGCCTTGGCATTGGTTTGTTCTGGCCTAATCGAACTTAGCCTGACCTGATCTAGTTTGACCGAGGAACGACCTGACATGACCCGATCAGACGCGGTCGCATCTGTTTCGTTGGTCTAGCTAGATCCTTTATAATCAATTTGGCCTGGTTTAGCACGTTTGACTCTGTTTTGCCCTGTCTAGCCGGCCCTAATGGTTTTGTAGCCTATTGCAGTATACCCCTTCGTACCCCCGCCCTTTCCTTCCCTCAGACCATTCCCCGTGCCCATCCCCTCCCCCGCCCTCCCCACCACCACCACCCAACCGTACTACCATGGATATATCGACGGGCGGCGGCCGGTCTGTGCGATCGTCGAACGTACTCGCGCCCCGTCGCCAGCGGTAGCGACGACCGACGACGGAGGGCCACCTGCACGAGTGTGCCAGTTATGACGCAGTCAGGTCGGCCGCTGACACCTGCTTGTCGATTGCGACGGAAAGTCCAGTGGGAGTGACGTTGAATTGACGTCGACGGGCTTAATGCTGAGTGGATGATTGACACCGAGCACTAATGTCTATAGTCTATCGTTTCTTACGCTATCACCGAATGGTTTTCCGTTGTCCTTGTTTGGACAGGGAGTGAATGCTGATCCCATTGACACCTTTATTACACGTTGTGCGTATTTTCTGGGAATGTGACGTGGTTTTCTGACGTAGCTGATTTTGTGATTGGAGGTCAATGCTGGTCGTAAAATGACGTAAAGAACAGTGTAGGCTACATACCGCGTTTATAGGGATATATGAGAGATATCAAGATTACACAGAGCACGACAATAATATGCGTGTGTCCTTGGTAGTAGGTATATCGATTAGGGGTTATGGCTTTATGACTGCTATGGCTGTTTGCTTAGTTGTTGGGAGTAAATGCCTGTTGTTTGTATGTGCGTGGTGGAACTCGCTGGCAGTATATGAAACCGCTTACATATCAAACAAAGTAAGCGATTTCTATGTATCTGTTCGCTAACCGGCTTACTCTATCTCCGTTTTCAGGAGGGTGCGTTCGCGCTGTGCTTCAAGTCTGTGCACTTCCCGAACCAGGTGGTGGCTGCCCGGCGCGGCTCGCCCCTGCTCGTGGCCATCAAGACCAAGGAGCACCTGGCCACCGACCATATCCCCATCATGTACAGCAAGGGTACGTACTGACGGGGTCTGGGGTGCCCACCCATAGGGTGGTAGGGTGAGGGAAAGGTGCTCGGGTATGAGCGGTGGAGACACTGTCCAGTGTCCACCGACCGGGTACGTTAGGTGGAGGAAGGCAGGTGTAGACCGGTACATCCACCTTTTACCGTCCACATTACACGACGGGTGGACGCTAGTGTGGACACTGGTGAACCCACAGTCAAAAGTACAGACACTTTGTGGGGCCGTGTGCGGTGCGGTAGAGCTTAGAGCGCCTTCACTGACCAGTAACACCGGTTTGTCGCGCGGGCTGTGAGGCCGAGAGAAAGCGCCTAACCCCAACTCACACCGTGGCATGAATTCACAATCCCCAGATCACTTTCGTCGAGAGACCAAAATCCACCAAATCCAGTTGTTTGACATTACGTTACACAATCTACGTCAGAGGCGGTATTACTTCAAGTCTTATCATTCCCCCCATTCTGTGTAACATTGAGAGTCCTGATTTATTACATCGACCCTGGTCCTACGCGCGGCTTACGGTAGCCGCTTATGACACCATTGAGCACTCTGGCGCTATCTGCTCGCGCCTGATCCGATGTCTCAGTGGTCGCTCAGCCGGCCGGCGCGCCGCCGTCACTATCAGATGGGTGGTAATCAACTCATAGCGGCGACGCGGCTATGGAAGGTTAGGACCCTGCCCGGGCGCCACTGAACGTGACCGGAGCAAAGGGAGACGGGGGTCGGAGACAGATAAATCACCCCGCCGACAGACGCGGAGCAGACCCTGACTAGGGGTGGTGCGAAGGGGAGTGTAGGAACGGGCGCGCCGCTGGCAGCAGAGCCGAGAGGCGCGAACGGCAGTCGTCGACTGCGACGGACGGCGAGTGGAGCAGAGAGTGGGCGAGAAGTGAGCTAAGGAATCCGTGTGGAGTGCCAACGGCTACGAGGATTATCCGATCACGCACTCCTTAACGCCGACATGGCCGCCGGCGAGTGGAGCGGAGAGCGAGCGAGAAGGGAGCCAGGGAAGCTGTGGGGAGTACCAACGGCTACAAGGATTCTATGGTCAGGCACACTAACGCCGGCACGGCAGGTGAGGCGTATCGAGCACGGCTCGGGGGTACGTACAGCGGAGTGCGGTTCCTTGGCGGCGACACCACGAGGATGGTTGCCCGGCGACTGACGCGGCGCCACCATGAGGATGGTTCCCAGGCGACTGACGCGCATCTATTCAGAGGCATACTAAGCGCACACACAATCGTAAAGGAAACCGGGGAGCCTGGTAGGCACGCTTTGAAGGGTCGTGCAACGCGGCACCCCAACCTGCGACGCGATACACACAAAACACCTGGTTCCGGCCACCCTACAACTCATGCACACACATCAGGTCCGCCGCCGACCCCTCGGCTACTCTGCAACTGCAATGCGTCCGACGCCCCGGCTACTCCGCACTGCACATACATCAAGCCCGCTGCCGACGCCTCGGCTACTCTGCAACTCACGCACATAAATACTCATGCACATGCATCAGGTCCGCCGCCGACGCCTCGGCACGCACATACATCAGGTCCGCCGCCGACGCCTCGGCACGCACATGCATCAGGTCCGCCGCCGACGCCTCGGCACGCACATGCATCAGGTCCGCCGCCGACGCCTCGGCACGCACATGCATCAGGTCCGCCGCCGACGCCTCGGCTACTCTGCAGTAGAGATGTCCTCGGATACAACTTTTCGGTATACCGATACCATACTGATACCAACTCGGTACTTGCTATTTGATTCCTAATGTGTTCGGTATTTTGTTGGTATAATGCACCCTAGGTTGGTACTTGGTTTTGTATCGGTATTCCGATTTTCCGTAGTCGACGTCCTACTCTGCACCGCACATACATCAGGTCCGCCGCCGACGCCTCGGCACCCACATGCATCAGGTCCGCCGCCGACGCCTCGGCTACTCTGCAGTAGAGATGTCCTCGGATACAACTTTTCGGTATACCGATACCATACTGATACCAACTCGGTACTTGCTATTTGATTCCTAATGTGTTCGGTATTTTGTTGGTATAATGCACCCTAGGTTGGTACTTGGTTTGGTATCGGTATTCCGATTTTTCCGTAGTCGACGTCCTACTCTGCACCGCACATACATCAGGTCCGCCGCCGACGCCTCGGCACCCACATGCATCAGGTCCGCCGCCGACGCCTCGGCTACTCTGCAGTAGAGATGTCCTCGGATACAACTTTTCGGTATACCGATACCATACTGATACCAACTCGGTACTTGGTATTTGATTCCTAATGTGTTCGGTAATTTGTTGGTATAATGCACCCTAGGTTGGTACTTGGTTTGGTATCGGTATTCCGATTTTCCGTAGTTGACATCACTACTCTGCACTGCACATACACCAGGTCCGCCACCGACGCCTCGGCTACTCTGCAACCCACGCACACACATCAGGTTCGCCGACAACGCCCCGGCCACTCTGCAAATCACGCACATACATCAGGTCCGCCGCCGACGCCTCGGCTACTCTGCAAATCACGCACATACATCAGGTCCGCCGCCGACGCCTCGGCTACTCTGCAACTCATGCACTTGCATCAGGTCCGCCGCCGACGCCTCGGCTCCTCTGCTACTCATGCACACACATCAGGCTCGCCGTCGTATAGCCTCAGCCACCCCATAAACTCTGCACCGGCATGGGTCGAGAATATGGTATGGCAGGCATGGCACGCGCCACACCAACTTAAAAGATGGTATGGCAATGCCATACCAACTTTTTCAGGGTAAAAGCTACGAAATTTAAGGTTTTCAGTTTGATAAGAATAAAACACGATAGTATTGTTTCAAGCAACTGGCGCCATACCAACTTTGAAAACAATTCTCCACCCATGTTCGCACGTACATGAGGTCCGCCGCCGACGCCTCGGCTACTCTGCAACTCACACACATGCATGAGGTCCGCCCCCGACGCCTCGGTTACTCCGCAACGGCACATACATCAGGTCCGCCGCCGACGCCTCGGCTTCTCTGCAACTGCACATGCATCAGGTCCGCCGCCGACGCCTCGGCTACTCTGCAACGGCACATACATCAGGCCCGCCGCCGACGCCTCGGCTACTCTGCAACTCACGCACACGCATCAGGTCCGCCACTGACGCCTCGGCTACGCTGCAACCCTTGCACGTAAGTACATCAGGACCGCCGCCGACGCCTCAGCTACTCTGCAACTCATGCACATACATCGGGCCCGCCGCCGACGCCTGGGCTGCACTGTAACCCCTGCACACATCGGGTCCGCCACCGGCGCCTCGGCTAATCTGCAACCCATGCACACGCATCAGGCCCGCCGCCGACGCCTCGGCTACTCTGCAATTTACAGGGCCAGGTGCGCCGCCGTCACCTCGGCCCTCTGCAACACGGTAGGCACTTAGCTTACTAAAGCGCATTTTAGTGACATCAGAGCCTGAGTCGATCGCCGGCGACCTGGTCACTCGTGGAGATGTTCACCGCCGTACCGTACAACACGGAACGCAGACCATTTAGTCACGCCGGCGATTCGATTGGAGTCTGGCAGGCGTAGTTCAGACACGCTATTGTCATCGCATATAACATCTTGCTAAGCGTGACACGAAACCTGCCTGGGAGCCGCTTCAATAGCGAGATAAAGCAGCACTTGTTGACGAGGCAACGTGGGGGGTTGGTTAGATGTGTGCATGTGGGTGCACGTGTGTGCATGTGTATGTATGTGTATGCTGACCCAACTGATCCTTTTTTTTTTGCCTCAGAGACCAGCTTTAGGATAATGCCCCTTGTCAAAACAGACCACGCATTTCGAGAAGCGCTTCCGAACGCAACTTGATGGACATACGCTGCCGCAGAAACACATCTCAGCCAGTCACCTTGGAGGCTCGGTTTAGCACTCAAGGAGTCTCTTTGTAAAAAGGTCTCAAGTATTTTCTAAGTGGGCGCCTCCGTATTTCTGCATCGACATACGCATACATCCGGTCCGGCGCCGACGCCTCGGCTACTCTGTTTACACTACACACCTGGTCCGCTGCCGACGCCTCGGCTACTCCGTCTTCACTACACACCTGGTCCGCTGCCGACGCCTCGGCCACTCTGTCTTCACTACACACCTGGTCCGCTGCCGACGCCTCGGCCACTTTGCGCTTAACACACACGCACACACACACACACACGCACCCCCCCCCCACACACACACATACACACCCGGTCTGCGTCATGCATCGGCTGCTCTGCAACTCGACAGGCATCTAGCTATCGACAGACTATGAACTTCGTTCGTCCAATGTCTGAAACACTGGGCTCAGCGGTGGCAGACGAGACCGAACGAACAATCCGCACACACTGAGAAAACAGTTTCTCCATTTTTGGTCTCAGAGATCAGTTTCGGGCTAATGTCCCCGATTCAAAACAGATCACACATTTTGAGAATATTTTCTGAGCAACGCCATTGATCGCAGAAACAGAGCTCAGTCGGTACCTATTTTCGGTGTCAAGCTTTTAAAAAATTAGTCTCACTATGAAACCAGTTTCTAGTCCGAACCCCAGTTTCGGTATCGCTTGAATCCAGTATTCGGGTACATGAGCCCTTAGGAAGCCTTACTGAAACCGTTTAAAATCAGACACATTTGAGGCTGGTCTCAGCGCTCAATTGAGTCTTTATTCAAACTGCTCTCAAAGTGCATTCTGAGTGCAGGAATCGAGCAAGCACAGACAAAATGCATGCAAGATCATGCCCGGACACAACTACACCGACTACGCCGCTGCCTGCCGGCTCCCCAATCTCGAGACTCCGAGTAAGCGTCGCGACACTGCAATCTGCGGCAAGCTGGCAGCCGACACTTTCGCGAACCCTGCCCACCCACGGTAACCCGTGCGAGCAGCTGCCAAATGTGAGTCCCCACATGCGCTGGCATGCAAGTCGTCATCCCGCAGGCCAGAACGGAGCGGCAGAAAAGTCATCGGCGCCCGTGCTCACAGGCCTCATGAACAGCACGTGATTCTTAGGTACCTGGGTAGGTGCGTTTAAAGTACGCTAACAATGCACCGTTCCTATTTTCCGTGAGGCACTGTGCTTTGCGTGCGGTGCCATCACAGCACCGGAATCCATGCACAACCTTTTCTACCAGTCATTCACGGCCACATGGCCATACAAACCTCATTTATGTATGTGCGGTCGTATGAGCACGTAAACCGGGTCCGCCGCCGACGCCGCGGCTAAGTTGCGCGCAACATAGGTCTACGGGACCGCTGCCGACGACTAGATAATCTGCAGCACGATATCAAAGGCGAAACCAGGCCACTGATCCCAGATTCGCGGCATTCCATTTTAGCCAGCACCGATGACGTCGGTTTAGGCGCCGGGAAGCGTGCCGGGCTAAACTTCGCAACCCCGAGGCCGTGAACACGGGGGTCCAAGACCGACACGGGGACAAAACCATCGGATCGGACCCCCCCCCCCCCCTGACCGCAGTGCGTCCAGGCATGGCTTCACACACACCGGAATAGCAACGAACGAAATAGGCTGGGCCGCCGGGAACCACAGTCGCCCCTCCCCCCCCCCCCCCCCCCAAGGCCGCCCGCGCCGACCGCCAGTCAGAAAAGACAGCCATCGGCGGAGCCAGAGCCGGCCGCCGGCCGCTGGCACAGCCCCGGCACCGCCACGACACCGGACCGGCTGATGAGACAGTCAACGCCGGGGCAGCCGCGGGCCCGCCTGCCGGTACCGTCCGCGGGGCCACAGAGGCCCACAGTGGGGCCGCCACGGTCCTCAAACCAGGCGACAGCGGCGGGACGGGCCGCCCGCCGCAACCTGATACCAGCCGACGCCGCACGACCCGGCTCCCCCGCTGGTCCCCCGGCGGCCACGAGAGGCAGACGACCAACGAACACCCCGAACACGGTCACGTTCCATTAGTGGGTCGCGGCGCCCCCACGCGGGTCGACAGTGAGTCACTGGCGGCACTGTGCGGGGAGTATGGGGTCCAGTCACAGCTGACTCAGGACGGGAGCCGACCTTGGGGTGGAGGGAGTCCCTCGCCGCCCCGGTTCACACTAACTAAGGGTTCGACCCAAACTCACCACCAAGAGCCATGCCGCAATAACAGACCGGGCATCGCCAGCGGAACACACTGGGAACCTTTCCGCATGCGGCATGTGCCCGGATTCGTGGTCAAACCATTAACTGCTCAGCAGAGATCGAGAAAGGTTTGGGCAGCGGACGCTTAGCCTAAGACTTTTTCATTCCATTGGGTGTATTTGGCGTTTTTTAGGGGCCGTCCTACCCTACAAACGAGCCGACGCGAGTGGTTTCGGCCGCTGACAGCCAACTGAGGCGAACGCTTGGTGATAGTGGCGCGGGCAACGGGGGCCTAATCAACTCATAGCGGCGACGCGGCTATGGAAGGTTAGGACCCTGCCCGGGCGCCACTGAACGTGACCGGAGCAAAGGGAGACGGGGGTCGGAGACAGATAAATCACCCCGCCGACAGACGCGGAGCAGACCCTGACTAGGGGTGGTGCGAAGGGGAGTGTAGGAACGGGCGCGCCGCTGGCAGCAGAGCCGAGAGGCGCGAACGGCAGTCGTCGACTGCGACGGACGGCGAGTGGAGCAGAGAGTGGGCGAGAAGTTTCCCACCCACCCTCACCTATTTAATAGATGCGACTTCGAGATTCGTCAAACCTGCATATCCTTAATCCCGACCATCGTTTTTTAGGGGCCGTCCTACCCTACAAACGAGCCGACGCGAGTGGTTTCGGCCGCTGACAGCCAACTGAGGCGAACGCTTGGTGATAGTGGCGCGGGCAACGGGGGCCTAAATCGTTTTCACCGTCTGCGCCCTGGCGTCGGAGGGATTTGGCGATAGGGCGCCCGACAGGGGGAGGGGTCAGGGGGTCTACTGCGCAGCTAAGGTAGCGTGCTCTGAGGTGGGATCTTTGGGGATAGGGGGAGGGGAGGTGGTCCCGTCTACGCATGTGGGGTCTGGTAACTGGTGGCACGTCGGTGGTTGGACCCGGGGTGTGACATGTTGGTTGGACCCGTGGGTTGGGTCCGTTGGTTGAACCCCGGGTGTCGTTGGATGGACCCATGAGTTGGCTGTATTCGGGGTGGTGTGCATTGGCAGCATGACATATATGCCAACTGTTTGGTGGAGATGCCGTACTAACATTCCTTTATTCCTCGCAAATCGATCTGATATGCGATCCCTGATTTTTTCCTACCTTATTTTGTAAGTTATGCCGTACTTCTGTCATATACTATCGATGTTTTATATTACATATTTAGAACTTGCTCGGACGATAGCATTCGTTAGCGTTTGTGATTTATCCAATAATCCTACCCATCGCTAGCCTGTTGGCTTTTTACAGTCCCTGAACTAAACCCTTTAAGTACCTGTCTGCCTTAGGCATATTCTGATTACCTCATTAGCTTTACCTCCTCAGCTTATCTAACCCGTCCCAAGTCCCGGCGTCCCTCCATGCCATCCTATCTGCTTATCCCGTCCGGCTGGTGTAACGCCGTGTGACCACTAACCGCACGCCTACTGTCCCCGGGTCCCCGCCTGGCTGCATGCTGTCTAACCGTGCCCGTCTCCGCACTGAAGGTATGGGCGAGTCCACCGAACCCGTGAACCTGCAGGGACTCGGCCAGGGTGGAAGAGGTACGTGAGCGGTACCGCGGCGTACTGATCGGTACCTCGTGAGTACTGATAAGTACTCTGCTGCCGTATTACGGCGCTATTTGATTTTAAGTGTGGTACAGTACCGCCACTGTTTTCAACTCTTGCATGAGCTGTATGGCTACTGAAATCTAGTCACAGTTGACTGGATTTTCGCCGAGAAAATTGCTTACGACTCTGGCCTTTGCATGCTTTTGATTGACCAGTGTTACGCGCTAGATATGCATGCGAAAATATGTAAAACAGCATGTAGCATGAATACTACTTTTGTTAACTCGCATGAATTCTGTATCACATTTGTCGTATGTATTTTATTGCACGTCCTAAACTGTGCGTTCAATGCGTTATTGATATTGTATTTTGGCCTCAATGAGGTGCTTTTTCTCTAGGTGAGCATGTTGCTGTTTTGTGGTATTTTCTGTTTTATTTTCTGTTTATTCTCGGCTTGTTTTCCGGTCTTGTGCCGGGACCATTACCAACTCGCAGAAAGCATCCACGTAGTATTATTTCAAAAAACAATTTTCTTTCTTCGATGCATCCATTTCCTTAATTTTCTCAAATGGGCACTGCTCTGCGAGTTAGTGATGGTCAGGGTCGGCACGACTGCACATTAGCACGTGTGTGGCTGTCTCTCACGGTATCTCTCTGTTTCTCTCTCTCTCTCTCTCTCTCTCTCTCTCTCTCTCCCTCTCTCCGTCTCTCTGTCTGTTCTGTGGACGGCGGTTCCGTTCGGTCGACCGTCTCCGCATGCCGCCCCGTTCGTCTCTGTGTCGGCGCCACCTCCGCCGCCGCTGCAGAGGACTTCAAAGGTACGCCGGCCGATGGACCGTGCCTGGACACAGGGGAAGGGTCTGGGTGCTGGGCAGGGCGGAAAGTCGGCGCCTCTGAGCCCAGTCGCTTATCATTTATATCGATTTTATCAGTTGTGTTTCATTAATTTATTCAACGTTAATCTTGACTTGAGAGATCGTGACTTTATAACGGTTTACATCGGGTTCTCGGGTTCCACTGACGCGTCTTCTCGGATTCTTGTTCAATGACTGTATTTTTGAGTCGTATGTAGACGATTCGGTCTTGTCTTTACTCGACATGCTTCAAGGAACTTCTGTCCCTAGTAGATTTTAGTTGCTCCACTGTTCTACGTAGTTTTTCTTTGCTCCTTGGACTTTGTTTTTTGTTTTAGCACTCGTCTTGATTTGCTGGCATGCGCTTGCTGTGTTGAGACTAGCACGGCAGACACCGTAGCTGTTTTGTTTTCACAACCAGCATGTTCTGTACACTTTTTTGTTTGCTATTTTCTAGGCGAGAACACCAAGTCGCGGAAGATCAGCCCGGCTGATGGTAAGTAGTCTCCGTTCTTACCCGCTCAACTTTCTTCTTCGTTACAGGCTGCGTGCCGCCTATGATTAGCATATCATTTGTGCACTATTAGCATCCTGCATGACAGTTGACATGTGTCGTCGGGGTTTTAAGGGAAAGAAAGTACCGGTTTTCACTTGTGAGCCGTGGTCAGGCGATGGTAGATGCTGATCAAAGCACTGGTAGTGCTGTATCGCATTGGTTCATATCGCTTTTCACCCGGTCGTGAAAGTAAATTTATGCGTTCAATGACCAAGTCAATGTAATGTTCTGATGATGCTTTGATATGTCGTATGTGTACTTTTAAGTTAACTTGTGTGCTCCCGAAACTCTCCTTTACTGTACCTACTGCAACCGTTCTATTGTCCCTCTGATTATGGAAGCTGGAGAGAGTTTCATCAGTGATATGTGATTGCTGTAAAAGATCCTTCACATATTTTTTACTGGTTTATATAAAAAGAAGGGTCGAATCCGGCCTTGATGTTCAGATACATATTTTGGTCACACCGTTGCCTTCTTTTGAAAATATAAAATATACATTTGACATGCCAGAGCGTTTGGCAATCATCCGTGCTGACTGCTGAGGTCGGGTAAAAGTTATGTTTGACCGTCACAAATCGGCCTCCCTTGACTGTCACGCCCGTAAGCCTAGCCACCGTTTCCCACTGTCTGGCGATTTTCCAATGCCAGACTTATTCAGGTTCAACGGCCTCTCTCCATTTGGTTGAAGGATTTTGTACTAACTCGTCAGGGAGTAATAAACCTTTCCGCCAGATCTACATTTTCCCCAAGTTTCTTAGCTTCTGTCACGCATCCTCTGGCTCATGCGCCGCTGAGTTCATCGTGTTGTTTACCCTCTCCTGTTACGCTCTCTAATGATCCTTGCATCTGGACCTCCCTACTCCCTGCTCCCGTTCTCACACCCCTTCGCACTTTCCCGTACACCCATGACCCCTCTGACCCCCGCTGACCCCCTCTGACCCCTTCTGACCCCCCGATAACCCCCTCTGACCTCCCGTTAACCCCATCCGACCTCCCGCTGACCTGACCTCCCTCTGACCTCCCGCTGACCCCTCTGACCTCCCGTTAACCCCCTCTGACCTCCTGCTGACCTGACCTCCCTCTGGCCGCCCCTCAGCGCGTCACGTGCCGGCCGGTACTCACGGCGTTAACGTGCCACTGATCCCGCGCACCGAGTCCACGGCTGAGTTCCTGCCGACTGGCGACTCTCAGGAGATCGAGTACTTCCTGGCGTCGGACGCCTCTGCCGTCATCGAGCACACCAACCGCGTCATCTACCTGGAGGTGCGTGGGGACTGGGGAGGAGTGGAAGACCCGGCAATGGGTAGGGACGGGATGAGGGCTGGGTATAGGAATTAGGGGGAGATTTCGTAGATGGGGAGGGACATACAAGACGTAACCTTTAGGACGCGGGCAGACCTCAAAGAATGGTGGTATACTTGCTGTTAGAGTCCTAAAAGATCAGACCTCTGCCTTCTCCAAGTTCTTTATATGTTTGCGAAAATCAATTCGTTGTGTCCCACACCTTTGTTACGTGCACATTCTGCTCATAAGCCCACCCTCACTTCGACCCTGACTCCTGACACCGCTGTCTCCCGTTCTCAGGACGACGACGTGGCCTGGATCCGTGACGGTATGCTCAGCATCCACCGTCTGAAGCGGGAGAGCATGGACGAGTGCAGCACGCGCGAGGTGCACACACTCAAAATGGAGATCCAGGAGATCATGAAGGGTACGTGTCTTGGAGGGGCAGGAGAGGGGATAGGGAAGGGATAATAGCGAGCATTGGAAATTATAACTGGTGTAACGTGGGCATGGCTATCGTGGGTTGAAAGATAGAGCACCACAGTGGCTCAGTGGTGCTCTATGTTTTATCGTGCGGTGGTGCTAAATGTTTGCTTGAAGCATCTTTAGCTTTGATTCTAAGAGCTGATCAGGTAATGCGGAAACGGTATTGACGGTGTCGTCTTTTACAATTATGTTACAAGTCGGTCGTTAGTCTAGCATTTCTTTTTTTTTTGTCTCTGGAGTAGTTGTTGACGCGGATGGTACCCGCTTCGCAGGCAGCTTCTCGTCGTTCATGCAGAAGGAGATCTTCGAGCAGCCTGAGTCTGTCGTCAACACGATGCGAGGACGCATCAACTTCGAGGACGAGACTGTGGTGCTCGGCGGCATCAAGGTGGGATGGTGACCCTTCCCAGGGAGGGGGAGGGGGGTAGAAAGGGATGGGTAGACATGGATATTGGATGGCTGCCGAGAGATACAATCGTGGGGGCTGTGCGGGATAGAACGAGTATCTGACCGTATATGACACGCCTCATGCTATCGTTGTATGTAATTACCATAGCATTTTGTGATGATGGCGTGTGCTGTGTCGAACAGACATGGTTCTCAGACCTCAGTGCTCACCAATGAAACAATTTTAGCTAATTAGGCAAAACGAAAGGATTCATGCCCAAAATATCTCAAATGTTCATAATTCTAAAAGCGTAAAGCTGTTATGTCTTGTTTGTCACCAGCATTTTCAACGACCCCCACAATCTCGCTCGTCTCTAAATCGACCCCTCGTTTCTCTGCCTCCTCCCCACAGGACTACCTGCCGGAGATCAAGCGCTGCCGTCGTCTGATCCTGATCGCGTGCGGCACCAGCTTCCACTCCGCCATCGCTACGCGCCAGCTGCTGGAGGAGCTAACGGAGCTGCCCGTGATGATCGACCTGGCGTCCGACTTCCTCGACCGCAAGACGCCCATCTTCCGCGACGACGTCTGCTTCTTCATCTCGCAGTCCGGTGAGACATCAGGGACAGGGATGGGGGAGGGTTGATAGCGAGCGACGGGGATGGGTTGAGGGGGCATGGTGAGGGATGGTAGAGATCCGGTGAGGAAAGGGGGAGAAGTAGAGGAGACAGATAAATCTCATCCATAGGAAGGGGGAGTAATAATTCTACAGCTGGTATTCTACAAGGTACAAGATGCAAGAAAGAGGGAGATATTGTTTAAAGTGAATGTAGGACTGCAATGCTGGAAATACAAAAGAAGTGCCTTGATCTCAAGTGACATAAACTCTTAAACTCTCGACCTCTACTTTGACTTACAAATGACCCTTGGCTCATTTGCTTGTCTTCGCATAGTGGTTTATTCAAACGCCTCTCTTACAACCCCTATTCTTCCATCGCCAGGTGAGACGGCCGACACGCTGATGGCTCTGCGCTACTGCAAGTCCCGCGGCGCCTTGATCGTGGGCATCACCAACACAGTGGGTTCGTCCATCTGTCGCGAGTCGCACTGCGGTGTGCACATCAACGCCGGCCCCGAGATCGGCGTGGCCTCCACCAAGGCCTACACGTCCCAGTTCATCTCGCTGGTCATGTTCGCTCTGGTCGTGTCCGAGGATCGGCTCTCCATGCTGCCGAGACGCCGCGAGGTGAGAGGGCAGGAGGGGAATAGAGAGGGGAGAGAAGGCGATAGGCTCAGGGAAACGTTATGAAACGATGATGGAACTACACAAAGAGATGAATAAAACTTAATTTTGAGCCAAAATGGATCATGCATATGCATAATGCATGTGTCTTGTGTAGGCATTGGTGCGCGAATCACTGCGATGACAAACTATGCTCCGACCGTTACCCGTTTCTGGTGTGCTTTTCGACCCAACCCGTGCTGACCTCTGCGTCTCCCCGCCTCCCCAGATCATCCAGGGTCTGAAGGTGCTGCCGGAGCTGATTAAGGAGGTGCTGGCGCTGGACAGCAAGATCGAGGAGCTGGCCACCGGTCTGAAGGGCGCCCGCTCCATGCTGGTGATGGGTCGCGGCTACAACTACGCCACCTGCCTCGAGGGAGCCCTGGTTAGTAGCATCGGGGAGTGTGGGTTACTTTGGGTAAGGCTATGGTGTGGCCGCTGTTTGGTGGATATCAGGTTTTAATTGGAAATCAGTAGCTTACCCATTTTTCTGTTGGTTTACGTGATCGCTTTGCTCTGCGACATAAATTCGGTAAGCCGTTATATGTCGTCATTTTGTGGCAGACTAAATGATTTGATCACAGTTCTTCTAATGTTCTGGCTTTCACCAGCATCTTAAGATTACATTGTCGTTATCTCCCCATTTCCCCTTGCTATGTGACATAACCCACCAGCCACCACTGACTCTGCCTGCTCTCCGCCCCCACAGAAAGTGAAGGAGATCACGTACATGCACTCGGAGGGTATCCTGGCCGGAGAGCTGAAGCACGGCCCTCTGGCGCTGGTCGACCCCGGAATGCCCATTGTGCTCATCTGCACCAGGGATCCCACCTACGTGGTACGTACGTGGCTATGCTGAGTGTCGTCTACACCGAATAGTGTATAATGCACCCTAAAATACGCCTGTGATGCAGTTGTTACCGAGTTACATTGGTGAGTTGCTCATGTTAGGTTCTAAAATAAGACTTGGGTAGGATAGGAATAGCATGTGTACTGTGAGTCAATCCGGGAAAAAGCGAAAAATACCTGCCCTGTCTATAATTGAATGGCGTCTCGCTGTCCTAACACCGTATATAGGTACTGTAAAATGACTATGGTGCTCTTACCATGTCGGCCACGTGTCCGCTGAATTTCATGCTACGTCCCCTGATCTGACTTGGCCCGTGGCCGTCTTGTTTTTGTCTCTCCAGAAATGCATGAACGCGCTGCAGCAGGTGACCGCCCGCGAGGGCCGGCCGATTCTCATCTGCAGCAAGGGCGACACCGAGCCGGCGCGCTTCTCCAACGCGCTGCTCGAGATCCCGCACGCTGTTGACTGCCTCCAGGTGAGGGAGGGGTTGTTGTTGGGGGGGGGGGGGGGGGTCAGGGTCAGAGGGGTGGTGTGGGGGGATAACGCCTTATGCCATTTTTAGGCTCAACTCATGCTACGGTTCTGCCTTGTGGTAAGCTGTTTTGGAATGCTGTCGATTGTCCGTATTTGTTGTGCCTTGAATTTCGTTTGCTATGCATTGAATGGTTAATTTTCGCAATCTGCGTAAAGTTCTCGCCGTCCGGCCTCACGCACCCGTTTCTGTATTTCAAACTCTGCTAGGCGTTGTTCCACTCTTCTGCTGCCCGCCCCGTCAGGTGACCTGCCCCTCCCCTGAAATCGGCCCGACTGTCGAGTGTACTATCTCCATTAGCGTCGCCACGGGGGGGCAAGCGGGGCAGCTTGCCCCCCCAACCTCGGACGGGGCACCCCCTGAGATCGATGCAGATCCGATGAGATTTTCGAGTCGGGAAAAAATGGGGGTACCTTTCGGAGAATGTCTGTGAGGTCAGACTCGGCTGGAGAGTGCAGTTCAAACAAGAGTCAGAGTCGCAGTCGCCAAAAATCTTCAAGACTCCGACTCCAGACTAAGAAATGCCAATGCTGTGATGCATTCCATGTTCCTAGTTGCTTCTTTATTACATTTTATAGCTGGTTTTCATAAGTTTTGGAGCCTACTGACACATAATTTTCGTTCAAAGCGTGACACGAAATCTTCGCGGCCTTTCTCAACTCTCGCCAAATGTCTGTGACAGGCTCAACTACCGTTCAAGTGCCGCAGGGCTCATGAGCTTGCTTTTCACACCGGCTCCTAAGGAGCTCCACTGAGCCCTGAAGAAGCTTTCAGAGGGCCCAAACCGGCCTCTGAAAGTCCCACTGGTGTCCATGCTCTCTGAGGGCCCATAACAGGGATCTTTGAGGGATCGTTACAGGGATCTTTGAGGACCTTATACATTATGTAGACCTCTGAAGGGACACACGAATCTTTGAGGATGCCTTCGAAAATTTCTGAGAACCTTAATTGGCCTCGGATAGTTCAGTCGAACTTTTCAGCGACAGACTTTGGTAACCCCAAGCCGGCATCCGAGGGATCACAACTAACGTGTACCTCTGAGGGCCGCAACACATGTTTCTTATGTCCCTACGTAGGGTCTTACGGGATTCGACACAGACCCCGACGGTTCACACTGTTATCCGAGGGCTCCAGGCTACCCTGGGCCCAGTCTCTTAGCGCCCGCCGACTACACTGGCTTCTGTGGGTCCCACCTAGGGCTCGGAAAGCCCCAAAGCTGAAAGCACCACATACACGTAAATATTTGGGATGACCCACGCCGATCTCAGGTGTCCTAAGCAGGCTTCTGAGAGTCCACACTGATCATGAATGGCCTGAAATGGCTTGGAAGTCCCAAGCCTATCTCTAAGGGATCCCTTGCCGCTATGCCGTGCGTAACGTTTGGTTCCGTTAAACATTTTTTGTTCACGTTTGCAGCGCTTCCCTTCACACGAAAAACGAGAAACGTTTTGTTCACACTCGAGTGAACAAAACACTTCCTCTCACTGGAGCAAAGATGAATTATGTATGGTCACTTCTCGGATTATTCTCTGGGATAATAATATCTAACTCACAAGTCCATATATTTCGGATGATATTGCTCACCCTTGGTCACTGGACAAAATAAAAACAATTACATGTATGAAAAACCACACACCAAAATTATTCCCTAGACGGGTTACATTTTTCAAAAAATATATCACTTGCCAAAAAACTGACACGGTCTTTTAGCTTGCATGTTCCTCTACATAACAAGTAGTGCAACCAATCTTCTAAGTTCTACATATACCTATGGATACCTACTACCTATACTTGTGTCTACAGAGATACATCGGACACAATAGATCAATTTGCACAACCGGGTGTATGTTTAGTTCCTATGGATGACATCTTATGCTCATGTCGACCTATTTCTAAGGGTGAAATCCCATATTGGACTAAGGCCAAATTTTCCTACATCTCGGTTCATGTATGGATCTTTTTCTTTTATTTCTATTGCTTCGCGCACGATTCTCTTTTTCCAGTTACTCTCACATGCCAAAGTTTTGCCTTCCATGGGGTGCATGTTTCTACCGCACTGCCTAGTGTGCCGAGCGGGTGCCGACTTTTGTACCCGCCCGTGCTCGATGTCTTTAGCATGCTCGTTGAGCCTGACATCTTTTGGGCGCCCTGTTTCTCCAATGTAAATTTCGCCACATTCACATTGCATTTCATATATCGTACCCTTTTGCTTGGCCTTGGGAATCCTATCTTTCACGTTAACCAGTGACTTTTTTAGAGTTTTTGACGAATGCCCTACAATTACGTTGTGAGCGCGTAGAAAGCGGGAGATGGGCTCGCTTACCTCCTTTCACATAAGGCATGGAGACATAACGAGGGCGGTTCGCTGGTCGCGGACGGCTGATCGGACCGGACGGCTGGTCCGACCCCGGCGGCGCTGGCTGACTGGTCCCGGGCGGCTGGTTCGATCCCGGCGGCGCTGGCTGACCGTTCCCGGATGGCTGGTCCGGCCCCGGCGGCGCTGGCTGACCGGTCCTGGACGGCTGGTCCGACCCCGGCGGCGCTGGCTGACCGGTTCTGGACGGCTGGTCCGACCCCGGCGGCGCTGGCTGATCGGTCCCGGACGGCTGGTCCGACCCCGGCGGCGGTGGCTGACCGGTCCTGGACGGCTGGTCCGACCCCGGCGGCGCTGGCTGACCGGTCCCAGACGGCTGGTCCGACCCCGGCGGCGCTGGCTGACCGGTCCCGGACGGCTGGTCCGACCCCGGCGGCGCTGGCTGACCGGTCCCAGACGGCTGGTCCGACTCCGGCGGCGCTGGCTGATAAGCCGAACATCTTCGAATGAAGTCACCTCGGTAGCCGTTCAAGGCGAATATATCCTGCAGTGTCTTTTCTTCTTTGTGGCGAGCTGATGCATTGCTGCAGACATTTCGGGCTCGATCGTACATGTTTTTTTATTATTCCGCGCTTGATGGATTGTGCGTGGTTGGATGAGGCTGGTATATAGGCATTGCTGGCGATGGCCTTTCTATACACTTCAGTGTCGAGCCCGCCGGATGCGTTTCTGGTCACCAGGACATCCAAGAAGGGGATTTTTCCATCGGTCTCTGTCTCCATGGTGAACTTGATGGAGTCGTGAATGTTATTCATTCTGTCCAGGAACTCTGCCAGGGCATCATCACCATGCTGCCATAGGACCCACGTGTCATCCACGTAGCGGCGCCATATAGCTGGTTTTAGCGGGCTGGCTGTCAGGAGTTCTTCTTCGAGTCCTTCCATGTAGGCATTGGCTAGAATGACTGAGAGACTCAGGCCCATGGGCGCGCCCTCACGCTGGATATAAAATTCGTTTCGGTATTGGAAGTATCGGCATTCCAGACATGCTTGCATCAGACGACGGATGGCTGCCACCGACAGTTCAGTTCTGTCGGCCAGAGTTTCATCAGCGCTGAGTTTCTCACAAACTACTTCAATCGCCTCGTCTACCGGTACTTTAGTGAATAGCGAGACTACATCAAAGCTCACCATTTTGTCGGACGCTGATATGGCGACTTGCTTTAGCTGATCGGCAAAATCTTTCGAGTTTTGGACAGTGTGCTCAGTTTTACCGAGAATTGGACCGATGATCTTGGTGAGGTAATTCGCTGTGAGGTAGACTGGTGGGACCAGCCATCCGGGAACGGTCAGCCAGCGCCGCCGGGATCGAACCAGCCGCCCGGGACCAGTCAGCCAGCGCCGCCGGGGTCGGACCAGCCGTCCGGTCCGATCAGCCGTCCGCGACCAGCGAACCGCCCTCGTTATGTCTCCATGCCTTATGTGAAAGGAGTAAGCGAGCCCATCTCCCGCTTTCTACGCGCTCACAACGTAATTGTAGGGCATTCGTCAAAAACTCTAAAAAAGTCACTAGTTAACGTGAAAGATAGGATTCCCAAGGCCAAGCAAAAGGGTACGATATATGAAATGCAATGTGAATGTGGCGAAATTTACATTGGAGAAACAGGGCGCCCAAAAGATGTCAGGCTCAACGAGCATGCTAAAGACATCGAGCACGGGCGGGTACAAAAGTCGGCACCCGCTCGGCACACTAGGCAGTGCGGTAGAAACATGCACCCCATGGAAGGCAAAACTTTGGCATGTGAGAGTAACTGGAAAAAGAGAATCGTGCGCGAAGCAATAGAAATAAAAGAAAAAGATCCATACATGAACCGAGATGTAGGAAAATTTGGCCTTAGTCCAATATGGGATTTCACCCTTAGAAATAGGTCGACATGAGCATAAGATGTCATCCATAGGAACTAAACATACACCCGGTTGTGCAAATTGATCTATTGTGTCCGATGTATCTCTGTAGACACAAGTATAGGTAGTAGGTATCCATAGGTATATGTAGAACTTAGAAGATTGGTTGCACTACTTGTTATGTAGAGGAACATGCAAGCTAAAAGACCGTGTCAGTTTTTTGGCAAGTGATATATTTTTTGAAAAATGTAACCCGTCTAGGGAATAATTTTGGTGTGTGGTTTTTCATACATGTAATTGTTTTTATTTTGTCCAGTGACCAAGGGTGAGCAATATCATCCGAAATATATGGACTTGTGAGTTAGATATTATTATCCCAGAGAATAATCCGAGAAGTGACCATACATAACTAATTTCCTGGGAAAAAATGACTTTAAAACAACATAAAGATGAATTATTTCCGATTCACACTTCCGAGATTCACTCTCAGTCTCCGGCGAATGCCCAACTTCGCTACAATCGGCGGCTGGGATAAGCCCTATGCATTTCACGTAAAACCTCTGCATGCATGCGTGAATGGAGGTTTTAGCAGGGTGATCGGATTAAATGGAGCGTTTGTCACCTTTTTCTGGGTAATGATCATGAGCGACGAGAGTCTGCACAAGGGCCCTCTGCAGTGCGTCGGCAACGCAGCCACTGTAATTCTACCGGTCGTTTTTGTCCAGAAATTTGAAAATTTCGAATTTCTCTGTAAAAAAGTTGCACGTCATAGCTAGAAGGAAAACTTTGTCACCATCGAATTCTTCGCACCACTGCGCGTCGAACGATATGTAAAACGAGTGAGTAACGACTGGGGAAAAGCAAGATTTAACACAAAAGTTGATTTTGCCCCCCCAACCGAAAATCTCTGGCGACGCCTATGACTATCTCCCCTGCTCTAACAAACGTATCTGACTGCATCGTGTCTTCCGTCGCCAGGGCCTCCTGACGGTCATCCCGCTGCAGCTGCTCTCCTATCACCTCGCCGTGCTCCGCGGCTGCAACGTCGACTGTCCGCGCAACCTCGCCAAGTCGGTGACGGTCGAGTGAGCCGACCGGCGCGACACCTAGGGATCAATTCGGGAACCATAGCTGCCGCCGCCGTCCACAGGTGGCGAGCCGGCCGAGCCGGCTGGCGGCCAGTGCCTTAGTGATTAGCACTTGAACTTTGAAAGTGTTGTGTATTGCATATATGTGAATGGTGATTGCTTGCCAAACGCTGTCGATATCAGCGATGTGTCCTGGTGTCGGGTCATCATGAAGTATAACTTCCCGCAGCCGACAGTAGGTGGCAGTGCGTTCTAGCGCTGGGTGGCTTTGAACAGCCTTTTATATCAACGGACGAGACGACAACGTACAATTAAGATCATAGAGAACCCTACGAGAGACCTAGTGGTCATTGCAATTCCAACGAAGGGACCACAAAGCTAACTAACCATGTCAAGCATGCGCGTTAAAGGCTGGGACTTTAACGCCACAATGTCCTCTGAATGCCATGGAGTAACGGAGGCGAACTAGGACGGGAGGAGTGGAGGATTGGAGGATTTAGGAGCTGGTGGAATGGAGGAGAGGCCAGGGTGGCGGGGGCCTTATGTAGCGGGTCTGTAGGAGCATGAGGTAGCACACAGGTGGTAGCTTATCGGGGCTTCTCTGGGATTTCCACGGGCTAAGGTTGGGCTGGTGGGTGGAGGCTTCACTAAAAATATGCTGCTCTCTTGGGATTTCTGGGATTTCTATGGGATTAGGGACGGTAAGGGAGGGAGGGGTGGGGATTCGGCGCGTGACTTCTGTGATTTGTTAGAGTAGTAATTTTGTGAACGATTATATGGCACAGCTTCGCTGAATTATTTGAAACGGCCTTTACGTTTAAGTATTGAAGCTTTTGTTTCAGAAAATTCAGCATTTGATTGTGATATTATGTGCAATGCTTAGTACTTAAGCAATGCGAAGCGTTGTCGAACATTGTGATGAAATTCCTAGCAGCGAAGCTGTGTCATATTTTCCGAGGTGAATGGACTTCTTACTTGTTCTTTATCATGTGTGTTGGTCACGAAATCCGGTACTATCATGGTGCGATTTATTACGGCATCAATTTTCCCCTAACGATTGTACTACTGAAGTACTGCTCATGAATTTCTTTGGTAATAAAGGTATATTCAATCATACGTCGTCTGTTGTCTGCTTCGGTTTGCCGTGACTTTGAACATCGTATTATTTCCTAGCGCGAGCACTACATAGCGCACAACAAAACGATGGAAATGCTTCGACGGTGCCTTTATGTTCTAGACCAGACAGCGCAGAACGAATCAATAAATAAATGTTATTGGCTTATTGTCTTAATATCCCAGTCCTATGGCATCACTTCAGTAAAAGTCGAGGATTGCGGGTGTGCAAAGGCATGTATTTGTTGCTCAATATACAACATAAATGGTCATTTCATGTGCTAGGCTCAATTCGTATAGGGCAATAGGCACGCACATTGTACACCACGAGGCAAGAACGAACAATTAATGTGGAGCGGTTTGAAAAAGGCTCAGTTTGGATACACCTCACCTCAATCAATTATCTACTCTATTGTTCCATTTGCACTATATTACAGAGCTAATCGCGTGATATCTACGATCATAGAGCTGCCATTTTATCATCAGGAACTGGCACAGGTCACACTAACGAATACTGACTTGCTGAGCAGTTGAATAAATCACGCACATTTAGCAGCGCTCTGTTCATCTTTGATAACCGACACAACTGAACCGACACAGCTGCTCGATCGATCGACATCTTGTCACAGTTCCTGACGGCGCCCTATTTCAATTCAATTCGACAGACTCGATCACAGCTGGTCGGGTCGATACCGACTCGGTGGGAGCTACAGACACATTCCATTCCTGACGGGCGACGCGCCGGAGTGCCCCGGTCGCGGTTTGTACCTCGCTCAGCAGGACACGGGGCGGCACACACGACTACTCGCGACTTCTACATCAAACGGTGCGGCAAATGTCGAGAGAGCACAGCTCAGCCGACTGACGTGGTCCTAAGCCGCTTGTCTCTAAACCTAAAATGTGACATCTCGCGATCACACGTCACGGCATAAAACGGCTGACTGGTAAGCGCTCATCACGTCATACAAATCAACGATAATCTGTTCTTCACACAAATCAGCCCCGCACGTTTGATTCGATTTCAATTCGGCTTGATTCCCAAATGTTCACCAATGTTTCTGCAGCGACCAGCGCTGAGGCCAGTTCCATCATCACCCAGACTTCGGACCACAACTTTTTCGGCTCACTACATCACACATAGTCACATCACACACCATCACCATACCATCACACATCATGTTCATCTGCCGACATTTCGTGCAGGTCGTCCCCGTACACCGACGGCTGGAGTCTCTGCACGTACAGAGGTTCCGCCGGCCGGGCGAGGGGGCGCGCCGACGGCCCGGCGCCGCGCGAGGTCACTGAGGTCATCTGCTGCGCGGCAGACGGCTCGTACCACCGCGCGGCACCCGGGGGCGCCGGCTGGGCGGGCCAGCCGCCATGGTGTTGGTAGGAGGACGGCGGGTAGGCCGGCTGGGGGCCGCTGATCCGAGGGTCGGTGCCACCCTCCGCCGGCCAGCCCGTCACCGAGGCCTGCGAGAGGTTACTGCCGAGTCTCTGGTGTCGCGGCAGAGAGCCCGTGACCTCCGGCTGGGCGGCGAGCCGGCGTGGCAGGGTGACCGCCCCCGCCCCCGCCGCCGCGGGCGGCGCCGTGACTGAGGGCTCACAGAAGCGCGCCGGCGGCTGCGGCGGCTGCGGCGGGGGCGGGGGAGGCGCGGCGCGGTCCTGCGGCCACTCGTAGGCGCGCGGCAGGGCCAGCGAGGCGGGCCTGCCGACCGCCTCCAGTCGCTGCTGGGAGGCGCTCCGCTGCCGACTGGTGCGGAAACTCTCCCGCTCCCGGCTGCCCCGCGCTCCGCCCCCGCCGCCGCTCGGCAACCATGCCGGAGCGTTCCAGTGGGACACCTGACGCCGACTGCTCTCGTCTGGGAACCCGACGGTGACGGCGGGCACCCGAACCATGTGAGCGTCCTGCAGCCGCCGGATCTGCTCCAGCTGCTGCTGGCGGGTCTGACCCATCGGCAGAGGCCGCGGCTGCTGCTGCTGGGACTGCTGAGACTGCTGAGGCGGCGGAGGGTGCTGCTGCTGAGGGTGCTGGGGCTGATATTGAGGATGCTGAGAAGGCTGCTGAGGATGTTGTTGAGGATGCTGGTACTGCTGCTGATGATGTGGTGGCGGAAGCTGTGTCGCTGGATTTTGGAAGCCTGACCTCGACTGGGTCGGCATTGAAGACTGGTTGTGGTTAGGCACAGCTGTCTGGTACGCATGCATGACGGGAATTTGAGCGGATCGTAGCTGTCCCGGATCTTGAGGCCGACCCTGACCTGACTGCTGCTGCGGCATCGGCCCTGGATACTGCTGAACCGGAGCTGACCGCTGCTGCATTGGCACCGGCTGCTGCTGCATGATCTGTGCTGAATACTGCTGCATCTGTGGCGGTGCCGGCTGGTATTGCCTGCCCTGCTGCGGTGGCGCCATCTGCCTCGGAGGCTGTCCCTGTGCCAGCCTCTCAGACTGCATATCGGCCGGCCTCACGGTCACATACATCTGCTCGTGCCGCTGCGGGTACTCGCCCTGCGCCGGTGCTGTCCTCTGGTGGTGAGGCGCGGGATCAGCTCGCGGTAGGTGCGGCGCTGACTGCTGCCGCAGGTGGCTGCCCGACTGGGGCGCCATCTGTACCGGCTGAGCGGGCCGAGGCTGGAGGGGAGCAGAGTGCTGACGGTGCAACTGAGAGTGCTGGGAGCTGGGCGGGAGGGGCTGCTGCGGCCTCTGCTGGGGCTGAAGCTGGTCCGGCCGCTGCCAGTACGCCGGCTGCTGCTGCTGCTGCTGCTGCTGGAGTTGCTGCTGGAGCTGCTGCTGTTGCTGGAACTGCTGTCGGTTTATCTGCTCCTGCTGCTGATGGTAGTGACCGGTCGGCGGCTGCTGAATCACCACTCCTCTTACAGACGGTCGCCGGATGAAACCCCCGTCCTCTGCCGCCGCGTACCGCCGGCGCAGCCGCTCGGTTCGGGCCGCCTGTCCCTCCACAAACCCAGCCAGCTCCTCCTCAGGACAGCCTACCTTGGAGGAAGCCCGCTCCTCCTGACGCGCAGGCTGCTCCTCCCGGGCTCGGGGCTCCTCCTGAACAGCGGTCAGCGCTGGTCCGCTGAGCGGTGTTGGTCCGCTGAGAGGCGCTGGTCCATTGCTAGGCGCTGGTCCACTTGTCTGAGCCGCTCCATTGGGCGGCCCCGTGCTAATCGGCGCAGCTTTCACCACCGGTGAAGGAGGTTCATCCCTCAGTGCATCCTCGATATCATCCAGAGAGTACCCGTCGTCCCCGGAGACCGGGGCAGGGGAGTCGGGCGGGGACGGGGAGTCGCGCTGCACTCCCGGGGACGGCTCCGGGGGTCCGACGGAGGGAGGGGAGCGCCGAGGAGGGCTGCCGCTGGGGGAGCGGTCCCAGGCGGGCGGGGACGAGCTGGCAGAGGAGCCGGACGAGGTGGCGGGACTCGCCGGGAAGTCGGAGCGGGTGCTGGAGGACAGCTTCCAGAAACGGTCCGAGGAGTGGGACAGAGCGGAGAGATCCGTGTCGCTCGAGGGAGACCCGGGCTCCGAGGGGTCCGATACGGAGTTACCGCTGGTGTTCAGAAGGCCCAGAGGAGACTTGACGAAACTGTCTGCCGAGATTTGAAGTCCAGAGACTCGGTCGTTCGTTGTTGCTTGCGGGTTCGGTTTCGATGGTTTTCTAGGAGAGTCGACTGCATCAGAGTCAGTCTCGTTGTCGTTGATCAGCACGGAAATCGGCCTCTCGAGCACGATCTCGCTGAATTTCGGAGAGACGGGCTCGGAGACGGACACGGTCAGCCCCTTGTTCGCCGGTACAGATGTCGCCACCGGCGCGGCAGGCCCCGACCGTCTTCCCTGCTCCGGACTGCTATTTTCCGAGTCCGTACTCGAGCCATCTTCTTTGATGACGCGGAACGTGTGAGCCGTCTCCTCTGCCGTGCCGTCTTCGGCCGGAGGGGAGCTTCTCGGCTCAGGTGGCTTAGTAGGCGAGTCATCGCTCCTGCCACTATCCCCTTCCACACTCTCTGTCACCAGATCGGGCAGATTGTGTCGCCAGAACTGATGGTTGTCCTCCCTCGGTCCCGAAGTCGTTAGCGCCTTCAGACTATCAGTCAGCAGGGCGGTGACCAGCGTCTGCGGCGACGGCACCCTCTTCTGGTCAGAGTCCGAACCAGTAGTTCCCTCGCCATCCGCTGGTGGCGCTGTGTCCGCCGAGGTCCTCTGCGTGGTCTCGTCATCACGGCGACCTGAAAAGGACAGAGAGACTCGGTCAGCGACCACGGCAGAGTGACTATCTCAGCGGGGACATCCGGTCTCGGCGCCACACCGCGCTGACACCATTAGGCTGCAAATGATCCGTAAAAAGACTCCACCAGTTCCGCAGTAAAAAGCGCCGACTGACGCGTGCGGCTGAGGTAAAAACTTGAACAGCGGATGAAACGATGAGTGAGCAGGCAGAATAGAGACCTGCCGGCTCACGGAGCTAGTCACCGCCGGAGCTCGAGTTATTCGGATGAGAAATGAGCCCCGGTGACACAGCTCGTTTGATTGCTAAGGATGCCAGAAGAGATCATCGCTCATGACCGTTTTTGCTGTTAAGTGTTTGCAGTCGGGCCCAGGCATTCCAATTAGTAAATAATTTAATGATTAAAGGCAATAAATAAGAAGGTAACGATGAATTATGAAGTCATTCAGCTTAAAATATGCAGCGGGAATCTGCAGGATGGGCTGGACAATGATGCTAAATTCCGGAAACGGAAAACAAGAGAAAAGTAAAAGTTGTTTTGTCTTTAATTCTGGCTTCCGCATTCATTGTCACGGCATTATCGTGTTCCCTGGAATCCGTGCTGCATTGTGAAATATGAAGTACCTAAAGCCCTTGCAAAGCCGATGTTCCTGAGACATATCACATAGGCAGACAGTGGTGTGCTGCGAATAGCAAATACCTACTGAGTCATTTTTCTTTATTTCTGAGAGATCATAACCGTATTGGATCGCAAGATCTGTTGATGAGCGATAAACGATCGTTGCCGCACTCTATAAAGCTGCTCTTTTTTTCTAAGCTAGCCACGGAACTGTCGATCATGCTGGCCGTTCAGGAAATCCACCCAGGTAGAATCGTGGACCATGGCTGCATACTAACCTATATCAACAAAACAGCGCGGTCATAGCCTAGCCATCTATATTTGTGCACAACAAATAAAACAACTTAGTATAACTATGTGCCGTGCCTTCAAAAGGCAAAGACGTGCGTCTATGCCATGGATCATCAAGATGCAACTCAAAGTCGACGCAATTCCATATAAATGCAGCTGAGGACATCACATCAATGTCACAACCACCGCATTCAACCTTCACGAGTATGCACGACCCCATGGCATCACTGTCTCTCAGAACTTCCCAGACCGGAAGCCAGCCGGTTTCACTATACCCGCACTGAATCATGACAGTTACAACTCTGCCACACGCCGGGACGTCTACGCAGTACGTCCCAGGGGCCGGAGGGGTTCTGGGGGGGGGGGGGGTGCTAAGGGAGGGGGTCGGACAGGTTTGTCTGCAGGGCGCGCCTGCCACATACCGGCGCGGCGGCGGTGACGGCCGGCCGTCCAGGTAAAACCCGTACGGCCTTCTGGGAACACATGTCACAAGCGGTATCGCGTCGCCGTCACGGGGCTTTAATACGGGTGCCGTCCCGCCGCGCCGGACGGGGCATGCCGTCCGGGCTAGGGGACTCGACGACCGAGTAGCGGCGAGGGACGGCCATGGTAGACGGTTTACGATGCCGAATGGCCACTCCGACAGACGTTAAACAAGGCGGATGAGATATATTAGCAGGGTAATAGATGATGCAGACAACGGTGCAATCACTGGCCCATTGGCATAAACATTGTCTTGCTGAGATATTTAATGTTAACGAGTTGGTATATCTACCGGCAATTAGCATGCCAAGGAACTTATACAACGTACAGGCCTGCCTTCTCCTAATAACTAGATACCTGATTCATGAATCAAACGCATTCGATGTAAGTTAATGGAGCTCCGCACCTTCAGAACATCAGCAGAATCGACGTAAGTCATTAGACATATAGGTATATCTAACAGCGACCGTTCGGTTTTGCAACGTTTACCTGCGACCCCGCATAGACGGCTCAGAGGGGCAGACGTCGGAGGAGGGTACAACGCAGTACAGACGTGGGCCCCGCACATTCCGTACCTACGTAAGACGTCAAAGAATGTCTACTCGAGATCGAATCAACTGTTTCAATGAAAGGGGCCTCATGGGGCTTACGGTTGATGTTCTATTCATGCGGGGTTTGATGACGAAAAGGTGTGAAAAGTGGGACAAGGTAGCCGCTAAAGCTGTTTGATTTGCACTGCGTATTTCGTAAGGAAACTTTTCTGCAGATGCACACAAGATGAAATAAGTCAACGCCCGGATATCATTCTCGGCATTATTTAATAATTCGTCAAAAAGTCTTCCTTAAACCGACAGCGACTAACATACGAATATATTTAAAAATGCATGTGAAATCATTCTTTCACCAAAAGCTTGCATGCAATAGTCGTCATTTCATTGGTCGATTTAGTGCTGGAAAACAACTAAATATTGGGCCATTTAACCCGCGCGGGGCTGGGGTCTCCAGCCGAACGCGCGGGGCTGGGGGGGGGGGGTAAATTTTACCCCCCTGTTATCTCCCGAACTAATGGTCCGATTTGGAAAATTCAAACGCCAATCGAAAGCTCTCATCACGAACTACTAAAAACATGTACTTAATTTAAAGTTTGAGGTCAAGGTCAAGGTCAGGTCAAGGGTACAAATTGCAAGTTTCTACAGTATCGGCCTTGCACCGTAGTTGCCGAAGAATGGAGTCATGGACTGAGACTGATCGCCCAAAACGTGTTCTTAGGCTACCAAGACAATATTCGTTGCATACAATATCATTCAGAGGTCAAGGTCAAGGTCAGGTCAGGTCAGGTCAGGTCACCAAAAAACAAAATATAGAAAAGGGCATGTGCGACACATGTTTTATGGGTCATTTTACTCATAGAATTCAATAGGCACACTCAATAAGTGATATGGACCACCTCTGGATGAATTTCAGGTCGAGGTCAGGTCAAGGTCAGGTCAAGGTCAGGTCAAGTGAGGTCAAATTTTGAAGTTGGTTGTTAAGGCCTAAAAAGGTGTCTATCTGATGCAGTTTTTCACGGCGAATCGAATGGTGCTATTTTTGTTTTCGTACGAGGTCTAGAACTTCCAAAAAAAGTCATTTTTCAAAAAATTTGTGTGTCGTGACGTCATAAAATTTTGAATAACTCCCACATTTTTGAACCGATTCTTCTAAAATTTGGTATGTAGGTGCACATAGACCACTTCTCTGACATATATTCCGGTTTTTCGATAAACTCAAAATTTTGGATTTTATAATGATTTTCCCAAAAAAGTCAGTTTTTTGAAAAAATTTAGGCCAAAATCCAAAATTTTCAAAAAACCGAGATAGCCATTTGATAGACAAAGTAAAATTACGTATAACCTTTTTTGTTAGGTCTTGATTCCTTTAAAAATGAAGATGTTAGCGGCGTTTGAACTTTTGCCGTTTTTGAGGCGAAAATGGCGAACATGACGTCACTAAAACGTCAATTTCTCAAAAATTTTCCGACGGATTTCGCTCAAATTTTCAGGGAACGTGTCAAATTGATGTAAGAAAAGGTACAGAAAGTTTGGCGGCGCTGCGCGCCGCCGTTTTTGAGATATCGCAAAAATTCGTGAGGAGGGGTAAAATTTACCCCCCCAGCCCCGCGCGGGTTAATACTTTATCACGATCACACCCCAATTCGCGTTACCGTCACGCCCTTTCAACAGACCCCAATCCGACAACAGAAACCAATCCGGCTAAACAAATACCACGATCTAAACAATATAAATCGCATCCAGACGTCACGAAACACCGATACTCCACTTTCCTTTTCCTGTCACGGGATGTTCAATATAGCAACATCCCAGGTGGGGCCCTGAACAATAGCACGGAACGTTGTTGTGTGACAAAAGTAACAGTGTCGGGCCCGTTTGCCAGGGGGGGGGGCGACTTATAGGGATGAGCACGCGGCATCTCAGAAGGGGCACACCCACTAACGGTCCTACTCACAGGTGCATCGTGAGTCGTGACATAGGGAAACGGAACGAGGTCCCGGATCGGTTCAGTTATGTCGAGGTCGGTTTACACTACAGAACAAATGCAGCATATAACGGGACGAAAGTGCGACCAGCAGAGGTAAAAACATGGAGGACAGGCCTGCCTTTAATGTCAGTAAGGGTCCAGCAGTATGTAGCTGAGGAATGCCAGAAATGGCATTTCCTAAATGCGGACTGGATGCTAGTTTCACTTTCGCTGCTGGCCTGTCAGAGATTAGCTCCCAGAGCGCAGCTGGCGAATAAAGCCTGGACAGCATTATCCGTAACGCTATTTTCGTAAATCCATGCAGTCTTTACTTAAATGAGCTATGCTTAGTACCGGCTCAAAGTTACTACAACAATGATACTCGAGAGGATATCGATATGTATAAATATCACCGAGGAAAATTAAACGGTAAGGAAGTTATCATTCAAATCAGCATCACTTTCAGACAAGATTGTGTTCTGTACCCGCAACTATCACGTTCGTAGCGATGCATTTGTGGTTTTTAAATGAGCAGGCTCTGCTCATACAAAGCGCTACTCATCGCCAGCAACTGACGCAATCTACCGCACTAATTTTCCGCACTCTTGTGGCTCCACAAATCCCACATTATTTCCACACAGCTATTCTCAGCAGCGGACCTCCAACGCAACATAACGCTGGCCTTTTCTCTCGTCCACAATCTGTTCTCGATTCTTACGTCGCCTCTCATTCGCAGACCTTCACGCTCGTTTACCCCAGCTCGCCGTTCAGCAGATGACGTCATACGTGCCTGTCTGCTCTCCCTGGGCCAGGTCTACATTCCATATCTCGATGAAGCCACTTCTCCGACCGTGAAGTACAGTGAGAATCACCAGTCGGAGACCTACGAAACTTATCTCGTCTAAAATGCACAATGGGAAAAGAAAAAGAGGCGAAACCATCGATGTTGATGTTCCACTTTATTCCACTTGAATGGAAAAAGTGCTGGGTTACAGCGAGGTGTCAGCAGCCAAAGAACTTGAAAATACGTGATGATCGAAACCATAACCCATCACCCGCTGTCCCTGTAGCTAGCTCCGATACTGATTCGGTGAGACGGACCGGTTGTGTCCGGCCCACCCCTACAATAAAATTCCTCAGACGAGGCCCCATGGTTCCCTGGCGCGGAGGTGCGTCGCCAGCGCGTCGCGACGCCACCCCAATAGAGCACGTTCCACTAGCGCCGCGCCGCTGGTATTTCGACCTATTACTGGCTGTAATTCGAGCGTATCGGCTGTAATTTTGATAGCGCGCGCGATACCGGACGCGGCGACGGCGGCTGTGGCGGCGCGGCTGCGACGATTGAGGAGCGGCGGCGACATACCTGGCGGGCGGCGGCCAGCGCGCCGCAGAGGCACGGCTCAATCTGTTCGGCTAGCTGAGGCAACGGTACCTGCCTGACCTCCGTGGTGAGCCGAAACTGGAGACTTCAGACGGACGTCCACGGGTGTGACATTTAATGAAGACAAATCATACATAGGTATGTAGGTAGCAAACGAGTGGCTGAGTTACTTAAATAGATATAAAGAGTATAAATAATAAATAAAGTAAGACCATCATGCACCACACAACTCAGACCAATGATCAGACTTGACCACTTGAAATCAACAATCATCTATCAGATATACCTACGAATGACCTCAGTCCGATATCAGGGTTCACAAACCGAAGCCAGGAAGCCAGATAGCCGGGCAACGGTCGACATTAAGCTCTGCAGTTATCTCAGCGGTTAACCCGTGCCATACTGGAGAGAGAGAGAGAGAGAGAGAGAGAGAGAGAGAGAGAGAGAGAGAGAGAGAGAGAGAGAGAGAGAGAGAGAGAGAGAGAGAGAGAGGAGAGAGGAGAGAGAGAGAGAATCAGAGAGAGGTGCCAGTGCCTTCCTCTCTCCTCAGCCACAGCCGAGCGGGCGAGTGACACGCCTTACGACGGCACCTTTCACACACAAACGCAGTGATGTGCGGAGACTGTGCAGTGTGTCTGAGAGCGGCGCCGCAGTGATACTCAGAGACAGGCAGTGATATACTCGGGAGACACGCCACCCGCCCGCCATCCGTGTGGGAACCTGCGGTCAGTGCCGCTCACCGTACGTCGGTAGCTCAGCTCCCGATGGCTGTGCTGAGAAGTCGAGCGGCACTGTTTTCCACGTGCATACTGTTCGCTGAAGCGGTCATTTTTATCTCGGAGGCAGAGTAAGCTTCCCCGGCTGACTGACATGCTAAGCGCGGCTGGGAGCGCTCAGCTGCCCCGGGAAGTGGACGAGTCTGGTCCACTGTGGACCAGTCTGGGGCTTACGAGTCGCTCGGGGCGGGCGCAGGTGGCAAATGGTCCACACGGCCATGACACGGCCATGGTGAGGGAGTCGGGCAGAGTTGGACGTTGGACAGCTCCAGAGATGCAGGTGGTTGGCTGTCAATCGCCACTCATTTAGGAAATCCCGTTTAACGGATAAACTGTGCACAGTCACGAGCATCCTTTTCAGTCAACATCGACTGTATCGGGTCGGGTTTATCCGCATTTGATATCAAACTCACAGCCAATCGCAAAACGATGCGAAGCAAACATTAACCCTCCACGTGTTGCGGAATACTCAGCCGTTCGAGGACTTGCGATAAATGCTCGCCACATCCGCAAGCCTTTCCACTGTGCACTGTTGAAAGCGAAGTGTACACCGATTAGGACAAATGGGCCTTTGTCGATAAGCGACTAACCTGCATATCGACAAAGGCCGCATACAAGGGCGGATCGGGCGGCATCCGCTCAACACGACCCTCACAACTTGCATGTTTACGCGAACCTTGACCTGACCGTAATCGCATACCGAGAGAGAGTAGAATCTCGGCGCCCCCAGCCGGGCAGATGAGCCAGCTGTTGGTGACGTCATAAGACGCGTGTTGGTACGGAGAATCAGCTGTCGATCAGCCCACAAATGTAATTGGACGCGGCCGTTTTTACCGTGGATCTATCACCTCGCGCCACTGAGATAACGAGCTGATCGAACGGACGGGCCGATCGGAGGGCCCTCCATCACTTTCTCCTTTCCGTGGTGTCATCGTCAGCCGAGGTAGGTACCGTAAAAACAGACGAAAGTGCCGACGCTCGGTACCCACTGTTTGGTGCTTGAACGTCTGAGGTAAAGTGAGCAAGCCGCCGCATTCCGAGGCATTCCCTGCAAAATGGACGCGACTACAAAATAGCCCGGCTTAGCAGAGAACCGTTATAAGACAATTTCGTCCGAGATATTATGCTGTGTTCTATTATTTAAGCTCTTCTCTGCTGTCAGTGAGCAGCACGAAAATAAATTCAACTCCACCGACGTTCCGTATCAAGGAAAGGTCACACAGAGGTGATCGGTATAAAAAACGGCACAGACGAGCCCTTGTATCAGTATCTTCAAGGCAACTCCATGGCTTATCATGAGCTCCGGTTAGTGCAATGATAGCTAAGTACGGGTGGATTACGCTGTGGCCACGTCCTCAGTCCGATAGGGACACTTCGATATGGCTGTGCACTATTTTCCCAAGTTGAATGTCAGCCGATATCGTTGATCGAGTCCATATAAAGAGCCAGAGCCCAGAGGCGAAGTTCATAGATCACCAGATACACACTTCACAGGTTGGCGATTTAAATCAATGTCCCCACTGCTGGTTTTACGGGTCACGGGAGCCACTGATAAGAGACCCGTTGGCAATTTTCCGGTGCAGACCCGCGAATGATTGAATCCCACCGAAGTTCCGCACTCTGAGCTAATAAATAGCACCTGTCATCTTCCTTCCGCAGAAAACAAACGACGTGGTGGGGGGATTGGCGAGAGTGTGGGAGAGAGGAGAGAGTGAGATGGCCGGGGGTCGGTGTCCCATCATCACTGACCAATCTGAACGGTCTGACCACTGACCGGTCTGAACGGTCTGACCAGTTCACGGCTGACGGCGCGGCAAACAATGGCGCACCGAGACGCGGCGGCGCACCGGACGGAACTGCACTGACCGCTCTCCGCCCCTCCCCTCCCCTCCCCGGCCCCTCCCTCTCCGAGCGTCACTGCCGGCCCATGGCTATCCGGAATACCACACCGACCCGCCCACAGTCGGCACACACCGGAAAATTGCACGAGGGGGGTGATCAGAGGGGTGCGCATTAAAGAACTAAAACGCAGCCGCAGGATTGCCGGACACGAGAGAAATCCATGTTTCCATTGTACCAAACCGACCATGCTCCTAATGACAATTTACTAGAAAAACCCGACGCTATGTGAAATGTGATTCTGGGTTTAGGTAAAAGCATCCGTTTAATAAAAGTGCAACATTAAATTAATTTATCATAATGTTAATCGCACCTACCGTACGTAAATGTTCTATACCTATCCTGCATTAATTGTGCAATCAAAATAGCCAAAATTCAAACAATTTATCCTAAAATGTTACAAATCTCAGCTATGCGGGCAAGTGCTGAGGTTACTGAACTCATAAAACTGAAGCATATTTCACGAAACTACCCAATTATTCCCAGAAACGGGATCGGCCAGGAGCCGATCTGAGATCGTTCCTGCAGTCCCCATTATCTCCAGCACGCCTGACCGAGATCGTGACAGCGGCAGGAAGCCGTCGTCACCGTAAACCGTCGCCGTTCAGCCGAAAATCGCCGGATTATTCACCGCTAGCCGTACCCCTGGTGACGTCACAGTGTCTGGTGGCCATATGACGCATATTTGACGATTATTTGCGCTCCAATCATGGCGTGTGCCGTTCTGCGTCACCGGGACAAAAGCTGCGCATCAGCTGCGATTGGTCGTGCCGTGTCAGCGACGTCATCAGGGCAAGGTTATCAGTTTCGTCATGCGACCAGAGGTGCGTCGTGACGGCGATGGGACGGTTTCTGACTCGGTTCATGGGAAGGTTTCTGACCCGGTTCACGGTTGCAAGCCGCTTAAACTGAGTTCAGTTCTGCTAAGCGACAACTCACAATGCGTACAGACTGCGTAATAAGACCCAGGGTGGTCGCATTTACCTTCACGTTTAAAAGTATCGATGTAAAAAAGACGGAAACTCATCATCTCACAGGTCAAATAAATAGCCACGTGAGCAGACTGAACATTGATTGACGATTCCTTTTGCATTCACTTTAGCAACACCAAGGTCGCTCGTCCCAGCTCATAAAATATATGCCCACTACATTTCACTTTTGGCAGCCCCAACACAAGATTTTTCAGAATTTCCCCAGCCTACAACCCATAATGAGGTTGATCAAGGCTGATTAACATTGCGCGGTTCTCAATATTCGGAGAATATATGACGCAGCGCGCATTCCACCGGCCTGATTGACGCTCACGCAACTCTCAATCCGACGGGGCGCGGTGCGTCCTGCTCGGCAGCCGCGCCAGCGGATGTTGTTGCACACGCGAAACCGCCGAGCAAAGCTATCATCATGCAAACACCTTTCCGAACGTTTGGCATGTTCATTGGGCAATACATCGGGTGACGCAACCGCGTATTATTTCATTGTGATTCACTACTGACGAGCTGGCTGTTTTCAATCTCGCCATAATGCGTGCCTCGAGCAGCTTGGATGGGTTGGTGGGTGAGGGAACTCCTTTTGCTCGTGAGTGGCTGAGAGGCCCGCGCCGTCCGCGGGAAATTGAAACAAATTGGTGGAGAGCGTGTGAACGAGAGTATGAAGCCCTGGCCACCGCGTCAGAGCCACTTGTCCAGCGCGTGGAATGGAGGCCGTGTGATGCTCCCCCGCGCGCTCCTCACGAGTCCGACAGTCCGCAGCCGAGGCGATACTAGCGCGGCTCAGAGCTCGAGATAGAACACCGGGCCATGGTTACCCAATATTCCCGTCAAATTCCGCAGCCTCGGCGACCCCAAGCCGGTTTTCTGGCGATGGCTGTCGCTGCTAAATCCGCCGGACAGGAAGCGAGCCGAGCTCCGGCATTACAGAAATAGTTTCATCTTCCAGTCGGCTGAGCAGCTAATCCGTTTCCATGGAAACGACTTAAATTGAAAGTGAGAACAAAACGCCATCTCTGTTAGCCGCTGCTGATAAGGCACTACAAGGAGGCACACACAGGAAAATGGATTCGATAGCGTGGTCAAACACGAGCTGCGAGACGACAATGTCACCGATAGACGTGAGTCAATGACGATTGCACATTGAAATTCCAACTGCAGCCTGCCGTCCAAATTCAGAGAACTTCCATCAAACTTTTGCAGATAAATTTCCGGCCCAGTGCGATATGCTATCTGCTCCAAATACCAGCTCGGTTTCGTTTTTACCTGTTGCAGGTTAGGGAGTATATTCGGCCTCAATCCGATACTACAATGGCCGCGACTGGGTACGGTGTGGTCACCGCTGCGGGTGCTGCAGGAATGTGAGTTATGTGGTGGCCGGGGAGCTGGGGCTCGACTGTGATACCTGATAACTGGCAGTGCCAGGAATTTCCCTGAGCTGGCTGGCCGGGGCTCGGACAATGTGCCCTGGACACTGTCCCTATGCAATGTGCAGTGTGTGCAGTTCGTGCACACAGCCTGCAGCAGGTAAACCGTTCGAGCATTTGGGCCAATATGAAACGCTTACCTATCTCAAAAAAGAAAAAAATCTAATGACGACGACCAAGACCTTCCCGGAGGTGCATGCAATATAAATGGACAAACAATCATCGCACCTATCTAATGAAAATATCAACAAAACCATAACCCATAAGCAAACAACAAAAAAATGTGGTAATGTGGTAATGTGTGGTATACGTATATGTTGTAACGTGCGAGAGCCGAGATGATTGATATTTATCTCCGCACGTCTCACCGATATGCTCACGCCACGACCATTTCAGTGACGCATCTCGGGTGTTGTGCAAGCAGCTCAACGAGAATCAGATAGTGAATTTAGCATGAACCGACGACGCATGCATCGAGCATGCTTGCGTGCGAGACATTGCTTACGGAGTTTCAAACACAATGTGGCAAATGGAATGCGCAGTTCGAAACTAACCACGGCAATGCTGCACGGAATAACACGGGAAAGTGCGAGGCCAATCCAATAACATGGAGGAATCCACGGGGTATTTAACGTAAAGAAAGAGCATCCCATGAGCTGTTAAAAATTTATTATTGACCTATTTAGCTATATCTAAACGGCAATTCCACCTTTCAAAAAGCGAAAAACGTTACCCTTTGGGTAAGCTTTAGATGCTCAACCATTAGCTTAAAACCAGCAAGAAAACAAAAACAAAAACAAAAACAAAACAAAACAATATTACTTCTTATACACGCTTGTTCAAATATACTCCATTATAGTTTCCTTTATCGGCCCGCTGTGTCACATACAACGCTCTCTAGAGCCACTTTCGGTGTCGCTGTCGATTTCGATCCATGTCTACCTGCTGAAGCGGCCGTGCCAGGAAAAATGCCAGCGCGCTCGCGCCGCGCGCGCGACTGGAGGTCACCGTAGCCTTGGACATCACGGCACCTCTGCAAACCCGTTCCGCGCCGGCCAGCCAGCCGGCCTATACGGCCCAACCTGCTCCGACATTCAGACACCCCATGTGTCGGAGCGGCGCGACAGGCATGCTGTCGGCCTATTCCCTGTCGAAATGACTAAACGATGATAAAATTCCTGCTGGGGCGGCGGATCTGTGCCATGGCAAATCGGTACCGTTACGTGGCCTTATAAGTGGCAGGAGCGGTAATGCAGAAAGAGCGACTTTTACGGACCGACATCGGAGGGGTGTGTCGGGTACTGAGACGGATGTCAGGACAAAATGTGATGACATATGGATGATAATCCGATAACGGCACAAGACAAATGGTGATGTGTTAGCATTGGACACGGGGAGAAATCAGAGCGGTGCCGAACTAGTGCAGGCGGCAGGCGGTTGTGTGTTTTGTTCGATCGCTATGTTTGGATGTACTGTGCTCGCAAGCATGGTGTAAGGTGATGTGGGCTTATTGCTGGATATGGGCTGGTTTATTCAGGCAATACAGAGTCAGAATATGAGGCAGGCGACATTTGCATCGGAGCATGTCGCACAGTCACGTCTTTTTATTCACCTGAGTATCATGGCTGACAATTTTAGTGAAAACTTCTACGCCCTGGGAAGAAAAATGAACACAAAGGAATTGATAGCATTTAAGCTGCATTATTTATATAGGAGAAATCCTGAATGCACATGCTACATTTCCTACTGATGGCTGATATACATGAAGTATTGTCTGGAACAAAGGGTCAAGGATGGTAATAAAAATACAGGTTAGCGGTAATCGCATGCGAGGCGATTATATTCCATAACAATGCGTATCCTCTGTTGCATATGTCACGTGACATACATATGTGTTTAGAAGACTAATTTATAAAAATAAGTTAGAGCTCACTGCTCGAGTTTGAGCCATTTTGTTTCCATTTGTAGTTTCAACATTCCAAGCATTACAAAGTATTGCAGTTTATAGTAAAAATTAGCTTGAAATTAGTGTAAAAATAAATCCCACTACTAAAGTTCTTCTTTTATCTGGCCCCTCTGACAAAACGCTTGAACTGGGCTTCCCCGAGTACCGAGAGTGCCTGCTTTTTTTGGTCTCTTGGTCTGTCCTGTCAGAAAATCCGTAAAACAAGGTATAGTACCTAACTTACAGTATACCTAGTCATTTGTCATGAACCTCTTAGAGTGTTCTGATATCCCAGAACCTCTAAATAGCCAACAATTTAATCCCTTTGCCAATATCACCTCACCTGAACTGCAGGTTGATGACAACAGCTTTAAAACCCTACAATCCTCTTGTGGCTATTTCTCCCTTCCGTCAATGTTTGATACAAATAAATCATCACACTATTTTTTGAATATCATTCATATAAATGCCAGGTCTATTTGCTCAAATGATAAATTTGAAGAACTTCAGTTGTTTTTGACCAGAAGTCATTGTGTTTGGCATATCATTTGCATCACTGAAACATGGTTATCGGACGACCAAATTTCTAATAGACAACTTCCTGGATATACAGGTTATTTTGAGAATAGGAATGGCAAAATAGGAGGTGGGGTGGCAATTTATGTAAATACTGAATCAGTTAAACATTCACTCAGATCTAAAATTAAAACTCTACAATGTACTCAGTCAGTTATCATAGAATGCCAAGTCGATAGTTGTCCAACATGCATTGTTGGAGCTATATACAAACCTCCAGACTTGGACAGTGACATTTTTTGTTGTGAACTTGAATCGTTGCTTGAGAATATAAATCATGAGAACAAGCTTATGCTTACTCAACACTTTTTTCATGACTCGAATATGGTGGTGTTCATTTTAAGTGAAAACATTCATCCAGCACTAAGCACATTATTTCTAAGCTCCACTAAGTCCCAATTTCTGCTATATTTCGCTTGGAGTCACTTCATAGTTTGAATTCAAGGTGCCTTGTGGATTTACCCCAGTTATGTAGGTAAATACACAAGGATTTATCGACTTTACCTCAGTTATGTAGCTGCTCCCTTAATCTAAGTTTCTCGTGAAATTTCATTGAGGCGTTGCAAGATGGGCTGTAGCCAAATTCTCTTTCCTGTTTAGCTGATGCTCATAATACCTCAACATTTTTCATTCCAATTTTTGTAGCTGTTAACAATTGATGAAGACCCATCTACCTAGACAACAATGACGTTACAGAGGAAACCCCTGGCTGTGTTTCACCGGCGCGCTGCCAGCTGCTGCCAGCGCATTCCGTGAGCTAGCGTCAACCTCTGGTAGTGTCGGAGGTATAGGCTTGTTGATGTCTCTATGTAAGCCAAAAATGGCTGGCAGAGTTCCGCGAAACACCACCCTTATTTTTGCACAATAATGGTGTGATAACTGTTCCTGCAAGAACATATAAGGTGAAATGAAGTAAAATCAGGTCAAACATTAAAATATACCCAAAAGAAGCAGTGTATGGAGTACCTATGTTCACATTACCAATAACATGATGCACAACAGGCCATAGAAAAACCGGTGAATGTTGAATTGTAACCCAATTTCAATATCAACATGGCACTTGGCATTGACAGTAACATTGACAGTAAAACACACCGTTTTTGATGTTAAATCAACAGAAAAAAAACTCCTGAACATAAACAAAATGATCAGAATATATAATAAGGATAATAGTATAAATAAAAATCGACGAATCGGCCTATCATCTCCCTTCACATTCACGGTCACCACTCCCAATCCAATCCCAGATTGTTTACCTCTTGGTTTACAGGTTTACCTCGTGTTCGCAGTCTCCCGGACGACGAAGATTCTATACGCCGTCCGACCAATCACGTTCAAGATCAGCGGGGCTTGGCCGCGGTTCTCGAACGCCATTGGCCAGATTACGCAGAATCTTCGTCGTCAGGAAAACTGTGAACACGGGGCTACATTTTTCGCTATGGTAACAAAAGCGCCAGAATTGACTACCAGAATTGGATCCGAAGGTCAAATGGGTCACGTGACTGTGCAGTTCAGATGGACAACACCTGCCGGCTATAAGCCATCGATCGGATTTTGTCGAAAAATACTGGTAACGTTAACAAATCACGGTCACATGCTTGAGTCATTTTCACAAAAGTTTATTGACTTTTCGATAATATTTTGGGTTGATATTGGTCAGAAAAGAATGCTCTTTCCGAATATGTAGGTTTCATAGCGATTGATCAGCGTTTTCAATACGTTTTGGTGTTGTAAAGGACGTCGCGCTCCGCGCGAATCAAATTTTCAAATTAATTTTTCATTATTAAGGAAATGGTACGGATAATCAGTTTTTGTTTGCTATTCTCTGATTACACATACATTTGTCTGCAAAATGATACAACACCGATTTCATTCCGTCAAGCCGTTTTCCAGCGGCATCGATTTTCCCGTCACAATGCATGAAATCGGTCATTTTTTCACAACCGGCGGTCCTGTCTTGCACGTGGCGCGTGCTATACTATGAAACCATATCAATACGCTAGTTCCATCTCTCCTCTATCCATTGGTGGCAACCGCTTTTCGCTGCGGTCACCCGTTGCCGAGATATCAAGCCGGGAAGCAGGCGCCGCAGGCCAGTTTTCGTCCAATGTTCGTTTTGACCGTTTCCCGTGTTATCCCTATGGAAGCGCCCTTTTGCACGTGCCGACGGCGCACCCCTGGGCCAATCCGTCCCAAATTTTAATACAGAGGTCACATCAACCCACCGATTCGGCATGCCAAATTTCACGCCGATACGCGGCGCCTTTCAGGCGCAATAAGACACATAAGGCATGACGGATTACGCACAGACATCTTATAATTTATAATATAGATAAGACAACCTTCCTGGCAGGTGACTTTAACCATGACCTCTTCAATATTGCAAATAATAACAAAACATTAGAATTCTTCAATACACTTGCTTTTCATGGCTTCTGGCCAACTATCTTTAAAACAACAAGAATCTCTGATGAAAGGGGTTCTCTGCTTGATAATATTTTTTGCAACAATATTGAACTGGTCTCCTGCTCTGGGATTATATATGAAGATCTCTCTGATCACTTTCCTATCTTTACCTGCTCTTACCCTCACAAAGATGCCAAAAGACATGACACTTATAAGCTCATCTTCAATGAAAACAGAATGGACAATCTCAAAGACTATATTACTGAGCATCTGCAAAATTTCTCACAAACTACAGATCCAAACATTGCCTCAAACATTCTCATAGATGCATACTCCTCAGGAATAAAGAGAGAGAGAGAGAGAGAGAGAGAGAGAGAGAGAGAGAGAGAGATCACTTTATTAACAGACACGAAGTCCATAACAAAAAGGGGTGTTCAACAGTCACCCCGGTCCATGGTAGCGTCACCATCCATATAACGCTCGAGACCACACCCTCCTAATAGATGAAGAGCATTTTAGGTCATTGTTGTACAATGCAGATATTATACGATTTTCAGACATGGATAAGCGTGACATAAAGTTATATACAGCTTTGCGATACAGTGCATCATAACCATCTATATGCTCTTGAGCAAACATATCAGAAGCACTACAGAACCGTTCGTAGCCGAAAAACATCCTAGCGGCGTTGTTAAAACAGACCTTGAACTTTCTCAGATCAGACAAGTGATAAGAATGCCACAAGTGTACATAGCTGACATTTGAGCAGTAAGCATTGTAAAGACACTTCTTCACACTGTGCGTGCACATCGCAAATTTGCGGATGAGCGAGTTGGCTCTACAGCACAATGCTTGATATTGCTGGCGGATTTCTAGATCATCTGCTCTGGAGAAATCATTAGACACTTGATACCCAAGATATTTATACGTACTAACAAAACTCAGCATATGTCCACAGAGCAATATCGTAGGTACATGCATACCACCGAATCTCTTTGGAAGCATGGCCATACAGACTGTCTTAGTGGAGTTAAACAAAATATCATGGTCTTTCGCATACCTCTCACATATGTGCAGCATTTGCTGCAGGCCAAAGGGAGTCGGAGAAAGTAAGACCATATCGTCTGCATAATACAGATGATTTACGCTACCAAGATAATGACACCCATAACCACATCGATTAAGCATATCGGAGAGGTCATCAGTATATACATTGAACAAAAATGGAGACAAAATACCACCTTGTCTGACACCATTTGACACATTGAAACCCGCCGATACAGAACTTCCCCATCGTACATGAAAACGTTGAGACTTATACCAGAACGCTATAAGTTTTACCAGTCGGGAGTTCATACCTCTACACAGCAACTTATCCAACAATTTCCAATGATTAACACGGTCAAATGCTTTACTAGCATCCAAATAGCAAATGAACACCGGACTATCATTGCGCAAATAATAATCTGTGATCTCCTTTAGAGCATATATCGCCATATCAGTTGAGTGACGCTCCTTGAATCCAAATTGGTGGTGACCAGTACTAAGTTGTACAGAAGAGCGGTTGAGAATAATTCTCTCCAAAATCTTAGAACATAGCACTGGCAATTGCAATCGGTCTGTAGTTGTTTTTCTCAGTTAGTTTTCCATTTTTATCCTTCACAATGGGTACCAAAACAACCTTAGTTAATGAAGGTGGCAAAAACTCATGTCTAACTGATCTGTCCGTAGATCACCCCCAGCCCGGCCGGCCTCACAGCCGACAAAACACACCTTTCAGTTCTGGGCTCTATTCCCCCGACTCACCACGCTCACACCGCTCACACCCGGCGCCCCCCAGCGCTGCGTAGACGACCCCGCACAGTTATACATATCACTCCTCCACCGTAAGATAAAGGCAGTCCAAATCAGTAAGCAACAAAGGACTAGACATTCCTGAACTAAAACCGGTGGCTGTTGCAAAAAAAAAAACGATTGACATCACACAGGGGAAAGACCTGCATGAGCACTATACCACTAGTGCCGTGCAGTTTACGTCTCGAGCAGCCGAAGCGGCACCCTTCGCTCGCGGTGTGAGCGTCTCACACTCACTGAGGGTGAGCTGGGGGATCCAACACCACCGCCACCCTCACGATCAGCACTCGCTCGACCAGAGACGCTCTCAGACAGTGAAGTAGAACAATCCGGAACCGGCAACACCTCCCTTTCCACCGGCGAGCCTTCGGCCGACCGAGCTCGCAGGTGATCCAGATGCCGTCTGAACACACGGCCATCCGGCAGCCTCACATCACACTGACTGCCGGAGACAGATGCCACCACGGCCGGTTGCCAGGGCCTCTGATCCACTGCTGACACATAAACCAGATCACCGGGCGCAAACTGTCGCACTGCAACCGAATGGCGGTTGTTGGCCAGCGTTTGGCGTTCCTGATTGGCTCGGACACGGTCGAGCAGGGCGCGGTCCGGCTGCAGCCGCGCCAGGTGAGTGACCAGCGGGCGCCCATGGAGCAGCTCCGCGGGCGTCACTCCCGTTGCTGAATGGGGTGTCGTCCGGTAATGGAACAGAACGCGGCTCAGACGCGTTTGCAGCGATCCATCAGTCCGCTTCTGAAGCCCCGTTTTGATCACCTTTACGGCGCTTTCTCCTTGCCCGTTCGACTTGGGGTGGAGAGGCGGGGAGAACACCTGCTGCACTCCATTACGCGCTAGAAAATGACGCAAAGCCTCTCCCGTGAACACCGCCGCGTTATCGCTCACCACCACGCGAGGGACACCGTGCTCCGCAAACGCCATCCGCAACCGCTCAATGGTCGCTTCTGCTGTAGCCGACGGTGTCAGGTACGCTGAGATCCACTTCGAGTGAGCGTCCACGATGACCAGGATCATCATCCCATGGACTGGCCCCGCATAGTCCATGTGCAGGCGGTCCCAGGGCGCATCCGGGTACGGCCACGGACTCTCAGACACCGGAGGTGCCCGCGGCCGGCTCAGCTGACAGGCCTGACAGCTCTCGACCGTCGACTCGATAGCTGCGTCCATGCCCGGCCACCACGCGTGGGCGCGAGCCTTTGCTTTCATGGCCACCACTCCAGGGTGGCCTTCGTGCAGAAGCGAGAGCCACTGCTTCCGAAGGGCCGTGGGCAACACGATTCTATTACCCCACAGGACCACTCCATTTTGAGCACTGAGTTCGAGGCGACGCCGATAGAACGGTTGAAGTTCCTCATCCACTGGCTCCGTCCAACGACCGTTCATCACCGCCTGATATGCGCGCGACAAAACGGGGTCACAGTTCGTGCGTCGACGGATCTGCTCGATGCGGATCATCTGGTCCACCGACTCAAGAAGACAGACAATGTCCCCGGGGTCTAGAACACTAGCAGGGCACACTGCCAGGGGCAGGCGGCTCAGTCCGTCGCTGTGAGCCTGCCGTGCCGAGGGGGCGTACACCAGCTTGTACTGGTACGCTTGCAGCGCGAGTCGCCACCTGGCCACCCTGGGCGATACCATCAGCGGCAGAGGCTTGTCGCTGCTTAGCAGACCCAGGAGAGGTTTGTGGTCCGTCTGCACAGTGAAGTGCCGACCGCACAAGAACTGGTGAAACTTTTTTACTCCAAAGACCACCGCCAGTCCTTCTTTGTCCAGTTGACTGTAGTTGGTTTCTGCTGCTGCCAGGCTCCGCGATGCATACGCCACTGGCCGTTCCATTCCGGAACAGTCCACTTCGGACAGCACTGCCCCGAGCCCGTAGGGGCTGGCATCCACCGACAGCACGAGCGGCAGGGTCCCGTCATAGTGAGCGAGGCAGGGCGCTTGCACCAGCAGCTGTTTGGTGCGAGCGAACGCCGTGTCCTCCGCCCGACCCCAGCGCCACGGCTGACCCGTCTTCAGGAGGCGGTAGAGCGGCGCCGCCACGGAGGCCAGATTGTTCATGAACTTTGAATAATACATGAGCAGGCCGAGATACGCCTTCAGCTGTTTTACGTTCGCCGGTCGCGGTGCCTCCACGATCGCCGTCACTTTGGCTGCTGTGGGGTGGATGCCGTTACAATCCACCCGGTACCCCAGGTACTCAACTTCCTTGGCCATCCACTGACACTTGCTCGGGTTGAGCCGTAGACCAGCGTCTAGCAGACGCCGCAGCACCGCGTCCACATTGCGCCGGTGCTCCGTATCGTTGCGGCCCGTGATGCACACATCATCGAGGAACACGGCCACGTGCGGCAAGCCGGCCAGCAGCTGCTCCATCATGCGCTGGAACGCCGCTGGAGCTGATGCTATTCCATAGACCAGGCGTGTGGCTGCCATCAGGCCTCGGTGAGTGTTGATAACGGTGTAGCGCTGACTTTGTTCATCCAGGGGCACCAGCAGGTACGCTTCCTTGAGATCCAGGCGCGTGAACTTTTGGCCTCCGGCCAACTTTGTAAGCAGCTCGTCGATTCGAGGGAGCGGATACTGCTCCACCCGTGAGGCTTTGTTAACGGTAAGATCATAGCTACCGCACATACGCACCGAACTCTTGTCATTCTTTAGCACTGTGACGACCGGCGCTGCCCACTCCGCTGTCTTAACGGGTCGTAGAATTCCCCGTTCGATCTGTTTGTCCAGCTCCGCATTCACCAGCGGTTGCAGCGCAAGAGGGACGGGCCGAGGCTTGTAAAACTTGGGCGAGACCGACGGATCGATATCCAAACTCACAGTCTGCTTGCAGGTGCCACCGTCGTCCTGGAACAGCGCGTAGCCGAAAAACATCCTAGCGGCGTTGTTAAAACAGACCTTGAACTTTCTCAGATCAGACAAGTGATAAGAATGCCACAAGTGTACATAGCTGACATTTGAGCAGTAAGCATTGTAAAGACACTTCTTCACACTGTGCGTGCACATCGCAAATTTGCGGATGAGCGAGTTGGCTCTACAGCACAATGCTTGATATTGCTGGCGGATTTCTAGATCATCTGCTCTGGAGAAATCATTAGACACTTGATACCCAAGATATTTATACGTACTAACAAAACTCAGCATATGTCCACAGAGCAATATCGTAGGTACATGCATACCACCGAATCTCTTTGGAAGCATGGCCATACAGACTGTCTTAGTGGAGTTAAACAAAATATCATGGTCTTTCGCATACCTCTCACATATGTGCAGCATTTGCTGCAGGCCAAAGGGAGTCGGAGAAAGTAAGACCATATCGTCTGCATAATACAGATGATTTACGCTACCAAGATAATGACACCCATAACCACATCGATTAAGCATATCGGAGAGGTCATCAGTATATACATTGAACAAAAATGGAGACAAAATACCACCTTGTCTGACACCATTTGACACATTGAAACCCGCCGATACAGAACTTCCCCATCGTACATGAAAACGTTGAGACTTATACCAGAACGCTATAAGTTTTACCAGTCGGGAGTTCATACCTCTACACAGCAACTTATCCAACAATTTCCAATGATTAACACGGTCAAATGCTTTACTAGCATCCAAATAGCAAATGAACACCGGACTATCATTGCGCAAATAATAATCTGTGATCTCCTTTAGAGCATATATCGCCATATCAGTTGAGTGACGCTCCTTGAATCCAAATTGGTGGTGACCAGTACTAAGTTGTACAGAAGAGCGGTTGAGAATAATTCTCTCCAAAATCTTAGAACATAGCACTGGCAATTGCAATCGGTCTGTAGTTGTTTTTCTCAGTTAGTTTTCCATTTTTATCCTTCACAATGGGTACCAAAACAACCTTAGTTAATGAAGGTGGCAAAAACTCATGTCTAACCATCAGCGTGAGACACAGGGACAAATGCACAGCACATAATAGAATAAAGATGTTTAGCACTGAAATAAAATGCACAAGGAAAAGTAAAGCTATAAAACCCTGGATAACTCCAGCAATACTAACATCTATCAATAGGAGAGTGTTTTTGTACAAAGAAAAAAATAAAAACCCAACCACAGAGAATAAGCTTGCCTACAATAGGCATAGGAACTGCCTTAACATTATCATAAAAGTAGCAAAGAAAAATTATTTCCAAAATCAATTTCAAGAAAATAAATCTAACTCCAAGAAAATGTGGGAGCTTTTGAAAAAATGTGCCATGGGAGGATGCAGTAGGCAGTCCTTGCCCAGTAGCTTTGTCAATGAAAATGGTACACAACTGGATGATGAAAATGACATAGCTGCTTCATTTAACAAATACTTCATTTCAATATGTGAAAAACTGAAAAATGATATTCCTCCAAGCAACACTGACCCATTAAGTTATATAATAAGTGATCATGCTGAGCATATATCCAAATTTGAGCCTACTAATTCAGCTGAGCTGAACTCGATCATCAAAGCCATGAAAAATGTTGGCTCAGGTATAGATGGTATAAATGCAAAGATATTCAAGTCTACCTACTCTACAATAATACCTGAACTTGTGCACTTGGTTAATCTCTGCCTGGAAAAAGGTATCTTCCCAGAAAACATGAAAATTGCAGTTGTCAAACCTATTTACAAAGCCGGCAACAAAAGCAGCATGTGTAACTATAGACCAATAAGTATTTTGCCTTATATCTCAAAACTTGTTGAAAAGATAATTCACAAAAGACTCATGGAATATCTCCTGCAACAATTGTCTGCTAGCCAATTTGGCTTTCAAAAGTCACTTTCAACATATATGCCCATACTTCTCCTGCAGGATACAATAATGAAAGTATTTGAAAAAGGCAACATTGCCATAGCTCTGTACATCGATTTAAAAAAAGCATTTGATACTGTAGATCATGACATACTAATAAGAAAATGTAGCAAATATGGCATTGCTGAGCAAGCACTTAGCCTGATCGAATCTTACCTTACTAATAGAAAACAGTGCGTAGAATATAACAGTGCAAGATCTTCAATAGAAAATGTAAACATTGGTGTACCCCAGGGCTCCATTCTTGGTCCTTTGCTTTTCTTACTTTATGTAAATGATCTTCCAAATATTTGTAAAACAGCACAATGTTTACTGTATGCAGATGATACGGTCTTCATTTTTGAAAGTGGAACAGCGTTCCAGCTTCAAAATATGATTGACGTTGAACTGCCCATTATATGCACGTGGTTGCAAGCAAATAAACTTAGCCTCAACACAAAGAAAACAGTGTATCAAATCTACAATAATACACTCAATCCAGCAGAACTTAATGTAACATTAAATGGTGATCCTATTGAGGCTGTTCAATCAGTCAAGTACCTAGGAATGATAATAGATCCGAACCTTAAATGGAATCTCCATATTGACCACTTAACAACAGTTATCAGTCGTAACATTGGGGTAATGAGCAGAGCAAAATTTTTCCTTGATACTCATTTGCTAACTCTTTAGTACAATTCACTGGTCTTAGCATATATCAATTATTGTTGTGTGGTGTGGGGATTCACATTCCCTTCTTACTTAAACAAAATTGAGTTGCTTCAGAAGCGAGCCATTCGTGTTATTACTCATCAGCATCGTTTAGCACACACAGAGGAAATTTTCAAAAGCCTTAAGCTTCTCAAAGTTCATAATATAGCAAAACAGCAGGCTATTATCTTAATGCACAGAAAACTTTCTTTTTCTCTCCCATCATCTGTTGGTGGATTATTTACCCTTAGTGACCCTAGCGATTCAAGGACCAGAAATCGTCAACAGTTCATTGAACCATTTATAAAAAGATTATACTGCACTCGTAATGTAACATGGCTTGGGCCTCGCATCTGGAATAAAATTATGGCAACTCAATTCAACGCTCAATGCATTATCAACATGTCTAAATTGCAAGTAAAGAAAATAAGTAAGGAGTATTTCCTAGAACACCCTGTGTAGCTTTTGTTTACATAAGATCAATAATCAATAGTAAAATATGCAAATAAATAAGGCACCTTCAAATAGAATAATATGCATGCGTTGTATCACGTTGTAGTTTTTTATTCAACTTCTCCAAACACCTTCTACTCGTATAGCGTAGCCTGTCAGCCATAGTGACTGTGGCTTACACCGAACCCACCCTTACGGCGTTGTGACCGGTGACCCCGACCAGCAACAAGCTCTGCTTAGCTGGAAGGGTTCGTCCGGTCACACATGACCTTTTGCAGAATACTGACCAGAACCTGTGCTTTGTATGTATGTATGTGTCCCTTTACTAACCCTGAATGAGTGTTCTTTTACATCATAAAACATGGTATTGGAAGTAGTGATTTAGTCTCCCGCTGCTTTCAGCGGGGACATCTTTTGCCCTGTTTTTTTTTCTTCTAACTAACCAGACTTCCTCTTACCGACTGGCTGCTTATTCTGAGTTGTTTTCCGTTTCTTAGCAGGGAGTGCCGCGACTTTGCCATTTTATGTTTTCTCTGGTGGTAAAGTAAGGTTCTGTGAGTCGCTGGGCTGAGGGAGGGGGCACTCCTGGTCACCTATTAATGGGTGGCGGTGTAGTTAGAAAAAAAAATCCATCCAGCCCTGATAATAATACAGCCTACAGGTACCATGTCGCCATTTTTTTAACATTCAATGTTAATTAAAACAAAATGGTACAGCGAACAGCTGCAGAACGTTCAGTTTACTGTGGTAACTGTAACTACCATGTACGCACATGGTTGCCACAATCACTGGAATTTACATACATAAAAATGGCAAGTAGTCTTATGAAAGAATAAAATGCAGGATATAGTCCTTGTGTGTGTTTTTACAACAAATGAACAATCAACGCGTAGAAACTTTCATGCAGATTAACCAAATAAACTTCAATTGTTAACCCCAAACGACCGAATTAATTGGAAGACGCTATGGTGCAGCCTGACACAGACGTCTAGGGCCCATGCCAGTCTGGGTAGGTACACCTGAAACACGCACTTTTTCACTGCCAGCTTTGAAACCCGGAACACCCAGGCCCGATTTGTATCTGACCTGCAGTCTCAGCCGGCACACCTGTGTCCCTCTCCCCACCCCCACCCCATTCTGCAGCTGACAGTGTCCCCCGCACAGCACAGTGCAGAATGTCATGCGTGTTCGCAGACCAGTTGAGTTCTGCACAGGTGCTGGGCACGGAACAATGCAGGAGCTGTAGCCAGGTCGGTGTCTGTATAATCCGACTTCCGCACAACAGAGGAAGGTAGAGGGTTGTGGACGGTTGGGAAGAGAGCGAAGATCGATGTGGGGTATACGTAAAACGAAAAAGTGAATGGCGACTATTTTACCACAAATTGGAAAACAAACTGCAATGCAATATTTTCCATCTGTTGTTTGCAATTTTACTCGATTCCAACGTTAGTAAGTGCAGTTATACTGAAACACGTTTGCATTTCACACGTGCCACACCTTGGCCAAAGCAAAAAAAAAATCACTTAAAAACATGACAAGTCATGGTGTGAGGAACACGTTACTAGTCCGCTTTCCAGGAACGCAATGCTACGTTGCATCTCTCCGAACCGTCAGGATACGGAAATTTCGTCTATAATTTTCCAACACTAGCTTCGAGCGGGGCCAGACACCGCGCCGGTTGGCGGTTCGAGCGGTTTGCAGAGAAAGCGCGCGCCGTCTCGGCCAATTACCCCTGAGCGCGGTCCCGGAGCGGGCACGACCGACCACTGCGTGACCACTTTTCGGACACCGGTGCCATGTTCGCACTTACATACCTACAAAATACCGGCGGCACTTTCGCACTTACATGCCTAAGCGCACGCGCCTACGGTAGCTGGTGTTTTATTGCTTATGAATGAGCAGAGAACACCCTAAACGCCTAGCTGGGTGGGAATCTGCCTGCGCTTAGTAACTTACTTCTAGGGAGGCAGTCTCAGTCAGGGCTGCGGAGTCGATGGATTTTCGGCGACTCCGACTCCGACTCCGACCCCGGCTTTCAAAAACCAGCTCCGACTCCGACTCCGACTCCGGGCAGAATTGTCGACTCCGACCGACTCCAACTCCCGACTCCGACTCCGCAGACCTAGCGGGGCTGCGGAGTCGACAGATTTTCGGTGACTCCGACTCCGACTTCGGCTCGGGTTTCTAAAATCGACTCCGACTCCGACTACGACTCCGGTCACAACTGTCGACTCCGACCGACTCCGACTCCGACTCCGACTCCGACTCCGCAGCCCTGGTCTCAGTAGCCGAAAACCAGAGCTTAGTGATGTCAATAAATTGGCATGAAAAACAGCACAGATTTTTCATCCTCATAGAAGGTTTCTCTTGTTTCTAACGGTCCAATTTAATATTATTGTGCTACTGGAGTGATGCCATTAACTCCATTATTCGAGTAGACAATTGAATCTGAGCAAAAAATATCACTCCGAGCAATGTTGATTGGTATTTCCTTCCCCTATCCACTCACTGCTTCCATTGAAACACAGCACTAATGATCTCGAATAATAAACGACAATACCAAATAGGACGACCAGGAAATTATCCGTCGCATGCAACGCCTATGGAATCTGTCCACACAACACTTTTCAGTTGCGAGCTCTGAACAAAGACGACCACAGCCCAGCAACACTCCCCGCTTGTAAACGTCGACGTCAGCCGAACCGAATCGGAATACAATAACCCCTCTGCCGAACGCCAATCGAACCAGGAGGGAACCTCAAACCGCAGCGTTGCCAGGGCTTGGTTACCCCCCACCTGAGGTGAGGGGGCCGGGAGGGGCTGGGGTCAGCTTTCAGTAGCCTATACGTGACCGCGACCTAAAGCTGCAGGCGGCGGTTGGTGGTGTCGATATATACAAACACGACCGGCCGTCACTTGAGCTGGGCTGCACGGCCCGCGTCACTGATTCATTCCGGACACGTCATAAACGTCACGTCACGGCCGTCACACGTCACGTCTAATGTGACAAGTGTCAGGTGTCATATTTTGCATTTCATTCGTCTTATTTAGCACCGCAGGCCAATACGAATATAGGCATACCCGTGATCTTGGTCACGTATCTGTCCGCTGGCGCATGATTGTAAAAATAGCGGAGCACCGTTTCAATGGAAAGCGCACAGGCCGGGATATCCACATTCCACATGGAGGAAGGTGCTGTCAAATTATGTGTCACCTAAAAAATGTATGCCTCAATTATACTGACAATGGCTTGCAGATGGCGGCAATCAACCATTTGACCCTATCAAGTTATGACGTAAAAAATCAAACATTGCTTTTGACAACTCTTTGCCTTACAATCCTCACCAACCTTAGTCAAAACCAGCCATAGCTCGCCTGCAGGTGAACACAATTCCACCTACCGAACATCGACAGGTAACTATTCCTGTGACACCTGTTTTCCGTTAGAAACCTCCACCGCGCCGTGCCTGGGCACAGGTGCGGTGGGCCGAGAGAGGTGTCACACGGGCGGGGCCTTCACCCGTCACACCCGTCACGTCACGTGACTGCAGGTGACGCCTGTGTGACACCTGGCAGCGGCGCGCTCCCGTGCTCCGAAATCACGGGCTCTGCGGACTCAGCGGCGTGAGTCACGAGAAAGACGTGACGGTGCGGGTGGGAGCGGGAAGTGGGACGGGGAGGGTAGCGACCGGCTGAGGGGGTTTGAAGTTACATGGCGGACCGAGTTACATGGTGGTACTATATGTATGACAAAACTGAAATGATACCTCACAATAACTATTAACCGATGAGCTTGCCGTACTTTTAGATCCTGCCCATGTATCTCATTAAACCCAGATTTCGCATCGCACAGGATGTCTGAGTCACTTTTAAGCATCAAGGCATGTGATAAAGAAAACTATATTTTAGCGTAAGTGTGATGAAAGCAATATTTTCCTCGGGTATGTAAAGCCGAGAGCCAAGTTGCATAATCAGCCTTTCCTTCCGTGACACGTTTCCAATAAACAGCATTTATCAGTCATATATTACCTCCTTCCAGCTCAATGCTCACTACCTTATTGCCCATTGAACCTTCCTGCTCACTTATACAATAAATCATCGATATTTCTCCCGAGACATAAGTGGGTATGTATGTAAGCAGAAGCCACACTAAGTCGCCTCGACCAGCATCGCAGTATCGCCGGACCTCAGGTCAAGCACTCGCAGAGAGCAGATAGGGCAGAGCTCAACCGTCCGATAGGGCCATTATCTTATCGGACCGAGTCAAACCGTGTGGGACTGACGACAAACCGTGTCGGCAGGGAGAGAGAGAGAGAGAGAGAGAGAGAGAGAGAGAGAGAGAGAGAGAGAGAGAGAGAGAGAGAGAGAGAGAGAGAGAGAGGATGGTGAGGTAGAGTGGGGGAGTGAAGAGAAACGTCTATGCCGGCAAAAATCTAAAAAAGTCTCAAATGTCTCAAAAGTCCGTGTATAATTACGGATAACGGTAGTCTCTGTCAAGCTCTGTGAATCTCTGCACCTGTGTCTTTGCCAGTTTTGTACGTTATCGTGAGCAAACTGTGACGTTGGTTCGCCTGTTCACTTTCTCAGGACCGCCGGGTTTTGGTCCACAAAATGGCGCCGATTGCGGCAGGACTTGGAGCGGCGCTGTAGCCCTCTTATCGCAGAACAAAGCCGCTGTTGTAATGCGGCGTGGCATGTTGGACGGCGGCGTTCCATGCTCTACAGACGGTACTGAGAAAACCGATTGACTCAAGAGTATGGGAACTGTGAGGGAAGAACGGACTTCAGTGGAGGAGAGCAGGCAGAGGAAGAACCACAATAATACCTACATCATGGTACACATGGATACAGTACACAATAAGTGTTCGTTAGGATAACATGTGTTGTTATGCGCCTCCTTAGAAGTAACACACTCAACTAAAAAAGAATATCTGTCGAATATTTCAACAACACCCAATAAATTACATAAGAACGGCGTAACTACACAATGCTCCTGCATAATAAACAAAGCTATCGCATGCAGCGCTACAGTGTATAAATTGCACCTCCTGTAACTTAAACAAATTTACGCCTTAAGTGATAGATCAACTAACTATTTTTGCACTGCAAGTGTTCAGAAGCAGCCATATGCTCTCACTTAGTAAACATGACTGTTTTAATCATGGCATTCCATCCAACTTAGACCTTAATTCTGTGTAACGGTCTGTACACTACATGATTATCTATTAAGTAGTGCACTTGTCCAAACAGACTGCACTTTTGCAACACATAATAACCAGCTACCTGTTTTCACCAGCCATGAACCAGATAGCGAAAACACACGCAATGTGCACGTGCGGCCACTAATGAGAAAAGCATGCACAACATTCCGCGGCGGCGGAGTGCAGAACGGGTTGGTCGACAGTGACGCTGCAAGTGTCACGATAACGTGACCGGGTGATGCAGCTGCCTCTCGCTACAGGCCAGCTCGCTATATGGGCACGTGCGAGATGGGTTCGGGGCACGGAGAGGTTCAGATGGGCTTGCAACTATTCACATGTTTTGATGTTGGCATGGTGATGGGTTTGTGATAAGGCCACACGAACGATGCTTTGCGACAGAGACTGGGATAGCAGCGGAAGTACTAACATGGGCAACGAGCAGGCGAAGAGAGCATTCATGATCTGAGAGGAATAAGAAATAAGACTAGCACGATCAACATGGTGCCACACCAAGAAGGCTCTTGGAATCCATTACAGTACCCAGAAGAGAGTACAACAACCAGACTCCCGCACATTCAACACCTCTGCAGATTCTCCGCATTTGAGGCGATGCTGCCGATTATCCGCGACAAAATCCGCTGGTCGATAAATCACCCCGCCCACCAGCCTCCGATGGCGCCACTTCTCGGCTAGCAATCGCAGTGATAATTCACAGCTGTCAATGAGACGATGTCAGTTACCGCCTGCCGGAACGTCTTCATGGCCACTGCAGTCGGACGTAAATGTCAACGAGAGGCTGAAACAGCCGCACCTTATATACAGAAATGGAAACGTTCGATGAATGAATAAGATTAATGAAACAATGAATGAATAAAATACTACCAAAGGAAACGTTCGATGAATGAGTAAAATTGAAATGAAACAATGAATGAATGAAATACTACTGCAGGACAATTAAATCCATCAATCTAGTCGTTATAGTACAATCCGCCGACACGATATTTCGACACGCTCATTCCCCGAGTAACCTTCGGGTCCTCAGCGGCCTTCCTCGCTCTCCCAGCTGCAGTATGCACCACGTTCTGGGTCAGCCTCGGACACTCCTTCAGCCTCCAGCAAGGACGAACACCAGCCCCCGGCGCCGCGACCACGGCGGACCAGCCGGCCGAGTCCTACCGTTACCGCGGGGCGGTGCTCTGTCAAACTTACGGCCCTTTATGTGCCGCCGTACGGGACCCGTCGTTAACCCAGCCGCCGTGCTCTAAAGAGCAGGCTCCGCGCTCCGCGGTCAGGGTAATGATCCCCGGCAATACAGGTTACCATGGTTTGAGGCGCAGGTTACCATGGTTTGCGCGCAGGGTAATGTGTTCGGCTGTGTAAGTTACGGCACTTTGTATTTCCAGGCGTGTTTTCGGTCAGACTGCTATCCTAGAACGCACAGGAATGCGAGGAGCGTGCTCCAGCGGTTCCTCAAGAAGAGGGGCTCACGTCGAGGGTGACGATCCGTCCCCTGTTCACTCCTGCCACACAAACACGTCGCCCCAGGCAGTGGCCCATTGCACCCTACTGCATGTGTAGGTATCTGTTATTTTGGAGGCGTTTCCGGCGGGTGGAGCCGGGCGTCGCCACCTCACGTCAAGGTCCACAGGGTGTGTAGCGTCCACTGTCCACAACTCGACCTCCAAGTGTCCATCTCCACCCTGCGGTGGAGCTTAACTATCCCAGTCGGAACTAAACCATCACGGGGAGCTAAAACATCCCGGCCAGCGAAATGGTCTGACAGCTCAGCATTCGCCCGGATTTGGAAAGTTTACAGCGTGGGCTGTAAAAATTATTGCATGCTGGTATTCATGACTGTATAAAATGATGTTGCACTCGTATACTTGCCCAGAAAGAGGCGGGTGAGGCTTTACTCCCTAACATCATTTTCTGTTGTGGAATATGCATCGCTAATGTCTTTGGAAAGGAAATGCCTGCTAAGCCAAATATCACAGGGGTCATCATATTCAGACTGGTACTGGCGGCTAATTATCAAAGGCGAGATAAGAAATTATTTGGAGCTCACCGCACACGGAACAGCGAGGGGCACTTTTCGGGTTGAGTTTTGTGATCTGAACGCGATTACGTGGGTTTCAAGTGGTCGAAGTCGAAGACGAATGCCATTTTCATTTCAATAATTAAAGCACCGGATATCAGGCTCACGAAAAAATTTAATAGGCTGCCCTCACGAAAAGGAAGCTAGGAAGCTAGTCAGTTGAACTGCACTTCATCAAGTGAGTTTCGTGTGTTGCGACCTCTGTGGGTCTGAAGGAGTGGCCACGGCGGCAGCACGCCATGAACCAACACATCACGGAAAACGGACCAGACCGGACCGGACCGGACCGGACCGGACCGCCGTGTCGCCTGGACCGACTGTCGCGGAGCGTGCCTACGGAATGTGACACAGCCTTGTCCGAGCGGTGTGGCCCGTCCCCCGGCCGGTCGGGTGCGGCCTGAGCTGAGTTGTGGACAGCACATGTCGCCGTGTTTTCCTGGCCGGCGGCAGCAGACAACGTCGGACGGTTGACAACAGCTAGACAACAGACAACGGCCAGACACTGGAACATGTCCGGCGCTGCAGACAGCAGAGACATGGCGCTATTTGAGACAATAGTTCAACGCAGAAGCCGGTAACTACCTGCAATATGTTGCCGAACATTATCCAATGCTCGGTTAACTACCAACAGATCATACAACTCGAGCCAGGGTGGGGAGGGTCTGGGCGAGATTGAACAGCTGGCTGTCCATTTGGGGGCATATCCGCTCACAGTGGGTCATTGGCTGGCCAATGGGGACCAAAAACACAGCCGCTGCCCTGCTGCGGTATGGTCATGGCCCACTCCACCGCCCGCTTTTACCTGCACTTTTTGCCGTCGGTCCGGCCCCATTCACCGTCCGTCGAGGACCTTGGAGGATCCTTATTGGGAGCGCCGACGGCCGATAGGAGGCTCTTGTGCACGCCCGATAAGAAAGGATGCTTTAGCAGCTGTGATGGGCGTCAGGCTGGCTTAATGACCCACTTGGCTAGGAACAATCCCGTACCGGACAAGGATGCTTCTGAGTGATGAGGTCAAGAGGCTCCGTGTAGGTAACGCGAATAGAGAAATTTCTGCTAAGAAGGCGTCGTTATCTAAGAAAGTAAGAGGCTTATTCACTGTCTGCTCAGAATGCAATCACGTGCAGATAATGATAGATACAACCCCAACGGTACTCACAAGGAAAATGAAAATCAACTCGCCTGTTGTACCTCCATCAAACTGACGTTCGCCTTTAGTATTTCATTTATCCTCGCCATCTTTCAGACGCCCGAGCCTGAAGTAGATTGATAGCTACTAACACATTTACGATATCACTCTATATTGGGCGTTGTTGTGTCGCCAGTTTGAGGCTTTCACGAGGCACATGGGCTCTGGAATGTCACAAATCGCGTGCGCAGCCGAGTCCTCGCGACGTCACAAATCGTGGCGCCCCGGCCGCCCGGAGTCACGGCAAAACACGCCGGCACGCCACGGGCGCCAAAAGCGGCCCTGGCACTGACAAAAAAAACTCCAATCGCTCATCAACACGTCTCTGCCGTTTAAAAACCGAATGAATCGCGTCAGCTGGCGGCTCGTGTATGTAAATACGCTCGATAAGCTGCACCCTGCGGGGCCTCCGTGAGCAGACTCGCTCCCGGCTCGGCAGCTCGTGCTGGTCCGTCCTCATGGCGGCATCGGAGTCTGCCGCCGACAGTCGTGCTACAGGGCAACTCAGCGGATAGTGGAACTGAGATACTGAGTTCGACTCGGTCAAAGCATTGAGGAGACGAGACGACTTTGACCTCAGAATGGGTGAATCGAGACATCAGGGCACCAGGACAATTGAATCAAACAGTGGGCCGATTCAAGCTGAAAAACGCCACTGTCAGAGCTAACGGAGGCAAACGATGATAAGTTATGGGGTTATGCCTCCTTCTCCGCTGCTCCGCCAGAAGTGTTCCGAAGCCACTGAGTTCTGCTCTGCCGAGCCGCCGCCGCCGCCGCCGCCGCCGCTGCCGCGCCGCGCCCGTACGGTGTACGACGACCACCGTTCCGCGGCGCGTCAGTGGACCACGTCCCATTCTCTGATCACAGCCGGGCGCCGCTGACTGGCGTGACCCAGAACCGGGCGTCCTTTCACGAGCCGGCCGTATAGTGGCGGTCCGTCTGGGGCGGAAGCCCCTCAGGGGAGCGGAAGTCGCGGCCGAGGTGGACGGACGGCCGCCCGGGGTCCGGGCGGGGGCGGGGGCGGGGGCGGCCGCGCTGTCTGAGGTGCCGGTGGGCGGAGCCGTCCCTCTACCAGACTCTCTGTCTTATCCCCGGTGAGTGAGGGGTGTCCCCACCGGTATCCCCGCCGCCACACCCACCGGGGTCGTCTGTGCCGCTCCCCGCGAGTTTGCCGTGCCTGTATGGTAATCCGGAGCCGTGCCTTCGTCTGGTGCCACGCTGCAGACTGGCTGGCTGAGGATGGGCCTTTTACTCTCCGACGGACTGAATGAAGATGCTCGGAGCTTGATCAACTTTTTTCGTCAACTACATATAAATTTGGTGATAATAAGGTGAAGATCAATACGTTAAAACCGCGGAAGTTTGGCAAGATTTTTGGGCGTCAGGCTCTCCCTTATCGTCAAAGTCTCAGTAGATATTCTTTATAGGAAAATCAGCGCTGCGCCAGTCAAAGAACCTTTTTTGCCGGGAGATTAATTCCAGACGGGTCGCCGACGGCGGCGGCGTCTGGCGAGACTTCGTGAAACCTTTCAAACGCCGTCTTCTGGCGCAGCTCCAAAAATCAAACGTTACCTTCTGAACCGTCACTTTCATGCAAGTACCTGTCGATAATATGCCAGAGCACGTTTCGTTCAAAGTTCGTTGCTGCACCGGAACGTGTGGGTATGCCAGACCATGTCCGACCTCGTGTTTCAGAAGCGCCGCCGCCGGGAGTCGAACGCCCCCCGATAGGCGTTCGGTTCACAAAGACACACATGTCGCTCTCGCTTTATGGGGGCGTGTTTGAACCCACGCCGAATGTTGGCCCGCTGCTGTGCCGTTGTTTTGTCTGACTGAAGGTGGGCGTGAATATGACACATGCACGCAGTGTTGGTAGGCGAGTGGCATAGCGGCACGGACGGGGGGCGAGGGGGCGAGGGGGTGAGGGCGGCACCGCATAGCTGAGAGTGCGGCGGCGGCGGCGGCGGCGGCGGCGGCGGCGGGGCATTAGCTTACAAACGCCGGCCGGCCAGATGTTACATACATGCCGACACGAGTCCGGACCCGGGACGACGTGGAAAGTGAGAGTGATGAAGGACCATGGAGACTCGGAAAGGGAGAAGGAGCGGAGCGATGAGGAAACGAGAAGAGAGTCATGTGGTGTGAAGGAGGAAAAGAGGGAGAAGGAAAGGGGAGACGAAGAGAAAGAGAAAAATAGGGATGAGGATGGAGGTGGCCTGGAGGATGAGTCTTCGAAGAGAGGTAGAAAAGAGAGAGAGAGAGAGAGAGAGAGAGAGAGAGAGAGAGAGAGAGAGAGAGAGAGAGAGAGAGAGAGAGAGAGAGAGAGAGAGAGAGAGAGAGAAAGAGAGAGAGAATCATCGACATAATGGCACTTTGCGCCTCCACAACCACCTGAATTAGGAAATCCTCTCATTGCCGAAACAGTAGTCGTCTGTGGAGACATGACTGATGGCCTGTTCCGACGTTCTTCCCGCTGCGCCATAACCTTGTCCCGGTTCGGGGACGGCCTATCCTCGGGTCTATCCCTGTTTCGGCGCGTTAAAAACAGGAAGGACACAACAGGTGGGGCTGGAAGTGCTCTGAACGATGGCCCCGCGCGGGCGCGACAGCCGGCTGCGCTCAGAATGTAGATGGGACGCGACTGTGAAACGCGGCCTTGGTTCACGAGACTTTTTCGGAAGATACCGATGTTACAAGACAGAAGACATCATGGGAATGCATGTAAAAAATCACCGTGATAACGCCACATTAGCATCACAAACATATGTATCAGCTCATGGTTTTACTTATCGGAACAAAACGCCGAGTAACAGCGAAAATAATTGTCTGAGCGCGATAAAACGGGCAACTTTGAACATGCAAGAATCTTGCTAGATATTTCACGAAAGGATGAACGTACAACAGGAAAAAAACACCAGGTTCTGGTGTCATTTCTGGCCCGGACCGGCTTCACTTTCTAAGCCTCGCGGAGGACGAAACAACATATAACCAGAGCCACATTTGGAGAGGAACATATGTCGATCAGAATTCGGGGCTCCATTTCTGCAGTGCATGAATAACTCGTCCACGACGAACTGTTCTGTGGACTGCTGCAACACTGCAGTCCTGAGTGCAAATACTGATCAACAAAACAGCAACAAAGCGCTTTTCCTGACCGGCACAGCTTGTCTGGAAACTCGCTAGCGTGCATAGTAAACCACCGATTACCTGGCCTGAAGTTTAAACCAGAAATCTCCGCCCGATCCAGACAGGACTTCATGGGGCCCGCAAGGGGTCCTATCAGAGGCTCAGTCTGGGGGTCGATTGGTAGGTTCCTATCAGCACTCAAAGTTTAGCGAGGGTCAGGATCCAGGAGGTGCCGTAATGGTCTAGGAGGACCCAAAGGAGCCCAAGAGGGGTCGAGGAGGGCGGGGCCGGACTAGTGTTACTACAGTGCCCATCATCATCCAGTCTCAGCTCTCAAGAGGACCGCTTGCAGCCGAAAGCACCGACCAATGCCGACATCAGCATACTCGCTGCACCCCTGGATTCTGACGTCACATCATTGACGTCATGACACCACTGACATCATGGTAAAGGTACTGCTCGGAATTGTAACGTAACGATCACTGATAGGTAGCCGTCAAAACAAACGTGGCGGCAAATGCAGACTGACGTCAAAGATGGACGGCCCTGATAAAAGTTAAAGGACGGCTGAATCAATATTTGCTTATTTCTGATCAATGGCAACAATCTGATTATGACTGGCAAGCTACAATTCCGTTGGTTTGGATTGTTACATCTATGCAAACACGGGTGAAGTAGAAACAAACGGCGGCATGTAAGAGATGCCTAGTGATATTGTCTCATGAACCGTCTAACGCTAGTCAACTATGTTTACCTGGACTATAAACAGCAGATACCTGCCCGACTCGCATCTCATCGGTGTTTTAACATTTACCTAAATGACAGACGCGCACAAGACGGGAGACTCAGCACAAAGAATACCTGCATCGAATCCCTTCGGAACTTACCGTTCAGGGCTGCTGTGCTCTGCGGCTCCGTGGGCGGCATCAGTGCCGTCATCATCGCCGTCGACGTCGCATCGACGGCCGCCTTCTGCTGGGCAGCCTTCTTCAGCGCCAGGTCCCGGCGCCGGGGCAGAGGCACGTCCTCATAGTATGTGGTCGCCTCGCAGTAGGTGTTACGCGCCTCGTCAATAACCACCTGACGCTTCCTGCGCGTGCTGCCCTTCTTCAGCGCCGACTTGAGGCCGACCGGCTGGCCGCTGGCGGGCGGCTGCACCACAGCGCCCGCCATCCCCGGGCAGGGTCACCTCCGCTCTGACCTGACCGCCACAGGGCACCGGGCACCTCACTGGGTCTCTCTCCGCGCTGCGGGCACTCCGAGCGAGCCACTCCAACCACCACCACCGGCCGTCACAGGTGCTACTGACGACAGCGCCGCGGCCGGCGCCGCGCGGCCGGCACCGACTGTGACGTCACAGCCCAGTGCCCCCCCCCCCCGTGCGGCGGCCGTCCCGCCCCCATCGCGGGGACTGTCGGAAGCGCGGGTGTGTCCTGGGAGGGGAGGAAGGGACGGGAAGTGATGGAGAGGGGGAGTGACGGAGGGAAGAATAGCGACAGGTGGAGGGGAGGGGGGCGACGCGCCGTCGGGAGGCGGCTGAGGAAGCAGCGCGCACACCGCGCAGGGTCACAGGGCCAAGGTCATGCTCCTCATACGCACCAGCGTAGAATGACGAGGCTGCTCAGCGAGAAACGCGACAAATACGGAAAACGCTGCACGCTGCCTGAGGTTGTTGCTTTCACCGGAACGAAAACCGGCGTCTCGGCGTCGACTAGCCGGCTTTCCAAAGCGGTGGCTCGGGTAGCGTCCCTAACTGAGCGGCGGTCGACCGGGCGCTGTCGAACGGTGATTGACCACGGTTCAGAGAATCACCAGTCATAGACGAGCGCCGAGACGGAGCCCGCCGAATCGAATTGGACTCAGTCAGAGTCATCACAGTGTGAGAGAGCTCATTATGAGCCGGCCAGAATTGATTAAAAGTGCATCGGTGAAAAAAAAAATACTGTAATGACGGCGTTAAATTTTTGCTCTGTAAATCCTTGCCCTGCAGTGCTTACCTTGCATCAACATATGACACTGTGAGGGATAGGATACTTGAAAGATAAAAACTGCGTGAGTAATTTCCTCGTTTCTACTCACATGGAGTGGGCTGTGTCGATTGCAGGTGAATTTGTGTGCAGGTACCACGAAATAGTTGAAAATAACAGAGGCGGGGCCATGAGTTGCTGCAACAATATGAAAACACGAGTGAAACTTCCCTCGAAAGTAAGGCTTCCAGCCGAAAATTCCGGTGAAATGCATCCACTCAGGAAAAGACCTACTGCGCTCATGGAGCAAAAATGTCATGGACAAATGCTTTAGACGCACACGCTAAATTCCTACGTACAACATATCTCATTTACCTATATAACACTGTTTCAGTTTTCCGGTTGCACAATTTTAGCTTTCCGCGCTAAGCGTCATAATATAAGAAATAAGCGTAAGTACCTAATCTTTACTGCAATAATATGCTTTGGAACTTTGATGAGTTCGCACCATCGTGCAAAATACGGCAGAGACACACGGAATACATAGGTAAGGCATATTAATCAGCCCTATCAGCCATATGCCTTCCTGATATATGGTTGGACAAATACCAGTTCTGTAGCGCCGTCTTTTCTCTACGCGACCACATGAAGAACTTTGAAATTGCCTGGTAACATATCTTTTGTGAGCGTTTCAAGATTTCATGTTCTTTGCTCATTTTGCTCGAACATGACCTCAGTTTGACCTCAATAACTTCTGACCTAAGGTGAGCTAAGACTTGAAATTTTTGTGTATGGTGTCACTTTGATGTCCGAGAAGGTACTGAAAATTTGGCGGCGCTGCGTTTTCTTGCTATTCAGGAAAAACCACGGGCCGGGGCCAATGCCATATTGCCCCCCCCCCCCCCAACGGGACGAGGGTTAACAAAGTTACTCCGTCTGTCTGAATGCGTGACTAAATCGTCAAGACTCAATCCAAAACAGATCCCATCATCATACCTATTATTTTATGTACAATAGAACCATTTAATTCTAGGACCAGCATGCACGCATCTATTGTTCGCTAAACGTTCAAACCAATAGTCCAACCGCTAATTATCACTACAATGCAAAGAAGAGCCTCTTTTCCTTCGTTTTCAGCACTCCTGCGCCTATATCCGTTTTTTTTTTTCTCTCTCTCTCTCTCTCTATTCGCAGTGCATCTCGGTTCTGTCCGTGGTTTCGTGCGTCCTTCGACCCATGGCTTTAGTCAGTAGCCACCCCACGGTCTACAGGACTAGGCACGAGTAAGTCTTCATTCGCCCGGCGCCGTACACATTGCCGTTCGGGTCGAACACGAGGTCGCCGGCGCATGTCAGGCGCCTGACGAACGTCGTGCCAAACTGCGTCACCTTCCGCCTCGTCTGCGCCGTGACTTGTCTCGCCAAAATCGAGACATTGTTCGGCGGCCACCGGCCAAGGCCATGGCGCTGCAGGAAATACCGTGATCTGTAGGAAAATTCCGGAAGCTGCACACAGGTACAAGAGTCTGACGTTGTGTGGCGGTAAGGTGAACACCGCGAACAACTGCACATGGACGGAGGTTTTAGGAACTCGTTAGCAACTGAGTGGGGTGCACTGTGCAGTGTGTGCAGTGGGTACTGTGCGTATGAGCATGGGAATTTATACGAGTCCTTTGCATGCAGCTTTAACCTCGCTAGGCAGACGCAAGTACGACATTTGATTCGTGTATCTCGTTATTTTTTGTAGGTTTAATACAATTTGAATGAATACACCATCACGGTAAATCAATGTGACAAGTACAAGACTACTTACCGAATTAGATTCCTGAAGGCTGTTTTCAAGAAATGTGTATGCGGTTGTTTCCTAGCATGCGTTGACGGTACTTAAAGGTCCACTCTTCTACGTGCCTGCAGCCTGCACTTTACTATTCCATTATTGTACGCAAATGCGTAAATGCAAAGCCCGAAGCCGTCCGTTACATTAGACACATACCCAGAAAGCTGACTAATGCACGCTCTTATCCTGACACATCGCGACCTTCCCTACGTAGTTGAACGGTCCGGCGCGTCCTATCGGCGCAGAATCAGCTCCGTGTTCGCTCGACGCTGCACCGTGACGTGTCCACGTATGGAGATGTCACCGCCTCTTACCGCTGCAGCCCGCACATCCGCCGCTATTTTATGAATGAGACAGCCACCGAGGCTGCAGTTACGCACTTTTGAGGCGTTCGGTGCCGCTCGCCGCATTCCTGCTCATCTTCGGCGGTGATCCTGACCTTGACATCAATGCCACCGCGACTGGTATATACCTACCAACTGTACCTACCTACTCGTCCAGGTTTGGAGCTGACTTCCTGGCCGCGGAACTGGCAATGTGCCACCACCTGGCCGGCCGCGGGCTGTTCTGCACTTTGTGCACTCTGCACACTGCATGCAGTGCACACTGAGGTGGTGTACAGTTGCACAATATACTGTGCACAGGTGCACTCATGACTACGGCCGGTCGCGGAAGGCAAGGTCATACGCCAGTTCCACCCCCCCCCCCCCTCTCCCCAACTAACCAAAGCTGTATACATGTATTTGTGTACATATAGAGCTTTCGTACTTACTTATTTAAGAAATGCATGTTTACATATCTACTTATGTAGATACGGAAGCATTTACGTATCCCCGTGAGGTCATCCGTGGCGAACTATATCACCGGCTGCGGTCGAAGCTCTGATGTAGTGCCCAGACAACCTCCACAAGCCCTGACTAGCAGTGATATCATCACGAATTCATGCAGACGAGACGGTATTACAACCCGTGACGTAGACTCACGGGAGGCTTGGCAATCGGTTGTGGCCGTATTTAACGACCGACCGACCAAAACGACAGCAGACTGAATGCTAATGAAGTTCAAGCAACTTCGACGATGCACCTCGAACAACACACATGCAGTCAAGTAAATGTTGATTAGTGACTTATTATGCACACTATCAAGAAGTGCTGACAGATAATTGCGTGTGATTTGGTTCCTCACTGGTAAGCCCACTTTCCCTCTGTCTTTGTCGTGAGAAAAATCTGGCTGAAAATTACCCAGTGCAAATAAAAGCGGTGATAGAGATGCGCGAATTTCACACAATTTATTTTCCGAGAGCAGTTACAGGTGTCTGGACGGCACGTTAGGCGGGCCGAACTGCAACTGCAACCGAACTGAACTGGGTCGTATAGGTAACGGACACGTGGCTTGTGTGGCAGTTAGAGGGTGGCAGTGAAGCAAATAGCCGACAATTTTATGTCCTGTCTGTTTAGATCCACAGAGAAGTACTCTCGAAATGGCCCGCCCACTTTTTAGCCAACTTCGCTATAAAATGTTTCAATTACATTTCAGATGCACATTTTATAACAACAGAAAGTCATGAGAGAAGAAATGACATAAAACTGTAATCAATTTATCGATGGGCGTTGAAAGTATCACAAAATGATACCAATTACCTCTGTCTCCATCCCGCCTCTCGGTACGTTCCTACCTCTATGCGTGATGTCATCATAAAGAGCCTTTCACCATCTGTCTTACGAGCATAAGATTTTAATAGTTGAGTCATTAGTGTCCCAGTCCTTTGCGTAACAACCAATTAGTAACACGCTTACAACATAAAATGCCGCGTCATCAGCACATATCTTGGTGGGATAACAGAAATTCTAACGCTACCTTACCTTACACAATCACACATGCCAGCTGAACGTTCATATCCGCTTCCGTCTCCTATCGGTTGTGATTCACTCTACCAACTAACTGATAGGCTTCATTTCCGTTAGTTCTTGCGCTAAACCACTGCGGTATTTCCGTACTATATGGTCGGTATAATGTCAGTAGCCATAGGGCAGTATTTCAGCCTGTGTGCAGAGCGCTGGAATATTATTATTCATCGTATCATTCCACAATCGAGATCCCTGACCACAGTCAGAGAGAGCTATCTTTCCCAGCGGCTGATACGATATGGGTTATGACGTCACGTCTTTATCTCACGTGGTCGCTTTCAACGACGTCACGATATCGCGCCTGACTATAGTCCACGGGAAGACATGGCATGAGATGGCGATGAAGTGTCCTCGGTATGTCCTCGGCCCCAACGAGACAGGATGGCCAGGTGGGCTACACGTGCCGAGGACGATTGAGATGGAGATGGAGATGTGGATTGAGGTGGACATAGAGAGAGAGAGAGAGAGAGAGAGAGAGAGAGAGAGAGAGAGAGAGAGAGAGAGAGAGAGAGAGAGAGAGAGAGAGAGAGAGAGAGAGAGAGAGACAGAGAGAGAGACAGAGAGAGAGACAGAGAGAGAGAGAGAGAGAGAGAGAGAGAGAGAGAGAGAGAGAGAGAGAGAGAGAGAGAGAGAGAGAGAGAGAGAGAGAGAGAGAGAGAGAGAGAGAGAGAGAGAGAGAGAGAGAGAGAGAGAGAGAGAGAGAGAGAGAGAGAGAGAGAGAGAGAAAGGGAAGTATGTGAAACAAAACGAGTGCAACGATGGAACAGGAACGAACATAAATGTTGGCCCCTCTTTTTATGACGAGCTTCCGGTCCGTCCACACTCATCATGACCTTATCTTTCTGTCTTTGTTCTAGTTCAGCTGAATGTCTGTCAGCCCTGGATCAGCTGCGTTTACTGTTGTCAAGGCTTAGTCAGCTGTTCGATAGCTTTGAGCCCACCAGATCGATTGTCACAGCCATTGGGTCACCCTTAGTCAGCCGCACCCCAAGCATGATTCAGCCGTCAGTGACACACGGCTGCTGACCGGATGAGGATAAGGGTGACAGCCACGAGCTGACAGACGAGCTGACAGACGAGGTTACAGGTGACGTGACAGGCGGGGTGACAGACGGGGTGTCAGGCAGGGTAACAGGCGCCGTGACATACGAGGTCGCAGGCGCACCAGCTGACCTAGCCTGCTGCTAGGCGCCCTCTGCGCGTTGCTAAGAGACTACTGGCTGTCAGAAGAGGTTCCTGGAATTTAAAGGGGCACGGGAGTCCTAAGCTCGTGACGCCGTATGGTTACTGCCCGGTAGCTGTGGGCTGGATCGAGGTTGTGGAACTGGTAACGTTACGCTGCTGTTTTTATGGAACAGTCAGGTGCCAGAGAGGACAGGTAGCAACAAACGGCGGAACGTCAATGCACTCGATTTCTGATTGACAGGTCAATGGTATTCTGATTGAAACAGCACCAAACAGTAATGCTGTAACCTCAAACAGAATCCGTTCCAATTTTCTAATTTGAAACATAAATAAAACATGCACTGATGTGCTTAACCTTAACCCTCGCCCCGTTGGGGGGGGCCATTTTGCCCCCCCTGTGGTTTTTCCTGAATAGCAAGAAAACGGCGGCGCGCAGCGCCGCCAAATTTTCAGTGCCTTCCCGGGCATCAATTTGACACCTTCACACCAAATTTCAAGTCTTAGGTCACCTTAGGTCAGGAGTTATTGAGGTCAAACTGAGGTCATGTTCGAGCAAAAATGAGCAAAAAACATGCAATCTTGAAACGCTCACCAAATCTACAGTTATCAAGCAATTTCAAAGTTCTTTATATGGTCTAGTAGACAAAAGGGGGCGCTACAAAACTGCTATCTCGGATTTTCAAAATTTTTGGTTTTTGACCCAATAAAATCAAAAAATTGATTTTTTTAGAAAAACTTTGAAAAAATCCAAAATTTTCCGAATTTCGAAAAAACCGGAATATATGTGATAGTCCCAGCTCTCTTCTATATACATACCAAATTTCAGATCGATATCTCGTTTTTTGGCCAAGTTATAGCAAATAAACTGTTCAAAAATGATGACGTCAAATTTTGGAACTCAATTTTTAGCAATTCTAGACCTCGTACGGCAAAACAAAGACCACCATTGAACTCCCCGTGACGAGCTGCATCGATTCGATACCCATTTTATGCAAAAATATTAACTTTGAAATTTGACCTAATTTGACCTGACCTTGACCTGACCTTGACCTGACCTTGACCAAAACGTGATCTAAGCTGGCCCCAAAGGCTGCCTGACCCATATAATCGCATTTGTCATGTAAAATGAACCATAAAACATGCATCACACGACACTTTCATATTGTGACCCCCCCCCCCGTGACCTGACCTCTGTGACCTGACCTGGTATCAGTGACCTCAAATAGCAAAATATGTGTTTGAAGAACATTTCCTCATCGATGATTTTCAATGAAATGCATTTTACTCGATTTTACAACGCATTTCTTGAAGTGCCTGTAAACGGTGAAAATTGGACCTTTGACCTGCCCTGTGACGTCATCGGTTTGACCTAGGTCAATAAAATTGGGTCACAAGGTAGTTCCCCGTTGGGGCTATCCAACGCCGTTTACCGCTTGTCGCTATGTTGCGTGGTTCTCGAGATCTTAGGGGGGGGCCAAAATGCCCCCCCCCCCCCCCCCAACCGGGCGCGTTGCTCGGCAGAGCCCAACGGGGCGCGGGTTAAATGCTACAAATTCCCTTCCACCGTTATTTCAGCATGATCCAACTAACACTTCTCTTCCAGCCGTGTGGTGGTTGGCACCATACAAATGACCGCGGGGTTTGCTTTCCTGACAAAACACATAGTCTCCAATGCAACGTTGGCAGACCGGCAGGCGGCAGCTTTTCCGAGTCAGAATCGGATACAGCACAGCTGTGTCAGCCGCTGCCGGTAAACGAGACTGATCAGTGAACAAACCGAGCTCTCTTTCCTGTCGGAGTAAGCTTTGATCACGGGACTGGAATGTCAGCGGGTGTGGTCATGTGGTGCTTGCACTGCTGTCATGTCCATTGTTCACAAGTGGTCCGTTTTTATTCCTCCTGGCCTTGCACTTCTTGGACCATGCATTCCGACAATGAGATCAAACGTCACAAAGGATGTTCCTTGTTAAAACCTGGCAGTGTTCGTAGTGCTTACCTTGACTCAGTTTTGGTTTTTCTTCAGTGTTTGTGTTGAGGAATTCTCTCGTTATGTGTGTGTGTGTATGTTGATGAAATGTCACCCACAATGACGTTTCTAAATGATTCAGTCCTGAGGTTTCGTAACAACTTCTTAGACAGCATTCCACACAACGGGCGAATCACACCTAATGACCAGTTGGGAAATTTATGTCGTCACGTACTTGGCGGAAAATAATCTTTGATACCATTTGATATTGTTTTACTGCAGTTTTTGTGACAAACTGTTTTGTCACCACCATTGGAAACTAGGTTAGAGTTAAGTGGCGTTCCATTCTTTTTGCTGTTTTTTTTTTGTGCTATTTTTCCTTAAGCTGTTAAACGTAAATGTTACAGATTGCGCGATCACCCACCTGCGTTTCGCTGCCTTTCAAACACTGTCAGTTTATAAGTATCCGCCTTCGGGCCATAGAAGGGCTACTAGCCTACTGTGTGTCTACTAAAGTGCCCGAGGCAATGGAAGGGCTAACGAGTGTACTTCAGTGCCCTGAGGCGTCACACAAACACCAAATTAACACCAAATGATGTCATTATCTCACCACAAATCTGCCGAAAACAGCGTTGTTTGCGTCTACAGTTGACACTTTCAAAACACCGTCGTTTTCCTAGTTTGGTGTCATTTTGTGGCGATGTCGACACGTCAGTGTGTGTATTTCTCGGACCGAATCGATGCCTATGTCAACGCACTCGACTTACCGACCGTGGTGGCAAATATCCCCCCCCCCCCATCACTGCCAATTCAGGCACCGCAATCCAAGGGCACGGATGTCAGATTGAGCGACTGCGCCGACCACTAAGCCACTTAGTGTGTCCGTCCTCGCCACCGTTGGCTGACCGCGTGGAACGGGGACATGAGTCACACCTGACGTATAGGTGTACCGCGCACAGTGGAAGGTCAGAGGTTATCATAGTCATTCATCGAACAAACGGCAGGATGGCCGAGCTATATCGCTTTACAGTGGACATACGGAGTATGGTTAACAACCGGGGTTGGCGCTGTTAGTTGAACGGTAAACGGTAGTTTGTGGAAATTTCTGGGTCGAGGACACCGGGAAAGCGTATTTTACTATCAAATATGATCATGAGTGCGGTGATCACTGATCACATGCCTGTTAAGTCCACAACACACGCCACCAACACGACGTCCTGGCGTGACTGAATCGGTGACCAGCCCGCTGACAGCCGCCGGGACCGTGCGCAGCAGTCGGGCGAATCCAGACCACGGCGCGGCAAGCAGAGCCAACAACCGCTGTTGTTAGGCCTCGTGCTGCCAGGCGGACCTTGAGCAGTTGATTGATAGCTTAGCAACAGTCTTGGTGATTAAAAGGACACCGGTCTCGGAATGCGCTGAATCCATGAATTTCTACATCGGCACTTCTACAGCGGGCTGGGTCTAATTCTAAGCAGCTCAATCATTCATTAAGGTCCATTCGTGATGTTCGGGTCCGAATACATCGCACTGGAATGGCTCGCCCTGTTACATCTTTTTGAACTTTTATTCAGCACTCTCTTGTGTTCAGCACGCACCACTTGCAAATTTTGGACGTGCTAGCTATAAATATTTACGCTTTGGATCACAGGAACACGTACGAACGGGACATTACCATCCACTTGGATGTATCAGTGCGTTTCATTACCTGGCCACCTCTTTTTTTTCCAAACATTTATTGACAAACCATACAAATATGACACAAGTAAATAATAATCGAGGGCTCTCAAGCCCAACAAGGACAGTCTCTGTCATGGCTTCTGACACGAAACAGCCGGTTTCCCGTCTATGCTAACGAGCGCTCCAGGTTGAGACGTTTAAACCCGCAAACACCTGATATGCACCGGCACAATAGGGCTTTCAAAACCCCTACAACGTGCGAGTAATATTTGGCGAGCGTACACGCTGGCATACAGTGTTGGCAATATACACAAATCGGACGCCACATTTCAACTGCATTTTGACTGGGCGGCGGCCGAATTATAAAAATATCGCTCGCCACCACCACGTGATGTGGTGTGGCCCGCCTGGCCAAGCCGCTGACGGGTACCGGTGTCCTTTCATGGACTAAAGAAACGCGGCGGGCCATCAGCCACCGCCCGCGCCGCCCGGCGAAGGGGTATCGCGGGCGGCGCCCCCTATCCACCGGCCGGACGTGCGAGCCGTCGACTTGTAGGGCCGGCGCCCCGCACGCCCGGCCGGCCGACCGGCCCCAGTCAAAGAGGCCGGTCCCGGGTTGGCCCGGATGGGTCTTGGGAGCGGCGGCTGATTTTTTATTTTTTAAACAAATTAATCAACACAAAAAAAAACGAAAAAGAAAGAAAGAGGGACTCGTCTGGTGCGTCAGCGGCGCAGACGGCGGCGGCCGCCGCAACGAGGGAAACCCCGGCGGCGACGGCGGCGGCCGGCCACAGCAGTGCACCAGCGCTCGCTGACCGCTACCCGCCCCCGCACCGGCGCCGGGGCACGCGGGCGCGCCTCCGCAGCGGACCGGCTCGCAGCATCGCGGTGACACAGGATGGGACTGAATGATGAGGCTGGGAGAAGGATAAAGATGATCGTAATCTCTTTTTGTTCGTGAATTGTCTATGTTCTTAGTTTGATATTGTGATTGAAGAAATGCTGGTGTGTATTTGCCTAGTACTTGGTAACTTTAATTGTTTACTAAATGCTGTACGTTTCCCCATTTCTTGTTGAATTTGTGTGTTGTGTTGGATAACCTAGCTGTGTATAATTCAATTTCAGCCTCCCATCGAAGTTTGTTTTTTAGAGAAGCTATGCTAGGGTGTGTCTCGTTATAACCTGCTTCGTATATTACCATTTTTGCTAGAGTTATGATTATTATTTCTATATCGCTAAGGTTTTCAAGGAAAAACCATGACGCTAGGTTTCCCAGATTTATTGCTAATGGCCTACCAAAAGCTGTTTTAATGGATGACACATACGACTGAGTTATCGGGCATTGCCAGTACATATGCAATATGGTTTCGCTTTCTTGTCAGTTGTCTACAAAATGTACATGTGTCATCGTCTTTAATAGATATTATTTTTAAATATCTATTTGTTGTTATAATACGATTTATTAGCTTGTAGTGAAATGTTTGCATTCGGGTTGAGTTTGTTGCTTCTAATACTTTCATGACACTGTTATTTTCAAAGTGTCCGACATCGCGCAACCATTTCTCTTTTTGTCTATTCAGTGTGTTCACTATTTCGCATTTCCTGCTTTCTACATATGTGCGATAAGCCATGCGAGGGAAATTTGGATGATTTAATATAAGATTCATTTTTAATGTACCTGGCCACCTCAGTCAGATGGATGGATGCGTCTCGCCTCAGTCCAGTCCCAGTCTTGAGTCTAAACTGTCAAACAGTCATGCTTCCTAGACTAGGCACTTTTTCTTTTTACCGTCTCGGTCTCCGTCTCAGCTCAACATTCGTGCATGCACTTCCGTCCCCTTTGCCTCCATTTTCCGTTCCCACTCCACCACGTTTCCATCACATCTCCGTCCCGCCATCAGAGGTCAAAAAAAAACTTCCTACTCGCTTACATTGTAGGCGACAGAAGCTGACAGGCACCAGAGACATTTGGTGACAAAGTCACGAAAATGGTGAACACACTGCATCGCATTTGTTGACGGCGTTTTCGCACACTGCTAGCGAACAGACTAACCAGCCAATCCGCGACGAGAATAACCTTGAACGGGACGGAGTGGACCAATCGAATGCTGGTGACACGAGGGGACAACGGGGAGCCAACGCTCCAGCCGCCAGCGAGCCTTCACTATGCGTTTTGTAGGCCCCAGGAGCCAACGCATCAACGGTCGTCAAGTTAGATGTAAGTGAATCCTAATCTATAATCTAAGATTCGGAATCAGGTGAGCCCCTACGATTTGGACCAAACTTGGTCAGTGGATAGTACGTAACGTCCTGATTACGATGCACCCAAAATCTAAGCTCGGCCCGCCATATTTACGAAGTTACGGATGTTTGAATTTCAAGGTCATTCGGGAGAGCCCCTGCGATTTCCGTCAAAATTTGTGTACGGACACTCTAGATGCTCCTCATTACGAATATCACAAAATTTAAGCTCGGCCCGCCATATTTACGAAGTTACGGAGGTTTGAATTTCAAGGTCATTTGGGTGAGCCCCTGCGATTTCCGTCAAAATTGGTATACGGACATATTACATCCTCCTCATTACAAATATCATAAAAGTTAAGCTCGGCCCGCCATATTTTTCAAGTTACGAAGTCACAAAGTTACGGAGTTTCAAGGTCATTCGGAGAGCCCCTCCGATTTTCGTCAAAATTTGTATGCGGACACATTACATGCTCCTGATTACGAATATCGTAAAAGCTAAGCTCGGCCCGCACTATTTCAAAAGTTAGAGATGTTTGAATTTCAGTGAGTTTCAAACGTCAGTAACTTTTGAAATAGTGCGGGCCGAGCTTAGCTTTTACGATATTCGTAATGAGGAGCATGTAATGTGTCCGCATACAAATTTTGACGAAAATCGGAGGGGCTCTCCGAATGACCTTGAAACTCCGTAACTTTGTGACTCCGTAACTTGAAAAATATGGCGGGCCGAGCTTAACTTTTATGATATTTGTAATGAGGAGGATATAATATGTCCGTATACCAATTTTGACGTAAATCGCAGGGGCTCACCCAAATGAACTTGAAATTCGATCCTCCGTAACTTCGTAAATATGGCGGGCCGAGCTTAAACTTTGTGATATTCGTAATGAGGAGCATATAGAGTGTCCGTGCACAAATTTTGACGGAAATCGTAGGGGCTCTCCCGAATGACCTTGAAATTCAAACATCCGTAACTTCGTAAATATGGCGGGCCGAGCCTAGATTTTGGGTACTGAAGAAACTCCTCGTTCGTGAAACATGTATTAGAACGATGACCAAATCATCTTAAATGCCCGTTAGTAACAATAGGATGGCACCTAAACTAATTAGCACTGTTCAGTAATTAGCACGTGCCCCATTTACCTAAGTACCGCTCAGGTAGCATCTCTGCATCCCCCCCAGTTCGTTAGTGTCAAGTCAAAAGTGGCTTGGTAATGAACGAACTTAACAGCCTGAACGATTTAACCAAACTGTAGCAGCTCCCAAGGTAGCAGCTACCCGGTGCGCTCCCTCCAGCATCCTGTCTCAGGCTCGTAGAACTTCGCGGGCTTGAACTTGCGTGCGGAGCGCCGTGGTCCCGGTGGGATCCGAACGGTGTCAGCTGGTGGGAGTTCAGCATTCCCTGGTGGACGCTGTGCATCCGTTACCACTGGACCTGAGCATGGGCTCAAAGTCGGAGCCAGTTGCGTGTCCTGGGTGTGACGTTCTGGCTCAGACTGTACCCTTCGTGTCTCGGGTGAGTCGGGAGGGTGGATGACTGGCGTCGACAGGCTGCTGGGCGCCTCCAGTCTGCGTCCAGTCACCGGGGCACGAGGTCCGATACTGAGTGTCGCCGGTTGGAATGCCCTTAGGAATCGACGATTTCTGTTCGTGATGCGACCCGTGCCGTCCACCTTCACGCAGTACTGGTCATGCCCCAGGGCTTCCATGACGACGCCTGAGCGATCCCATTTGTTTGGGTGGGAGCCATGCTGATTTTGAATGAAGACATGTTCGCCGACTAAGAGAGGACGGAGCGGGCGGGATCCCTTGGTCATCTCTTCGGTTGTGCGTGTCATGCGTGCTCGCAGTGCGTCCTCCTTTGCTGCCCAAGCATCTCGCCAGATGGGGCGGATGTTCGGGTTGGAGAACTTCTCAAGTCGATTGACGAATGAGAAAGCATCACGCAGGGGCCGACCAAAGACTATTTGTGCCGGCGAGACGTTGCAGTCCGGGTCAGGGGTATTTCTCAGCTGCAGCATTGCACGGAGAAAACTGTCCTGGTTGAGAGAGCCGTTGGGACCAGTATTTGACATGAGAAGGCGTTTTGCCGTCTTGACCGCGACTTCAGCTCTGCCGTTTGATACGGGGAAGTAGGCCGACGAAACACGATGCCGAACACCCCAGGTGCTGAAAAACTCCTTGGTTGAGCTTGCCGTGAATTCTGGGCCACCGTCCGTAGAGATCTCTTCCGGTACACCGAACGTCCTGAAGAAGGCTCGGAGGTGGCTGATGAGGCCAGAAGCGCCTGCCATGACAGTTCCCGAGGTCGACCCGAATACTTCTACCCATCCAGAAAGACGGTCGCCCACGACCAAGTAATGACGACCACCATGGTCGAAGAAATCAGCGAAGACAGCCTCGAATGGTGTCGATGGTGGCGGTGATGGGATGGGTGGCGTGTCAGCCTGCGACGGTGAGTTACGGTTGCAGTCGGTGCAGCGATCGCGGGTCTCCCGGATATCTTTGCACATGCCTGGCCAATATACAATGGTGCGCGCGCGCTGCTCCATCATTGATATGCCCTGGTGAGCAGAATGGAGGTTGGCCAATACACGATGGCGCAGAGCTGGGGGGACGACAACTCGGTCCTGGTAGAGGATGACGCCGTCTTCCACGTAGAGGGAGTCGAAGAGATGATGGAGCTGGGCTACTGTGGGATCTTGTACACGGTCGATCCAATGTCCGCTCTCGATCATGTCGAGGAGATGACGCCAGGAAGCGTCCTTGGTCGTCTCTTCTGCGATGAGCGACCAGGGGAGCGCCATGTCGCGAGCTTCGTGACGAATTGCTTCAGTCAATGCGACTTCCACCAGATCCTGTGCGCTGAGTTCTGAGCCACTCGTAGATTGAGACGCAGTTGGGTTCCTGGAGGCAGCGTCGGCAGCATGATTTGATTTTCCTGGCAGGTGCATGATCTTAAATCGCCATGGCAGAGTGCGCTGTTTCAACCGAAACAGTCGGCTGTTCGTGATCTCGTCAAGGGTCCTGTCTCCGAAGATTTTGATCAGGGGCTTATGATCTGTAGCGACGACTAAGTCATCGCAGCCTTGGGTGAAGAACCTGCTTTGTTCCAAACCCCAAGCGACGGCGAGTGCTTCCCCTTCGACGGGTGCGTACCGCTGCTCGGCGGACGTCAGAAATCTGGAGCCAGCCAGGGTGATTCTCCAGCCATTCGGACAGCAGTCGGGCGAGTCTGACCGACAACTGCAGTGCTGCTGGAGGAGAAAGTACCCAATCCCTCGGCAGGACCAATCAGGACGCAGGCACGTCTTCTTTGTCACGTCGAAGATCTTGACGCCGTGTCTGATCGCATCAACTATGACTGTTTTTGATTTTTGGAACGCCTCTTCCAGTTCCGGAGACCACACAAACTTGTGGCGTGGGCTGAGGAATGGCTTGAACAATGCAAGGGCATCGCGCAGCTGCGCATAGTTGGCTACCTGGTTCACGAGACCAAACCAGCTTCTTACGTCAGTGGTTGACGTTGGCGTTGGGAAGTCCCGTATAGCATCGAGGTACTTTGGTAGCGGTTCGATGTCCGTTTCAGAGATGTGGAAGCCTGCAAAGTCAGCTGACCGCTTGGCGAACTGAAACTTCTCTGGGTTGAGGACTATGCCAGCTTTTCCCACACGAGTGAGGAAGTCGATCGTTCTCCACCAGTGCTCCTCCAGGTTGGAATCGTAGTGGATGGTGTCATCGACACATCGTTCCTTCCGTTGGAACGTTGACAACACTGCATCGAAACGGCGGTTGTATCCATCTCCAGACGAGAGGAAACCCTGAGGTGCACGGATGTAGCGCCACCTGCCGAACGGCGTTATGAACGTGGTGAGGTGGCGATCGGTCTCTCGAAGTGGGACGCTATGATAGCCATTCCATGCGTCTGTCACTGTCTTCCACGTGTTACCGGGGACACGCCTGGCTAGGTGGAACGGAGACTCTGCAGAGAACGTTTCTCGACGACAGAACTTGTTCAGAGGTGACAAGTCCACCGTTCGTCGCGGAGATCCGTCATGCTTCCGAGTAATGACCATCCGATGACACCATGACACTGGTTCGCCGTAGGGGACACGTTCGATGACACCCAGTGCTTCATCCCTGAGTAGATCTTCATGGACCTGTTTCTGCCAGTGCAGAGGTATGTTAGCCGCGGTATGACACGTCCGTGGAGTGGCGTTTGGGTCCATGTGGATTTCTAGCGGTGGGCCCTCCATGCATGGCATGGGCTGATGGGGACAGGTGTTGAAAGTGGACGCGCTATACCGATCCAGTAACCAGGCCGCCATCCGCTCGTTGTTGTCTGGTGTGCAATCGAACGGTAGGGAGGTTGGTCGGGGCGGTACTGACGTACGTAGTGGGCACGAGCAGGGCGCTTCTCCGACCGTCTCTGTCACGTTGCATCCACCATTGACCGAGCGTAATGTGCTGGGGGATGGAGTTGAGATGCCGTCCTCTCTGTCCGGCGCGGCTAGGCCCTGCTTTTCAGTGCCCAGTGTCCCTCTTTCTGCACTGGCTTTTGACTTAGCACCCCCGGCAGGAAAGTCCGCCGACAGCATGCCAAGCTCTAGCATGGTCTCATATGAGAGATACATTGAATGTACAGCGTTGCTGACGTAAATCATCGAGCGGCAGGTGGTGACTTCTCCCCCAGAGGTGTGGCTAGTTATCCTTGCGAAGAACGCACCCTCTATCGGGATAGGCGATCTGTTGGCCGCGGACATGCCGAGCTTGACACGGAACAGACTGTCCCGAGAGAACCCGTGGGCCAAGTACTCTTTAAGAGACCACAAGTCAGACTGCGCACCTGTGTCTGCTACTGCAGATACCTGAGCCCGGACCGATGGATCCGGGGGAGCCCGAGGTCGGTGCTTGGCGGACATGTCAGCAGAGATCGTTATGTTGACCCGGGGGTGGTCACGGAAACGTGCTTTCTTCCATTCTCCTTTGTTAAAGATATGGTGGTCCAGGACGACGCTATTGACAGTGTTCTTCCGGTGTGAAGGTTTCTTCCGTCCTGTTTTTTGTGCTTCCCGGCCCACTGAGCAGGCTTCTTCAGTGGTCATCTGAGAGACCGTGTCGGTCTCTACCGTCTGTGCGGCAAGCTCAGTCTGAGGCTGGGCCGTCGGTGAGCGTTTATCTCGACGTTTTGCACGGAAACAATCCAGACAACGAGGGTGAGGTTTTGCGTTCCACCCACGAGGGCCTTCAGTGAACACGCAATAGCGTTTGTTGCAGTCTGGACAGTTGACCTGTCTCGTCCGATCTGCAGCAGATGGGACAGGTGTCGACACCTGAGGCCCTGGGGCACTGCGCTGCCGTCGGAGGGTCGATACCGCTGACATCGACGGGGGAAGAGCGTTGCGGGCCATTTCTTTGGTTTCCACCAGCGCGATGACGTCATTTACGGCCATTGAGTGAATTGTGCGATCGCCTATCACCTCGCGCCGAATGTCGCAGTCCGATATTCCGTTCAGAAGGACGTCCCGGATCACGTGATCGGTATAGTCCACCTGACGCTCGCATTTGCAGTCAGCCTTGAAGTTACACGTTTCAGCCTTACCGCGTACCTTCGCAGCGAACGATCTGAAAGGTTCGTCGCGCTCCTGTCGCAGTTGCAGCAGTTCTGAGCGCAAGACTCCAAGAGCGACAGGGATCACTGCTAGACACCGCATGCACTCGAGCACATCGGACAGCGACCCATTCACGACTGAAGCATTTGCTTTCAGCATGCTGTCGCCAAGCTCGGTACTGGCACATTGGAAGAGTTGCGACGGCGCTGATGCGTCATCTATCCCAGACCCTGTCCGGAAGACATCCCACCGCCGAACAAACACGTTCCATTCTTCGGTGGTGACGCCAACATCCACTCTCGGGCGCTCGAGCTTTGGTCCTTGTCTGACGGGCGCGCGAGCAGTCTCCGATCTGGATTGGTGAGCTAGGCCATGATTGGTGAGGATGGCGATGGCTAGGGCTTCCGATACATCGTCACTACGAAATTCGCATGACGGCACTGAGCAGGTCACGATCACCATTTTGTCTCATAAGAATCAATAGCCGGCTTTTACTAAAAGTTTACATGTTTTAAGATGATTTGGTCATGAAGAAACTCCTCGTTCGTGAAACATGTATTAGAACGATGACCAAATCATCTTAAATGCCCGTTAGTAACAATAGGATGGCACCTAAACTAATTAGCACTGTTCAGTAATTAGCACGTGCCCCATTTACCTAAGTACCGCTCAGGTAGCATCTCTGCAGGTACATCGTAATCAGGACGTTACGTACTATCCACTGACCAAGTTTGGTCCAAATCGTAGGGGCTCACCTGATTCCGAATCTTAGATTATAGATTAGGATTCACTTACATCTAACTTGACGACCGTAACGCATCAAAGATTTTGAGCGGGCCTTTTCGGCACACGTCTACGAGAGGTATGCTATGATCATGAACACGTAGCAAAACCAGGTGTGGACTCTCGCGAGTAGCGCTCGGTGCTTGTCCAATTTTGAAATAAGTTTGAATGCCTTCAAGAAAGGGACTGGTGCCGTGATGAAAGTTGAGTTGTTGTATTGTGGTTATGATTTTTTCTGTTATAAGCAAGGCAGGACATAACACCGGAAGTAAGGAGTCTTGGGTTGTCTAATTTTGCTGGTTTAGGTACTTGTAAGTTGGACATAACGCTAGCCCGGTAGGCATCAAAAGCAAGGCTGTGTGGATTTTTTTGCCTGATTTTGAAACATTTGCCAAAGTTGTCAATGAATAGGTATTTTTAGTGTTAATATTGACACAACTTTCATTTTGCATTTCAATTTGTTCAGCCCTAGAAGAGCAGGAATTTCAATTTTCATTAGCTGGTAAAAGTATACCAGTCCAAGGACTCCGAAAAAAATGTTGTAGGTTGGAATGTAGGTTGTAAGCTGGGAGGTTGTAGGCTGGTAGGTCTTCTGATTTGTGTTGGTATGTTGTAGGTAGGTTGTAGGTTAGTATGTATGTAAGTTTGGGTCAGGCTTAATTGTTTTTCCTTTATTCCAACTTCTACTTTTTTATCTTGCGTAAAGTGTTTAAGAAGTCTGAATGAAAATAAAAAACATCATAACCTAACCTAATCTTACTTTCTACCCTACCACCTATTACCTACCAGCCTATACAGCCTATCTACCTTCTACCTACCTGTACCTACAAGTTACAACTTCCCTACCTTAAACCTGCCAACCGACAAGCTCCGAAGCATACAACCCACCTACCTAGCACCTACACCTATTTTATTTGGACTTATTGTATACTAATGCAAAAAATCTAATGATTGGAATTTTGGTTAACAATATTTGTGCCCTTGATGTAGAAAAAGAACGTTTTGCAACATGTTGCATAGGTAGGTATATTGTATTATACGTAGGCATTAGGCACCTATTATTTGTTATGCCATAACAGGTGTGAACTCTCACCATATAGAACACATGAATCTAAATGTATTATGGAAAAATGTAACATAGAATGTCAGCAATTCTTAAATGCATCTGCACAATATTAGTTGCACATGCATTCAGTGTCCCAAAATTGAGTTTTGGCTGGGTTGTCAGAGGGGAATATTATCCACCAAAAAGGGGTAGAGGGTGGAAACTGCTGGTTAGATTAGATACAAAAAGAGTGAGAAAAGATCAATAGCATTTATTTTTATCCATGAGTATCTATGATCATAAACCAACTATCTACATTCCACACAACTGCCTTTTGAGGTAACAAACTCAAGGTGTTCTTGGCTGAGAGTGGTTAATTGCTCTTAGAAATTGGTCGCGAATGTGGCAAATGAATTTCAGTATTTCCCACCCAAATCAACAAATTTTGGGACACTGTAATAATACATTATCCAGGTTTAGGGCCACACTAACAGTGATGACATGCCCTGTCGAGTAGAATTCCGAGTGACCCGGCCTAATGAATCCTAGAATTTTTGAAATTTTACCACCCTAGGGCAACACTTATCCGGCCTCCGGGGGCAGGGGACACAAAGGGGGTTCAAAATTCTGTAGGCGACACAAAATAAGTTTTTTTGACCTCTGCCCGCCATATCCGTCCCGTCTCCATCCCGTCTCCGTCACGTTTCCGTTTCCTCCCCGTACCATCTCCGTCCCCTCCTGTCTCCACCCTGTCTTTATCCTGTCCATCCCATCATCCCATCATCTCGTCTACCGACACTGGCCGGTCGCCGTCTACTCCACGCTCACATTCTCACGCTACTTGGCTGCCGCCCGTGAGAGGCCCTCCTTTCACCTGCCGCGGGGCGTGTCGGACTTCCTACACCGGCCCGCTGGCCTGTGATTACCAGAGATGACTGTCGGTCAGGAGATACGACCAGCGGGACACGGCTCACTGAGCGCCACACAGAAGGTCGAATAGAGGGGTGTAGTGCTAATGGGCGGATGGGATAATGCGTGCGGTTTAGAGATTTATAAGAAGTGAGATCAGCTCATCTAAGAAAGAATAACTACAATAATAATAAAAATCAAAATATGTCAAAAATAAATTAGGAGAGCTTGTCATGAGAAGACTTCATCATAAATAGATGTCTTAAAGCGATATAAAAATCATCGGAACCCCGAAGCAATTAAAGTTTGAGTTTCGCTTCTCTATTGTTCCGGCAGCCTCGCACGAATATGTATGTAGACGGTCACCACACCACACCTGAACAGAGGCGGCTGCGGGATCCTGTTGCACGCTGACCCAGCTATAGGGCGGGTGTCGTGTTCCAGTTGACCAGGCGGTCGTAAGTTGGAATACTTCCGTCACCTAGCAACACACCGCCCCGTGCCGTCTGTCAAGGTCACGCCCGAGGGGGGTCGGCTAGAGGTCAAATGCAGGTCTGTGTGTGCGCTGTGGATGTCTGGGCTCTGAAAGGTACCAGAGTTTGTTATGACACTGAGCAGAACGGCAGGCGTATGGCGAGGAAGTAAGCCGCGGGAAACGTTCGTTGAAACGTTCCCTAAAACTGTGACGCGACTACATATCAAGTGTCTGATAGGTAAGTCTCCGATAAATATATAAGCCTCATCGTATCCCCGCCTCAGCACTCTCTCGCTGACCGGCCACGAGCAATTAGGCCCAAGTTTCTCCTGGACGCCTCCTTTCCCCAATCATCGCAACGTCCAGCAGTACCAATCGTGTGTGTGGCGCGCCACCATTGTTGATTGATGAACCCACAGTGCCGCCACTACGGTGGTCATTTTGTCATCACACTTGTCCCCACCGCAATCACACAACATCTTAGTCATCGATCTAATCCGCAGCCCCGAAAACAAAAGTGGAAGGTACTAGTGGCCTCCTGGGACGAATACACATTACAGACATGTGCTGGTGTAGTACGTTTATTTCACAACAGTTGCTACACAAATGAGCTGCGTGGAATGCTAAGCAGTTTAAAACGAGCAAACCACTTTCTCTTCGCTGTCGACAAGCGACGATGGACACACGCTCACATAAATTAAAATGCACCGTGCGTAACGACGCCGGTGCCTTTGACCCGTTCTTGATAAATAAGCTCATTTAAACCGCCAAGGCCGCGAACAGTGGAACGATGCGATAAGGGGAGATTTATGTTAGATCAGAACATGCTCGATAAATAGAACACATCCCAATTAAAATAAACAGACTGGTCAAGGCCAGTCCTGTTCACTCATTTCTAAGAACGATGAAAATGTGTCTATTGTAAATTCACAATCAAAATTAATCGCAGCAAAGGCCGACTCACATGGACTGAGGCCGTCATCCTCACGGTAAAAATCGAACCTACCCTTCCACCTGTAGTTTTGTACTGGCTCAGTGCTCCAGGCACCTCCCCATGGCAGCGCTCGACAAGAAACTAGTCTTCACATCCCCTTCCAGTCTTTTCTTGATCATGTCTTCTAAAGTTTCCGCATACCGCCGAACAAGTAGCACACAAATACGCTCACGCTCACGACATTCGCTTATACCTACCTGCACGCACACACACACACACACTCACACTCACAAACACGACACTCCAGGCAGCCCGACAACACCCTCTTGCCTATACAATGCTACAGTAAAATATACCCGCTCTGGAGACCAGAAGTTCGTTGCCGCTTAGCTAGCGGATTTTTGGCTGTTCCTGAGATATGGTTGGCCCCTTGATCATGTGACCGAACTCCTTCTTTGTTACTATAGCCGCGAGTTCGATTGGCGAGCGTCTTGCTGCTTCCGAGTGAGCTTTTGATGAATGTTGCGACACACTGGAAGCGTCCTCCGAGCTCGAATACATGTTTATTGTTTATGGTAAGTTCTAGCGGCTTTGGCTTTGATGATTGGCCGTGAGCTGCTAAATATGCATCGCAGCTGCAAAGTTTGTAACCCACAGGTTCATTCATACGATCTGGGCTGCATAGTGATTGAGCATGTTAACAAGTTTATGAATATCTTGAAGTAGAATACAACAAGCTACTTGCATTGATCCTGTTTACCGATCATTTTAGGAGTTGATGACCCCTATTTTTAAATCTCGAATTTTGATTCTTCATGGATGTTTGTGCCCCAGTTGACCGGATTTTTGTGGCACCAGTAAGGTGGCACCAAGTTGTACACTTCGTTATAATTTTCGAAGAGCTCACAGTCAGGTTATTGGCTTATCAGCAGCAGCTTAACGTCTCTCCTCACACCAGACGTCCCCGAGAGTTTTCCCACAGACGGCCGCTGCTCCGGAGTTCTCACATGAGGAACTGTTGCTCCTCCTCCTCCTCATAGCGCACCTGTTTGGGGTCTCCGATCAGCAGCTCGTCCGGTCCGAGTTCCCGGGCGATCTCCTGCAGCACGGCCCTCTTCATCTCCTCAGTCTGCTCCAAATCGGCGTCCCAACCGTTCACCGGCCAGCGACCAAACACGCCCTGCTTCGACAGCAGCGCCACCTGCGAGTAGAAGCTTTCCGGACTCTCCACCAGGTGACGGTGAAGCTGGTCCAGCTGGGCGTCGGTGAGGCTGCGCAGCCAGCGGACGAAGGGACCGAGCCGGTGTTCGACATAGTCACGCAGGCGGAGGCAGAGCCGGGTGCTGTTGAGGCCGTCCGAGCCGCCCCAGATGATCACTCCGGCGGGCCGGCGCGCGGCGGCCTGGCCGAGCGAGCCCAGCAGGTCGGCTGGTGAGAGGAAGTCGGTGTGCCGCTCGTGGTAGGCGTACCAGGTGTAGGGGAACACCGGGCGGCCGCCGACCAGCCGGGACATCCGGTCGGCTTCCTCCAGCCGAGAGCGAGTCTGGGGACAGGGGAGGGGGCTGTATCAGCAGCAGCACGCATATCGGATCCTCATCCTCCCCTCACCTATCTAAGAAGGGAAGCTGAATCGAGAACGACGATCACATTAAACGTGCTTTGTTTTTAAATAGACGACATTTTTATCGATGTGAGGGATACATTTGAAATTCATTTTTGATGTCTTCTACTTCAGTGCAGAATTACCGTTGGTCCATGCTTACCTCCATCGTCTTCTCCCATGCGGTGTATTTGTATTTCAGGTAGTAGATCGATGGGTAGAGGGCGTCAGAGTTTTCATAAAGCCACAACGTCCTGAAAATAATGATAATATTTGTAGTCAACAACCAGCTATACTACAGCACAAACAGCTATTCGGTATGACTTCAGCTAAAAAAATCGACATTGCGTCTACTAATTTTGAAGAAAATTCAACACATTCACGACTAAGGCTAGCTTCCGTAACGAGCCCGTAAAGCCACTCACCGTTACCATAGCTCCCTTCCCATTCACTGACTTGTCGCTATCCTGGCCAACAAATCCTCCCCACGGACTCACTTGTCGTTGTCCTGACTGATGGCCGGCGCGCAGCTCTCCACATGCGGGATGTAGGCCTTGCAGTAGGGGTAGTGGTAGTAGCCCCAGAGGGCGCTCGGCCGGAGCCGCCGAGCCAGCTGCAGAGTCTGCTCCAGGTACTGGCGGGCGGGGCGCTCAAACAGCGCCTCAGCCTGTGTGGATGGAAGAGCAGACGGTCAGGGCTGGGTGTATAGACTGACATCTATCGGGAAAACTGAGAACTAGTGAGTGCTCATCGGAGGAGACCGGCAGTTGTGTCGACTGTCGATTGAGTTGAGTTGAACATTATTGTAAAGGAATGGCCTCGGCCACTGCGGCACATCGTGGTCGGTCGCCGACCCAGCCGATTGTACCCCTCCCGCCTCACATGCTCCCTCAGTCCCATCCTATGGTCCTCAAATGGTCTTATTAGGCTGAGAAGGCCTAGCATGGCCAGACTCTATCCCCACCTCAATACACGATATACATCTATCGCCACCTGAATACACGACCCAATACAAAATGTTTCGCACTTCCTCATTCTCGTGTATTTAGACTCGTTTCATCCCTTGTCGTAGCCAACTGTCCCCCACCATCCCCATCTTCCCTCGCTATCCCTAAGTCCTAACCACCGCCAGCCATCCCTAGCCATCCCTAGCCATCCCTAGCCATCCCGCTCCAGTCTCTGTTCTTAGCCATCCCTCTCCGTCCCTCCCGATCCCCCACCAACCCTCCCCGTCCCTTACCGTTCCTCCCCGTCCCTCGACTTCCCTCCTCGTCCCTCCTAGTCCCTCGCTATCCCTTTTCACCCCCCACCGTCCCTCACCGTGTAATTGCCGGCCGTCTGTGCGTCCATGTCAGTCGGATCGGGGATGACCCCGGCCGCCACCAGCGAGCGGTGGTACTCCTTGGAGAAATTGCGGTATTTTATCTCGCCGGTACTGCGCAGAGTCGGCTGCCACTGCTCAAAATCGATCACCGCCGGACCTGCCGGTGGAGGGGAGCGAATGTGTCAGGTGGAGTGACTGATTGGGAAGAAATGTCCAAACATCTCGGGAAACTTTGGAGTAAAACCTGCCATTCACATAAACCTTTACCCCTAAGAATAGAAACTATCGATGGTTTGAAACAGGGGCGTAGGCAGGGGGGGGGCCACTGGGCCATGGCCCCCCCTTGGGCGCCGAAGGCGCCCTTTGCGATTGGAGGGCGCCGAAGGCGCCCTCCAATCGCAAAGCCGCCACCCTGCTACACATTGCCGCCCTTCTGCTGATCGGCGTCCTCATAATTATTGGCGCTCTCCTACCTATTGAGCCCTCATGTGAAATTTTGAAGGCCGCCTTTCTCCCTTTTGGCACCCTCTTGTTCAGTGCCGCCCTCCTACCTATTGGTTCCCTAGTCCTTCCTGTTGAATGTTAATCGGGGCCCTTCTCCTATTGGCGCCCTCGTGTAGATCGCCGCCCTCCTAACCACTGGCACCCTCCTGTTGATCACCGCCCTCCTATCCACTGGCACCTTCCTGTTGACCAGCGCCCTCCGCACAGACGCCCTCCTGTTCGTGTCATCCTCTTGAGCAAAGGCGCCCTCCTCACCATTGCCACCCCCATTTTAATCGTCACGCTTCCGCTCATTGGCGACTTCCAGTTGATGACCGCCCTCCCACCTATTGGCGACCTCTTGTTGATCGCCACCCTCCTATTGGTGCTCTCCTGTTCCTCGCCACCCTCTTACCTGGTGGCGCCCTCCTGTTGATTGTTGATCGGCGCCCTCCTACCTATTGGTGCCCTCCTGTTGATCGCTGCCCTTCTATCCATTGGCGCCCTCCTGCTGCTTGCCAACTTCCTACCTATCGGTGCCCTACTGTCGAAACTCGGGATGTTGATCGGGGCTCTTCTACCTATTAGTGCCCTCCTGTGGATCGCAGCCCTTCTACCTATTGGCAACATCCGTTGATCGCTGCCCTCCTATCATTTATTTACTCCTTTGGCATGTTTTTCAACTTAGTCGTTCTATTGCACATAGTTGATGTCTTGCCTGTGAAAACTGCCACAAATGAACGTGCATTCAGCACAATGAATGAAGTATCTATACCTACCAAAACTATCTACGCTCTACGATGCATAAAACACGTCTTTGGTCTTAACGGATTGATCCTACTTTACGTGCATCATGGCATCTATATGGATTACGATTAAGTATTGTCAACAGGTTCGGGCGCAACAGCAGGCATCTGAAGTTTCGGTGATTGAAACTGGTTATGTGGGTACACTGTATGCATCTGTGAGAAGGCTATGAAGGCTGGTCTGAGGTAATTTGGATGATGTTTACGCATCTCGCGCTCCGGTATCAATCCGATACGGTGATCTGGTGCGTAGATATGCCACCGCCAATAAACTTTTATACATCGACACCCATGAGCCAAGCTTTCTGTACAGTTTGTGTGGCAGCGGCCCGACCAAACCTTAGGTATTTTTTACACCTTCAAATTTGGTAAAAGAGCGAGAGGAGCTTTGAACAGTGATCGTATAAAAGGCGTGCCTAAAAAGCGGAGGAAAAGGTTGTTTTCAAAAATTTCGCGCGCCTTCGGCGCAGCATTTCAAGAACACTTGACCTTTTGTGACCTGGAGTATAAAGAATACACACGATGCAAAATCAATGCAGCACGACCTATACGAGGTTACGCAAAAAAAACTGGTGGCATGGTAAAAAACGCCTCCCAACCCCCCAACCCCCACTGAGCGATTTTTTATCTCGCGACCGTATGGCGCCCTCCTTGGGTGAGGTGGCGCCCTCCAAACCCTTGGCCCCCCCCCCCTTCGCGATTTTCTAAATACGCCGCTGGTTTGAAACGTTTTTTAGCATAGTTAAGTATGACTGTATAATTAACATTGTAATAAGAATTAAGAATGGATAACAGGTACTATTTTGCTCATTACTAAAGGAAGCAAAAAAAAAATCCAGAATAAGAAAGAATAGACACATTTGTAGCACTTTGCAATGTTAATGTTCCGTCGGCGTCGTCCCTATGTAAAACGACCTATGTCCTATTGGTTCGGAACATCTCATGAAGAGGTACGAGAGAGACGTTCTAAGGGATTATCAATCTCGTGTTTATCGAACAACAGGAAGATAATCAATCCAATGAACATCTTCACTCTAAATATTATACCAGTATAACGCCTTTTGGGGCGACTAACGGAGCGAGCGAGAGGGTGAGCCTTGCACGTGCGAAATTTCGACGGGGTACCTCCAGCTGACTTGTGCACGGCACCCTACTAACCGGTCTCTAGCGATGTGCCAAATTTGAGCACAATCGGCCCAGCCGTTCTCGAGATCTGGAAGCGGCACCCTGCACGTGCGCACGTGCAAAATGGGTCCCAACTGACTTTTGCACGGCACCCTACTAACCGGTCCCTAACCATGTGCCAAATTTGAGCGCCATCGGTCCAGCCGTTCTCGAGATCTGGAATCGACCCCTGCACGTGCGCACGTGCAGCAGCACCCCAACTCTGGCACATGGATATGCATTGCCTAGTGGGTGCCTACTTACATGCCAACTTTCAGCGCAATCGGCCAAGTGGTTACCGAGATATTGCAACAATTATAAAAGTGACACCTCTTCGTTTTGCACGTGGCACGTGCATAAGGGGTCACCCACATGCATCGGGAATAGTCCAATACTTGGTAGAAGGAATGAAGCTACCCTACAAAAATTACCGCGTGTAAATCGGTCAAGTGGTTGCTGAGATATAAGCCTCGCAAAAGCGTGACCACGGCCGGTCGGCCGGCCGGCCGCTCATACTCAGAAATTTCCGTTAATCTAAGGAAAGACTACGCTCGCTTCGCTCGCTCCGTACAAAGGATTTTCACCATACACCATGCCCCATTCTCCGCTTATGGGAACCTGGCTCTGGTAAGTAATCAAATCATCTCTGAAAGGGGGACGTTCGCTCGGCTCCCAGCGGATCCATGCCCGCTGGCCGCTGGGCCGACCTCGTCCGCTCCCATGGCGACAAACATCTCTCGCATTAAATGGTGTTTTGAACCCGTTCGCCAGGGGAATGACCTCTGGACGGCTTGTGAAATTACACAGCCGCGCGAAAACCCGATAAACAAAACAACTTGGAGACGCGGGGGAAGGTATGCTGTGCGCTGGGAGGCGAAGGGGTCATTGTCCGTCTTATGAGACAGTCTCCAGTGGTGCTTGGTGACTAAGGACGGTGGGGCAATCGGACGACGAGGGAGAGGAAAGGAGGGAGGGAAAGAGTACGGATCAAAGTACGATGGGGGTAGATATGTGCGGCTGCGTTCCGCTGAATTTGGGACATCTAGATAAGATAATAGAAAAATGCGGATGGGCTTTTCTAGGGTCCTCAAAAACACTCGATGTAAAAGCAAGTAATTACACAATACACATGCGGTGAAATATTACACCATATTCTTTTATCGTGGCGGCATCGTTAAAAATGTAACACATTCGTGACCTTTAAATCCCATTCTCACCTGAGTAATGTCTCGGAATAATGTCCTCGATGTCCTTCCGTAGCTGTTCGAGGTGTTTATTGAGATCTCCCGACTGGGGGATGCCTCCGTTGACGGGCTCCTCCCGTTTGAAGATCCTGCCGTCTCTCCTGGTCACCTTCTTCTGCAGGTAGTGCGGAAACTGACCCGGCTGGTAGAGGATGTTGAACCGGTCGCCGTGGAAGGTGTCTCCCGTGTTCTGGATGATACCGAACTTGGAGAGGTCGAACTTCACCGACTTCGGACACTGGGAAGCAGGGTACGGATGCTGTTAGAAGTTGGATTGAGATGGCCGAGCGTTAAAAATCGAAAGACGGGTAAAGCATGGCTGAAATTGATCCTCGTATTCAGTGCGAGTGGTATATCAATCATGCAATGCAGACTTCAACCTCCAATATGAAAAAAGATCTACGTGACGCAAATACGTTAACCTAATAGCCCAGATTCTTCAACCAAGTTCAAAGGGTGCATGTTTTGAAGAAATGTCACAGTTTATCTGTGTTATCTCAATGCCAGGAATTTGCCTGTTTGCGTGTCCCGACCCCCGGGCCGGGTCCGTGTACCCTCCCCTGCCCCTTTCCAGCCTCCTCCATGCTATCCTGCCTATTGGTACCGCGTTTTGGATAGCAGAGATAAGGCGACCTCCGAATGCCTCAGAACCTTCCCCTTCTGTTATACATTGCCGTTTTCAGCGATGTTTCTATCGCTCAAAAGCGGTCCGCGATTCATTCTGTCCGTGACTGGTGACGTCACAGGTCAGCACACACGCAGACGCACACACACATACACACACAGCCGCGCGCAGCGGGGCTCTGTTGCCGTGCAGGGTCGGCCGCCGGTCTGCAGCGAAGACGGTACAAGGCGAACCGGGGACGACTGTGCAGAACTCTGCGTTAATCCGCCCACCGCACCGGTTGGCCTATATATCAACAGATTCACTGCTATCCAACGATTCAACGGGACTTTCTCGTTTGCACTTTCCGAAGTGTAAGCACCGTACGGAGGCGAATGCGTTCCTTCCAGAACAATAGCGCGAGTGATTAAGGTGTATTGTTGATATTTTTTACCATCATATTTTCCCAGATTTGCCAAAAGAGTCTGATTTACATACAAATGCATCATGAATCTTCTATATTGCTTGGGGCTGCTCGAGAAACGTTTAAATATATCAATGCATAAGCAGCGATAAAATGACCGACCAGTGGGTATGGACTTAAGTTCAAACGATTCTTAAACGGTTCTGGCAGTTGGACGTGAGATTGTTTAGAAAGCAGCCCGACAAGGAGCAAAAATATTCCGCATGATTACATACCAATGATACCACGCCGCTCACACATGAGCGGGCTGAATGAATGAATGAATGAATGAATGAATGAATGAATGAATGAATGAATGAATGAATGTATTGTTCCACGACCCCATGTCGGGGTAAGGGAAGCTAGGGCCGCGTGGCACGGTTAGCTTTACATGCCGCATTTAAGTCTCCCGGCGCGGTTAGCCAGACATACTGCATTACAGTCTCCCGGCGCGGTTGGCTAGATATGCTGCATGAAAGTCTCCTGGCGCGGTTGGCTAGATATGCTGCATTTAAGTCTCCCGGTGCGGTTAGCTAGACATGCCGCATCAAAGTCTCCCGGTGCGGTTGGCTAGATATGCTGCATTTAAGTCTCCCGGCGCGGTTAGCTAGACATGTCGCATTGCAGTCTCCCGGCGCGGTTAGCCAGACATACTGCATTACAGTCTCCCGGCGCGGTTGGCTAGATATGCTGCATGAAAGTCTCCTGGCGCGGTTGGCTAGATATGCTGCATTTAAGTCTCCCGGTGCGGTTAGCTAGACATGCCGCATCAAAGTCTCCCGGTGCGGTTGGCTAGATATGCTGCATTTAAGTCTCCCGGCGCGGTTAGCTAGACATGTCGCATTGCAATCTCCCGGCGCGGTTAGCCAGACATGCCGCATTACAGTCTCCCGGCGCGGTTAGCCAGACATGTCGCATTGCAGTTTCCCGGCGCGGTTAGCTAGACATGCTGCGCTGCAGTTTCCCGGCGCGGTTAGCTAGACATGCTGCGTTGCAGTCTCCCCGCGCGGTTAGCTAGACATGTCGCATTGCAGTTTCCCGGCGCGGTTAGCTAGACATGTCGCATTGCAGTCTCCCGGCGCGGTTAGCCAGACATGCCGCATTAAAGTCTCCCGGCGCAGTTAGCTAGACATGCTGCATTAGTCTCTCGGCGTGGTAAGCCTAACATGCCGAATTAAAGTCTCCCGGCGCCGTCAGCCAGACATGCCGCGTTGCAGTCTCCCGGTGCGGCTCGTTATATAAACATGCTGCATTAGTCTCCCGGCGCGGTTGGCTAGCCATTCCGCATTGAAGTCTGCTGGATTTGTTAGACAGCCATGCCGTGTTTAAGTCTCCCAGCGCGGTTAGCTAGACAGTATAGACATGCTGCGTTGAAGTCTTCCGGTGCGGTTTTAGTAGCCCATGCGCCGTCGCAGTTCCCGGTGACGCGTTCGATGCGGCTTTATTCCTATGAAGTTTGAATGTTTCTTACGGGATAATTACTAAACTTGCTTGGCTATAACCTTAAATTAACTTCTTTGTAGCTGTTTAGATAACTTAAAATATTTGAGATCACTGGTTCACTCCCGGACCGTGGTTTTCTTCTTTTTTTCAAGCTCCGATGGGGCCGGTGGTCTCGGCAGTTTCAGCGCACTCATCAATGCTCAAGAAGTGAATTGCTGGCTTCTGAATATTTACCTACAATGTCCGTAAAACAGAACAAAAGCGAAATTGAAATGACAATCGCGGTCTTGGATTTACGGCAGCTAGACCCTCGGTAAGATTGAGATCAAGCAGGATCTGTTTAAACAGCCAATAGCAGCTGAGGAACATTAAAGATCCGTCACGAGACACTCCTTACCTCTTCCGTGGGGACATTCCAATAGACATTGAGCGCAGACGCGCTACCACTCCACGCCAACAGACACAACACCACAAACATCTTCATCGCACCCATCCTCACAGCCTCAACACCACCACTCCAAAACCACATAAAACTCCACTCTCGAGTCGGCCGGGACCACGTGCTCTAGCGGCCCCCGGTGAGCCCTGGCCGCGGCCCGGCGACCGCCCTCGCAGCCCTCAGAACGGGTAGTACCCGAGGGTACCTACATACAGTAGTATGTAGGTACCCTGGGTAGTACCCGAGCCGAACGGGTGAAAAGGCCGTCCGCCGGCCACCGCCGCCGGCGGCCGCGACCTCTGATTGGTCGTCTGTGCCAGACACTGCCGTTAGAGGGGGGGGGGGGGGTACGCGAGACACACGCACAGCTCTGTGTCGAAAGGCTGAAACGAAAATGTGCCAAGGGGTCTCCGGATAAAAGTGGTTATGGCTGGGTTTGGAGCGAAAGGGTAACTCTACGAATGTAGATAAAAATAGTTTGCCTCTTGCAAAAAGTTGCAAAAAACATGCGACATGCTGTTTAATTTTTTTTGCTGAATGACCTGACGTAGCTAAATGTTACAATATTCAAGCGTGAATACAAATTTGTAAAATGCTTTGGTTTCGAAATTCAAGAAATGTGGAATCAAACTCTTTCGTTGTAAATCAAGCATTACCAAACCATGAAAACTAAGCAACTGTAATAAGCAAATGCTCGCGGTAAGAGATGAGTTGACGCTCTACGAAGCGTTGCTGCTCCTCATTTTTTCTTAGGGGAATTCATCATCTCAACACAAACCGGTCGAAACAGTTGTGTCGAAAATCTTTAAGTCTGTTTATTTGTCGAAAATCTTTGGGCACATAATGCACCGTCAGTAGCCAATGTTCGTCCCTAAATTACACCAAACAAACAGACTACACAAAAAGATTAGGCTTGTTCGGCGATTTTTGTTGGTACGATTTGTGAACGGCTTACAGTTCACATTTCAATTAAAGAATACTACACTGAAAACAATTTCACCCAAAACTGGCGAGTAAACCGGTGCCTCGCGGGTACCCCTATCCGCAACCATTTTTGACCACCCTCCCAGGAGTCAATTTAGGACATAACACTTTCGCAATTCACTCTGGAGAGTAGTAACCCTCCACGACTATTCGCGCACCAGTGGCTCGCGACCCCTCCATCGAAAGGTATTCATCGACGCCTACCTGGCAGCAGCGACCCACAAACCCCTAGGAGATGGGGTTACCCTCCACGCCTACCCTTCGCCGACCAAGTCACGAGGGCCAAAAAAACTCCCACGCTTGACCATATTTGCGGGAAAATATCTATGTTATAGCAATCTCACACCTAGGAAACATCGGTGAGAAAGTTTCACACTGGTGGGAAAGGTCAAATCGAATTCCCATAGAAAATTCGACATGAATCAGTCACCGGCAGTCATGCAGACCGCCCGAAATCAAGAGGATGTGTCGCCTTTATTTATTTATTTATTTGTGTTTGGGGCATTTCGGTCAAAATGACCATTGCATGCCCATGTGTGAACATCAATGTATTCTAATATCGATGAGGATATTTAAATATTGTCTAAGCTAGAGTTTGTCGAATAATCTAATTTCACGAAGGTATGCGAAGAGGAGATCAATCAAGGGTTCTTCAGAATCGCCGAGAACAGAAGCCAATGTGAATTGTATGTTCCTTCGATTGCAATAATCGAGCATCCGTTGTCTTGTATTGTCGAATTTTCTGCAGTCAATAATTATATGTTGAACTGATTGTACGCAGTTACATAGTGAACACCTTGGGCGGGCGTCTCGAGTATATATATGGTTATGTGTATATTTTGTATGGCCCAATCGCATCCTTGCTAATATCCTTTCTTCATGTCTATTATTCCTTTTTGCGGTATGCCATACTTCAATCTTTTCTTTTATCTGTCTGAGTTGTGTATGCTGTGTTATTTGTACCCATTGTTCCTGCCATTTTCTAAAAATAGCCTGTCTTATGTTTGCTCTGATAGAGTTGTATTCCATAGGGATGTTTGTGATACTTGTAAGATTCAGGGCATTTTTGGCGTGTTCGTCTGCTTTTGTATTTCCGTATATACCGCTATGGCCTGGTATCCAGAGAAAGTGGACCTTTTTTCCGTTGTTCGACAATATATGTAATTTGTTAAAGATGTGAATGAGAAGAGGTGATGCTGGATATGGAGCTTCTAGCGATTGAGCAACAGATCGTGAATCCGTGCAGATCATAGTTTGTGCCAAAGACTTTTCATTAGCCAAATCAATTGCTTTTACTATGGCATGAAGTTCGGCTATGAATATCCCAGTTCCATTTTGTAAGCGAGTAGATATTGAATGATTTCCTACGGGATCAAAGACGGCGTTTGCGACGCGGTCACCCGACTTGGACCCGTCCGTAAAAATAAAATGATGTGTAGGAAATTCTTGTTGTGTCTGAAGGAACTTGTGTTGTATTTCTGTGTCTGTCACTTGTGTTTTCGGGCAATCAATAAGAAATGAAACTTTCCAAGACCTGACTACCCATGGAGGGGTGTTCAGTATTGGAAGTGGAAGAATGTTTGGTTGAATGAAGTTAATTTCGTTACAAAATTTCCTTATTCTAGAGGCAATGGTGAGTCCCGATCGTTTCTCTGCGGGACCTAAGCGATTGTGGTGAATTGATGGAAGAATGGTAAGTGTTTTGAATGCGCTGTGGTCTGGGTGAAATCTGACTTTACTACTGAATCGTAAAGTCTGTTCGATGCGTCTAAGGTGTAACGGTGGTATTGTTGCCTCAACTTGAAGGGATGGAATTGGTGAAGTTTTCATCGCGCCAGTTGCAATCCTAATAAATGAATTTTGGATGGTGTCAAGTTTCTTTAAAGTGTTGTCGCTTCCTCCGGAATAAACTACAGAGCCATATTCAATTACTGGTAAGATGAGCGACTTATATAATTGGAGAAGTGTTTGCCGGTCAGCCCCAAAATCTGTGCCAGCAACACAGCGGAATAAGTTAAGTCTCCTTGTACATTTTGTTTTAACATATTGGACGTGTTTACTCATGGACAATCTATTATCTAATACAACGCCAAGGAACTTGAATGAATTGACACGAGGTATAATGTGTCCGGATAAACGTAAGTGTGAAGGCTCCAGCATTCTAGTATTCTTTGTAAAAACCATGACAGCAGACTTCGTTGGAGAAAATATGCAACCATTCTGCCGGGACCATTCATCGAGATTGTTGAGTATATTTTGAAGACGGGGAACAGAATATTGCGAATCGTCATCTGTGCACCAAATGGCGCAATCATCCGCAAATAATGAGTATTGAATATCTTGAGGAACAGAGTTAAATATATCATTTATCATTATATTGAAGAGCATAGGTGACAAGCAGCTTCCCTGCGGTAGACCGTTTTCGAAAGAGAAAGTATCTGAGAAGATGGAGCGAAAACGCAGCTGAAAACTACGAGCACCTGTTAGGAAGCCAACTAAATACCAAGCGAGATGTCCGCGTAAACCGAGATTGTGAAGTTTGCGTAGAAGTGTTGGCCGATGTACCGTGTCGTAAGCACGGGTGATATCTAAAAAGACAGCAGTGGTGTGTTTTTTAAACTTAAAACCCTTGCGGATGTCTGTTTCAAGGCGGATTATGTGATCTAATGTACTATGATTTTTCCTGAAGCCACTTTGATATTTTGATAACAATGTATTTTTCTCCAGAAACCATTCTAAACGTTTCCCAACCATTCGTTCGAATATCTTTCCAAAACAACTAGTCAAAGAAATTGGACGGTAGTTGTTTGGATCTTTACGGCTTTTTCCTGGTTTAAGAAGTGCAATAACAACTGCTTCCTTCCATGCTTCTGGAAATGCCTGTTTTGTCCACAAATCATTAAATGTTTGCAAAATAAAGTGTAGGGTAGAATCCGGAAGGTGACGAAAGAACTGATAATGTAGCTGGTCTGGGCCGACAGAGGTGTTCCCAGTGGACTGTATGGCGTTTCGAAGTTCCGATAAGGAAAATATATCATTGTATTGTTCTATATTTTCGGATACAAATGCATGTGGTGGAAGGCGAGACTGTCTTTGAACATAATCGATGAATCCTGCCCTGTAGTGACGTGATGCACTATGATGGGCTATGGTTTGTGCGATTGTGTTAACAATGTCCTTTGGTTCTGTAATATTTGTGTTATTGACGTGTAAAATTGGAAGAGACGTGAAACTTCTCTTGCCCGACAGAGAGCGTACCAAGTTCCATATTTTACTCAGAGGGGTACGATAGTTGAGTTGCGAAAGGAAAGACTTCCAGGAGGCTCGTTTTGCCTCTCTGATAGTCCTTTTGCACCGTGCTCGTTCTTGGTTTCTTAGAAGAAGTGTTGTATTATTTCTATGGCGTAAGTATAGGCGGAAAGCTCGCTTACGCTTTGCTATGGCGTGAGCTACATTATCAGACCACCATGGGACTCGCTTACATTTTGAAGAAGTAGATGTTTTCGGAATGGATACTTCCGCTGCTGTTAAAATAGTTTCTGTGAGGAATTTAATGCCATGTTCTGGAGACTGAAATTGCTCATGGTCTACCTCACAAAAGGTTCGGAATTTCTCCCAGTCGGCCTTTTTGAAATTCCAACGTGGAACCGAACCCTGGACAACATCAGCATCTGAAGAGAATGTTGTTCGTATCTGGATGGGATAGTGATCACTATGGTGGATGTCATGGTCGATAGACCAATCGAACATTGTAGCGATTTGTGTCGAGCATATTGAAAGATCAATAGCAGTCTCACTGTTGTGTGCTAATGAAAAATATGTGTTATCTCCTTTGTTAAGGAAGACAAGTTGATTTGTGTCGAGAAATCGTTCAATTATATCACCGCGCTCATCGGAGACGCCAATGCTTCGGCCCCAAAGCGGACTGTGAGCATTAAAGTCTCCAAGCAGTAGAAATGGATGTTGAAATTGTGCTATTAGATTCCGTCCATTTAAGCGAATGGTACAAGCAACAGCTTGTAATGGAGTGTTTAATGTGAGTAAATCATGTACATAGTCATTACTAATATACAAAGCGGTGCCGCCATGGTGCCGCTCGCCATCAGTTTCATCATATCGGTACAAAGAGTAATTGAATAACGAGAAATTATAGGGATCAGTTGGAAGTAACCATGTCTCTTGTAGTGCTATGACAATGGGTGCTAATAACAAAAATAGCATTTTGCTTTCGGCCCAGTTCGAGACTAGGCCTCGGCAGTTCCACTGAAGTAGTGTATTTATTGTTGTTTTTTTGAAGAGGTGTTGTTGTGTGACGTATCACGACGGGGCGAGGCCCAACTTGCCGCACGGTTGTGTCCCATAGACACTCTAGTCGGTGGTCGTGACATGCGAGGGGTGGGTGCTCGTCCATCCTCTGATGGAGGCTGGGGGCGGGGTCCTTTCGACCGCTGGACTCTTATCCAGGCTCCGGTGGAGCGACCAGCTCCGGCAGAGGGTTTGGCCTGCTGAGCGATCTCCGGTGAGACCTCGGGCTGCGAGTTTGGAGGGGAGGAGGGCATCGGATCACCAAATATGGTCTCGGTGGCGTTGCTGGTGTTCGTGGTCGCAGACGTGGACGTGGTCGTCAGAGGCTTCAGGCACTGGAGAGGGGGTAGTGCTGCGATGGGGTCCGTCTGGGTACTGCAGGAAGCAGTTTGGGTGGTGGCGGCCTTGGCATACGACCGGCCAGGAGCCGGAGTGGCTGTCTCTGCTTCTACGCGGCGGCGGGCATCTGGGTAGGAGCAGCCGGTTTTTGCTTTTACCTCACAAATACGCTTTTCTTTTTGCCACGTGGGGCACTGAGAGGAAGAGACTGAATGTTCCGAGCTACCACAGCTGAGACAAGTAACTGGTTTGGTGCAAGCAGAGTCCGCATGAGGGGCTTCACCACACTTCTGGCAGCGGGCAGCCTGACGGCAGGCGGCACTGCCGTGACCGAATCGTTGACATTTGAAACAGCGGAGCGGATTGGGAATGAAAACTCGGACGTCTTTCTTGAGCCAGCCGATGGCGATCTTCTCGGGCAGGGTGGTGGAGTCGAAAGTCAGAACGAGCAAACTAGTGTCCCGTCGCTGACCATCGCGGAAGGTAGTCAGCCGTCTGACGTGCGTGACTCCCTCTCCTCTCAGGTCTGACTGGATCTCATCCTCGGTCATGTGGCGGATCTCGGGGGCAAAAATCGTGCCTTTGCAAGAGTTGCGACTCTGGTGGAGAGAGACCGTCACCTGTTTGCCACAGAACATGGTTGTCTTCAGGAGTGCTTTGGTGTCCCTTCGATTGTGAGTTTTGATCACGAGAGTGCCGTTAGCTGGAGCTTCGATGTCGGGGCCATGCTGGCCACATATAGCAGCGATCTGCTTCTGAGGCCAGAAAACGTTAATCTTCCGGAAAGAGAAGTCGCTATCGGTAGCCTTAACAACCAGAAAGGAGCCGTCGAGAGACAAGTACGGTTCGAGTGGAGAGCGATCAACCGAATCACAGGCAGGTGCGTTGGCCAAGTTCGTGCGCGGGTCAGAGCTCCGGGAGTGGTCGGTGGACGGGCGAGGGTCATGGCTCCGGGCGAGGTCGGTAGACGAGCGAGGGTCAGAGTGCCGGGCGGGGTCAGAGGTCAGGTCAGCGGTCAGGGCGTGGTCAGTGGACGAGCGAGGGTCGGTACCGGGTAGATCAGTCGAAGGTTGGGTAGAGGAGGGAGGGTTGACGGTCGGGCGGGAGTCGGTATCCATGGCAGAGGGAGGAGTCGGATTCAGAGGGGAGTCAGAGTCGGAATCGGATAAGGAGTCGGATAGCGGGCGCTGACGGCGCCGCTTCCCCATCGTGGGGCAACTGGATGCGGTTGTGGGCAGTGAAGGAGAGTGGGTGGAACAACTGGTGAAAGGTTGGATGTGAGGGGTGGGGACGCGCGTAGGAGAGCTCTCAAAACAAACCCGTGAAATGCCAACTGCCGAAGCAAGTTAACGATCACCTTAGCCTGTGTCGATGTGTCGCCGTTTGTTTGTTTGTTTGTTTTGTTGGGTTAGGCCCTTTCGGTCCGATTAGACCATTTCAGAGCCGGAAGGATGATAGGAATTAGGGGGAGACATTGGTCTGGGCAGGCACCCTAGTGAGTCACCGGGGCTGAGCCCATCCCGAAGGACAGGCCGACCAGCCCCAAGGTACTCACTGCACCCGGCTACGGGGTGCGCTCCCTCGGGAGCAGCGGTGCCGCTCCAAGGGAGCAGCCCGCATGAGATAAAGTTGCCTGTCCAGCCCGGAGGGGGGTTGCGGTGTGGAGGAGAAGGATTTCAGTCTCCTGAGGATAGAAGCACGGAACGGTGATGTGTCGCCGCTGCTTTCGTGACCTATATAAGAATCAAAATGGTCTCACTTGGTAGTTTCGGAAGAAAAAGCGCTGCCAATCGTCCCGTGATGAATATTGCAGAGGCTTTAAAGATGCACCCTAACAATTGTACTTTCGCCCCCACTTGAAAACCGCCAAACAATGTGCCAACATATCATTGGTTCAAAAAAAAGTTAAAAAATTGTTGTAATTCAAAACTGTATGAGACAACGCCATCTAGTTGTAACAGTAGATCCAACTCCTTCAGGGCAGGTTATGTAAAGGTTGGCCATCCACGGATACGCGTTTACGATACCTCGAGTAGTTCCAACTCTTTCAGTGAGGGCTGTGCCAATGACTCGACACCCCCGGGGACAATATCCGGTGCTGGGTAGCTACCTTACTGCAGACTGTTTTTTATTTATTTATTTGTGTTTGGGGCATTTCGGTCAAAATGACCATTGCATGCCCATGTGTGAACATCAATGTATTCTAATATCGATGAGTATATTTACATATTGTCTAAGTTAGAGTTTGTCGAATAATCTAATTTCACGAAGGTATGCGAAGAGGAGATCAATCAAGGGTTCTTCAGAATCGCCGAGAACAGAAGCCAATGTGAATTGTATGTTCCTTCGATTGCAATAATCGAGCATCCGTTGTGTTGTATTGTCGAATTTTCTGCAGTCAATAATTATATGTTGAACTGATTGTACGCAGTTACATAGTGAACACCTTGGGCGGGCGTCTCGAGTATATATATGGTTATGTGTATATTTTGTATGGCCCAATCGCATCCTTGCTAATATCCTTTCTTCATGTCTATTATTCCTTTTTGCGGTATGCCATACTTCAATCTTTTCTTTTATTTGTCTGAGTTGTGTATGCTGTGTTATTTGTACCCATTGTTCCTGCCATTTTCTAAAAATAGCCTGTCTTATGTTTGCTCTGATAGAGTTGTATTCCATAGGAATGTTTGTGATTCTTGTAAGATTCAGGGCATTTTTGGCGTGTTCGTCTGCTTTTGTATTTCCGCGTATACCACTATGGCCTGGTATCCAGAGAAAGTGGACCTTTTTCCTGTTGTTCGACAATATATGTAATTTGTTAAAGATGTGAATGAGAAGAGGTGATGCTGGATATGTAGCTTCTAGCGATTGAGCAACAGATCGTGAATCCGTGCAGATCATAGTTTGTGCCCAAGACTTTTCATTAACCAAATCAATTGCTTTTACTATGGCATGAAGTTCGGCTATGAATATCCCAGTTCCATTTTGTAAGCGAGTAGATATTGAATGATTTCCTACGGGATCAAAGACGGCGTTTGCGACGCGGTCACCCGACTTGGACCCGTCCGTAAAAATAAAATGATGTGTAGGAAATTCTTGTTGTGTCTGAAGGAACTTGTGTTGTATTTCTGTGTCTGTCACTTGTGTTTTCGGGCAATCAATAAGAAATGAAACTTTCCAAGACCTGACTACCCATGGAGGGGTGTTCAGTATTGGAAGTGGAAGAATGTTTGGTTGAATGAAGTTAATTTCGTTACAAAATTTCCTTATTCTAGAGGCAATGGTGAGTCCCGATCGTTTCTCTGCGGGACCTAAGCGATTGTGGTGAATTGATGGAAGAATGGTAAGTGTTTTGAATGCGCTGTGGTCTGGGTGAAATCTGACTTTACTACTGAATCGTAAAGTCTGTTCGATGCGTCTAAGGTGTAACGGTGGTATTGTTGCCTCAACTTGAAGGGATGGAATTGGTGAAGTTTTCATCGCGCCAGTTGCAATCCTAATAAATGAATTTTGGATGGTGTCAAGTTTCTTTAAAGTGTTGTCGCTTCCTCCGGAATAAACTACAGAGCCATATTCAATTACTGGTAAGATGAGCGACTTATATAATTGGAGAAGTGTTTGCCGGTCAGCCCCAAAATCTGTGCCAGCAACACAGCGGAATAAGTTAAGTCTCCTTGTACATTTTGTTTTAACATATTGGACGTGTTTACTCATGGACAATCTATTATCTAATACAACGCCAAGGAACTTGAATGAATTGACACGAGGTATAATGTGTCCGGATAAACGTAAGTGTGAAGGCTCCAGCATTCTAGTATTCTTTGTAAAAACCATGACAGCAGACTTCGTTGGAGAAAATATGCAACCATTCTGCCGGGACCATTCATCGAGATTGTTGAGTATATTTTGAAGACGGGGAACAGAATATTGCGAATCGTCATCTGTGCACCAAATGGCGCAATCATCCGCAAATAATGAGTATTGAATATCTTGAGGAACAGAGTTAAATATATCATTTATCATTATATTGAAGAGCATAGGTGACAAGCAGCTTCCCTGCGGTAGACCGTTTTCGAAAGAGAAAGTATCTGAGAAGATGGAGCGAAAACGCAGCTGAAAACTACGAGCACCTGTTAGGAAGCCAACTAAATACCAAGCGAGATGTCCGCGTAAACCGAGATTGTGAAGTTTGCGTAGAAGTGTTGGCCGATGTACCGTGTCGTAAGCACGTGTGATATCTAAAAAGACAGCAGTGGTGTGTTTTTTTAAACTTAAAACCCTTGCGGATGTCTGTTTCAAGGCGGATTATGTGATCTAATGTACTATGATTTTTCCTGAAGCCACTTTGATATTTTGATAACAATGTATTTTTCTCCAGAAACCATTCTAAACGTTTCCCATCCATTCGTTCGAATATCTTTCCAAAACAACTAGTCAAAGAAATTGGACGGTAGTTGTTTGGATCTTTACGGCTTTTTCCTGGTTTAAGAAGTGCAATAACAACTGCTTCCTTCCATGCTTCTGGAAATGCCTGTTTTGTCCACAAATCATTAAATGTTTGCAAAATAAAGTGTAGGGTAGAATCTGGAAGGTGGCGAAAGAACTGATAATGTAGCTGGTCTGGGCCGACAGAGGTATTCCCAGTGGACTGTATGGCGTTTCGAAGTTCCGATAAAGAAAATACATCATTGTATTGCTCTATATTATCGGATACAAATGCATGTGGTGGAAGGCGAGATTGTCTTTGAACATAATCGATGAACCCTGGCCTGTAGTGACGTGATGCACTATGATGGGCTATGGTTTGTGCGATTGTGTTAACAATGTCCTTTGGTTCTGTAATATTTGTGTTATTGACGTGTAAAATTGGAAGAGACGTGAAACTTCTCTTGCCCGACAGAGAGCGTACCAAGTTCCATATTTTACTCAGAGGGGTACGATAGTTGAGTTGCGAAAGGAAAGACTTCCAGGAGGCTCGTTTTGCCTCTCTGATAGTCCTCTTGCACCGTGCTCGTTCTTGGTTTCTTAGAAGAAGTGTTGTATTATTTCTATGGCGTAAGTATAGGCGGAAAGCTCGCTTACGCTTTGCTATGGCGTGAGCTACATTATCAGACCACCATGGGACTCGCTTACATTTTGAAGAAGTAGATGTTTTCGGAATGGATACTTCCGCTGCTGTTAAAATAGTTTCTGTGAGGAATTTAATGCCATGTTCTGGAGACTGAAATTGCTCATGGTCTACCTCACAAAAGGTTCGGAATTTCTCCCAGTCGGCCTTTTTGAAATTCCAACGTGGAACCGAACCCTGGACAACATCAGCATCTGAAGAGAATGTTGTTCGTATCTGGATGGGATAGTGATCACTATGGTGGATGTCATGGTCGACAGACCAATCGAACATTGTAGCGATTTGTGTCGAGCATATTGAAAGATCAATAGCAGTCTCACTGTTGTGTGCTAATGAAAAATATGTGTTATCTCCTTTGTTAAGGAAGACAAGTTGATTTGTGTCGAGAAATCGTTCAATTATATCACCGCGCTCATCGGAGACGCCAATGCTTCGGCCCCAAAGCGGACTGTGAGCATTAAAGTCTCCAAGCAGTAGAAATGGATGTTGAAATTGTGCTATTAGTTGATTGAGATTTCTCTCTAGCGTCTGATTGTCTGTGTTTGGAGGTATGTAGATGGAACAAACATCTATATTCCGTCCATTTAAGCGAATGGTACAAGCAACAGCTTGTAATGGAGTGTTTAATGTGAGTAAATCATGTACATAGTCATTACTAATATACAAAGCGGTGCCGCCATGGCGCCGCTCGCCATCAGTTTCATCATATCGGTACAAAGAGTAATTGAATAACGAGAAATTGTAGGGATCAGTTGGAAGTAACCATGTCTCTTGTAGTGCTATGACAATGGGTGCTAATAACAAAAATAGCATTTTGCTTTCGGCCCAGTTCGAGACTAGGCCTCGGCAGTTCCACTGGAGTAGTGTATTTATTGTTGTTTTTTTGAAGAGGTGTTGTTGTGTGACGTATCACGACGGGGCGAGGCCCAACTTGCCGCACGGTTGTGTCCCATAGACACTCTAGTCGGTGGTCGTGACAAGCGAGGGGTGGGTGCTCGTCCATCCTCTGATGGAGGCTGGGGGCGGGGTCCTTTCGACCGCTGGACTCTTATCCAGGCTCCGGTGGAGCGACCAGCTCCGGCAGAGGGTTTGGCCTGCTGAGCGATCTCCGGTGAGACCTCCGGCTGCGAGTTTGGAGGGGAGGAGGGCATCGGATCACCAAATATGGTCTCGGTGGCGTTGCTGGTGTTCGTGGTCGCAGACGTGGACGTGGTCGTCAGAGGCTTCAGGCACTGGAGAGGGGGTAGTGCTGCGATGGGGTCCGTCTGGGTACTGCAGGAAGCAGTTTGGGTGGTGGCGGCCTTGGCATACGACCGGCCAGGAGCCGGAGTGGCTGTCTCTGCTTCTACGCGGCGGCGGGCATCTGGGTAGGAGCAGCCGGTTTTTGCTTTTACCTCACAAATACGCTTTTCTTTTTGCCACGTGGGGCACTGAGAGGAAGAGACTGAATGTTCCGAGCTACCACAGCTGAGACAAGTAACTGGTTTGGTGCAAGCAGAGTCCGCATGAGGGGCTTCACCACACTTCTGGCAGCGGGCAGCCTGACGGCAGGCGGCACTGCCGTGACCGAATCGTTGACATTTGAAACAGCGGAGCGGATTGGGAATGAAAACTCGGACGTCTTTCTTGAGCCAGCCGATGGCGATCTTCTCGGGCAGGGTGGTGGAGTCGAAAGTCAGAACGAGCAAACTAGTGTCCCGTCGCTGACCATCGCGGAAGGTAGTCAGCCGTCTGACGTGCGTGACTCCCTCTCCTCTCAGGTCTGACTGGATCTCATCCTCGGTCATGTGGCGGATCTCGGGGGCAAAAATCGTGCCTTTGCAAGAGTTGCGACTCTGATGGAGAGAGACCGTCACCTGTTTGCCACAGAACATGGTTGTCTTCAGGAGTGCTTTGGTGTCCCTTCGATTGTGAGTTTTGATCACGAGAGTGCCGTTAGCTGGAGCTTCGATGTCGGGGCCATGCTGGCCACAGATAGCAGCGATCTGCTTCTGAGGCCAGAAAACGTTAATCTTCCGGAAAGAGAAGTCGCTATCGGTAGCCTTAACAACCAGAAAGGAGCCGTCGAGAGACAAGTACGGTTCGAGTGGAGAGCGATCAACCGAATCACAGGCAGGTGCGTTGGCCAAGTTCGTGCGCGGGTCAGAGCTCCGGGAGTGGTCGGTGGACGGGCGAGGGTCATGGCTCCGGGCGAGGTCGGTAGACGAGCGAGGGTCAGAGTGCCGGGCGGGGTCAGAGGTCAGGTCAGCGGTCAGGGCGTGGTCAGTGGACGAGCGAGGGTCGGTACCGGGTAGATCAGTCGAAGGGTGGGTAGAGGAGGGAGGGTTGACGGTCGGGCGGGAGTCGGTATCCATGGCAGAAGGAGGAGTCGGATTCAGAGGGGAGTCAGAGTCGGAATCGGATAAGGAGTCGGATAGCGGGCGCTGACGGCGCCGCTTCCCCATCGTGGGGCAACTGGATGCGGTTGTGGGCAGTGAAGGAGAGTGTGTGGAACAACTGGTGAAAGGTTGGATGTGAGGGGTGGGGACGCACGTAGGAGAGCTCTCAAAACAAACCCGTGAAATGCCAACTGCCGAAGCAAGTTAACGATCACCTTAGCCTGTGTTGCAGACTGTGGGTACAGTGCATATTTACGAGTAATAAGGCAGGCAAGTCTGCTTACCCTCTAGCTAGAATCTGGACATGGCGAGTTAATACACATATACCACCCGCAAAGCAACGCTTAATTCGCCAGCTTCGGGTGAAATTGTTTTCAGTGTATGCTTTCATCTTTTTCCGAGGCGGTCTATAGGCGATTGAGTTTCGACGGACATTTGGCTATACCTACAACACTATAAATGCTCAAGGTCGTCGTTCACTTTTCAGAGACAGACAGGCAGACAGCTAATGGAATGAAGGAGAGAAAATACATACCTACACTGACCCAATAGAACCACCACTCATCTGCCTGACAACCATTAAGCAGCACAGGCCAAGGAACACCAGTGCTCACAATAACTCTTCCGCGACCTTTGCGGGAACGCAATGTCACACTGACCCATTATGATAGAACATCATGTATCCTTTTGTGCGCGGCCGTAACGGTATCCCTGAAACAGCTTGAACCGAGGAATGTAAAAATGCCGCACATTCGGAGCGCTGCAGCACATTTGGAAGCGAGTGTTGACCTTCAGAGTAATCCAATGAAGAACGTCCCACCGTTTTATTACTTCCGAAGGATTACTTATAATGTCCCACAAAGTTACATAGGTACCAGTTGATGCGTCATTAGCACCGGTAACAATATCAACAGCAGACGGCAAGCACCTGCATCTCCGTGTCGCGGGACAGTTGTGTTTCAATTTTGATTTATTTAGGCATAGCATGATCTCTAGTTTCTACAGAGGGCATGTGCGACGGACATCATTCATTACGTTATGGAATAAAACAGACTGCAAATAACTGATATAGAGTGAAAAAGATGCTGAAGCAAGAAGTGCAGCATGGCTTAAAACAACTTTTGAAGTTGCAATAGTTATCAGCTACACACATGCGTTAGTGTTAAAAGAAATAGTTCACTTTTTAACATGGGTTTTGAACTGGAATAGCAGTTCCGTAGCTTGGGCTGAGACGAGCATAAATCAGGAGCTTTTACAGCCCAACGATCACCCTAGGCAAAGATATTCTATTTCTCGTCCCGAAAAAGGTGTCTTGCGTTGAGGATGTGTGCCTTGCATATATTTCCATCCAGTATGAAAAGAGCATGGGTCCCGAAAATTCTTCAGAAACTAGAGAAATTATCTACGAGAACTCTAGAGAAATTCTCGTACTGATCAATTAGGACATTCAGGGGAACATTATCAGATCGAGCAGATCGCCCAAATGCCGGTGGCTGCGATAATTTCTCTGTTTGTGAAGAATTTTCGGGACCCATGCTCTTTTCATACTGGATCGCGTGTGCCTTACAGAAACTGAAAAGTTCTTCCTATATCAAAATATAGAAAAAAAAATCTTTTGTTATAAAAAGGTTTTATTTTCTTTGCTGATTATTTTGAACATAAAAAATAATAAATCGTTGCAAAAAAAAATAATTTCGTGAAAGTGAACTATTTCCTTTAACGGAGTTCTATAGCCTTGGTGTTAACATAAATAAATATGCCGGCATTTTTAACCTGACAAGTAACAGTTGCAGTTAACGATTACCTGTACGGTTAACAATTGTACTTTTTATATTATCCAGCGCCAAAAAGACAGCTCCAGCCTAGGTCTCAGCCCGATGCCGACTGTCACCGGGGATTTTCCATCAGGCACGGGCTAGGGCGAAGACGAGCCCAGGTAAGTGGGAGGGTAAGGGAGAGGGATGGGTGAGGGTCGGGGTCGGTACCGCGGGCATTAACGGGACCCCCTCCCCCCGGTCCCTGTGTCAGCTTCAATGGGAAAAACCGTCAACTCGGAGGGTCCGTGTAGCCCAGGAATGCTGTTTTCGACGGGACCGGGGTGGTCAGAATGGTTAACAGAAGCGGGGAACAAATCCTGGGGTACCCAGGGGGTCAGGCTACCGTGCGGCCGGGCGGTTTGGGTGGGGGCGGGGAGACGGTGGGATCAGAGGGGTTAGGGGGACCGGCGGCGGCAGAGCCCAGGCGTCCTGTGTCCGGTATTTACCGGTTCTATCCACCCTCTGCCGATGTGTGACGCCCCGTTTCGGTGAACCGCCTTGACGCAATCCGTTTGCAGACGGAGGATTGCGAAAAGGAAAGCTCCGCCCGCGAGGACCGCTGAATTGGTGCAGGACGGCTGACGGGCCACGATCATGCTGTGTTAAACTGTTAACTCGTAATAGCCGTTTTCACGACGGCCATCTGGTACACATTTGGTGCACCTCTGGTACAGATTTGGTCAAATCTGGTGCAGATTTGGTCAAATCAGGTCCACTGTGTCTCTTAACAGCTATCAGCTAGGGTTGCACTAATTGCTTATATGCCTGCTTTGTCATATTATCAGGGAGCATCATCGATTAAAACACTGAAATTATTTCATAAAATGAAGATATTTGCTGTAAAAGAAATTAGGTGCAGATTTGGTCAAATCAGGTGCATTCGCCGGATAGCCCGTCGTGAAAACGGCTAATTAAGTCTGCTGATCATGCATGAAATATCGCCAATCGCCAGAGGTTATTGGAAGGTTTTGGGGTCTTGGTTAAGAATATCGAATTACTGTAAAAGACAAAAATCAAGAATAGGTGAATGTGATGTGATCAATGAAGGAAGGCATCTGCAGACGCCTGATGCCAAAGTCAGATGCAAAGCTGCGCTGTAATTTGCGTGGGTCAACCTCAATTGATTGGAGGATGCCTAACTAATAGTTGGTGAGTCCGAGTGACCGATTTAACCGAACCGACCACCAGCTGCAGTGGGTCGCGGCACACCAGTAGTCAGTAACCAGTTGCCGCAGTGGAACATTGCTGAGCCTACCGCAATTCCTTTGGGACAGGACTTCTGCTGGGGGTGTCCCCGTGGAACAGGCTATCCAGTAACCCAGCACAACGTTCATCCGTCCCCTTCCCCAGTATCACTTGTCATACAAGCATAAGGAGTCAGCGTCAGAGCTCTGGAGCTCGTAACACCCTAGTGACCCTCGCCAGCAGTGCCGGGCCAGTTTACCTATACCTGCTGCTGCTGACTGCCTGATGGACATTTGCCGACTGCTGAGTTGACTGCAATGATCCCTGGCACTATAGCTACCGTGAATTCTGATATTCAGGGTTGTGGAATACTCGTAAGCACTAAGCAGTAAGCTAGCCTGATGATAGAGAAAGCTGACAGACGCTGAAGCCTGAAGGTTTCCAAAGTTAGGTACTCTGAGCTCACCTCACCCACCAGTCAGCTCAGCTCAGCAGTGTCAACTGGGATGTTCTCCCAGCGCAAGACGGACCACTGTAAAAATCTTGGACGAACCCGGACCAGCCCTCACTGTAGGTAGGAACCTAAACGGTATAAATCAAAAGCCCAACCAAGCGGCTGAGATCAGGGTTGGGTACTAATGGAAGCTGGATCGTGTACAGTCTGTCTTAAAAGTACCGCGCAAAGTGACCGGGTGGATCCATCAAGCCTGACCGAGGAAGGGCCTGCTATAATTCTTGAAAGTCACCGAACCAATTGTTTTTTTTTTGGGGGGGGGGTTGGGCCCTTTCGGTCCAATGAGACCATTTCAGAGCCGGGAGGATGATATAGGATATAGGGGGAGATATTGGTCTGGGCAGGCACCTAGTGAGTCACCGGGGCTGAGCCCGTCCAGAGGACAGGCCATCCAGCCCCAAAGTACTTACTACTCACTGCACCCGGCTACGGGGTGCGCTCCCTCGGGAGCAGCAGTGCCGCTCCAAGGGAGCAGCCCGCATGAGATAAAGTTGCCTGTCCAGCCCGGAGGGGGTTGCGGCGTGGAGAAGGATTTCTGTGTCCTGAGGATAGAAGCACGGAACGGTGTGACCGAACCAATTGACCTGGGAAATGGATTGTTGTTTGTTTTGTTGGGTTAGGCCCTTTCGGTCGACAAGACCATTGCAGAGCCGGAAGGATGATAGGAATTAGGGGGAGACATTGGTCTGGGCAGGCACCCTAGTGAGTCGCCGGGGCTGAGCCCGTCCAAAGACAGGCCACCCAGCCCCAAGGCACTCACTGCACCCGGCTACGGGGTGCGCTCCCTCAGGAGCAGCGGTGCCGCTCCAAGGGAGCAGCCCGCATGAGATAAAGTTGCCTGTCCAGCCCGGAGGGGGGTTGCGGCGTGGAGGAGAAGGATTTCAGTATCCTGAGGATAGAAGCACGGATAGGTGGGAAATGGACAAGGTCACAAGGATGTCAATTGCTTCGCGGTGAGTCGGTGACTCAAGTTTAGCAGGCCTTTCCTCGGTCCTAGGCTTCAGGCTTGGTGGATCCACCGTTACTTTGCGCAGTACCTACTTTTAAGACAGACTGCACATGCTACGGCTGATGACATGAAAGCAATAAATGTGATTCATTGATTCCCTTGAATAAAAAAAAATCATCTTCCCAATCCCATGGAAGTATGTTTTAGGGCCTTGAGTGTGCCCTGTGTGCTCTGTAGTGTCATCTAGCGGCAGTAACGTAACCTCGCAACAGCTGAATGCTATGCATTTTTAGCATGCATATATGGCGCGAAAGAGACAAAATACTTTTGGCCGTTTTGGCATGAAATTGTAATTCAAATTGGACCTAAGTGTAGTGATTTAATTCAAATTATAAAGGCTCCCTGCTCGTTAACATTTTTGATATACCTTGCATTTTTGTTATTCAATGGTGTGCTCAATAGGAGTCATTGACGCTTGATTTGCCAAAAACTGAAGTTGAAGAGCTTTTGGGCTTTGACTTCCGCTGGTCGTGTTGTGTCTCAGCTCCTTTCATTTATCTGGACACATCTTCCAAATGAATATTGTTTATAAGTACAGTCGTCTCGGCCGCTTAGGAGTGATAACATCCTTCCAGTCCTACCATGGTCAAAGACACCTTTCTGTGAAAAGCCACAGAAATCTCCTGGAAGCATATGAATCTGCAAAGAGACTTTGCTTTTGTAAGTACCTACCTACCTGTGTTTATTGGCAATTTTGCATCTATATACAGATAATCAGTATAGGTGCTACTCAAAGCTAGTTACATTTTTGCATGGAAATGTGTTGCTCTATTAGATTCATATTTTAGATTAACGGACATCAACTTAATTTATCATTTGTTTCACTTGCCCTGTTTTTTATCTATAAGATTACTGTCTACCTTTGTCTACCTATCATGCATTCAGCATTACCGCCATTGATTAGATGTCCTGTCAAGGAACAAAAGTAAAGGAAAATTTGTTAGTAAATCAGTTAGAGTATTGATTTTTTCAATGAAGGCAGCAGAGCATGGTGACTGTTAACAGCATTGGTATTGTAACCTGGCTTAATATCCCTGGGCCAGACTATGTGATTTTTTATTTGTTAGAGAACGTTCACAGGATCAAAATTACTTATCAACCACCTTTGTTTTCAGCAAAGAAGCCACCTCCTGATGTCAATCCAAGAGCAGTGTTTGCTAACAATGAAATCCATCTGAGAAATGTCAGCATTTATGGCTTTGATTATGACTACACTCTTGCTCACTATAAGCCCTCAATGCACCATCTTATCTATGACCTAGGGAAGAAAGCTCTTGTGGAAAAATTCAAGGTACATTGACATAGGACCACTAGGAACTAGGAAACACCCTATGCTAAATGCAATATCTAAGTTTAATAGTGCTGCCTGTGTTTCAGTGTGTATTCTTTTTATATTTCCACTTTTTGTTCATCATTTGTGCATACTGTGTGGTGTGTATATATAGCACATTTCAGTAACAATATTCTCATATTGACCTGGTTTAGCAATCATTGTCATTCATTTAAAGTTAGGATGTTCTTGTTACATATGCTGATTTGGGTGTGCATACTTCTATGTTCTTATATAATTATAAATTGTAAGTGATTTATTTGCCCGTTTTCAGTATCCCAAGGACATAGAAAATCTCCGTTATTTGCCGGATTTCGCCGTGCGCGGCCTACACTACGACATTCACAAGGGCCTTCTTATCAAGGTGGACTCCTTCAACCAGATTCAGCTGGGATCGGTGTACAGGTCAGTCATAACCAACCGGTTTCTATTAGCATGTAGAAACGAGACGCTGTAGTTACTGGTAGGAATATACGTTTGTGTTCGTAGTTTTCGTCACGTTTTCGTCATGCCTTTCATCTGCCGTCTCTCGGGAGTCGGGAGCACAATGAAGCATGCGGTGGCGTCAACTGTCGGCCGTTTTACGAAGCTGAGCTTCTCCCGACAGCCAGTAGAGCCTCTTCTATCCCACGAGCTAGGCGCTAGCTCACGATATTGTTGGACTTCGCATTCGTCATTTTAGCAATGGTCATTGATTGAAAAAGGTTTTAATCGTTTTCAATCCCAGATATAGAGATGGGTACTCTGCGAACTGATGGTGCCGGTTTCAGAACGCGAGTTCAATCAATGTTCGACGTCCGTCCAAAGACTGAAGTCCGTCTTAGTTACTTGGTATGTTTAGTTTCAGTTTGTTATTCAAAGCATCTATTGGTTGGGGGTTCGCACTGCATTTGTATATCTACTTGACATGAGAAAATCGATCCAAGAGGTGCAAGATGAGGTCGTACCAGGTCAAAGGAATAATTGTTTACTTGCGTCCCTGAAGGAATCATTGCCGCGCGTCCTGCATATTGTGAATAGCTATTGGGCGGTGATCGATCTCACACCTGATATCCTAAGTGTGTCTCAATTAAGCGATTGCTCGCCATATCGATAATACGACTCCTCATGTGGTGAAGTGATGAACGACGCGGCTGTTTGAATTGGTGCACCGTTACCACCTTTACGACTATTTGATCGTACTGAATGGCCTCAAATGGCCGGCAATCCACATTTCTGATATGCAGTTTTCCGGAATGGCACGTGGCGGTCCTGAGCCGGGAGGGGGGGGGGTGAGGGGGATGTCGTATGGCTCGGCGGTGTCACTGGGTGGTCATGGTCATATGACCTCTGCCCTCGGTGGGCTGCTACTCCACTCTGCCGGCGTTTGAGGAGCAATAAACAAGCCCCGACTGTTGCCGGGCGGGGCAGGAGGGGTGGCCCGACACGAGTACAACCGGCGATTGTGCGAATTGATCATGTTCTTCGAGCTTCGAGCTCCCATTTCATGTGCTGGCGCGAAAGAACGGGTTAGCTGTCTGAACTCAGTGACCTTTACTAACTTGACTTGAATAAAATATTGTTGGTTTGGTGTTGCGAATCACCAATCGGACCTGTTCACGAGCTTTTTAACATGAAGCTGTAGTGAGAAAGTTGGGCAAATGATGTGCATCACTTACCATATTTATATCACTGAAATTATATTTTACTTCGCTCAATTTTTTGCAGTGCTGAATTACTGAGAAAGAAACACGTTTTTCCATAAGGTATGGCAAGTTACGCAATCAACGTTCATCCACTTAGCTGCAGCCAAGCGTTGCACTATAGATCTCAGCTCCTGACGGTAATGTTCCAAGGCCGTCTGGCTATGGCGTCCTTCCAAGGCGCGTCAGATGAGGTGGGGGTTACTCAAGGTCAGGGCAGGGGGGGGGGGCGTGACCGACGCGACCGGCCGACTGATCTCTAACGGGCGCAGTTACCGTGCTACTGCGGTGTCAGTCGCTGCTCTACACATCTACTGCGAGATCTCAGTGTCACGTGGGCTGCTGCTCTACTGCGAGAGCTCCGAATAGATTCGACTGTGTCGGTGGACAGTGGACTGTGTGGAACCGAAGGTGCCAGTGGACAGTGGACTGCGACGACTGCGTGGAGCCGAAGGTGCCAGTGGACTACGTGGAACCGAAGGTGCTGGCGGTCGGTGGACAGTGGACTGCGTGGAACTGATGGTGCCAGTGGACAAGTGGACTACGTGGAACCGAAGAGCAGCGGAAGCTGGGGAGTCGGAGTCGCAGAGAGTCGGATTTACCACAGCCGGGTCAAGGATCGAGTCGGATCTGTCATCGTTGAAAAGTCAAATAATCATACTTCGAATCTGTAATTGGATTTGTTTGTGGACGGATCCGGCATTGAGTGATTGAAATTTCACCTCAGATGCTTTAGTGCTCATTAGTGGACATAACAAGACGTCGAGAAACAGAGTTACAGCTGTTGACGTCAAATTTCACGGCCGGGTCAGTGAGGTCACCACTTACCATAGGCATAGAGTGACACCCATCAGCCAGCAGTGCGGACGTGTTTCATCAGCTGGCTGGAGGTCAGCCAATCGCGTCATTTGTAAGTCATCACAGAATAAGCAGACTTGAGTCGCTGGGGTGCTCCATAGACGATCGGCCAGTGGAGTGATGGTCAAGTCATTGTGGTGGTGTGCTGTTTAAAGTTGAAACGTTGTGTCACTGTTAATCAGCTAGTGGGGACGTTAGTTGGCTGACAGCATCAGTGATCTACATCATCTACATCGTCTACGTAATCTACGTCACCATTCCACCGTAATTTCGTCTAAAACCAGCGGCGACAACCAGCAGCGTTTTCCTCCGATATGGCAGAAAGTGCCGCACCTGTTACAAACGGAGCCGCCCCTGTCACGGGTGGCATGCCTCCGTTCGGTGGCCCACCCTTATCTGAGACCGTCTCCACCCCTGTCGCTGTCGACATTCCTACTTCCGAGACCAGCAATGGACACTGTACCAGCAATGGACATGAGACCAGCAATGGGTACGGCGCCTCTGGGACCTCAGCTACCACTCATCAGTCAGAAAACTCCCTCTCCGACGAGCCTCCCATCGCCATCCGTCCGCTGGCCGTCTCCGATTGTGAGCAGCTGGTGGACCTGCTGCACGCCATCAACCAGCTGGAGGGCAGGGACATGACGCTGCCGCAGCTGAGCGCCGCCGATCTGACGCGCGAGGCGTTCGGCTCTGAGCCGCCGTCGTTCCGCTGTGTGGTCGCCGAGCGTGCCGGCCGGCTGGTCGGACACGCCATCTTCACCGTGTCCTGGGCCGGCTACGACGGTATCGGTAAATGTCTCTACATGACCGACCTGTACGTGGACCCGGCGCTGCGCCGGCGCGGCGTCGGCCGCCGCCTGCTGCAGGCCGTCGCCGCCGCCGGCGTCAGTCTCGGCGCGCCGCACATCGACTTCAACGTGTACGCCTGGAACGAGCCGGCCGTACGGTTCTACGCGGGCTTCGGATGTCGCTCGGCCACCGCCGAGAGCCGCATGGAGTGCTACTACTGCGAGCAGCCGGCCGTCCGCCGGCTGGCCGAGGCGTACCACGCCGAGGAGCGCTCAGCAGACGCGCCGATCAAGTAGACGCGGGCCCCGGCTGGCGCTGAATTGTCTCCGTGTCACTGTGTGGCCGCTCTTACCTGGTACTCTTACTTGGTGGGGCTCCTTCTGCTTCGCAGCCGGTAGTAAGGACTGGAGCAGGAGGAACCCGGATAGGATCAGGACACGCCAGTCACAGTCTCCCCACGATGATGTCCTATAGATATGGCCAGATGACTGGAAAGTGTGTGTCCTCGTGGTATATGCCATTGGAAAACAACACTTATCGGTATGTTTGCACAAATATCGCGAGTCAGATGTAGTCGTACAATGTGTTACCTAGTGCCTGTGCGAGAAGTCGTTTGAAAGACGACAGATCTGAAGCGGCCACCACGGCCTCTGGCAAACTATTCCAGATAGCCACCCGACGATGCGAAAACGAGCGCTGCCGCACGTTCGAAACAGCACGTGCTACATGCAGCTTGAAGCAGTGACCACGAGTTCCACCTCGGGGAGGCTGATGGAAAATGTCCTCAGGGGTTATTGTGCTCTTCCCATGGAAAATCTTCCAGTACTGTATCAGATCGGCGCGAATTAGTCGGCCTTGCACAGAGAAAAGGTCAAGTTCCTTCAGCCTCTCCGCATAAGTCATGTCATGCATCCCTTCAATGTGTTTTGTCCATCTGCGCTGTACCCTTTCTAGTTTACGCACATCCTCAGCATATTCGGTGCACCACAGACAAGACGCATACTCAAGCACAGGCCTTACATGCGTCCTGAGAAGGAACAACATGAATGCGGGTGATCGACAAACTGTAGCCTTTTTAAAATTGTGACACAGTCCACCGGCCTTATGCACTACAGTGGCTATATGTAGATGAAATTTTAACGAATCATCGACCAACACTCCTAGGTCGCGCTGCGAGTGATGGATCGGAAGTGGTGTACCGTCTAACGTGTACAACGGCTGAGATTGGCTACAGAACTTCCGGGAAAATCTCAACACCGCACACTTAGCCTTGTTCATGCGCAAGCCCCAGGACAGAGAGGTCTTATACAGCACGTCAATATCTTGTTGCAGTGTCGGATCTGTCTGGGGATACAACGCCACAGAGTTGCGCGCAACAGAAGCATACAATTTAAGGTCATCGGCAAACATCTTAAAAGTACAGGAAAGCTTTGAGCACACAAAATTAATATATATCAAAAACAACAGCGGACCTAACACGGAACCCTGTGGAACACCACTGCACACGTCTCTGCTGCTGCTTAAGTTACCACCAACACACACCTGCATGACTCTATCTGTTAAGAATGAAGAAATCCAAGAGAGTAGGCATCCATCAATACCCAACAGCTGAAGTTTCCTAAGCAGTATTCTATGACACACCACATCGAACGCCTTGGAGTAATCAAACAGAACAAGATCAACGGTCTGACCTGCGTCAACTTTCAATGATACGTCGTCATAGACAAGTAGGAGCTGTTCCATCACCGATCTCTCGGGACGGAACCCAAACTGGTGCTCCGATATAATTCTATTTGAATCCAGGTACTCGTATACATGTTTGGCAATGACACGTTCTAGCACCTTACAACAGACAGGGGTAAGACTTACGGGTCTATAATTAAGGGGTTCATATCGCTTTCCCTTCTTAAACAGCGGTATTACATTAGACCTCTTCCAGGCGCTTGGAACGGTACCTTCCACAATCGATCGGTTAAAGATAACATGTAAAGGGTAAGTTAGGACATCACTACAATTTTTTAACACTAGCGGATGAATAAAATCAGGACCCATTGCAGAGTTTGTGTCAAGGGAGCGAAGATGTGACAGCACATCCTGCGCCGTAACTCGGATAGCGTCAATAGAACCGTCAAAGGTCTGATGAGGCTCTTGGGCAGTGGGGACCTCTTTCATAAACACAGAGGCAAAAGAAGAGGCCAGTATTTCACCCATGACTAATGGGTCCGAAGTCAGTTGTCCCGTATCTAACCTTAAAGGCCCTACAGCAACCGGCGCAACCTTCTTAGATCTGACGTAAGAGTGCAAGAGTTTTGGACACTCACTGAACCTCTGTATCATAGATTGCTCGTATGACGCCTGAGACATCACATCAAAGTTACGAACTCTCTTGTTTATAGTAGAAAAATGAACAAAGGCATCGCGGGCCGCAGCGGATGTCCGGCCGCTATGCAGCCTGACTCTTTTATATGTCAGCCAAGCCTCGTGTCGCCTGCTTAGTAAACTCCTAGGTGGATTTTTTGACCAGGGTGGCTTGCCACCCGAGCTCCTGCTTTTAGGAGGCACATGATCTAACACTTTACTAACGACAATGTCTCTAAATCTGTCAAAACTATCAGAGGCATTTAAATATCTAAGCTCAAAATTCCAATCAACCAATCCTAGGTCCTCCTTCAATCTACGATAATTTCCCTTGTGCCAAGAGAACTTCCCTTGCACTGCCTTTGCTACTGATGACTCGCCACTGAAGATATAGTCAAATACTACAGGCACATGATCACAAGCAGGCAAGGGGGGTTGCACTATGACACTGCCAATTCTATCCCACTCAGAAGTCAAGACGAGATCTAATGTGTTTCCAGACCTAGGAAACGTGGGCTCTGACACCCACTGTACTAGACCTTTTGATTCAAACACATCCATAAATTTAGTCTCAAGTGGCGGGTACGAGCCCACTGGTAAGCACCCAGATTGACACCACTGAATACCTGGAAGATTGAGATCACCCAAGACTACAATCTCTTTGCCCTCCACAATACTCTGTAAACAATCAACAAGAGCATCATTCTTCGCTAAATCATTTGAAGGGGGTCTATAAACACACGCAAAATACACATTGTAACTAGCTAGACGAAACAACAAAGCATTATCAGTGAGATCAGCTACTTCATCAACCATTAAAGACTCATGGACATAAGCACAGACTCCGTGTTTTCCTACATCGCCAATCACATCCTTACGAAACAACTGGAAATGTGGAATAGAAACAATGGCATTCGAGACTGAGGACGTTAGATGAGATTCAGTAATACATATAATTTTCAAGTCATGCTGCTCAATTAATCTCATTAATGAGGTCATCTTACTGCAGATGCCATTTACATTTACTGTACAACATTTGATCACAGTGTGCTGCAGACTGGGAGACGGGTCACCTAGTTTTCCTGGTTGACAGGGGTGGTGGCAGGTGCTCCCACACTATTCTGGGTCTCCGTGGCAGGCAGAGCACTCGCCGTGGGCATGGCCTCAGTATCAGTGCCACTAACAGGGGGTTCCCTGGCAGGTGCTGCCTGCTGGTTACACTCTGACTTTCTCTGAGCTTCGGCTCCACCGTGAGGCCGAGGCACGCTCGCTGTGAACACCCGAGCGATAGGTTGTTGCTGCCTTCTCATGTTTAGTTCCTGTCGCTGGGTGAAAGTTAAGTCCCTACGGATGTAAACATGGTCGTACTGTGATCCCTTCAAGAATTTTGCCTTGTCAAGGACGAGAGCCCTGAGCTCGCTGTCCATTATCTTTGCTCGACATAATTCAGGATGATCTTTGATTTTCACAATGTCTGTTAGAGACACCCTGACCCCCATCATAACAGTGGAGAGCTCTGCAAACTCTGCTGATATGGCATCAGCAGTTCTGGCAACAAGACCCTTGATGACCACTGAACATCTCCTCTTCTCCCTCTCCCGTGCCTCGATGACTTCCTGTCTGATCATTTTCCGATAGTCCTGATCAGCTGAGGGCCTGACCACACTGGCATCACGAGGGGGCAAGGCAGGGAAGTCCCGTGAGGACAAAGTCGGAACAGTTCTCTCTGAAGGTGTTGGCTGTGGGGGAGGAGCAGAAGACCCCAGTGATTTCTGTCCAATGGCTGCATCCAGCTTTGCTGTGAGCTTAGCCATCTCAGAACATAGACCTTTGACAGTTAGGTAGAGTTGTTTTACACAAACAGTTTCATTTTCTTTTTCCTTTTCCTTGCTCTTCCTGCTGCGAGTATTTGGTACCTCTGTCCAAGCGCCCGCACCAGGCTTCACACGACATCCAGAGCACACAAATAGCACAGAGTTCTCCTCACGCAGAGAAGAAATTAGAGCAATAGCATTGTCAGCGAGGCCCGTGCACATCTCAGATGGACAAAACCATGCATTACATCTGTCACACCCTATTGCAGAGTCATCCACCACAGTCTCGCACATACCACAGTGAAACACATCATGCTGTGAAGACCCTCCAGCCCGTGGCTCATCCCCCAATGCAGCTTGGCCAGAATCAGTCTCTTGGGCCGAAGCGGCATCAGTACCCCCCTCTGCCCCACCCGCTGTTGGGGCACCTTGAGCAGAAGCAGCACCAGTACCTGCACGACTGTTAGCAGATGCATTGTTCTTACCGCCACGAGGGCGTGTCGGTGCCATGCGGTTGGGAGAAGGGACAGGCAAGAAACAATAGCAGGCAAGACCAAGGCTGAGGCGTGCAATGCGGACAAGGAAAGCCGGTCAGCTTCCAGACACCCTACCGGTAAGCTTTGTGCAGATTGAGTGCAGTGCAGTGCTCCTCCAGGGTCGATCAGCGTGCAAAGACCAGCAGCAGTTGTTCACCAGGCCTCCTCAAGTGCTTCCTCCGCCTCTTGAGCTGTAGCTTCAGCCGCCAAACGACAGCCAGCGCGAAATTCAGCAAGAGAACGCCAGCTTCGGACTTAACGCTAACAACTCTTCCTAATTAGCCGTCGGACAACAAAATCCGCGTTGGCTTCCCTGTGATTGATGTGGACAGCTCCAATAAAAATAAACGGCGCACTGGCATGGGTACCCAATGACCTCTGTCGCAATCAATCCACTCCACAGGATTGCGACTTGCCCCGGCTGATATCCTATTGCAGCGACCTCTATATCGGAGCGAGTCGCGACGAGTGGTACTACAGCGACCTCTGTAGCATAGCAAGCTCCGCACCAGGCGACATCGTGGGGTCAGAGACCAGGGGCTCCCTAACGGGAATGAGAGGTGATAAGCTGTTGTAAAAACTTTTATCATGTTTTAGATTTGTTGATGAACTTAGCCTAGACGTGTTTGTGGTAGGTGTTTATGCTTTCGTATTTGCTAGGCGTTTTTTTGTCGTCCTTCATGACCAGTCGGCTCAAATTATGTACCTAAATTCTATGCTTATCGCGATTATCTCTGTGGATCTGCTTTGGACGGCCGATTTCAGCAATCGTTTGTGTTCCATTAGTTTAAAAGAATGTGCGGCGACGCCGCGCAAGGTTCTGGAACGTGTGTGGGAGCTCTGAGCTCGCGAGTAAATTTTCAAAACGTCCTCCGGGCCGGATTTGAACCAGCGACCTATGGATGTCTGATGAATACCGCTACAGTCCACCGCTCTACCAACTGAGCTACCAGAGGAGTGAATGATGGGGGCACGAATAGTGTGTGTTATTACAGAATACCTAACTGATGTGACTGCAGCTCTCCGTGGAGCCAAGATTCTTCAAGATCAGGGTAACTTTTAAAGGGGGAGGGGGAATTTCCCCCCTTCGAAAATTCCGCTCCCCCTTTCAAATTGTGCGTGAACGGCTAGGGAGGGAAGGGGGAATTTCCCCCTTTCAAATTTATTCTTGAGCCCATTTTCAATCAATTCGCTACTCAGATTCTATAAAACGCAGGGGTGTCGATTTTTCAAAATGGTTGGGGGTGCTCAACCCCTGCACCGGGTGACAGATTGCAGCTTTGCCATGCGGCACAACCGTACAAGGCGGGGTTGGTTATCCCCATAAGGTACTGATAATGCCGGGATTTCTATATACTAACATTTCCCAAGGGCAGAACGTTCTTCTTGAAAATCATTCTGCTCGTCCTAGTACTTGGCTACCTGATTACATAAACATCTTTCTGAAAAAAATATATTTGCCGGCAGCATGGCAGCAGCCCCGACACCTCTGTAATAAGGTGACAGAAACCAATGACGGTGATTAGCACCGGTGCAGCAGCCGCTGCGGTCCGCAGGGGCGGACATTGCGCGGAGGCAACGGTAGCTACGAGGCTCTGGCGGTAATCAGACGATCCCAATATCGATGACAAATGACAGGTGATCGCATTTGGATATTTACGGGTTTACGATTTTCCCCAGTGGCGTAGCCAGGTGGGCCGTGAGGCACGTGCCCCCCCCCCCCCCAATCAGGGTCGGGCCTCAGGGTCCCCTCGGGTTATTCGGGCCTGAGGGGCCCTGAGGCGCCAATTGGCCGCTAAGGGTCAATGCTGGCCATATTTGGACATAGAAGGGATCCACGGGGCTCGTAAAAACCCCTCATGGGCCCACAAGTACCAACACTAAGATCTCCACAAGGGCCCCAAGCCAGTCTCTGAGGGCCACTTGGCGGCCTCTGAGGGCCCCTTACCGGCTTCGGAGGGCCACATGTCGGACTATGGGGGTCTTAACCGGCCTATTCCCAGCCAGCAAATTTGGTCCTGGCCGTAGCTGGTCTTACTCTGGCTAGCTCCGGCATTTGCTCCGGCTAAAGTATGGGCAAGGTCTGGGGCCCTACGGGAGCTGACACACGATACCGGAGCTCGCCCGCATCACAGCCGGACTTATGCCGCATCAGCCGTGCCGTGCCTCCACCGTACTTCAGCCACAGTAAGCCAGAGCAGCTATGAGGTGCAGCCGGACCTGGTCGTAGGGAGCCGGACTTGAGCCATGGCAGGGAGTCTGACTTGAGCCAGACTTGGCGGTTCGGAACCATAACAACCCGGGAGCGCTACGGCATATACTGGCTAGCCGGAATAGAGCCGTATCGACCCAAACCCCGGATCTGACGGCGATACCCTCGTCAGTTACCAGCGACCCTGACGGTCCCACACAGGTGACTCGGAGGGTCACAGCGGCGTCTGAGAGCACCATGTCCGGTCTCTGAGAACCCCACAAGGCTCCTGAAGGCACCGGTGAGCTCTTGATATCTTCTTGTCGGCCTATGAAGGGTCCGTTCCGTAACAGCAGTTCTGAGGGCCACACGCGCGCCTGTGATGGCCCTAAACCAGCAGGGGCGCGGGAACTACTGTAGCCATGTACTTCTGCCGGTCGCCGCTAGATGCTGTGAACCGCGAGTTACAGTTTTGTTAACCCGCGCCCCAGTGGCGGTCTCAGCCAACTTCGCCCTAGTGAGGGGGGGCATATGTTACCACCCACCTCTAACTCAAAAACTAAGAGGGCTAGAAAGACGCAGTAAAAAGCAGTCGATAGCTCTCAATGCGTACGTTTGAAAGTATTTCGGTCATTTTTCACCTTAGAGCAATATTGGGGTCACCAGAGGTCATCAAAGGTCAAAATTTGCCAATTGTCATTATATTTTTCAGAAAACATGCCGCTATCTCAGGAACTATGGTAGCTAGAAAAACGCATGGAACAGCAATCGATAGCTTTTGAACTCTTCTTTTGAAAAGGTCATTATCAATATTGACCTCAGGTCAACGGTTTAGCCTCCAGAGGGCAAAAACTCCAAAAATAGCTGTTTTTACGAAAAGTGTTTTTCGACAATAACTTTCGACTACAAAAAGCCACGACATTTCTATTTCCAGAATCGTGTTCCCCTCGCCGAGACGCGTCGAATGGACTATAATTTGACCTTGAAAGGTCAACTTGAAAATTTGACCTCAGGTCAAGGTCATGACCTTACCGGAAAAGGTCATGTTGCATATCAGTCGATGCGTCTCAACAAGACAAACACAATGAGACCATCCCCAGCGTTCTATCTCTTTCCAATCGCGAGTTATTGGCAAAAAACTGTTTGTAGCCTCAAGTGACCTCGGATGACCTGTCTAGAGGCTATCAGCAAAAATGACACCTTGGTCATCACGAGTGGACTAAATCATTGTGATTCTGAAATATTTGGACTGTTCCGATGCGTACACACGGATCTAGAGGCATTTTCATTTTTCTCCATTGACTTGTAATGGAAAGGTCACGCCACTGACCTGACCTTAGATCACGGATATAAAAAATCCGAGATATACAAATTGTAGGCGCCCATAACAGCATGCAATCCACCAAGTTTCAAACCTTTCTGACAAACACTGCAGGCTGGACATGATTGTTAACTTTTTTTTAGGCTTGGTCAGTAAACTTGACCTGGTGACCTGACCTGACATGACCTGGGGTCAAAAATTTCACACATTGTCAAAAATTGATGTACCAAAAGCTACCCCAAGCGGCGCGGCGCTACGCGCCGCGGTTTTTTATTCACACGCAAAAAACGCGACAGGGTGGTAACATATGCCCCCCCCCCACTGGGGCGAAGGTTAATAGGTGTCGCTTTTACCAGTCTCTAAATTGCTAAAGCCTTCGATTAAGTTGTGCGCCCCCCTTTTAACGTTCCGTTCGCTTAAACTGCTGTATTGTTTGGACAATTGTATTGGCTATGTGTATATTAAAAACCATATGTATTCGTTTATTACATTCGATGTTCTCGCCAACATGTGTGCAATACTAGATAACTAAGTTCGTATGTAAAATTATATATGTCTCGATTTTGTGGCGAAATACATGAGATATCTGTATGTTACAGTGTTTCTACTGGCTACACCAGCCAGATTGGTGACCCCGCGTTCTACGCACTAAGGGATCGCTATCCTCTTGTGTTCCCTGGCACACCGACACTGGCCTGCACCCTGAGCTATCTCCTCCAGCTCTTTTTGTGTAGGAAGGAAGTGGCGGATGGTGTGTCTCCACGAGGATCCTACTTTTGTGCTGTGTGGAACTGGATAACGCCGACTACTACTGCTGCACTACGATCCAGCTACTTCATCGGCTCACCTCACCGTCCGGCTACCTCTGCAGCTGCACCGCAGCACCTGCCGATCGCCGTGTCGCCGTCGCCGCCACCGATCTTCCCGACCATTGCTCTCGGCAGCCATGGACCAGAAGACCCAGCCTGCCGGCGCCGGTGCAGCCGCCGCCGCCGCCGCCGCCTCGCATGCCGCTGCTGCTGCTGCCGCTGCCGCCCAACCGGACTACCTCCGCATGGCGACCGCGCCACGCAGCCACGTCGCGCCGCCGCGCTTCTTCGAGGAGGACCCCGTGATCTGGCTCGTCCAGCTCGACCTCTTCTTCTCTCAGGCAGCTGTGGACGATGAGCTCAGCCGCTTCCGGATCGCCGCTACTCTCCTTCCTGGCCACCTCCTGCGCGACTTCACCGACATCCTCCGCAACCCTCCTCTAGACCGACCTTACACCATCCTTTCCGACGCCATCCGTCAGCGGTTCGGCAAATCAGTCGAACAGCGTCTTCGCTGCCTGCTCTCTGGCCAACCACTCGGCGACAGGCGTCCTTCCCAATTCCTTCGGCATCTCCTGGACCTTGCTGAAGCTGAAGGCTCACAAGATTCCCCGCTCATCCGCCAGATCTTCCTCAATGCTCTTCCGCCTCGGACTCAGCCCTTCCTCCAGTGCCTGCCGCCTGGGACGGACCTTGCGACCATCGCTAGCACTGCCGACCGACTCCTGGAGCTTCCGCAGCAGTCGGACGTCGCTGCACCTACCTCAGGCCTTCTCGCCGCGGTATCGACTTCTGCGCCTGCTGCAGCCTCACCTGCTGCTCCTGCAGGACCCTTCCACCTCCAAGACCTGATGAGCCAGCTGCTGACTGGTATCACGGCCCTCACAACATCAGTCGCCACACTGGTGGACGAGACGCGCCGCCGAGAGAGGTCTGCATCCCGTGCGCCCGGCCGCGCTCGCCACCGTCCACCACGCGACCTGTCTGCTGCTGCCCGGTCACCCAGCCCTGCAACCAACACGTCTACCGGCGCTGGTGCTTCTTACTGCTGGTACCACCACAAGTTCGGTACCAACGCGCGCTCATGTCAGTCACCGTGCTCGTGGTCTGCAACTGCAACTCCGACCTCGGGAAACCAGCAGTAGGACAGGTGACACAGACGTCTGCACCTGCCCTGCTCAACCCTGACGTCCCTCCAGCCAGCGGCCTTCTGAGACTCAAGGACAACAACACTGGCATCACCTTCCTCATCGACACTTGAGCCGAGTACAGTGTTCTTCCAGCGACACCCACCGATCGTGCTCGCGGAACCAACGGACTGGATCTGCAAGCAGCCAACAACAGCAGCATCCAGACCTATGGTCAGCGCATGCTCACGCTTTCTCTCGGCCTCAGAAGAGATTTCAACTGGATCTTCATCATCGCGGACGTCTCCCATCCTCTCCTAGGAGCCGACTTCCTCTCCTCGTATGATCTCCTCGTCGACACCAAGAGAGGCCGTCTCATCGACCACCTAACTGAGTTGTCTTCACCTGCTTCCCACTCTTCAGTGCCATCCACCGGACTGACAGCCGTCGTCGGATCCGACAACCCAGCATTCCTTAACCTCCTTCGAGAATTCCCCAGCCTCACCCAGCCGTCACATCATCCGGAGCCACAGCACTCAGTCCGACATCACATCGAGACTACCGGCCCTCCGGTCTTCTGCCGCCCACGCCGTCTGGATCCAGCTCGACTCGCCACTGCCAAGGCAGAGTTCCAGCGCCTTCTCAGTCTCGGAGTCATCCGACCCAGCAGCAGTCGGTATGCATCACCGCTGCACATGGTGCCCAAGTCGTCTGGAGATTGGAGACCCTGTGGAGATTACCGTGCACTGAACCGCATCACAGTGCCTGACCGGTACCCACTACCACATCTCCATGACTTCACTGCCTGCCTCGCTGGGACATCGATCTACTCTCGGCTCGACCTCGTCAGGGCCTTCAACCAGATACCGATGGCCCCAGAAGACATCGCCAAGACAGCGATCACAACGCCCTTCGGCGCCTTCGAGTTCCTCCGTATGCCGTACGGTCTCCGGAACTGCGCTCAGACCTTCCAACGGTTCATGGATCACATCCTCCGTGGCCTGGACTTCGCCTTCGTCTATGTAGACGACATCCTCATCGCCAGCAGCAGCATCTCGGAACATCTCACACACCTCCGAGAGGTCTTCAGCCGTCTTTCCCGCAACGGTGTGCTCCTCAACCCATCGAAGTGCGCCTTCGGCATGGAAAGCATCTCCTACCTCGGCCACCAGATCTCCAGCGGAGGCATCACTCCTCTCGACGATCGAGTCAGTGCGATCAAGAACTTCGACCGTCCAGAGTCAAAGAAGAGCCTCAAGAAGTTCCTGGGGATGATCAACTTCTATCACCGCTTCATCCCACACGCTGCTGCTCTTCTGGCACCTCTCCACGGCCTGACTGCCTCAGACGACCGAGCTGCTTCAGTCACGTGGACCTCAGAGGCAGACGCCGCCTTCTCTGCAGCCAAAGCCGCCCTCGCTGACGTCACCCAGCTCGCTCATCCCGTCAAAGATGCAGCTCTGAGCCTCAGCACTGACGCCAGCAGCACGGCAGCCGGCGCCGCGCTCCACCAGCGAGTTGGTGGTTCTCTTCAGCCTCTCGTCTTCTTCTCGCGCAAGTTCACGCCCACCCAACGCCGCTACAGCACCTTTGGACGGGAATTGCTCGCCATGTACCTCGCCGTGCGACATTTCCTGCCCTATCTGGAAGGACGCGACTTCGAGATCCTCACGGACCACAAGCCGCTCGTCTTTGCTCTCAAGGCCAAAGGCAACGCCAACCATTCTCTCCGTGAACAACGTCACATGGACCTGATTCTGCAGCACACCAGCAAGATCGGACATGTTCCTGGACACCTCAACCCGGTAGCTGACGCCATCTCACGGATCAGCTCAGTGTCTGCGCCAGCTTCTGCCGCAGCTACACCTTCACCCGGCCTTCTGAGCTTGGCCGACATCGCCCTACACCAAGCCAACGATCCTGACCTGCCGAAGCTGCAACAATCCTCATCTCTGATCATCCGTGACTTCCCAGTCCCTGATCATCCGCATCTACGTCTCTGGTGCGACACCTCAACGGCCACACCTAGACCTGTAGTCCCAGCCAGACTCCGCCCTTCCATCATCAAGAGCTTCCACGACCTGTCTCATCCTGGCATCAACGCTACGCGTCATCTCATCTCATCGAGGTTCATCTGGCCCCACATCAACGCGGACATCCGTGCCTTCGTCCGGAGCTGCCAGCACTGCCAGCGTGCCAAGATCCAGCGCCACACGAAGCCACCCATGGGCAGCTTCCAGCCACCTGACTCTCGCTTCCTGCACATCCACATCGACCTTGTCGCACCACTTCCTCCGTCCCATGGCAACTCCTATCTCCTGACTGTCGTCGACCGCTTCACCCGATGGCCCGAGGCAATTCCTCTGCCCACCATGGACGCCGTCACGGTGGCTCGGCATCTCGTCAGCGGCTGGATCGCCCGCTTCGGAGTACCCGAACTCATCACCACCGACAGAGGATCCCAGTTCGAGTCCCGCCTCTGGACAGAAGTCTCCAAGCTTCTCGGCACCTCTCGGATCCGGACCTGCGCCTACCACCCAGAAGCAAACGGGATGGTAGAGCGCTTCCACCGCCAACTGAAGTCAGCTTTGCGGACCGATGACGACGCCGCCTCCTGGTCGGACCGACTTCCTCTGGTGCTACTCGGAGTGCGCACGGCCCTCAAGGAGGATCTCGGATGCACCGCTGCAGACCTAGTCTATGGTTGCAGTCTTCGACTTCCTGGTGACTTCCTCTCCCCCATGTCGTCGGACACTTCTTCTGATCCGGCTTCCCTAGCCTCTCGTCTCCGTGCCGCCATGTCGGAGCTCCGTCCAACTCCTCCTCGTCCTGGCTCCCGCCAAATCTTCATCTCTCAAGACATGCAAACCTGCTCCCACGTCTTCATCCGACGCGATTCGCATCGCTCTCCTTTCCAATACGTCTATGACGGTCCTTATCGTGTCCTATCCCGCGACCAGCACACCGTCACCATCGACCGTCTCGGGCGACGCGACACCGTCACCCTGGCTCGGTGTAAGCCGGCCTTCACGGACTACGCGCCTGCCGCAACGCCGCCTCCTGCGCCGGACGTCCTGGTGATCGACACGCCTCCTACAGCGCCAGACAGCTCGGTGGACCGCCCGCCTACTGCACCCAGCCGCTCGGGAGCCCCCGGCGGCTCTAGCCCGTCTCGCCGCGTGCCGCCGGGCCCGCCGCCTGCTTCGCAGCCCCCTCTCCGTCGTTCGTCGCGTCTTCGCCGCCAAACATCTTTTTATGGTGTTTAACTAGGGCGGGGGAGTGATGTAGCCATGTACTTCTGCCGGTCATCGCTAGGCCCATGTACTTCTGCCGGTCGCCGCTAGATGCTGTGAACCGCGAGTTACAGTTTTGTTAATAGGTGTCGCTTTTACCAGTCTCTAAATTGCTAAAGCCTTTGATTAAGTTGTGCGCCCCCCTTTTAACGTTCCGTTCGCTTAAACTGCTGTATTGTTTGGACAATTGTATTGGCTATGTGTATATTAAAAACCATATGTATTCGTTTATTACATTCGATGTTCTCGCCAACATGTGTGCAATACTAGATAACTAAGTTCGTATGTAAAATTATATATGTCTCGATTTTGTGGCGAAATACAAGAGATATCTTGTTTTTGTTTTTTTTTTATCTTGTTGATGTTTTTCCTACTCAATATATATATATATTTGTCTATACATCACTCAAAGATATCTGTATGTTACAGTGTTTCTACTGGCTACACCAGCCAGACTACTTTCCGACTGGGGGGCACACTATAATAGAGATCAACCTAGGGTACCCCCAAATCTAGTTTTCTCACCGGTTTTAGGCCACTTATTTTTCACCCCTCGGCTTTTCAACAAAAAAGAAAACATTTGCAAAAAAAGTGTGGTATTCCGTCTCAAAGCTGTGGGGGCACCGCCCCCACGGCCCCAGAGTTGGGGAGGGGGCAAGCTGCCCCCACTGCCCCCCGGCTCCCGCGCCTATGTAAACCAGTGTCTCTGAGAGCCTCCACAACGGCGCCTGTGAGGGCCATCACCGGCAACTGTGGAGCACCTACACCGGCGCCTCCGAGGGCCATACATTGCATTGCCATATCTGAGGGCCCCGCACTAGTGCCTCTTAAGGCCCTATATCGGCGGCTCTGAGGGCCAAACACCGTCGCTTCTGAAGGCCCCACAAGCAGGGATGCGGAGCCGGAGCCGGAGCCGGAGCTGGAGCCGGAGCCGCCGGAGCCGATATATTTTGCCCGGAGCCGGAGCCGGAGCCGTGAAACAACACAGCCCGGAGCCGGAGCCGGAGCCGTCAAAAAAGGGGCGACTCCGGCTCTGAGGAAAAAAAATATTGACCTAACTCGGTTTGACAGTACAAAGCAGTAAAACATGTGGTATTCCAAATATCCTTGTTATGCAAATGCAGAAACAACGTGTGCCAATCCAATCGCCTTTTTTCTTCCACCCGTATTTAATTAATCGCATAGGGAATGTACTGAGTAGGAGCCGGAGCCGGAGCCGGAGCCGCCGGAGCCGGACCATTTTATTCGGAGCCGGAGCCGGAGCCGGAGCCGTATTGACATTTCACCCGGAGCCGGAGCCGGAGCTGGAGCCGATTTTTTCTCCGGAGCCGGAGCCGGAGCCGGAGCCGTCTGAAATTTCCACGGCTCCGCATCCCTGCCCACAAGTGCACATATGACGGCCACCCACCGGTGACATTTGAAGGCCCCACACCGGCGACTCTGAGGGCCCCATCGGCGTCTGAGTCCGTGCCGGTCTCTAAAGACGACCCCACAGGGTTTCTGAAGGTACCACCGGCATCTGATGGCCCTTTGCCGGCCTCTGAGGGCCCGTCGCCGGTATCTGGAGCCCCCTGCCGGCTTGTAAAGGGTACGCGTTATCAGCTCTAAGGGTCAGACACTCGTGTACGACGGACCCACACCAGTGTCTCTGCAGTCTGCAACTTAACGTCTTTTTTCGCCCTGCTTCTTAATACTAACTTTTCTTTTTTGTTACATTTTTATTTCATGCATTGTAAATTGCGTAATTGTTTTATTTTTAGTAGTGAAAGACTGCGGAACCAATTATTTTCCTCAAGCAGAGTTAGTGGGAGTTATTGAGGGACAAAATAATTGGGGGTGCTGACTGGAACATTTGGGGGTGCCCGGAAAACCATTGGGGGTGCTCATTTGAGCATTGGGGGTGCTGCAGCACCCCCAAAAGTATACAAATCGACACCCATGTCATCGTTGATCAGACTCTAGTCATCAATCAACGTTGCTGGCGCTTAGATAATTTTCAATTTGAGGTTCCATCCAACCATTTTACGTTTAGTGCAATGGGAACTCCAGATTTGATCCGAAACCGATCGGATGGTCGGTGGATCTCTTGTCTTGTCGCAATTCGCACTCATTGACATATCGGTACAGGCGTCGGCGTAGAAACCGGCGGGGGACGGGGGTCATGACCTCTCAGAACCAAGGGCGGATACGGGGGGGGGGGCAATGTGCCATGGCCCCTCCTTTGACGCAAAAAAGAAGGTGACCCCCTTTTGGACCCCCCCCCCCCTTTATCATTGTCCTTTCTCAGAAACGACCCATTTATTCACGATTGTTTTCACTTTTTCAGCAACGCCAAGGCCAGATATCTAAAATTTTTGTCCCAATGTGACAATGGCTGTGTTGAACCATCCTCCAATCCGGAATCATTGAGGAAAGCAACGTTATTTTTGTCCCACAGGCATCAAAGCTTTGAGTAATAAATAACTGTTTTCTCTATATGTAGCATTCACGTTCATCTGCTTTGTATGCAGAGGGCGCAAAAAAAAAATGTAGGTACCTCATCACGGCCGGCTTTCCCAATGGAATTTCACTGCTCACCAATACTGATCGTAATAATTCAGGTTTTGTGCTTCATTAGTTTTTGTTCGGATATCACTGCCCACCTTGTAGTTGTAGAGGTTGCAGTTTTGTAGCGCCGTCGTTTCTCTACATAGGTACACGACCACACAAAGAACTTTGGAATTGCTCGTTAACTGTAGCTTTTGTGAGCGTTTAAGAATTTCATGTTTTTTGCTCATCTTTGCTCGAACAGTTTGACATCAATTACTCCTGACCTAAGGTGACCTAAGACTTGAAATTTTGTGTGAAGGTTTCAAATTGATGCCCGGTAAGGTACTAAAAATTTGGCGGCGCTGCGCGCCGCCGTTTTCGCTTTTCAAGAAACCCCACATGGGGGCCAAAATGACCTCCAATCAGGGCGCGGGTTAACCTCTCTCTTTAGCAAGGCGTTACTTAATGTTTGGCCGGGGTATACTACTTATTGATACTACTGATAGGTTGATACTACTGATTGGCATTTGCAAGGGCCCAGTCAAGTTGGGACCTCCCCGCCCCTTACAGCCAAGGTAGGTGCGTATATTTTTTAGCAAAATTATTTTTTGGCAACCTTCCAAACTAAAGTGGCTGAAATCCGGGGAAAGAATAGGATTTGGGGGTAGGTAAGGTTCTGCGGGTTCCATCCTAACGAAAAACCTAATGGCATTGCCGCCCACCTCCCTTTCAGATGCCCGTGGATCCGCCCTTGTCCCGAACTTTATTTCCCCTCTCAACTTTTCCTGTAAAAGTAACCCTGGATACTACTGAATGACATTTGCAAGGGCGCAGTCCAGTTGGGACCTCCCCCGCCCCTTACCGCCATGGTAGGTACGTACAGCCCTCTGCACACTGCGTGGTAGGCATTCTTTTTTTGACAAAACTGAAAATAACTCGAAAACTATGTTATCTGTCACTCGGAAATCGTAACAGCAAGACGCGCGAGACTCCGCACCTTAGATTGGGCATATCATAGTATACATTTTCCATCCAGTTTAGCAACAACACACAGAAGTTTATATTTGTCCCCGAAACAAACTTTTGCATTTTGCTGCCACACTAGACGTATACGTTGTTCAGTGAGGCACCCAATCGAAGGAGTGGAGCATTGGCGCATCTATGTGCAATGAGTTCCGACCGACTGATAATATAGTCTTTGAGATATTTTAAGTTTTGTCGGAAAAAGAATACCTACCACGCAGTGTGCAGAGGGCTGTACCTACGTATAGTTTTTAGCTATTTTTTTGCAACCTAACAATATAAAGTGGCTAGATTCCGGGGAGAGAGTAGGATTTGGGAGTAGGTAAGGTTCTGCAGGCGCCATCCTAACAAAAACCTAATGGCATTGGGCCCCCCTTTCAGATGCCCCTGGATCCGCCCTTGCCCCGAACTTTATTCCCCCTCTCAACTTTTCCTGTAAAAGTAACCCTGTTCAAGATACACAGCTGGGCTCTAGGCTTCTGTGTTCTTCATGGAAAAATCAAGAAAGCAACCATACCTACGAGATAACAAAACCTATGCAGTTATAAGTAGTAGGTAACTAAGTAGGTAAAAGTGAGCCAAATTTTTTGATTGGTAGGTAGGAGCACGGATCGGATAACAAAACAGCGCAATCATAATATCATAGGCATATCTTCCGCTCAATGCCGCTCTGGGCTGCAGGCGGCGAGTCGATCCTGGCTCAACAGTCCCGGTGAGTTCCGGCGCCCGCTGCCCCTACGGCCTAACCCCGGACTGCAGTGCTGTGGTGGGTTCCGGCGCCTGCTGTCCCTACGGCCTAACCCCGGACTGCAGTGCTGTGGTCGGTTCCGGCGCCTGCTGCCCGTCAGTGCTTTTAGTGCCGTCGAGTGTTGGAGGGTCGGTCCCGGCGCCTGGCTGCCCCTACCTCCGGCTGTCCCGTCTGCCCCAACCCCCGGCTCGCGGTGCTGTTGGCGGCGGCGGAGGCCGTGGGGATCTCGGCCGACTGGAACTGCGCCACCACGATGATGTAGGTGAGCACGGTGGAGACGAGGCTGAGCAGGGTGGAGCGGCGCAGTCGGAACAGGCCCAGCTCGCCGATTGTCTCCAGCTGGCGGCCGGCCTCCTCGCGCTGCAGACCGGCCTCGGCGGCCAGCGCTGGGTGGCGGCGCTCCAGACTCAGCAGCAGCGCCCAGCGCCGGCCGGCGGCCGACACCAGCTGCTGGCTGGCCTCGCACGGACCCGCCAGAGTCGTCACGTTGGTGAACAGCATCAGCACGCAGTTGATGACACCGTTGTAGTGCCGCATCTCGGGGCTGACGTAGCGCAGCAGCATCAGCATCACGGTGATATGGGAGAGCACGGCGTACGTGGTGGCCAGCAGCAGCTCGGGAGCCATGTCCTCAGTCAGCTGCTGGAGACACTCGGAGAGCCGCGTCTGCAGCTGGCCCAGCCGCTCCAGGTGCCGAAGGTCGGCCTCCCGGCCTGAGAGCAGGGCGGAGAGAGACTCCTCGATCTTCTGCAGGCCGGCGGCGATCTTCTGACAGGCGAACACAAACTTAAGCGGCACCAGAATGAAGGCCAGGAGCGTCAGGGTGATGATAAACATCATCGCCACCATCAGCATGCAGCCGAAGTTCAGTGTATGACACGGCCACGGAAAGGTCAGGATACCGATGATGATGATGGCTGCCGTGTAGACAATGGCCACGAACCAGGCTCCCCAGGCGGGCAGGTCGGGTCCTGCGCGGCCGCCGCTCGGCAGCAGCCGCTCGGTGTCGGTGAGTACCCCCGTCAGGCGGGCGATCAGCCGGCCGTACCGGGGGCGGCCGCGCACAAACGTGGCCGTCACCGTGGCCCAGGCCAGCACCGGCATCACGCCAAAGAACCCCGAGTCGACGGCGGCCGTCAGAAGACTGCCCGTCTGCTCCCGAACAGCCGCACCATGCTGAATGTGTGTGCGGACGGCCAGGAAGGACGCCACGCTGAACACGACGTAGACGAGGGTGGCGTACAGAGTGGGGCACCAGCCGGAGCGGCCCGAGGCGCCGGCGGCCCGCAGCAGCGACAGGAAGGCCCGCGCCGGACCGGACCACGGCCAGGCGGCACCAGCCCGCTGCGGCGGCGGCATCAGCTCATCGGGCGAACCGCCGGAGATGACGGTGCGGTGCACCACAACACCGCCGCTCGGCGAGACGACCATGGTGGTGGCGGAGAGTGGCAGGGACGTCAGACTGTCCGGGGCAGAGGACTGGTCCGGACGGCCCGCCCGCACCGGGGCGGGCCTCTGGGGCGACGGACGGCAAACACCATCGGTACTGTCTGGTGTTGACTCAACAGGCCGCTAACGTATGCACTGACTGTCAACAGACCTTGGACGAGCTTCACGCACCATCCACTGTCTACAAGAGAGACCCCATTGCCACTGTCTTTCCGTCGATATTGCCGGTCTTTCTGTTGACATGTTCCGCAACAATAACATGTTTGAATGCCCTCACGGTTCTTCGTGTTTGCGGACTACGTCTATGACCTTTTGTGGGTGCAGCGTCGCTACTCCCGTCTATGATGAGTCGCTGCTTTTGTCGATCGACGGGAGACCGGCGTCGGGTGTTGATTGAACACATGGGGTGGTCAGCAGCCAATACGCGAATGTCATCGCCATGCTGTGTTGGCTTCTAAGTCTGTTTGGTGAAGCTTTCCACGGCTGCTAATGGATTGGTAACGTGTCGATCGAACGATTCTGCTGGGTGGGTTTTTTTATGTGATCGCTCTGCCTTACGATCGACTACGTACACTGAATTAAGTGTCGATAGGTCGTTTGAAATAACGTTTTCGGCGCTTTTTCGCCTTTGATCTCATTTTGCCTAGTTGATGCACGAAGAGACGGATGAAATCCATTATTTCGCTTTACAAGTACCTGCATTGGTTACATGATTATTGATTAGGTAGTAGGGGTTGAATGTTGAAACCAAACCATAGCTATCGGTAGTTCTAGCAAATTAGGCATTCTAACTTGACCGAGAACTGACTTACGAGACCTTATTGAGACGCGGCCGGTTTCCTGGCAAACGAACTTACGAATGCGCCCCGGACTGGGCCGTGGTAGAGGCTGACATGTTAGAGGCCCCCTCCCACGATCGGCGAGTTCATGAGAAATATACAAGACAAATATGATTGTTTTAACTTAATTTGTTAAAGCAATCAAGCAGGACACGGCATATCCTGAGCATTGGTGACCGTTCTGATAGTATACCCTTCCATCATTGAGATGTGATTGGTGCCCAGTGCAGTGCCTGATTGTTTGTTCCTCTCTGTCCGACAGGGGTCTGTCCAAGGTGTCCGATGCAGAGGTCATGGAGCTGTACGGCTCGACGGTGCTTCCCATCAACTACATCGAGCCGCCGCCGGGCAGACCGGTGAGTGACCCTGACCTGACCTGACCGGGTCGGATCGACCTGTGAGTGACCTGGCCTGACTGGGTCGGGTCGACCTGTGAGTGACCTAACTTGACCTGACAGACCGGGTCGGATCGACCTGTGAGTGACCTGACTGGGCCGACTAGTGAGTGACCTGACCTGACCTGTGCGTGACCTGACCTGACCTGAACGGGTCAGGTCGACCGGTGAGTGACCTGGCCGGGTCTACTGGAGTGACCTGGCCGGGTCTACTGGAGTGACCTGACCGGGTCTACTGGAGTGACCTGGCCGGGTCTACTGGAGTGACCTGGCCGGCTACACGGGGACGGTCACGGTATGTGGAGTTTGACTAAATAGCTATACGATGGACGCCGTGGATTGATGGATGCAGTGGAAGATGAAGGGTGACGCGACTTTCGGTAGTGAGTAGTCTTTAAAATTGTTTGGTTTTATAAGCATTCGTGAAGTCACTTGGCGACGAAGACATCTTCCCTGCTGCTCTTGTTCTACCGCTTGAGCGCTTATTGGGTGTGTAAGGTTAAAGTTCTAGTTAAGTAAGCAGTCATTGGTGTCAACACTCTTTCCCCTCTGCTCTATCCCCATCGACCAACTGCATTATGCTGGTTTCTTTCCATCCCGTCTTCTCTCCATCCTCTCTCCGTCCTCCCGCCATCCCCTACTCCCCTCGTCTCGTCGGCGCCCCTCCCCCGACGGACCTCTCATGTCCCTCCGCCGGGCCGGGGCGCCATTTTACTCCCACCGTCGAACGTGATTGGTCCATGGGACTTTGCACCGCCCCTCCCCTATTATCTCTCCGTCACCACTCCCTCCCCTCCTCTCTCCTCTCCCCTCCCCCTTCTCTCCCCTCACTCCTGTCGGCAGCCAGGAGATACGAGGTCTCACGTACTGCACTGGGGCCGTCTGTGACCTGCTGTGTAGTTTGCCGATGTATCCCGCTTCAACTGGATAATGATGAGGAACTGACGTTAGTTTCCAATAACATTAGCCTCCCCTCAGAAAGTGGAGGGGTGAATTTATGTTATTGACAGATCTTGATCTTTGCCTTCCTTCATTCCACCTTGCGGCTTGCCAGGATCGACAAGACATGGTGAGTTGCGTCAGTGCACTGCAAGACCTAACGCGACCGCATGCTGAATTGGATGTCAAGGACAATGTGTGGACACGGGTGGTCGAGTGCGGTCCTACCGGGTGGGCGGCCACAGTGGGAGGACCGCCCACCCCGTCCCCTGCAGGGGACTGCCGACCGGCCGGTCGGCGGGCGGGATGGGTGGGCCAGGGACTAGGGGAGGGGCAGAGAACGTCAGCCGTTGGGGTGGTCGGATGGGCTTATCTGTCACCGGGGGAGGAGGAGGTGCGGCCACGGTGGTCACCGACGCTAATTTAAAGGCGGGCGATCCTCTCTGATAACCGCCCCACTTAACCCTTTCTGTCACTGCCCCAACTTCGTCCCATGACTACCCCGTTGTCGCCCTGTAACGGCCGTCCGTAGTCGTACCCTACATACTCTGTCCTTCGTTCACCGCTCTACTGACTACTACCGCCCTCTTACCGCTCTACTACTGTAAAAGGTAGTCTTTGCCAAATTTCTTTGTATTTCTCGCTCACCCTCACACACCACCGTGCGGTCCCATGGCTCGGACACGACTCTCCCTCTGTCCCGTCCGACGCGCCGGCATGGCCCCGAAACTGGGGCGAACGGCCGCCGGGACCGCTCCGACGCCAGATGTGCCCCTCCGTCCACACCGGAGGGGACGGGGCAGACGGCGGCCGGCCGACGCTCCCCGCGGCGCCGAGGCGACAGCCTCCAAAACTCAACTCTCACACTACACCTTCCCCTGATTCTCAAGAATCAACCACTGAAATTTTAACACAAACACGCACACAACCAGCCAAGCAATCCTAAGACATTCTCTTAAACGCTCCTAATCAGCACGCACAATGTCCACGAACCTTCCCCAATCATTTAAGAATCTTTTTTACGTGCAGCGCCCGGCATGCAGCGCCCGGCATGAAGAAATGCGCTTGGCCAGGCTCACCAATTGTGTCACGGACCACAGATGCCACGAAACTACCAGCTCTCTCATTCAACCACTTGCCCTCTCCTGTCCATCAACGGCACACACAAAATCAATTGGTCACCTTAAATCAAATGCACACACGGACCACAGATGCCACGAAACTACCAGCTCTCTCATTCAACCACTTGCCCTCTCCTGTCCATCAAAGGTGCACACAAAATTAATTGGTCACCTTAAATCAAATGCACACAAAGACCACGAGCTCACAAACAATCAGACACTTATTCTATAAAGTCCCGGTCACTGCCACCACACGGCCCTCCTGTGGAATTTCTAGTGCAGTGCCGGCGACTGCCACCACACGGCTCCTGTGGAATTTCCAGTGCAGTGCCGGCGACTGCCACCACACGGCCCTCCTGTGGAATTTCCATTGCAGTGCTGGCGACTGCCACCACACTGTGGAATTTCCAGTGCAGTGCCGGCGACTGCCACCACACGGCCCTCCTGTGGAATTTTCAGTGCAGTCCCGGCAACTGCCACCACACGGCCCTCCTGTGTAATTTTCAGTGCAGTCCCGGCAACTGCCACCACCTCCACAGCCCACCGGCTGCCACTCCCACAGCCCCACCGGCTGTCACTTCCACAGCCACACCGGCTGTCACTTCCACAGCTCCACCGGCTGCCAATCCCACAGCCCCACCGGCTGTTACTCCCACAGCCCCACCGGCTGTTACTCTGTAGTTTCAGTGATGCTTTTCGATGCTAAGTGATGCTTTCCGCGATGCGAGTCGGATGGACTTCGCTCAGGCGGTGTCAGGTCGCTGCCGCCGGGGCCAAGCTGTGTCCGGGCAGGCGGTGAGTCAGTGAGCGAGATGGACTGACGGTGTGAGGGTGCGCGCTGAGGAATACAGAATCTACAAGCTATTTCGGCCATCATGGCGAACTTCGACTTGAAACTTATCCCGGAGTATGATGGCACTAGTGACTTTTCGTGTTGGTATGAGAAGGTGGAACTGGTGTGTGGCCTGCAAAAACCGGCAGTGGACTTGGCCGTGGTGGTGCCGTTGAGACTGACAGGGGGTGCCTCGGCTGTTTATCGCCAACTGAGTGAAGCCGACAAGGCGGACGCAGGGAAAGTGAAGGCGGCTTTGCAGCGTGCGTTTGCAGTCGACAAGTTCAAAGCCTACGAAGAGTTCCGAGATCGCCAGCTGCGGGTCGACGAGTCCGTCGATGTGTTTCTGGCGGACCTACAAAGACTGTCGTCGATCTTCGGAGGCATTAACGAAGAGGGATTGAGCTGCGCATTTGTGGCAGGACTGCCCGAGTCCGTGCGGCACGCTCTCCAGACAGGCGCCCGCATGGAGTCCCTGACTCTGTCGGAGATGGCGGACCGGGCCCGTGCTATCCTCTGTCGAGATAGCGTTCTGGGGGTAGCTGCAGCGGCAGACCACCGCGGTCCGCGCCGTCAGGAAGCCACCGTTTGCTATGCGTGCGGACAGCCCAACCACTTGGCCCGCGATTGTCTTCGTGGTCGAGGTGGCCGTGGACGTCGAGGTGGTTTGGGCGGAAACAGGCTCTGTTTCCGGTGCAGCCGACCCGGCCACGTGGCAGCTACCTGCCCGGAAAACGGCGGCGGAGAGGTGGCCTCAGCGCCAGCCTCCTCTCCGGCTCACCAGTGAGTGGCGCTCTGCCGACCACGCGCCTGTCGGTGGACGGAGTGATGTGTCGAGCCCTCGTGGATACCGGATGCACCGTGAGCGTCGCGCACTCCTCCGTTTGCCGCCGCTGGTCTGCGGAGCGAATCAACGTTGTGACACTGAGTGGAGAACGATACGCATGCGAAGGCAGAGGTTACGTGTCAGTGCAGACCATGTTTGGTGCTCGAGTTGAGTTGGAAGTGCTGGTGTCTGCTAGAAAGCCTTTGAACTTTTCATTCATTCTGGGAATGAACGGTGTGACTGCTCTGCAGGGCGTGTTCGTTAGTGCATCCAGTGAAGTGAACTTTGGAGTGGACTCAGCTGTGCCGGCCGCTCCAGTTGCAGCGGCTGCCAGTGGCGTCTCGGATGGAGCAGCCTCATCGCTGCATCCGGGCTGCAATGAGACGGCGGCGCAACCCGAACCGACACCGACCGACCTGCACCCGGACCGGGCACCAGTTGTGGATGCACCAGATTATGCCGTGTACTTTGATCCGACATCTAAGGCGTGGAGAATGAAATGGAAGTGGACTGACGGAGCAGAGCCGGAGTGCTTGCAGAACACTGTCGCACAGTACAGGGTGCCGTGTGACGCTCGCCGTGAATTTGACGATGAACTCAAACGTTGGGTGGAGCAGGGCTGGCTTATTCCCTACAACGAGTCAGAGCTTGGCCCACCAAAGGGTCTGGTGCCTTTAATGGCAGTCCAACAAAAGAACAAATCGAAAGTGAGACCTGTGCTTGACTATCGTGAACTGAACAACTACTTGACAGCTCACACAGCTGACGCAGACGTCTGTGCGGACCAACTGAGGAAGTGGCGACGACATGGCGAAAACGTTGCGGTCGTAGATCTACGTCACGCGTATTTGCAGATTCAGGTTGACCGCCAGCTGTGGCCGTTTCAGACGGTGATGATCGAAAACCAGAGACATTGTTTGACACGGCTCGGTTATGGATTGTGTGTGGCTCCGCTCGTCATGAAGGCGGTGATTCGGACGGTTCTGGAACGTGACGCGGACGTAAACCGGGCAGTGCTTCCGTACGTGGACGATCTGCTGGTGAACGAGGACATTGTTAGCGCGGAGCGAGTGGTGGCTCATCTGGCGAACTTTGGTCTCGAGTGCAAGCCTCCAGAGCGGGCGGCAGGCGGTGCGCGTCTGCTCGGTCTGCGAGTCTCACGGGAGCTTGGCAGGCTGGTGTGGAGCAGAGACAACCCAGTCGGACCACCACCGGCTGTGCTCACGCGCCGTGGTGTGTTCTCGTGGTGCGGACGCCTGATCGCTCACATGCCCGTGTGTGGTTGGCTCCGCCCTGCCGTGGCCTGGTTGAAACGACGCGTGAATGACGTCACACAAGGATGGGATGACATCACCTACGACGGAGTTCTGCAGAAGCAGATTAGTCATGTCGCGGCTCGGGTAGCCAGTCACGATCCGGCACACGGTCTGTGGAGCGTGCGGAGCGACCGCGCTGTGGTTTGGGTGGATGCGAGCTCCGTAGCAGCGGGCGTGGTGGTGGAGTCACCTGACGGCGACGTCATTGAAGATGGATGCTGGCTGAGGAAGGATGAATCCACACACATAAATGTTGCGGAGCTAAATGCGGCCGTGAGAGGCATCAACGTGGCTGTCGCTTGGGACATGCGTGTTATCGATCTGCGCACGGACTCGGTCACAGTGCACCGTTGGATCAACGATGCATTGAGCGGCCGCACTCGGCTGCGCACCAAGGCACACGGAGAGATGTTGATCAGACGCAGGGTCGACATGATTCGACAGCTGGTGGATGAGCTCGAGCTGTCGCTGTCTGTAACTCTAGTGCGGAGCGCAGCGAATCGAGCAGACGAGCTGACCCGAGTGCCGAAAGACTGGGTGCGTGATGAGTCATCGCCTGCAGCTACTGAGACAATGGCCGGCTGCGAGGCTGCGGCCAATGGGCTGGCATTGCCTAACACTGATGACGATTCATCGGGTTCGGCAGTACTGAGAGGAGGCGATCAAGTCGCAGCTGCAGGTGGTAGCAGCGCTGATGTGGATCGGATGACGCCGCGGGGAGACTCGGCCGGCGCGGCAGAGGACCGGACGGAGGATCAGCTTGCACCAGGAGGCTCTGCTGATATTGCGGAGGCCATCGCAGGAGTGCATGACCGCGCCGGACATCCCGGGGTTCGTCGGACACTGTACTTTGCACGGCGTGACATTTCAAAGGACGTGACGCGAGCTCAAGTGCAAAATGTGGTGAGCCAGTGTGACGCATGCCGCTCAATCGATCCGGCGCCAATGAAGTGGAGGCATGGCTCGTTGGAAGTGTCTGACGTATGGAAGCGACTGGCAATTGATGTAACGCACTACCGGGGCCAGTCGTTTCTCTCGGTTGTGGACTGTGGACCCTCGCGATTCTGTCTGTGGCGACACCTGAGTCGTCCGGACGCTGATGTCACGATCGCTCAGCTCGAACAGATCTTCTTCGAGCGCGGGGCACCTGAGGAGCTGCTTTGTGATAATGACACCATCTTTCGCAGTCGGAGTTTTGCGGCTTTTGCAGCGAGGTGGGGCGTGCGTCTTCGATTTAGGGCGGTTCATGAGCCGGCTGGCAATTCGATAGTTGAGCGGAACCATCGCACGATCAAGGTCATTGCTGCGCGAAAACAATGCTCGGTGGCCGAGGCAGTCCACCTGTACAATGTAACGCCGCGCGAGGGTGGATCTGCACCCGCGAGTGTCGTGTTCCGGTACAATGTGAGGGACAATGTGCGGCCCGCTGCTGCACCGCCGGCGCCCAACCCCGTACCAGTGAACAGTGAGGCAGCCGCGTATCGTGTTGGCGACCCTGTCTGGGTACGTCGTCGGGGAACTCGGTGTGTTGATGCGTCGCGTCCCGGCACGGTGTCTGATGTCGTTTCTGAGCAGGTCGTAGAAGTCGATGGAGTGCCGTGGCACGTGAGAAATTTACGCCGACGGAATGCCGCCGTCGAGGAGGGGCCCGTTAGTGAGGGCGACAGTGAGGGAGAGAGGGACGGTGAGAGTCTGGTCATTACCGTGCCGGTGGTGAATGATGCGGGCTCAGAGGGGAACAGTGGGCCGGAAGTCGTGGAGGGAGAGTCAGCTGAGATTGTGGGCGAGGAGGAGCGACAGATTCCACGTAGAAGCGAGCGGGAACGTAGACAGGCCCAGTATTTCCAATCGATGGGTTGATCCTTTGAGATCAAGGGTGGAGTGTAGTTTCAGTGATGCTTTTCGATGCTAAGTGATGCTTTCCGCGATGCGAGTCGGATGGACTTCGCTCAGGCGGTGTCAGGTCGCTGCCGCCGGGGCCAAGCTGTGTCCGGGCAGGCGGTGAGTCAGTGAGCGAGATGGACTGACGGTGTGAGGGTGCGCGCTGAGGAATACAGAATCTACATACTCCCACAGCCCCACCGGCTGCCGCTCCTCCACAGCCCCACTGGCTGTCACCTTCACCGCTGCGAGCATCACTCGCCAGCGCACTCACTGCGAGCATCACTCGCCAGCGCACTCACTGCGAGCATCACTCGCCAGCACCCTCACTGCGAGCATCACTCGCCATCACCCTCACTGCGAGCATCACTCGCCAGCACCCTCACTGCGAGCATCACTCGCCAGAGCATTGCACAGAGCGGCCCAGCCGCTCAGTGTCCAGTTAGTCCAGCGGCACTAGGTTCTTCTGCCGGTCGCAGTCCACCTCGCCGTATCTGCCGATCCTCCCGGCCGGCTGTATATGGGCCAGTCCAGCAGCAGCCACCGGGACAGACGAGGTGACGGGCGGGGTCCACGGCAGACGCCACGGCTCCTGGGCGACCCCTGCTTCTCACTGCCTCGACAGCTCCGTTGCAAGTCGTTGCAAGCGGTGCCGATCACTGCCGCGTCACTGCACCATCGCTCTCTTCAGGCATGTTGCCGAAATAGCTTGTAAAAGGTAGTCTTTGCCAAATTTCTTTGTATTTCTCGCTCACCCTCACACACCACCGTGCGGTCCCATGGCTCGGACACGACTCTCCCTCTGTCCCGTCCGACGCGCCGGCATGGCCCCGAAACTGGGGCGAACGGCCGCCGGGACCGCTCCGACGCCAGATGTGCCCCTCCGTCCACACCGGAGGGGACGGGGCAGACGGCGGCCGGCCGACGCTCCCCGCGGCGCCGAGGCGACAGCCTCCAAAACTCAACTCTCACACTACAACTACCGCCCCTATACCGTGCTGATACCGCCTCGATGCCGATCTATACCGCCCTCTTACCGCCCTCGTACCGCCCTGTTACCGCCCTCCTACCGCCACTATACTGCGCTGATACCGCCTGATACCGCCCTTGGCTTTACCACCCTTTTACCGACCCGATGACCACAGCTCTGGAAACCCTCACCCCTCTGATGGTGCAGTGCGCACAGTGTAGTAGCCGGCCGGCCGGCCGGCGCGTCTCTGCGGTGGGCCACTCGCAGTCCTTAGTCATTCCACCGACGAGGGAAGAATCCCTAAGAAATGCTGTGTTTGAGTTGGAATAGTATATCGCTATAATTTTCGACCGAGTAATGAACCCGTGGCGGACAATCGAATAAATAATTCGTAATTGTTCGATTGTTACTAGGCGTCGCAAACAGATTGCTGATGATAGGACAGAATCAATGAAGCGGTTCAAGAAGGCAATTCATTTTTTTGCCGGAACCCAAGACGGAATGCCCAAGATCAATTATCCACTTTTTCGCGAGTGTTGTCGTTTTTCGTGCGTCTTGAAAAGAAATAGCTCGATTCAGTGCGAAGAAACGGAGGATAAAAAGTCAGGAAATTCAGTCACATTTAGTGATAGAATTGGATTCCGTTCAGTCTGAGGTCAAGATCAAATACATTCACTTGGCATTCTGAAATCCTTTGGCGAGCCGCATGAGGTCTGAATGTATCATACAGTCGACCCTCTCCTGGCCACAATATACTACTTGATATTCATACTGGTATCCCTTCCTGACCCCTCTGTGGACCCCTCTACTCTAGCTGACCTCTCCCTGACCTCTCTTTGACCCTCTTTGTCCCCTCTGACGGCAGGAGGCGCGGATGGTTCAGCTGGCCGACCTGTTCTCGCTGCCCGAGATGTGTCTCATGTGCCAGGTCACCGACCTCTTCATCCAGCAGAATATCGACTTCCAGCCGGCCGTCCTCTTCACTGACGTCAGGGTAAGTGATATCAGATCGTGACGTCAGGGTAAGTGGTCGCTATAAGTGAAGTTGTCTTGGAATAGAGAAAGTGCATGAAAATGTAAGATTGAAAACATGTGTAGCTTCGATTGATCGCTGTTTTTTTTTCAATTGTTCGCTTATTTGCCTTATCTGCTCGTTTTTTCTATCAAACCTTCCCTACTTTTGTCAACGACTGTCCCTTACGTCCGCAAATGCTTTTTCACGATAAAGAAAGGACATAATTCTTCGGAATGCTTGAGACGAGGTGTTAGTAACACTGATATTAGTTGTCGGACTTGAACACCTGACGACGGCCGGAGAAGTAACTGGCCGAAACGTTGTGAAACTAACAGCTCAACTCAAGACGGGGACGAAAGTCCGACAACTAATGTCAAAGAAAGGACACAAATCATGTCTGAATTACCCTTTTTAAAAACCCATTCCTGACCTACCATCTGACCTAACCACCCACCAACTGACCCGTGCCCCCTCCCCTCTGTCCCACCAGAACGCCATTGGCAGCATCCACCCCCTGATGCACGGCATTGTCGGCCGCGACCCGGCCTACTATATGGAGGAGAGTCCCGACCTGGTGCGCTACCTGGACCGACTGGTGCAGCATGGCAGGAGGCTGTTCCTCGTCACCAACAGCCCGTTCGACTTTGTGTGAGTCGGGAGGGAGGGGGAGGGGACTGGTGACTGGTGCAGCACGGCATGAGGCTGCTCCTCGTCACCAATAGCCCGTTCGACTTTGTGTGAGTCTGTGGGGGAGGGGTAGGGAGACAGACCCCTTCAGTCTCGTTGATGTTTCGAACTGTTGTGGTTATTATTTTCCCTCGAATTGATTGTACCCAAATCATCCCTATTTAAACCGCTGAATAGTGAAGGAGGATAACGTGTGTTACACTGTAGTTGTTTGCATAAATCCAAGCAAAGAATCGAACAGTGTGTTTGATCGCTGTTTGTCGATGAATGGGCCATTGATACCTGTGTGCGTGTGCCGGCGCTGCCACCTACCGGCGCATAGTGTAACTACCGGAGCTATTTTCCGTCGCGCCGCCGCCGTGTGACAGGAAATGCCTCATGTGGCGCGGGCACCTCACTCGTCGCTTCTAATACAGACGGATGGCCGGCCGGCGCATCACCAAAGGCCCTTTATGATGGCCGGCCCGCCTCCGTTCGAACCAGCCGCCACTCGAGGCGCGCCCGCTATGCCCGGCACGCGCGGAATGCATACTCTCTATGCCTATCAAACGGCCACCCCTGCTGGGCAGTCGTGCTCGGTCACTCGCCGCCCTTTGAATAGGCTTCCGGTCCCACTTGTGAAGCGCGTGTTTTGTGTGGCGTCCTTTTTCACACATGGTTTTTGTGTGTGTTTTGTTACAGAAATCGAGGCATGAATTTTCTGGTCGGGGATGATTGGAGGGATCGCTTTGATCTTGTGATTGTCGAGGCAAAGAAACCAAAGTTTTTCACCCAGTGGTCGTCTCCGCTAAGGCGATATGATCTGGAGACAAAGTCGAAGACTTGGAGCCAGGTTACCAAGATTGAAAAGGGAGAAGTTTACTGTGAGGTAGGAACCGCGCCGGTGTGGAGTTTTGTCGTTTAAGGCGCTGATTTTAGGCTTTATGCTTGTATATACTCATTGCTCACATCACATTCCTCCCAAAGATAATGAATACATTGTATTGTATCAGCTTTCTGTCGCTACAGTCACTGGTGCTTCTATAACCAAGTTAACTTTTGATCTCTGCTGCCAACGAAACGCACCTCATCTGCCCTCATCTGTATCACCTATGGTAGTGCGTTGAGTTCGCCTCCCATTCGCAATTCCATTTCTCTGACCGTTGCTCAGGCGCCGTCTGTTCCTCTATCACCATGGTAACTGACTGACGCTGTCTCCCGTTGCCAGGGTAACGTGCGTCAGCTGCAGCAGCTGACCGGCTGGGCCGGCGGGAACGTGCTGTATTTCGGCGACCACCCCTACACGGATCTGGCCGACGTGCGACTCCACCACGGATGGAGGACCGGCGCCATTCTCTGGGAGCTGGATGTGAGTAAAGGGTGATGTATTTGGTCCTCTGGTAATATAATTGGATGCCTTGGTGTTGGAATAATTGGCCGTTTTGAGTTGGGCATTTTCAGTCATACGTTTGTGAGTTACATTACAGATCATTTAATTCGACCAGTCTGAATGTAAGGTACGGTGTTTTGTTTTAAGAGCGACGATTTTTTATTTCGAAGAAGATAACGGTGGGCATTTTGCCCTGAATCTGGTTTCCCGGGAGCACATATTCCGCCGTGTGATCTGTTAGTAACCCCACAGTACGTCGGTAACCCGCCTTTGAACTCTGCCTCTGCCTCTGTGTGGGTGAGGCGGCTGAATGTTGAGCCGCGGTGCTAAGCCCGGGTGTGGAATGCACTGCAGTGGGCAGAGCGTCTCTGTGGTGTTAGACCTACCCCCTGCCCCTCCCTGGGGGTCTGACCCGCACCCACACCGTGCCGGGGTGCCGGGGTGCGGGTGGGTGCGGGACTGCGTGCCGTGCCAGACAGCGGACGAGCCGAGGATCAAACACACCGCCCGCCCGGCGACACTCGAGAAAGTCGGCTTTGTGCGGCGGGACGGAGAGCGGGGCGAGATTGCGACAGGAGTAACAGAGATGTTGGCCGCTGCAAAGATACGTGACTGTCTGAAGCTTACAAAGTTATCCTAAGTTAACTTACTACCAAAGTCTACACACACTAATGTTAGGTTTCCTGTTAACGTGCTCTCTTTTTCTGTATCATGTGATTTGTTGTAAATGCTCTGTTCGCCATTAACCCTTTCCACTCTGCGTTTCCCCCAGCACGAGATAAGCATCCTGAACCGTCCGGAGTACAAGGAGAACAGCAACTGGCTGCAACAGCTACAGCAGCTGATCGAGGGCGAACAGAACGAGCTGCGCCGACCCGAGAACCGGGCCGTGCTCGAGCGGTGGGAGGCCGAGCGTGATCAACTCAGGTGAGAGACGGGCAGGGGATGTGCCGAGAGACGGGCAGGGGATGTGCCGAGAGACGGACAGGGAAGGTGCCGAGGGGTCAAAAGAGGAAGGGAAGTCAGTGGGTGGGACTGACTACTGGTGAGGTTAAGAGGTAGCTGGGAGGGGTTCACTCTTATCGGGTTGGGGGGCCGGTTCCTAATCAGGGTGGGAGCTAATCAGAACGGCTTGACTGCTGTAATAGTGAAGAGTTGACAAGCGGCGGCAACGATGATATGACTAAGCGAAATATGAGGAGTTCATATCGTCTATAAACAAGAGAAGTTTCCTTGCCGTGGAGAATTCCTCTTCTCGAGCCTGAGCACGATAGATAGACTCCAATCACCAGGCTGTGGGTGGGTAGAATGGGGCGCTTGATATTCAGGACAGGGGGCAGCACAGGTAGTGCGAGGATAGTGCGTGAGAGTTGGGATCGGGAGCTCGCTGCACCGGAAATGCCTGCTGTTGGCGCTATTTGTGTCCAGGGCCATTTGATGTTCATTATGTCTTTATAGCGAGGCTAGTTGGTCGCCGAGGTCAGGGCTGTGGTCGGTTGGTTGGTATTGAATCGTTATGGTGCTGAAAGACTGAGGAACTCAGACGTGCACTTTGAAAAATGTATGACATCCTGCTTTTTATGGGGCGTGTCGAAATTGCTGAGGTGTGCTTAAAGTTTAGTAGCATCGAGTTTCTGAGGAACGATGCGGGGTCAGCATCATTTTACTGCCAGTTCATTCCATACAGTCGGGTGTGATATTTCATGTCTGCATTTTTCACTGTTTCGCCAAGAAGACTATGGATGCCTGCTTTCGGTCGCAACCTCCACCAACTCGCTGCACGTTCTCCCCCTCAGGCTGTACACCAAGACCATCTTCAACCACCAGTTCGGCAGCCTGTTCCGCACGCACCACAACCCCAGCTACTTCTCCCGCCGGCTCTTCCACTTCTGCGACCTGTATACGTCGAGCATCTCCAACCTGCTCGACCTCCACCCCTCGCACGTGTTCTTCCCGCGGCGCGGCGCCCTGCCCCACGAGTACCGCTCCATGTTCGTCTAGACACCGCTGACGTCATCAGCAGCCTCCAGTGACGTCACTGACGCCCGCTGCGTGAGAACGACGCTCGGGAGAGGCATGAGGAGGGTGTTTGGAAGTACGTCACGAAAGAACTAGTTTCAGTCAAAACTTGTGTCAAAAGAGTTTGTGATGGAAAGTCTGATGTGGACACTGGACAGGTGTATTGTGTACAGAACAGCTGTAGATGTCGCCGAGAGGTACCCAGAGCCGTCTAGTCACGAGTTCACAGGGATCAGGGGACTGTCCGCCGTGCTCTCCGTATTGGTTAGCAGGGAGTGCGGCGGTTATATCATCAACACCACAAACAACATGACGGTAAAAACTGAATGAGATTAGGTTTGAGATTATGGTCTCATGTTTCGAGGATACAGCTGAGGTACTTTCTAATTGCTTGGTAAACATTTCACTTTTTCGGTGCTTACCGCTCTCAAAGACTGTTTCGTTTAGAAGGTAGACCTGGGCTCGAACCTGGTTTGGAACGCCTCATTTGCCTCGTGCTGCTACCTATAAAACTACTTAATGTGTGGTCTTGACCTCTGAAATTATCATTCAAATCATTAACACTTTTTTATGAATTGTATCAAAAATAAAAAAACGCATTGAATAGCAAAGTAAGAGAAAAGAATCAGACAGCAAAAAATAAAACACTCTGCATGAAGCCAGACCTCCACTTGTGGCCCTGTTGAAATATGAAAATGCCGCCGGAACTTGTTCAGATCTACTCTCACTGCGTCTTCTGGCCCTAAGCAGCTTAGAGTGACGTAAAGCGTGACTCCACAATTGTCTCATCTCAGCCCGTTTTAGCGAGTTTCGGTCGGTGTTTTCCCAAAGACACGATAAGTCGTGTTGAAGCCGCTATCAGATCCCAGCGGCTGTGTTTTCGGTTTCCGCTCGCAGAAATCTCCTGAAAAAGAAAACGGACAATAGTCGGCTACCATCTCAGTGGTGGGATTACTTAGCTCCCTCGCAGGTTCCGTTGTGATCTTGACCGATATGTAATCTGTCTGTGCTAGAGAAGGGAGCGTCTTACGATGTGGTGATACTGTAACAGTGCCATTGCAGAACTATGCGCAGTTTCTCGTCGATATTGGTGTTCATTCACAAGTCATCGTCGTAATATTCAGCTAGCCAGCATTGCCACCGAACGAGCTTTGTGAAAACGGTGTAGTTGCGGGTGTATTATATCCACTTTCAGTCGTTCCCACGATGGAAGAAGCGTAATTGCTGTTCACCAAACTTGTTTTATGATCGTATATGTAATAATAGCTCTTTGCATGTCCGCTAAATTCGGCGACCCCGAATCGATTCGATCTTTACGCCTGGTTGTTCCGCGCCGGCCGGTCGCCGGTCCCGGATCGGTTGTATCCTGTCCGATATCCGCCACCGCCCGCCGGCTCCGGCGGCTGGCGGCGCCGCAGACCGCAGAGCACGAGACGTCTGCGCTCGATAAACCATCAGCCCAGTGACGGCTGGAGTTGGTGACGTGCCCCAGCTGACGTCAGGGTCACCAGTTGACGTCACCAGCTCTGTCCGCTTCCTGCCGCGGCCACTATCGGGCCCCCACAGTCCCAGTATTCGACATGCGACTTCCACATGTATCCGCTGCCGCTGCGGTTAACATGGCGTTTTTTGATGGTGTTGTCATGTGCACTGATCTGATAGCCGTTTTGTCGTACAGATATCCGTTTTCGAGGCATATTGAAGGGCGTCGATTCATGTATACAGTGCGATTATTTTGCAGTCGTGTGTTATCACTCGAACGACCTTAGCGAGCGAGCTCCTGCCACTGTGTGATTTAGATTCGTTTTACGCAAAAGCGTTTGATGTGCTTTCATAGCCATTTGATGAATTCGGTATACCGTTAAACCTAGTTAGATAGTAGATTCGGCCGTCTTGTGTGCTTTGGTGTGGTGTTTGGTTTTGTATTCAGGGAGAATGCTGCACTGTGTGCACTTACAGGAAGGTTTATTTGTGTGATTTAGAATCGTTTTTGCGAGTTTCGTAGTTGATTCTAGTCACAAATGGAACTTTTTTACAACTAGGATGGCATTTAGTCAGTTTTTGTGGCAATATTTTTTGTAGGACCATAGTGTTTTTGCATAGCATTGCAGTTGTTTTAGTTGCATGCCATGTATTTTATTCATAGCCTAGCCATACATTGGAATAAGCGCCGGGGGTGTGTCGTTGTCCATTGTCCATGGAGTGTGCAATATATGCTCAACGTCCAAGTGCAAGTGTGTAGAAACGTTTCACCAAGATGCCGTGTCGTATGGAGAAACACCATGCGTAATCAATAGCTACAATCAGTGACAAAAATATCACGTCACATGGTAAACAGATGTTGAAAATAGATTCTGAAAAATATTTAAGATTAATGCTTCACATGAAGTAAGTTTAAATGTGTTGCTAAGAGAGCTTATTGTTCGGCTTTTAACCCGCGAGTTGCTGGGGGGGGGGGGGGGGGGCGTTAAAGGTAGTGTGCCAGCTTTCTTGGACCGTATGGAGTTAATGGCCCAGATAAGGAGAACCGGATTTTTAGAACTTATCCATACCTTCAAAACTCATGGAAACGTCTTAAATTCTTCAAATTTTGAGTACCCCAGTGCGAAATTCGCCCCGACGGGTTGTCGGTCGTACCCCAACCACATTTCACACCACTATGAACAATAAATGCACACACTGAAATCGCTATTACCGATATGCTCATCCAATCAAGTTTCGATAAACCCGTTCATCATCATCTCCTGCGGTTTCGAACACGCCTGTTAGGTGGCTTCTGATGCTCGTCGAGGTCGGAATTTCCCAATACGCGTGGTGCGTCGGGCCGCGCGCTCTGACTTCGGCCAAGAAAAATGCGTCAGCTGATCATTGTCATTTCTGCCACTTGCGTGTGGTGAAATGGGGTCATAACTTATAAGACGGCTTTTTCATATCAATTATTTTACATAAAATCATATTTCAAACCATAAATAATGTTCGACAGCCAAATAAAAGAAACAATACCAATACGGGCTTACAGTTAAAGGCTCGACATTGTGTTGTCTACGATTAGACAGCTGATAACTCATTCCCGTACGTCGTATGGTCGTAACACTATAATGACCTTTGCTTATTGTCACAAGTGCGCCGCATTCGCGTTTGTTGCCCGACGCCTGTTTGCAGGTGAGCCCACTACAGTTGTTATACATATCTAAAAACCGAAAAACTTTTAGGCGAAAAAGGCACTATTCCAGGCCCATTTTTGATTTTTTTTGCGATATTAGGTAAAAACAGAAGCTTCTTATCCTAGGAAAAATAAAATGGGAAATCTTTCAAAGGTGGCACACTACCTTTAAACGCACCCACTTTTTTCGCCGGGCCATAGCATAAAAACGGCGCGCGTACCTGTAGGGAATTGATTGAAGTTTATTATGACAAAGTTTCTAAAAAATCGGTCGGAAAAATTTTGACATATCGAGGTTTTAGTGACGTCATTATTTCTGAGTTTTCGACCAAAAACGGCATATGTTTAAAAAATCATATAAATTCACAGAATAGACATATAGACATGCCGTAAACGCCATTAGACTGCCAATACCATGAACAATCAAATGGCTATCTCCGATTATTGATTATCGTTCCGCAATCTCCAAAATCTTGAACTGAATCTTGGCAATTTCTCGTGACTACTTCACGACCATGATACATTAATTTCGTAAATTGAACTTTTTGAGCCAACCACGTACACATATATGAATGTCACCATCGTGTTCTACGCTCCAAATCACCCATAAAACATGTGTCAAAGGCTGCGAATATCAGTTTTGATTTTCCGGGATATGTGCCTACCCGGTTGACCTGACCTTGACCCTGACCTATGCTTGACTGACCCCTACATGGAGCTGACACTCTTGTAGGCCTTACATGATGGATTGTGCACCGTTTTGACGGAGTTTATGACGAGAGGCGCCCATTGCGAAGCCCTGAAGTCCATGCTACTGAAAGCCCGATTTCAGGTGTTTGACCTGACCTTGACCCGACCTGTGACCTCAAAATTCAACTTAAAAGTACTCATCTGAAGCGTCTCGTCGCGTTCTTTCGTTTGCCGCCTCGTGCGTTTCGCTGCGCCTATTGGCTCTCGAGTTATCGGCTGGGGGCGTTTAACGCCCCCCCCCCCCCCAGCAAACGGTGGGTGGCGAAATACCCCAGCAACTTCCGGGTTAAACCATTTCGAAGCGTGTGATGATTAGGTACGCATTTCGAAAGGTATCAGGATGTCGAGCTAATATATTCAGCTATATCGGCTCTAAACGTGCTCCAACCATGTGATGTTCCGGTATGCATTGAATACCCTTCGGCACTTCCATAATCGCCCTATATTACGACTCAATTACATCGTCATACAAAACACTCAGCCGGTCACCAATTAGTTAACTCATTGAACGGCCCTAACAGCCGCCTCTCCTGTTATCACACAATGCCGCCGCCCCACCCGGCGGTCCAATGGCTCGCAGGCCGTCCCGTATTTATTCACGTGCCACCCAGGGAGCCGTAAAACACCCTCTAACTGACGACGTGCCGCCCCGAAAATCGTCACCACGTGTGCCGCCGCGCGCTCACAACACGCCGACCGACCGGCTGTTTGAACTAGAAAGGAGAGCCGCCCGCCCGCGCCGCCCGGGCCCCGTGGAAATTGGCCGTCACCGGATAATTTGTCCTCGATTGCCGATCTGGAGAAGACACCTGCCTCCTTTACCGCGCGCTGCCGCCGCGGCGTGCCGAGCGGCTGGCATTTCCGTCTGTGTGCGGGCCACCTCCGGCCCGGCCCGGCGCGGCCCATCCCCACCGGTCCTCCGGCACGCAGTGGGCTATCACGCGCCGAATCTCAGCACAGGGCCGGGGTGTGATCGCTTTCACAGCGCGGTATAACGGCGGTCGCTTCGGGAGCGGGCCGTTTTTATTTGTGAGCCACTCAGACAGACTCTTAGGACTGTCTCGGTCCACAGACTGACCGGACTGACCACCCAATCTTGCCCTCGGCCTCGTCCTTTTCACCGATGGCAATTTTAATGATTTTCGTACCGCAGGTAGATAGATAGTGACACGGTCCTCCAATAGTACCTAAGTAGCTACTTGGGATTATGGGGTCGTGAAACTGCATTGACTTGTGAAATTGACTTGTGAACAGATAAAGGCGACTTGATAAGGGTCATTTCACGCTTTTGTGTGGCTTACTTTGATCCATCGTGACACTGAGTTGTGTGATTGCGCTTTGTTGCCGGCTTGGAGAGACGCATATTAATAGTTGATAATATTTTTCGCTGCATATTGTTCTATTGGCATTCAGCTTTCACTGAAAAACGGAAAAACATGCCTATGATGTCAAGAATGTCCTGGACAGCTCGTTGAATTAAATTAAAAATAATTAGGTAGGTAGGTACGTTTTTACAAAAACGCAATTTTTAAAAAGGCCATCGAACGATTTCAACAAAAAATACATTTTTGGAATCAGCTCAACGTCTGCTTTCGAATGGTATAACTCGTTTCTTTTGTGGATGAAATGGCCTTCCGACGAACCGTGCCCCACAGACCCAGAGTGGGGGGGGGGCACGCTGCCCCCATTGCCCCCCCTCCCAGCCCCCTCCGGTTCCCGCGTCTATGCAAACCAATCAATTTTGACAAATCAAGCGTACCCCATCTGGATCAACCATTCGATCTACCTTTAAGCTCACGATTGAAACTGAATAACCGCTCCACCAGTCGGGGGAGCGGACTGACCAGTCGTGATCCGAAGCTCCTCGTAGTGCAGTTCTGAGGCGTGCAGTCTCGTCGGTCGGGATCCTTCTCTGAAGTTCTCCCAGAAGACAAATGTCAACACTCACATCAAACGCCCCACTTAACCCTATTCCTGGCGGGCTCCGCCGGGACAAGAAACTGGCGGGGGGGGGGCCGATTCGGCCCCCCCCTTCAGATCTCAAAAACTACACATCGCAGTGACAAACGGTAAACGGCATCGGATACGCACGGTCAAGATCTACAATTTTTACTAAGGTCATTTTCAGGTCAGGTCAAAGATGACGTCACAGGGGTCGAAAAAGTCAAAAGGGCGGCGCTAGATATGGAGAGAGTTTTTCTCGAATAACTTTCGAATTAGTCAAGATAGGAACAAACTAAGGGCATCATCGTGATCCTCTCGTCAATCCGCATCGAATGATATATATGTTGACCTCGCAAGGTCAAGGTCAAAGGTTGACCTCAGGTCACGTGACCTCGAGGTCATCATGTATATCATTCGATGCGTCTTGACGAGCTGAACACAATGAGACCATCCACGCGTCTGTATCTTGTTCCTGTACGGAGTTATTGGCCAAAAACCTTTGGTGACCTTTGATGACGTCACATGACCTCACAGCTGCCCAACAGCAAAACAGACCTCAAGGTAGTGAAGGTTGATCGTATATGAAGTCGTGTATGGTATATGGGGCCATTCCGACCCGTTTTAGTGGTAAAAACAGGGAGTTGATTTTTCCCCCATTGACTTATAATGGGGAGGTCGCGAAACTGACCTGACCTTAGGTCACCGATATCAAAATTCCGAGATATACAAATTGCACATACTGGTACCCTAACTAAAGCCTGAAGAGAAAAAATTGATCGGTCAAAAACTCTAGCTCTGGCGTGATTGCAAACTTTTCTGAGGTAGGGTCACCAAACCGCCTCTGGTGACCTGACCTGAGGTCAGATCAACTCAAAATTTTCAGACATGTTGCGTAGAAGCCTTTTAGGAAAAGTCAGAAAATTTGAGCTTCCTAGCTCAACGCGTTTGGGAGAAATAACCAAAAAACCTCAGGGGGGGCTCCTGAGCCCCCCCCCCGCCAGGAATAGGGTTAACCTCTTACTGAACTCACTAACTCACTCTTTGACAGCTCGACAACTCACTGGCTACGCTCACGAATCACGGCTCCAAATTACGAAGTCCGCAGCCAGAAAGTGTCATTCACGATCTGTGTATCACCACGATTGTACTCGACACCTCTCTCACTCACAAAATCACACTTCACACGTCACATCAAGCCCAAAAAATGTCACATGTGCACTAGCCCGATCACGACACCGCACGCACAACGACACGCACATTCCTTCCTCGGACATGTCTGGGTCAGTTCTCCCGCTCAAACACCCCCCCCCCCTCCCCCAAAGGCACCCGTGCTCTACTTCGTCAACTTACCGCTAATGGACGCTGTTCATAGACAAGTAGAATACGGACGAAATATGAATCGCAGGAAATGGAGCTAAAAACAAAGTAAACGAATTATATCTATTTTTCAGTTGTAGGAACACTGGCGGATCCAGGGGGGGGCCACCGGGGCCATGGCCCCCCCCAAAAGCCTGAAAGGGGGGGCCAACATATCTTTTGCCCCCCCCCCCCCCCAAAAACGCTTGAAGAAAAATTGATGTGAGATGGTTGCGTAGTAGATACCTACTAGAATCAGCAGCGTGATTCAATAGCGTAGAGAAAGTCAGGGGTGCGGGAACTACTTTCAGACTGGGGGGGGGGGCACACCATAATAGAGATCAACCTAGGGTCCCCCAAATCTAGTTTCTCACCGGTTTTAGGCCACTTATTTTTCATCTCTTGGCTTTTTCAACACAAAAAGAAACATTTGCAAAAAGGGCGGTATTCCGTCTGAAAGTTGTGGTGCACACAGAAAAATATTGACACCGTTAGCGGTGTAATTGCACAGTACATATCTGAGCACTTGAGGAAAGTTAATTTAGTCCCTTCCCCGCTTAAATTACTCGCGCTTCCAAATGAACACCAGGAAGAAGGTAATAGAACACTGTTAGGAGGGTTGGGTGTTTTACTACATGTAGCAAAACACCCAACCCTCCTAACAGTGTTCTATTACCTTCTTCCTGGTGTTCATTTGGAAGCGCGAGTAATTTAAGCGGGGAAGGGACTAAATTAACTTTCCTCAAGTGCTCAGATATGTACTGTGCAATTACACCGATAACGGTGTTAATATTTTTCTGTGTGTGGCACCGCCCCCCACTGGTGGATTCAGGGAGGGGGCCACCGGGGCCATGGCCCCCCAAAAGCCTGAAAGGGGGGCCAACATATCTTTTGGCCCCCCTCCCAAAACGCTTGAAGAAAAATTAATGTGAGAAGGTTTCGTAGTAGATACCTAAAAGTTAGAATCACCGGCGTGATTCAATAGCGTAGAGAAACACAGGGGTGCGGGAACTACTTTCAGACTGGGGGGGGGGGGGCACACCATAATAGAGATCAACCTAGGGTCTCCCCAAATATAGTTTTCTCACCGGTGGTTTTAGGCCACTTATTTTTCATCCCTTGGCTTTTTTCAACAAAAAAAGAAAACATTTGCAAAAAATGGGGTATTCCGTCTGAAAGTTGTGGGGGCACCGCCCCCACGGCCCCATAGTTGGGGGGTGGGCAAGCTGTCCCCACTGCCCCGGTTCCCGTGCCTATGGAGAAACCACCGGGTTTACTAGCTTCCTTCATAAAGTGTCGTCATGTCTTGTCGTCGCCCGAGAAGGTCTTATTGCATACATACATATCGATTGAACTGTCAAGTTAACAAACTTGCTCTGGCAGCCTGACCTGACATGACCCGGCAATTTTTCATTCACGGAATATGCGCAATAATTTTTTTAGGAACACTCACTGAGTTGGCGTTGAAAAGCTTGTTTTGTTTGGTAATTGTACAAGAAGCATATCAGGGACCTTTTTGTCCCTTCCCGTGAAACGGTAAAAGACTTATTTCGGTCAGAGCTCAGGCCAATCTCTAAGGGGTCAGTCGGGTCACTTATTTCTTAAAAGGGTCCTTACGGCATCCAAGGACCAATTCCGGCTTTTGAGTGCACCACATCAGCATTTGATGCTGCGACAGATGGTGAAATATGAATATATGTTACAGGCCGTATGAAAATTGTCCGTTTGCAAACGGCCTGGCCCAGTCAGGGCATATGAAACAGCCTGAAAACACCGGCCGTTTGCAAACCATGACCTGAAATATCAGACCGTTTGAAAACGGCCTAGTTAGTTTCGGCCTAGCGGATCCAGGGGGGCCACGGGGTCATGCCCCCAAGCCTGAAAGGGGGCAACATGTATTTTGGCCCCCAAAAACACTTAAGAAATATGAATGTGAGAAAGTAGCGTAGTAGGTAGAAACTACCGTATCATTAAAAATATGTGAGCTTGAGTGTTGGTCTCGTCTTCACCCAAGAAGTTCTTATTGCATACTTTACCTCTCGATCGACGCGTGAAGTTATCGTGTAAGTTATCATGAATCCGATCGCGACGAAACTTTAGCACCCTCATGTTGACAAAGTCTGAAAATTTCATGACCCTGACCCAAGTGACCTTTGACCTGTGGCCTATTTCTCGAGACTATCCGTGCGTTCGGAGAGCATGGAATATTCACCGTCCCCTGGAATATTCCCCGTGCCGCGTTCGGAGGCGTATCTCTCTGAACGGCCAATCTCCGGGAATGTTCCGCGCGCATGGAGTATTCCACGGATTCCACGTGGAATGTGCCTCTCCGAACGCACCATATGTTTGGCCATGTTTGAGGCCATGTTTGGCCGGAATCGCGATTCCGCGTATGTCGGCTCACATTATCCGCTCGTTTACAGTCTTTTCGTGGTTTAAAACGCTCAAACATGTGAAATGATGTTGGTCCCAACCATTGTGGTAGGTGTCAATGTCACCTTAGGGTCAAGTCAGGTCATTGACCTTTGGTGACCTCGGTGCACTTTTCCGAGTTTAACATGTTTCTAGGATAGTTTCGTTTAGCTGATTTTGAATTTAGCATTTAGCAACCATTTGAACATTTACGAAGTAGTTTTGATGCCTTCGTATCATGTTACGTAGCTGCCAGTGGTAGTCGGACACCTGCTACACGGACGCCCATAAGTACTGGTTGACCTGGTTGACCTGACCTGGCCTGCCCCGACATGGCCTAAAGGCATGAAGACATCATCTATGATCCAAACTAACATGAAATTCGTGATCAGCACAAAAAAAAATCTATTACAGCCTTACTTTAGGAGGTTCTGACAGGCCCTGATTTTCCCGTCTTTTGGGTCTGTGACCTGACCTGGGCGGTGTTTCACGGCACGCTGCCAGCGCTGTTGGCACTTTTGGTTTCCATGGAGACATCAACTAGCCTATACCTACAACACTACCGAAGGTTGACCTTAGCTCGCGGAATGCGCTGGCAGCGGCTGGCAGCGCGACCGTGAAACACCGCCCTGGAAGGTTAACCAATGACCAAGGACCTTAAAATGGGGTATCATCGGCTTCCTCTCGTCACTGACAGGCAACACACTCGTTTTTTCCGCGAGCTCTAGCTTGATCAGGGGCCGAACGGCAGAGAGGTTCAACCGACACCTCCCAGCCCGCGAAGGCTGCGCCAAGCACCGACCCGGAGCGGTGGTCGACAAAAGCAATTTGAAGTGTTTTCAAAGTAATATTAAGGCACGGGTTGAGTGGGCTACCATTTCTCTCTCTATTTTTTTTTAGTTTAAAAAAAATTATCGTTTCAGGGCTGTGACGAAAAATAAGTGGCCTAAATCCGATGAGAAAACAGGATTTGGGGGTACCCTAGGTTTGGCTCCTTGCACGAGTTGGCCCCCCCCCCCAAAACGCAAGTCTGGATCCGCCAGTGTGTAGGAAACATAAGGTTCGGAAGTTTCAATTAATTCTGTATGGTATTTTACCAAATTGAAATAAATTGAAATACGGTGTTTACATACCCGAGTGGTATGTAAACAAACCACTCGGGACCAACCAAGATACCTATAAGAAACGGACCAACCTCGCTCGGAGTCGGTTGCTAGGGAGACGTTCGTCAATATCATGGCCGATTTTTGATGAACGCGCAGACTTCCAGCGCCATGAAGCCCTTCCATAGCGCTGGAATGGGCTGATGTTCCATTCCCCTAATTAATAATGATGTTCCATTCCCCTCATGAAGCGGGAAATGGAACATCATTAATAGTATAAGAGGTGCACATGTAGGTACAGTTTATTTGCGTGGAAAGGAGCAGGTAAGGAGCTTGGAGGTACCATTAGTGCACGCAACAGCCCCAGCTATGCTCGAATTCCCCAGCTGTTGGAATGGGGCTGGCGCCCACACGGGGAATGGTAGGTACGGGTGATCTGCGGTTAGTTTGACGCGCAGTTTAGATTTGAAGTGGAGAACGGTTTTTTAGACTCCATGATGTGCAGTGTGCAATACCTACTTGTTTTATTTCAACCCTCGCACTTATGAGGGGTCGAACGGACCGTCCCGAGGCTTTTTTCACAAATAGCTCGCCTAAATAGGGGCTAATCGCAACGAGAATTTTAAGCATGTTCGAGTGAATCAATTTTTGAACTTCCCTGAAAATTGCATGACCTTGACCCAAATTTCCTTTCACTTTGACCTCTGACCTTTTTAAGCCTAAATTTCAAAGGTAAAAAAGAGACAATGCCTTTTCACGGAAAACAAGATACTTTATTGCAAAAGTACCTAAATACATATGCCTTTGTTAGTGACTTATGCTTGAAACTTGTTAACCACTCGGCGTAGACTTCACATTTCATGGTTCGTTTCATGGTTTATGGATACTTTTATTCGTCATTACTTTGATTTATGCACCACTGCCTCCCATAACATACCTCAGTCCGGTTTGAAGCGCTCCCTAGGAATTCATTCATTAAATCTGTAATCCTTTATGTGCACACCTTTCCTCGCAAAGTCTTGCCCCCACATAGCTGTGTTGCAGGCCATTATAATAATTGTACCATAGACATACCTGTCGGCTGTATGAGCGGCAGCGCGTGCAGGGGAGCGTGCGCCGCTCAGCGCCCCTGCAGAAGCGGCGGCCCGTGGCCCTGGCGCGCCGCGCCGAGCCGTGCCGGGGGCAGCCGAGAGGTGCTGTGCTCGGCGCCGGAACAGAAGGGGGCGGCGCGGCGGCGGTCCGCGGGCGGCGGAAGCAGCGCCACTCCCCGGCCGATCAGCGGGCTCGGCGTGCCGCGGTACCGGTGGCGACCCGCCGCTGTCACCGCCGCGCATTCCCCGACCATGACGGGCCCTCTCCCACACCACACGGAATGCAACACATCGCGTGGCAAAACATAGAGGCAACGCGCCGGGCGTCGCAGAACGGTCAGTCGGGAGGAATGCATCATGAGTAAGGGAATGCATCACCTAGTCATGTGCTCACGCTTAGCTCATCCCACTTTTCTTATCATGTTTTTATCGCAGTATATGTTTTATCGTGTGTAATGTGGCATTATGTGTATGTGCAACTTGTCGATATTTTAGCGTCACTTTGCTTTTACAACATGTATGACGGGAGACTTGAATAGCCACGGTGTGGATGGTCTCAACAATACACGAAACGAAACGAGGACGCGGGGGTAGTGAGCGGGAGACAGATTGACCCCAAACTCTGCCAGTCTTCAGCCGTTACTTATGTCACAAAAAAAAAAAACACTTTGCAGCGTCAATAAAACTGATAAGTTATAGAGATTTAAGTCCAAATCTCAAAATCTAGTCCCAATTTTTATATTAATTCTTATCGGTATCCCAATATGAAACAAAGTTATCTCTCTCTGGAGGCTAAGGTTACGAAAAAAAAAAATCCCTACCAATTTACTTCACTCCCAAAAATCTGTCTTTATTTTCAAAAAGGAATGTATTATATATACAGTGGTGTGTACAGTGTAGTACACCGCATTAATGTATCGATGCATCATCATTACGAAATGACCGCCCCTGGGAGTTGGGTGCTATATAGATTGCAATGTCGTCTAATATAGTATGCAACCGTCGTCCAAAATGTACGACATTCAGCTAATTGCATCTTGCAATCAATGTTGGAAAATAACAATGCCAATGGGTTAATGAGCTAATGACTCGTGGTATTCAGCAGTTTGAATGGCAAAACTCATCAGCAAGATTAATGATTTCCAATCGCAATTGATCAATATGTAATTTGAATTCTGATGTCCAGCCCTAATTTCGTTTACCCGTTTCACACAATTCTCTGAACTGCTAGTTTATTTATTTCTTTATCTGAAATGACTGATAATGGTTCAGTGATTCAGACATGGAAATGGCTGATATTGACGGATGAACTGACTGACAACAACTGATGAAATGACTGCAAATTATTTTGTTTTTAAGAGCATTTTCTACTTGTACGGCCCTCCAGGTATTAGGTAAGTGGTTGATTGCCAACATCACAATAATCGATCTGCATGATGAGTACGTCTAATGGCTGTTGAAAACCACTGCCGAAATGTGTGCACGAGCCCTTTTATCATTTCTATTGAATCATTTTATAGCTCTGTCATTTAAAGTTATTTCACCAAAAGCACATAGGCTAACCAACCACTCTTTTGCCGGAGGGCAGTACTTATCGATTCGCCATTCAGTTCACAACGACAATAAAGCTCTCCCTCTGAGCGAAACTAAATCCGGCTTCCAGCACCGAGCTAACACAGTTCATTCATGCAAGGCGATTTATGGCTCTGGCCGCGGGCTGCCGAACGGCTCCCAAACGCTGTCCGTCTGCAGTCCATCGGCCCATCACCGGCCCTCGATAATGCACCGTTCACACGCCGACACGCCCGGTAAGGTCTGTTCACACCCCGCGGCGATCGCTATCGGTGGGGTGCATCCTGCTCTTGTTATCGCCCAGCGCCATCACAAAACAAACGCCTACGGGGAAAGGTTGGGAAAGTTTGGTCTTCGGAAAGTCTGGTGAATTCAAAACAGTTTCTTCACTCGTCCTTAAATCAATACCCCGAAACAATCACATACGAAAATGCAAACCAATTCTCAGAAAAAATAAAACACTGCACTTCTTTCACTCGCTCGCTCGCCCAGCGCACGGTAAATGTTTCCGTGTATTTCCCCGGTGCTGCAGTTTGTTGTCGACAGCCATCGCTCCTCGGCACACAACAGGCAGCGCGAACCGGCCGCCCAGTTCCCGGAAGGGCCCCGTGGCGTGTCCCATCAGCGCCACTGACGCACCCGATGCCACCGGCCCATACGTCACTGGGGTGTAAATAAACACATCGATCGAGTGGAGTTTGACTTGGCATTCGTAGTAAACCGATGGTCCCTCATGCATATTAATAGGACTGTATGTGCCTGACGACCCCTGCACTGCGCAGTCACGGCTTTCTCATGTTCTATGTGTCTTTTCGTGACCAATTTGTTGTTTTACGCCCTTGTTACCACCCACGTTTGAGCTCAGTCTCAGCCGTCGCGGTCAGCTAATTATCCCCCAGATTTATTTTGCCCTCAATTTCCCCTCCTGTCGCGGTTGATCACTTGCGGTTGTGCGAAGAGCGATACCGGTGGCAGATAAATTGTTTCTCCCGCGTGAGATCTAATTATCTACGCGGCGCCAATAGCACGGAGGTCTCAATCGGGGGTGGTCTAGCCCCACGCATTGGCCGTGCTTTATTCGCGGCGCGGCAAGGGGCCGCACTGCTCTCCAGTCCATGGGCCATTAACAATCCGGTAACGGCCGCGTCAGCTCCATTACCGAGCCGTTAACTGTCACACGATAACGTGTCGGGCCGCCACCCGACATCTCCGGCCGACCACCGCGCAGTGCCGGGCGCTGCGCTGGGTGGTAGCCGGGGAGGGGTTCCCGGGGAGGGGATCCCGCCCTTACGGCCGCTCCTCGCAGGCCTCACGCCGCTCCCCGGGCGCCACGGGGGTGGCTCGGGTGTCGAGGGTCGGCAGCGGCGCCAACGCGGTAATTAATGCGCCAGTCGAGACACCAGCGCGTCGCCTCGGGCCGCCGCGAGTAGCTTGGCGGGCGACGGCGCGGGGCGCGGGCGGCGGCGCGGGGAGCGGGCGGCGGCGCGGGCGGAGACGGCGGTGGCGGCGGATGGGCCATTTCGGCGGCCGCCGCCGCTGATCGCCGCTGCCGCCGAGAGAGAGAAAGAGGCGAGGACGGGCACCGGACATTCCTTTCGCGGCCCGGCGCCGCGCCGGCCACCGGGGGCGTGCGGCCAGCCATTTCCGTTTCCGCCGGTGGCTGGTGGCGGCGCTCTCTGTCGCTTTCTGCTCGTCTGTCCGCCCATTCTGTCTGATCGGACCCTCTGTACCTGGTACGGTCACTGGGCGTGACGTCATGGATGCAGGTCATCCTGCACCGAGGGTACAAACCGTCGCAGTGCTGTGCTCGGTGAGGTGAGAGTCTCGCCCGCAAACCACCGGCGAATGCACAACGGGCGCGCCAGCCGCTGTGGGCACTGCAGGCGCGGCAATTTGGGCGGACACGGGGGCGGCGGCGCGCGAGCGGAGATGGCGCCGCAGATTGCACGGGCGGCGGCGGGGGCGGGGGCGGTGACGCTGGCGGCGGGGGCGGCGGCGGTCAGAGATCGTGTGAAACCGTCGCTCGTGAGAACTGGGATGCTGCCGGCCGCTCGGGCCCGGATCCTGCATTGCTACTCGGCCGCCGCCGGGCGACCTGCTGTATTAGGAGCAGTGATTTAAATACAAATTAGCGCGCGGAAGGGCCGCCGCCGGCCGCCCCCGGGAGACATCTCGGATCGTGGGAGCTGCCGGGTTCCCATGCTGCTGACCGCTCATAATACACCCGTGCAACTACCGCTCACAAAATCTATACCACTTTACAGCATACCCAACCTGATAGAACATTCCAAAACCGACGTATTATACGGATCCGCACGGGATATCGGCATTAAACATTCCTCGGGACATATTTGTTTCGCGCCGAACCCATGGCCACACGACCCCTGCCCGTCGTTATTTCGGTAATTGGATCCGGAAACCGCCCGGGCAAATAGCTGTGATTTTCGGCCGGCGCATTCCCTGTGGGTCATCTTCGCACGGGCTCGGGGCGTGCGCGGTCGGCACGGGCCGGGAGCAAATCGAACGGGGGTGGTGAATGACCGTATCGACCCGGAAAGTCAGCCCGGATCGCCTCGAGACAAGCTAGGTCATCTGCATGCGACCGTAATCGAGTTAGATCGTCCCGAGGCGACTGTAGCCGACATGAGCCGCCCCGAATGCGTCTGTTACCGACATAGGCTGCCCCGAGGCCCCTACAGTCGTTTTAGGCCGCCAGAGGCGGTGCACCAGTCAAAACTCTGCCTGACTCAGAATCGTGCTCGAGCTGTAGCCTGGCCCGGGGCGGCGCTGCGGCGCGGCCGACCCCGTGGGAGTCTGTGAGGCGCCGTGGGAACTCGCACCGATCCTGGCACCATTATGTCGTCGTCGGTCCTTCACCGAGTGGTCATAGGCCGGCCGGCTGACCCCTGACCTAACTTCCGGCGCCCACGTTCCGGCCCGGTGACGGCAAGATGCGGCTGGGATCGCCCTGCGAGCGGTGGCTAAGTAGGTGACCAAAATTGGCTTACATGTTTAATGCGCGGTTTATCTTGTTGCAGTGGTGTCATGAGGGAGTGACTCGCACATGCATGGCTGGGATCCAGTGTCCCACGCCATGTAATATTGTACAGATTTTGCACATCAGGTCCAATGCGCGCGGCCCGTGTAAATAATGTTTATCAGATAATCCTGATATGACTATTTAAGAACAAACAGTGGGCACCCACATCCGTTGTAAGAATTCACCATCGGCATCGACCGTTGCTCCTTTGAACAAAACATAACGGTATCCTAGGGAGCGGAGCAGTTATAGTACCGTTAACCCGTGCTTCGGTGGGTATTCAGAATTCCCACGCCCCAATGGGGTGTGTTTGAATATCCCGCCCTCTCAGTTCGGTTCCTCGGCTGCCTAGTGACGACAGGTGGTCAATGGTCATCTAAAAAAAGTCAAAACATGCTTTAACTGAAGTGGGGCTGTATTGTACACGTTGAGACTTATGGAATGACACGCGTTTGAATGACGACAATAGACGCTTGTACTTACCCTTAAGGGTATCAGCTGCAGTACATGTATGTTGGAAACGAAGTGTGTGCAGGCTGTGTTTAACGAAGTCTGAAACATTTTCGGAAGCGAAATTGGTTTACCATGCACCAACAATTAACTTGATCATTTAAGTCCCCATAAAATTTCCTCAAACCGCCTCATAAACTGCGTCGTTTATAGCGCTGGGATCCTCACGGAAACCATGCTCTTTACTGTCCATTTAGTGTCGAGTTGTCGACCCACCTTCATGTCAACAGGCCCCATGTGTTCTAAGAACGGGCCAAGTTTCGCCAAAGCCGGCCATTCAAGGTGTGGGTGCGGCGGGCGTGGGATAAGACTAGCGGTTGTAGCCGTAGCCAGGCAGGGCCCAGATGGCACGAGCATCAAACGGCTAAGCTGCTTAGGTGAGTTGTAATACATGATATGTGGGAGTGCATGGTGAATAATTACATTCGGTTATTAGCTATTGCACTTACGGTTTTTGTTAATGGCTAGAAAAGTTGATAGATGCAGGCGATCATGAATGTGTCCGCATAAATTGCTTCTTCTGCACCTCAAAATCAAGGCAACCTATCGCTACGTACCGTTTGCTAATCGCTAGACACCACAGAAGGTAAAGCTAAAAGATAGCAAGGTATGTTGCCCTGCAACAGAGCCCCCAGCGCAAACAATGTGCATTCTCTCATTGTCTCATGGAGACCGCTCCATTCTGAGTTACCGTTACAGTCATGCAGTAAAGATCTCAATTAGCAACTGGATCAACGTCTTTCATATTCATAAGAATTTAAATATAAGACACTTCATTTGGAATCAGTGCCGATCAATTGATCATCATGGTAAAACGCATTTTTAAGCAAGTTCATCCTTCACTCCGCCCCACACTCTCACGCCCCCACATAAGCGGCAGCGGTCGATTCCGGCGGATGCAGGGAGGGTGAGGGGGTGAGGGAGGGGTGCCACAGCCCATAGACACTGACACTCAGTCACCAGGAATGTGTACAATGCGCGAAGGAGCCCACTGTCCGAGCCCAGTGTCCACACGCGAAGGCCGCTGACCAATGTCGACGTCAGAGGAAAGGTCCCTACGCCGCCGCTCTGAGGGCCAGCTCGTGATGTCAGGCGGCGTGACAGGTGGCGTGACAGGTGACAGGCGAGGTGACAGTGATCACACAGGACCGGTCAGTGTTGGGGTGCCGTTTCCGATCGAGCGGATCGGGAATGCACAGCTTCCGATCGATGTGCTCCGATTGTCGTGATTTTTTTTTATCGAGTTTGGTGAATGAGTCATCGTCCTCCTTTGTTATCGGCCGGCTTGTTGAGTAGTGACTGTATTATTCGATTTGTACATCACAGGTATTGAATTGCTTACCGTTTATGTAGAAAGAAAGTCTTGGTGAGGTGACAGGAAAAGTTATTCATTTTCAGTGATAACTTTAATGTTCTTGAATCACCTTATCACACTCCGCTACTCTTTTGCTGGACAATGCATGCAGCCTGTTATTTGCAGTGTGAATAAGTTACACCATGCATTAGTAATGATAATAACAGTGCCACGTGTTTAGGTGAGGGGGGTGCCACGGCCAATAGACAGTCACCGGGAATGTGCACGATGCTTGGCGCCTATTACGTAATAGCCTATCCTTTATTTCAGGCGTTACAAGGGACATAAAGCGGCTCATTAGTGGAATAGGTACATGATTTGTTGCAAGGAGCTCGGATTGTCTGTTTTGGGACCGCTGTACTGCCTTATTTAAAGCGTACAACCTCGGACGCCCGAAATACTTCTCATTACGCTCGAACGTGCTTACCTACTTCAAAGAGAGTGGGATCAAATTGTGGACTTTTATTGTCTAAAAATATAATTTTGTTATTTTTTCTTTTTGTTCGATAATCGAAGACCGTCTTTGATCTGTGACTGGATGCAAGATTATATGACAGGTTAGGTACCTGTTGAACGCACTTTTTTATCCGGCGCCATAATCCACGCGCGTCGTGCAATTCGCTCCCATCATCCTCCTTCCGGCGACTTCCGGCGCCAGATTCCGCGCGGTTTCCCACCGTGAGAACTAAATGCCTGGGTCGTCCTCTGTCGCCGTCGTGGGGCACCAGTTCACATACCATCCCGTCCGCTAAAAAATGCCGTGTCGCTACTCATTCGGCCCGATAGATGTCACTACTAGCGGCACCGTACCCGTTTGCGACACACGATGGCGTTTGATGACGTGTGATGACAGCCGATGGCGTGCAGTGTCCGCACACCGGTGACCGCAGGGGTCGGAATTTTTCCCGCGGCGGGACGCGCCGGTAATCACCCTCGGTATTCGATCATTGGCTGTGGGGGAGGGGACCGGTGGGGGTCAAAGTGACAGTCGGCTGTTACCGATCTGTATCAGTATCGGCAGATCTTTACAGGTGCGCAGGAATCCGCCGTCGGTGGTCGCGGTGGCGGAGCGGTGTGTTTCCACATACCTTACGGTCAGTTCTGGGCCCCACAGAGCGGCACATAACGGCTGAGGTCTTGGTTATCGACCAGACAATGAGCGCTGTCACATTAACTGTCATGGAATTGTTTGCGTCTGTTTAGAGGCTACGCTGCACACATTCATTTCATCTTACAAGTCACACTATTAAATGGTGAAAAGCTGTCATTAAAATTCTGGAGAAATATTAATTATTTCTTATCATTTTCTTTTAAATAACTTTAATATATCATTCAATCTTCTTTGGTTGCTGTGCCTTAAAATAAAATCAATGGTGATTGCGAGAGCTCATTAAAAACCGTTATCAAACGTCACGAACTCTGTCTTCTAAACACGTTCCGAGGGATAGTAGACTGCGCAGTAGTCTAAGCCCCGTACCCACCCATCTCAGCGGCCAGATACACATCAGAAGATAGTGTCAGCACACCCTGCCCCGTCTGTGAACGAGCGATACACGCGGCGGAAAGGAGAACCTGAGCGCCGGGTTACCGCTCACTCCTCACAGACCGTGATTACATCGCCCCCGGTGACAGACTACAAACGAAACCGGGGTGGCGTCGCGCCGTAGCGGTTCGAGCCCGGTTCAGAGCGTGTTCAGATGTTACGGTATACATGACGCCAGGCCCAGGCCGTGACGCTTTCGTTCATGCAACTGGGAGTGCAAACCGGTTGTGAGATTTGTATGACATTGACCTATAACAAGCCCGGTGTGAGACCCAGTCGCATACGATTGCAGGATGCCTGATTTGGTAAACGAACATTTGGTCAGGTGGGTAGTTCCGTTTACCGTTTGAAAGCTTACGATTGAAACAGCCACATGACAACACAGCTGCGGTCTGCAGAAGATCCTAACCTCGCTATGATCCCATCCATCACGATAGGTCTTCTTGGTATGGAACGCCGGAAGCGTTTATATGCCAATGCTCTGTCATAAGTTGATTGATGCATGATGTCAAGGAGAAACAAAGCCTTACTACACCGGTATCTACGACGCTAATAGCTTTACATCCGGCGCATCTTATTCTTACCTGATCGGATAGCTTACCTGTCTGTCACCGATGAAAGGACTTACATTGACACTGTTACGTTGCCCGTGGGCTTGACTTGTTCTTTGCACATTCAACACAGTGCACAGTGCATACGCTCGTTCGATGCCGCGTTTCCTTATCACGCAGGACCACGTCTCCGCTGGAAGGGGCCCGCGTCGTCACGGGAGGTCACGACACGGTGGCACCGTGCCAGCCGAAGGTGGCGTGACTCGGGGGTCCTCCTCTTAGCTGCAGGGTCATGAGGGCCGCGGGCTCTGGGATCAGGCATGGCTGCCCCAGCGTATGGGTCCGTCAACTTTCCGTGTAAAAAGAAAGAGGTTATGGAGCTAAACTGATTGCTTGATGAAACGTAATTGAAGTTGCTTTTGTTGTATTTACATTTACTTGTCACTGCTAGTGGTCATTATTGTGCACAAAACGAACGAAACCTTTGCGGAGTCAACCACGGTTCCTGTTCCCAAAGGTTATTATCAGTTTGCCTGTTATGCATTGCCTCATTAATATCTGCTGACATCTGCAGTTGATTACGCCTACACCAATAGTGATCGCATTCATTACATTTAATTACCATATATCCAGCAGTCATGCCACACGCCATGCCACGATATACCTACCCACATCAACGCACTACCGTACCGAGCACCGACCACCTGCGCAACAGCAAGATGAATCTCTTAACTGCAAAAAAAAAAAACACGCACATATGGGAGCAGCACCCATTGAGAAAAGGCTCCGTACGGCGCCAGAACTCCGATACCATCAGACAGACTCACACCCTGTAGACGACTCAGTCGTGGTTCAGAGATCAGATCTGAGTAGTGATATCAGTGTCAGATAGGAGCACCTCTGCTGTCGGTAGGTCTGGGAGACAGCGGCTCTTCACAGGGAGAGACAGCGGGTCACGAAAGCCACCTGGGCTGGTGGAGAGTGAGCGAGGGGAGGGGAGAGAGAGAGAGAGAGAGAGAGAGAGAGAGAGAGAGAGAGAGAGAGAGAGAGAGAGAGAGAGAGAGAGAGAGATAGAGAGAGAGAGAGCGAAGAGACAGAGATAGACAGACAGAGACAGAGACAGAGAGAGAGAGAGAGAGAGAGAGAGAGAGAGAGAGAGAGAGAGAGAGAGAGAGAGAGAGAGAGAGAGAAAATAGAGATAGATATAGAGACAAACAGACAAACCGACAGACCGACAGACCGACAGACCGACCGACAGACAGACAGACAAACAGACAGACAGACGGTTCATTAAATGTCGGTCAACATGCTGATATTTTACTCGTAGAACTAGGTAGTTTACTGCAATTGAATTGCGTTTAGAGATGCAGGTGAATATAAATATATCAAAACAAACGATTAGGGCATTGCTGAAAGAAACCGCTTTTAATCAATCCTTCTAACCGTTGTGAAATGGCATAATGCTTAGAAACCCCGCACATGATGAGCATCAATTTACTGATGACCAGCACATCGACAAAACCGCACCATCTGACAGATGACATAACATTTCCGCTGCAGCCTGCAGCACTCGGCCAGTTCTCTATCTCACTTACATCACTGATCACACCTCCAGATCACTACCCCACCACTTCCAGGATATCAGCTAAGTCGATCCTAAATCTCTCGATTAGCCGCAGTAAGCGGATTAGGACTCCAGTCAGTAGTTGAAGGCAGGCAAAGGGCAGCTGGTCACTGGTTAGTCCTGTGGCCTGTGAAGTGAAGGGTGCATCTTCCTCTGCTCACGCATTGTTGACACCCGCCCGCAGTACCGGTGACCTGTCACCCCTGAGGATGGGTGTAGGTCACTTCCGGCGGCTGTACCGCTCCGTTACTTCAATGGTCTGACCTGCACCTGAACAGGCCGCAACACTCGCCGCTCCGGTGGGAGCGCGGGCGTGTCAGTAACCGTGAAAACGACCACGACTCTTCCTCACTTCCCGCGCGCGGACAGGTGCCGGGTCAGCGCGGCGTTCAGAGGGTCCCACAGAGGGTCCCACAGACCCGTCCGGCGGTCCCACAGACCAGCGCAGAGTCCCACAGACATCACACCGAGTCTCGCAGTCGGTGACCCCTCTGGCACCGCGGGAGCCTCCCGCCGACCTCCGGAAAAAGGCGGGAAAACTCACTGACCCGGTGAGAACCCGTCTGGCCGAGGTGGTGGGGCGCATGGTCACACCTGTGCTCCATGACGCAATGGGGCTGAAACGGTCCCATGGCTTATCCAACATACGTGTCCAAAATCTCACATACCACTTCAGACGGTTTCAGTAATTATATGCACTACAATATATTTCGGTCCTTCTATTGTATACTGATGTGGTCGCTTCAGCTCACAAGTCACGTTTATACATTTTGTTTTGTAATTGGTTTCCTCTCGTTTGTAAGGGCATAACAGGACATGATCCCGCATGTTCCATCTTGTCGAGTGTCGACGCTTGGGTTTGGTTGTAAAAAGACGAAGTATATGAAAGAAACCAAGCTAAAGTAATCAAAGACTCGCTGCTAAGTGAGCTTGCATTATTTTATTCCTAAATTGGTTCTTTTTTCATTGATTATTTATTGTCTTTGAACTAGTTAAACCTTCCAACGCCAATCGACGTTTAATTTTAGTGTACTGTCACGCAGAGCAGTGACCTTTAAACCACGGCGCCGCCGAAAATCGATAGCCGCTTCCATAGGACCAGCGACCTTGGACACGTTCTGCTAGGGGACCCAGACGGTTGGGTGGTAACAACTAACAGACACGCGTTGGGGAACGAGCAGGCGCGTGTTGGGGCACGAACGCGTTGTGTTCCCTACACAGACACGTGTGAACCCACGAAAGGCCGCCCGTCCGAGTTTACGGGTCCGGTCCCACGCGCTCATTGACTGCACCACAGGGGGCAGAAAGGAGAGCCCTTGGTGCGCCGTACCGGGCAGGAACAGACCTGCACTGTGCCGCTAAACGGACCGTTTGTAGCGGGACGCGTCGCAGCACGCCGGATCGATATAAGGAAGATGCGTGAGGTAAGAGGACACGCACACTATCTGTCGCAGGTGTCGAACATGGGCCGATGTCATCCCATCGACGGACGTCGTGACGAAGGAATCAATGCTTCACTCAAAGATGGCTTTAGATAGATGGAAGGATTTATGGGAACACTGATTCGTGTCTTGGTATAGGGATTGATGATTGGTAGGTGTGAAAATGGATGCAATCAATGATCTTTCGCTGAATGGATTTTAATGCCAGCCGTATGTTTCCCATTGATGACATGTCGCTTCTTCTAGTTACATGCCTACGCTACGTCTTATTATACCATTCCAAAGCATCCTTTTCTCGTTTCCTTTTTCCAATCGCAAAGCGTTTCCCTAATACCGATGCACCGTGTGATCTAGAGGCAGTGGCAGCCAGAGTTGCACAATTTAATTTTTCTTAAAAGGCTGATACTCTGCTTGAGGCTCATGAATAATAATAATAATATAAGAATAACCAGTAACCTCATAATATATGTAAATCAGAAATAGGAGCCAAAAAGTTATACTTGAATTTAAATTAAATTAGATTAAAGTAAAGTAAATTAATTTAAATTCAATTTAATATTTGCAAATATAAGATTTACTTTTTATTGCATTTCCAATTAATTATCGAGGAAAAGGTCATTTGAAACTCTTATTACATAAATTTAATTTTCCTTACTTTTACGTCACAAAATAGGACGTAGAACTCAGCCTTTCATTTCACTCAAACCACCGGCTCCGTTGCGGGTTATTTGATGTTTACCATCTAATAATTCAGCCAAACGTCACGTCAGAGGTCACGTATTTTTAGCCTGCAGCAGTTGTTTACTATGAGGCCTCACTGACTGAGTGACCGGCCGACCCTGGTACGAGATGAATGCAATGTAAACAATGACTGAGCCCTGTGACGCTCGGGTAGCTAACAAATCACCCAGCCGTTCTCACTAAAATCCCTCAGCTGAAAGGTCACAAACAGACAGCCGCGTCATCTCCGCGGTGGCACGGTCATTTATCGGTTAATTTCTGCAAAATACACACGGAACTCGTCTCATCTGCCCAGTTGACCCGCCAGTCGCCTCTGCATCTGCGTCTGAATCTATTCTCGGTGTTTCTCTGTCGCAAATTTCTCCCGAATGTCCGTCAGAGCCTGGCTCGGAGCCTGTCTCTGGGCAGCACCACGACGCATGTGGTCCTGCTGAAAATCAACAAACATCCCGCACGTGCCCACGGCTCCTGACCGCGGGCGGTGGGGCACCGCTGGGCTCCCGCTCGCTCTAGTCCAGCTTCCGGTGGCTGCGGAGGAGGAGGCGGTGCGGAGGAGGAGGCGGCGCGGAGGCTCCTCCGGCCAGGCGGCGCCACCGGCGGGCGGCGCCTCCGACTCGGCGCGCCGCCAGAGTCACCTCAAATCGCGCCGGTCGTCCAGGCCAGAGGCAGGTGGCGACGGGTCGTGCGTCGAGTGCCGCGCTGGTCAGTGTCAGTTGCGCTCGCACGGACCCGCTGGACGGACGTCTCTGCCATGGCGCTCGGCTCAAGAGGAGGGGACGTGGCCGCCGAGAAGGCCGCCAGTCTGGAGCGGGTTACAGTGGACCCGGCGGCGGCGGCGGCGGCGGCTGAGGAGAGTGCCGCCCCGGCGCGCCGGTCCTGCTGTCCGCTGGGCCGGGTGCTGACACTGCTCACGCTGGCCGCCTGCTGTCTCTGTCTGGGTTTTGTGGAGCTGCACAGGCTGCGACAAGGCGCCGAGCTGCAGAGGCAGCTGGCGCAGCTGCAGATGAGGCTCGACCGGCTCGAGAGCGAGGCGCCCGACGGGCCGCGGCTCGACGAGGCGACAGACGGCGGCGGCGACGAATCAGTAAGGACTGAGCTGTCCAGCAGCGCTCGCATTCTGCACTAGTCTGAGTCTCTTCACTGGCTGTCCGCTATTTGCACAGTCTTACCTAGATGGTATCAATTTTGTCAACAATTCTTGACAAATTGTCAACCGGTCAGCATTGTCTTATTGGTAACTTGTAGCCAAGGCGCTGCATTATGTGTTGTTCATTTTAGCTTCGAATCTTCAGGAGGATGATATAATCTTTGGCATTGATATAGTGCATCATTCGTTGTATTAACCTCAAAGTCATTCATTGTTATTCATTCATTGGCATTAATTGGCCATTCAGGCGTCATTAATCCGTTCATTTTTAAACGCCGTTAAAAGAAGTTGTGTAATGACAGGCACTGAATAGTAGCTTTTACTTTGCCAGTGTTCCTTTCTTCTTGCACATTAGTGTAGATGCTTCATGCTTTGGTGATGGTCTATTTAAGTTCAATGTGCTTTGGTGTTGGACATCTTTTCGTTTGGTGCTGGCGCTCGTTTTATTATTTTAAGTTCCATGTTAATGGATGCTTCCTACTGATCAAAATCTTGTTAGGTTTTTTGTTTTGTCATTTTCAACCAAAATGGTCTATGAGAAAGATCGTTTAAATAATGATAACGCTTTCGTCGATATACACTCCCAAGCAGCTACGAGTTTATCGTTTCAGAATCAAACACTAAAATCGTTCGCGTTAATCCAGGAGTGGTTAAGGCCAGGCTCCCGGTCAAACCGCTCGGCGCCATCGCGGACGGGTTAAACTCCGACAAACCAGTCCACTTCCTCGGAGACGGTGACCGCTATCTGCACTCCCTAATCTGCCTTACCGCGGGTGTGTGGCGCTGAACGTGACCGATACAATCGCCGATGAGAATCGGTGCGCGACGGGGGCGCCGCGGCGGCCCCCAGTCATGTGCCCGCCTTTCCGCACCGATGGCTGAAATTATCACCAGGAAAGCCAGCGGCCGCGTGATGAGCCAGCTCTCTGTGATGTGATGATTAATGGGCTGCTTTAGAATATCACAACTGGGTTGGGTGTGTGGAGACGGAAAGTAACGGTGGACAAATGTAACGGACTGGTGAGCGGTACGTCGGTGAACGGTGGTGTTGCTAGTGTCCCCACCGTAAGGTGTGACCAGGAATGTAAAGCCCGCCCTCGAACGGTTTTTGCTCTAGTAAACCGACGTTTTCCAGAAAACCTGCCCCAAAAATTGTCCAGTCATGGTTAAACTGGCATGGCTCATGATATTGAGTTGTAGGTTTGGCTCGTGCCGTTTGATTACCACGCGACATTGCGTGAGAAACGGCACGTGCCTGCTACTGTTGTGATGAGCTCTTGTGCAAGTCCAGTCGGGGAACAATGAGATCGTCCGTAAAATTACTAATCGAGCTAATTGTTTGACAAATAACGTTTTGGATTCGTGTGCCCAGGATAAATTGACACAAACACAAAGCAGAATAAATGAAACGTGTTATGCTCCATGAATCATTTATGTAGCAAACACGATATCTTAATTACCATTAACCTCGAGCTAATCGCGAGCCGATTGTATGCGTGTTTTACGATTTGCTAATCGCCCACCACCTGTTCATTATTCACCCAGGAACGATACGGACTGCACCCTTTTTTGTATCACTTGTCGAGTACTATCTTTTCCGGGGAAACTAAGCCTGGAATTCGCTAGCACACACACACATAGGTACGCGATAGTTCGGTTTCCGAACAAGTGCCGAACATCATGACGATGCAGTGACATCTAAAGGGAAATAGCGTGTGGTATTGCCATAGGTATTGCTTTTCACTGTCAGTCTCCCTCATATAAGCATCGGCGTATAACATGATATCGTCGTACAACACCGGGCTGAATTTTGTAATCTGTTAAATTTGACTTTTTTGTCTTTCGACGTCTCAGCTAGTTTCCAATTTACAATAAATATAACTACACTACTTCCACACCTACATCGTGCACGCCTTCGGCTTCTGATACACTAATATTATTTTTGCGCCCGCTATTATTTCATCCAGCATACCGTTCCCACACCGCATTTCGGCCGTATCAAGACGGCAGACTGATAATCGACTGAAGGCTGCTGTCCACTGTGACACCGGCTATTGTGTCAGTGTGGAACCGCGCTGCTGCATGGACTGTTTGTGCACCAGCCCTGTCGGTCGCCAGTGCTTTGCGCGGTACAGTTTACTAAACCCGCTTTAGGCACGTTATATGGAAAATGGATCAACTGCAGGGTGCTTTCCACAGTTCTCAACTATTACTTGTTTGAAAGTTTTCCCACCTGGCTTATGGGTCGTGCAAAATTGACCAATGTTTTGCTGATTTTCTAGTAAGCTTGAGATTTGTGCTTGTTTGTTATACCTCATATTTAATAGCAGACGTATATGCAGTTGGCGTGTTTTCATTATAAAGCAACTCGACCCCACCCCATGCAGTGTTCGCACCTTTCCAATGGCCTCTTGACGTTGCTTCAATCTGTAACTTGACAACTTATCCCCTTCGGCATATAGAGACAGAGGCTGATCGACATGATCGATGAGCCATCAAAACAATACCGATTGGTGTCGGGTGTCATCATTCAAGCTCCTAATGAACACAATGGGGTAAATAAGCCGGGGAACATCTGAAAATTACCGTCAAATTGACACATGGGTGTGAAAAACATACAAATCTATAATCTACTGGCGGCCTTCTGGCCGTGAGCAATTTCCTTGCCGTTGATTTTTCGGCCACCAACGACCCTGCAAACCGGCTTCTGGGTGCTACATTGTCGCAAACACGCGGCCGAGACCTAAAAGTTGGGCTGCACGCCACTGCAGAACATGGCAAGGACGAACAATTTTTGAGGGTGTTGCGACATTCGCCTACATGCCTTCCTTTACTCGTTTCGACGACGAAAAATGACACAAAGCACACTTTCTAGCATGAGTAGGCTCAACGACCCCAAGTTGGCGTGTGGGAAAGTGAATAATATTGAAAGATCATTGACTAATTGTGATTGTTGGCTCACTTTTCGCGTTTAGTGCTTTGACCACGTGGCGAAATACCGACCTTGAAAGGAGACCTTAGCACTGAACTTGGCTGGGGTCAGTTTGTCGAGGAGTAAAAACACGCTCGATTATTTATACATCTGCTTCGTCTCAGACGCCGGTACTTCTGTGTTTAGACATTTTCGGGGCTTTGCTGGTGAAGAAATCGTTTTGTAAGTCTTTGCCAGTGTTCTCCAGACTAAACGCATCCACTCATTTCTAGACACTACGACAAGTAAAATTACTCATAAAACCACGCCTCGGCCACTCCTTGGTGTTTCAAACAAAGCCCAACGATCACGCCGCGCGCGGCCGTAGCTAACGGCTCGTCTGGCGCCAACTGCAGCCGCTGGGAGGCGGTCACAGCAGACGTTAGCCTTAGACGTTACCCTCCAAAATCACCGGGCTCACCTGTCGGTGGCCGGCACCTCGTCCGCGCTGCTCAGTCTTTATGGCTTCGAGCGGCCGCCGGCTGGGAGTGTGGCGGTGCTCGCACCTGCGCCGGTCAGCAGGTGGGGTCGGTCGGCGCTCCACGGCGCCCGCCGACGCACCTGCTGCCGTCCCGAGCTCCACCCGGGCCGGGCAGGGCAATCTACGGGCTACCACCCAGGTCTGAGGAAGCCTGGACCCCTCAGCTGCCTGTCTAACGGCCCCAGACAGCCACCTGTACGACCTCAGGTATTTTTTGAGCGGCTGTCGTCGGCCGATCCCGGTGGCAGCGACCGTTTCGTGACTGACACATGCATGACTGCACAGCGGGCCAGATTCGTGGAACACATTCATGATTCAGTATTTGTGTTTGGCTGGACCGAGTACAAGCTGTTATAATTCCAGGAGCTGGCTCACTCGTAGCCCGTAAGGGGTGTGCAATATTGACGAGGAATGCATGCGATCTTCAAAGGTGTGGTGAATGGAGGTGGCAGTTATATGAACCCTTGAATGAAAGAAAGAAAAGACGCGGAAGCGGAAGGACTCCACGCCTGTTCCTTCCGTTTCATTGCGAGGCGCATGCAGCAACGACATGTAAATAATGCAAATACCGACCGAGAGGCCCCTTATAAGCCGTATCGACGTTCCGTACCATTTCTTTTAATGTGGCAGATCTTTCGCCTGTCTGTGTTAGGCGGCGGCTCATCGGCGGCGCTCCCGGCGCCGGTCGTGGGTGTCTGACCGCACTCAGCCGCGGGATCTGACCGCAGCCCTGATAGAGCCCCGTCCGTCTCTGGCCGACCCGTCCGCCCGCGGCGCCGGAAACCACGGTGCAGATTCTGCACCGATTCAGACGTCTCGGTGGTCACTGCATGGACCCCGACCGGGCACAGACCGCAGAGGGCTGCGCTGGTCAGCCGCAAGGCCGCTCGATAGTTTATGGCTGGTTTTACCGGTCTGTAAAGCGCAGTTTGTGTGATGGCGTTTTTTTATGCGTCGCGCGACGCGGGTGGAGGCGCGATCTTGTACGGTTGGTCTTTCCTTGTCTGATGGCTCAATAACAGGGCAAGGTGTGGTCCGCTTTTGTCCATGGTGATGGGTAGTGTGGTGGCGACCAGACTCCGCCGTCCGCTCGAGCGATGCGGCTAACAACGGTTCATTGTTCCGAGTCGGGGCTTATTCCACTTGGGCGCTTTTGTACTTGGTGTGGTTTGTGTCAACGAACGCTCAATGTGGTTTGGTAGACTGTCGTCGTTTGGCATGCTTTGCTCTGGTCCCTTTGCTTTTGAGGTTTCTTGTCGTCCGATGCTTCTTATTTTGTTTGTTTTTATTGTGCCGGCTTCATCAACTTCTGGCGACTTAAGCCGCAAACAACATAAACGCAAGCGGCAAGAACGTGGTTAATTGGAGACCCCAAATCCGTAAAGATCTTGAAGGTGTCTTGAGGATCACCTGTATCCGTCAAAACCACTCAACGGCGTCAGAGAATTACATCACTCGAGGAGATCACGAGTGACGTTCGAGAAATGCTCGATTCGCTCTCAAGATCTACTCGAGAGTCGAGACAACCTGCAGAGCCCCGCTAAGGACAGCCCCGGGATACTCCGGGCATGCCTCTGATCCCAATCGAAGTCGATTCCAGCCGGTGACAGTAGCTCGGTGGCGCGTGTTTCAGGCCCTCCTCCGCTCACGACGGTCGGTGGGAGACCCACTGCGCACCATCGACGGCGTGCCCATCCTTGACGAGCCGTACGGTCTCCGGAGTGGGACCCCCAGCCAGGGCCTTAGTCTGTACGGCACCCTCCAGGCGCAGCGCGAGGGACCGCCGCCGACCGATGACCCCCAGGTCGACGACCCCTCCATCCGGGCCCACCACAGGTCAGTAGGCCCAGGAACATCGTATCCATCCGTCTATCAACCTTCAACATCGAGTCCGGCCCTTGCAGTCCCGAGTCCAGCCAATATAGTCCTCTAGTCTTTGTCCGTGACTGCGTTATCCCGTATTCTCCACCAGCAGACCTTTGTCCAATAGACAAACCTTCCGTTTCAGCTCTGCAAATCCAAACCGTCTGCTCCTCGGGCCGTGGGAATTTGGGGACAGGTTTTACTCTGATTCAGACCATTGATTAGGCTGATGTTACGCTGCTCTTCCTCTAACTGTGGTGACTCACTTGTGCCTTGCATTGAATAAAACTTGAATGGAGATCAGTATCTGTAACTTAATGCGGATAGTTTTGGACCCGGTTCATGACGATTATTGTGAAAGTCAGTTACTTACCTACCGGTTGTCGGCTAACATTTTGCTGGTCCAGTTTAAAATCGCCGTACTGTGTTCAATGATGCTTAAGTTTATCGGTTCACCGAATGCCTCGATATTTTTACTCCCCTCCCATGTCAAACCTTGTCATTTAGCGCAACACCGCTCCTTTTGCCAGCACCATATCCGTTTACCACGCCCCCATTCACTGGTCATTGATCCCACCGGCTCTGCAGCGGCCCCGCCAGTTGTGCTGGCACGGCGACCTGACCTAGCCCAACAACCGGTTCCCTGCTGATCCGAGCCTGCATGCATAAACGTCCCGCGCTGCTCAGAAGTGAGAGCCTCACTGGTCCATTCAGGGAACTGACCGGCCCGTTCCGCCTCAGCGGCCCACTCCGTGCAACTCTCGCTCTCAGTGGGAGGTTACTACAGCTCCCATCCTCTGTCCGAGTCCGTTCAACCCGCCCGGCCGGCCACGCCAAGGCCGCGTCAGTCATCACCACGAGCGCCTCTCCCGTTCTCTTTCTACCTGTGTCCGGTCGTTGTCCGATGCACGCTGTTCCGTTGCTCTCTCCACTGCATGCACTGACAGTCTGGGGCTGGTGTCCGCGCAGAAGCAGTGCCGCATACCAGGTGCGGTTCGGCCGGGTCAACACGGACGCGCCCGCGGCCTCCGGCGACGACAGGTCACCGGGCGGCGCCGCGTCGGCCCCGACGGGCCGGCGAGCCGTCGCGCCCGGAGAGCTGCACCGCCGCTCCCGGGTAAGGAACACGAGTCGCGAGCGAGGCGAGGGAGCAGGAACGAAGGCGTACGAGCTGACCCGAGCGGCCGCTGGCGGGCGCCGCTCCGAGGGGGGCGGCCGGGCCAACGAAACTGGGAATCGACAGGTCAGGGACGGGCCGAGCGCGGGACAGGGCGGCTAACCGCATGGACACGCCGCACCAAGTACCTAACTGTGATGGGGGAGTGCGAGAAGTTCGGTAACCGATTTGTGATGTTGTGTTTGGTGACTGACGAGTTTTTAAAGGAAGGGGAGACGTTTACAACTTTAATACCGTGGATATTAATGCCTACTAATGAATGATGAATGATGTCCCACTGTCCCACTCAGATGAAGGCAATTTGTCTCTTTTTGGCAAATTTTGCGTTGGCATGTTTGGGTTCATTTTTAACACTTGTCTGGTATTAAACGTCATCAGTCAAACATCAACTAGGTACAAATTGCCGAAATAATGAGGCAACAGCATGCGTTTGCACTCTTTCCCACCACCCTGTCAGCGTACTGCACCATCACGGAGAACCGCACGAAATGCGAATGTCGTTTACCGCACGTAGTTTTTAGAGCAGCGCATGTTAGAATGCACAGTATGTTTTTGCACTAGTGAGCTAGCGCTCAGCATGTTCATTTCAAGTGTTTTGCACGTCACCGCTCATCTCTTCATTATTTCGTTTCTTATTTCTCTCATTTCATTTCATCACTCTGTATGCATCACTGTCACTCATTTCAGTGTAACTTTCAAGTTTCTTTCCATCTCAAAAGCTCTCACTTTGATTCGTCTCTGCTCGTTTCATAAACGTTTCTCTCTTTCCAACCCAATGCATTTACCATTCTACCCACACTACAGCTCCCCTTCTCCGCCGCGCCTCCCCTAACTCCTACCCCATGTTCGCACAGGCGGCGCCAGTTCTGGAAGCGCGCGGCTCGCCCACCGCCTTCGTGCCCGGCCTGCACGGAGGAGCGAAGCCGCACCAGCAGCAGGCGGCGACCGGCTGCGTCGCTGCGCACTTCGAGGGACATGTGTCACAGCTCAGCCGCAAGACGTCCTCCTATGGCGGTAGTGAAGGTTTTTATCTGTCCACTGTTAGCATGGTAGTTTGTGGGTGAAGGCATGTGCTCGCTGGCTTTCGAGTCCATTTCGCGGATAATGGTTGATAATTGTTAAAAGATTTTGTGCATTTAATATGTGGTAAACATTATCGCTATTTGGTATTAACTATAACTGTTCCTCTTACAAAAAAAAAGATTGTTTAGCGGTGCGTCGAAAACAATGCCATAAATTTTGGACTACAATTTTGGATTTTTTTTATTTTTTTTTTTGCTGAACATCCAAAATGTTACTTATGATTTATTATTTTGCTACCGTTTTATTGGAACGATCGCAATATGTTTTCTGTTGCTTTTGCCTTTTTCTACGTCAATTTAAAATTGGGCACAACAAAATATCAACAAACTTTGAAGTAACATGCTTAAGAATAAATTGCCCGAATTATTTTGCAAATGGACTCGTTTAACTTCGCCTTGGGGATCTTTATGCACAGTTTTAACACATGTTCACCCATTTAAATCATTAAGCTTTATTTTTTTGATTGATATTCAATGTCGTTGTTTGCTTTGTATATTTTGTCTCTGTTTTCCTTTACCGTATCCATATAAACATAATGGAACCGATTCTGAGGCAATTCAAATCCCACATCCCTGCATTTTACAACACCTCACCGGAAAGAGACATGCCCGTCATTTTTGTTGCTTGTTAAACGGGACGGCCAGACGTGGAGACTGAAGCCTTGACGGTCGTACAATGGCCCTGTCAACAATGCCCGTGATAGAGATCGGGGGGCACGCCGTCGCCGACTGGGGCTCGGCCAGTAGTGCAGCGGGACGGCCGCGTCTGGAGCATGACGGGAACCACGCATGCCTGCCCGCGTGCCGTGCACTGCTGAGTGCCCGGGCTGACCCAACTGGCCCCGTCCCAACCTCTGTCTGCATTTTCGGTCCCCGTTCCCGCTCCGACCTGGTTTCATTTTTCGTCTCTATCGTCGTTTCTATCCATCTCTATAAGTTTATGCCCTTTTCATTATTTTCATCTCGGTCAAAATCCTTTCCGGGCTTCTTTTTATGCAAAATTGCTTGTTTACATAAACGGTTTGATTTTGTCATATCCAAAGCTCGCATTTCGCCGACATCATCCGCATTTTATTTTATTTATTCTACTCAACCTTTCCTTCACGTTACCCCTGATATTTTCCGGCTCACGGGGTGGTATACGAACGCACTGGGATGCATCTCTGATTTCGCATCGTGGAGCATCATTTCCGACATCTCACCCTCCCTCCCTGCCTGTCGGGGATACCCACCCCGGTATTAGTGCCTGTATCTGGTTGCCAGTCCACTGTCCCTGGCAGCTGTACTGATAGTGCCCGGGTCTGTCTCTCCTCAGGGAACGGCCGGCTGAGGAACGCCAACCCCGACGGCATGTTCGCCAACTGGCGGCCTGCCGACTGGATGGAAGAACAGCGGTGTGACGAAAGCTTCCAGCTGTACGGTGGCCAGGTCACCGTCACAACGCCGGGGCTCTACTATTTGTACGCACAGGTGAGAAGAGATGAGATATAGAGCTAGAGAGACTAGCGGCATCATCGACTAGAGACTGGAAGACTTTGTGCAATCAGTATAAGACTGACAGACTACGCGGCACGTAGGAACTGAGTTTGTTCTCTATCGAAACTCCCTTGAATCTGAATGCGCCGACCAAGGAAGACGGTAGTTTCTGTGGTCAGTGCCTGAGGCTTTAAGATGCCTAGTTTTATTGGCTATTGTGTCGCATGATCCCTAGCTGATAGCATTGGTGACTGTCACACCCATTGCTATCACGCTAATCATCCTTGGGAATCTGATTAAATTTCCCTCTGAATGAGACATCAAACAAGCGTCACATCCGTTTGACAATCACTACAACATTAATAGGTTTGTCGGTTTGACGCGGAGCTAAAACAACTTCAGCCGTTAGGCTTCACGGACACTGATTAGATCGTTGATAAGACAGTTGTCAACAGCCGCGGTGACGGTCAAACCATCCGTTCAAGGTGATTGGGAGGATAAATTGGGCTATCAAGGGAGCAGACCATGAATAATTTGTCAATGAGAAACAGGAATGACTTTCTGGCTACATGGGATACAGTCAGCCTTTCGTTCGCGATATTTTGTACCATTACGCAACGCAACATGACCACTGTGCCGTTGGTAACACAATTTTGCGGAGATTCCATAACACAAAGAGACAAAGAAGCCGAATTTGTCGCTCTTGCAGTCCGGGAATTCACGCGGCATGACGTTTGCGGATGCAGTACTGTGTGGCTATGACGAGATGCGCCGATTTTAGCTACGCGTCATCATTTGTCACAGGATTCCTCTTGACCACTGCGCTTTGAGATAGGTCACAGTGCTTCCCGAGTTCTACCAAAGACGGTTCTTGCCGCTCGCATAGCGTCATTTTTCCGGCTGGAAAGGAAGCGACAATCAGCCGGTTCGTCGCAGACCGGTCGCCCACCGACCCCGGTTCCCCGTCGCCCGTCTTGTCTGCTTCCGGCCCGAACCGGGGCTGATGCCAAGTTTCCAGAAGTGATCCACACAGGAAAGCATGTCCGAGTTTTCCTGCAGCGCGTTGGACTCACGCAGCGAGCGACTGTCTCCGAGCCCTGCCGGGTCAGGCGGGACGGAACATTCGAGCAGAGTAACTACGGAGTTTGTTGGCTCAGCGCCCGGTCTTGGACGAGCGTTTGTTTATTTTATCACAGCTCGCTCAGCGGTATTCCGCGCCTCAATGTCAAGAGCAGAATCCAGACTCCTAATAAGAAATGTCAGATGTTTAGATTTGACGCACGCACGCACTGGGCCGTGGGGAGCGGCGGTCGACGGCGGTTCGGGAAAATGGGGGAGGGTCTCCTCACTACGCCAAACAACTGGACTGTGTTGTGGTCTGGTGGTTGTCTCTTAGCGCCGCCAGAACAGCACTTCTGCGAACGCTTGCGACATGACGTGTGGCGTATGTGCGCGCGCTTCGTCGTGAGCCTGGCCGTACCGGAATTTATGAAATTGTTTGTAGGCCTTGGCGTACCAGGACACTGGCGTTGATTTCTCTAGCTGTGCTTATGCTTGTGTGCCGTTACAAAATGTTTCGACAGGCACGTCCTGAGTTGCGAAATGAAGAGACCACGGTGTTTATAATAAAGCGTCAGTCGTAAGAACGGAAACAAGAAACACCATACATCATGTACACACTAACATGCAGGCGACATTTCGTTGAAGGAGTGTGCAAAATTCATCTATTAATTAATTAAGCCATAAGCCTTACGTTTTTCAGCAGTCTTGGTACGCACACTCGGCATTCCTTCGTCTCTGCAAAGACCATTTAGTCTTCTTGACGAAACATGGCTTACCTCTAGCCTTCGCCTGCTGCATGGACCCGTAGCAAGCAGTAGCTTATCGAACATCTAATTCCCAAGGCTGATTATGTAATTACATGATCTCATTTGGGAACCAATTATCAGTCTTTTACGGGCGATTGTCACAATAGCCGAAACAAATATAACATTAAATCATTGCAATTGCCAAACGGCAAACGTTATCAGAGATAAGTAAAAATGAGAATCGATTTATTCATATCTACGGATTCTCATCCCCTAAAAAGTAATTTGATTTAAACCTGCTGCTTGTCTAACGCTCCCGTGCTGACCCGGTTTTTCCTTTTTTTCCCCAGATAAACTATTTAGAAGACAACGACATCAACGCGTTCGAGATCCAGGTGAACGCCCGCTCCGTGGCCAAGTGCATCGCAATGGAGGCCAGCGACCTCGAGGAGAAGATCAACACATGTCACACGGGCGCCGTCACCTACCTAGGGCCGGGTGAGTCACCTGCGTATAGGACCCCCCCCCCCCCTCCGGTCACCTATACCTGTGTGAGTCACCTGCGCATAGGACCCCTCCCCTCCTCCCCGTCCAGTGTCCACCGCTCCGCAGCCCGCCGCCAGGCACCAGGTGCCACCCCGCGCCGCGCCGGTGCCTCCGGGCATCTCGTGCGCGCTACGGAAGCCGTAACGTGACCGGTCGGCGACCGTCAGCCGGCTGGGCGCCTCGGTTGGCCGTGGGACAGTGGGGTGGCGCCGAGCCCCGGGCGTCGTGACTCACAGCCAGCCGAGGGAGGGGTGAAATCTGCGGGGTGTGGCGACAGGCGTTAAGATGCGGATCATGCAGTTACGAGGCTGGTGATGTTTTGGAGAGCGTGCTCGGGTGGTTATTAGATCGTCAGAAATCGCATGGTTCGCTGGAGTAAACGATCCTTTATGGGCGGATGCATATGCGCCAAGGCTTCCGGAAGTGTAAATGGACTTAAAAGCATCGCTGTGTGCTAGTTTCAAGGCATTGCAGCTCGTTGGATGTAACAATAGGATTTGAAAAGTACATTTTATTAGGTTCCCAGCTTGGCATATCATCGATGAAAAGCATATTGGCGAGACTATAATATCCTAGCTTTCCTTACATGTCTGCTGTCTCTCATAGCAAAACATGCTTGTATTTGCCCCTGTTTGGGCCTGTTTTTACAATTCTAGTGGGAACTTCTGACACCTTAGCATGCAATCCATGTTTTCCAATGTAACTTCTCTGCTTGGTAACGCAGGTTAGCGCTCCCTGTCTAGTTGTGTTCGTTTTAAAATTAATGTAGCAAGGTCAACCACTGGCCACTGCCGCGGCTTCCCAACCTTCCTTACCCGACGCCGGTGGGTCAGCGGCGACTCTTTCGTGCTTTGAGAATCCAGTTTTCCGCGTTACACCTGTGAATTTTGTCGCGAATTTCCGTCCGCTCTTCGCCCCCGCTTTACCGCAAAAAATGGCCGCATTAAGTTGGCAGCATGACATCGAGCCATAAAGTGAGAAAGGCTTGACCGCAAGAGCAATAACTCCATCGGAGCACCCGTGCTATTAATACCATTAACGTGTTTCTGTTCTCTGTGGTACACTGTCATTGTTCTTCAGCTTGTTCTCTGGTGTCACTCCCATTTTAAGTCTCATCCTTATTAAAATGCGCCGGGCTTTACTACTTCCGACGCGGGTTATAGGACGGCACCCACTCCACGCCTTGTTTAATGCCCGGTTCACGTCGGCCTTATCACGTGTGAAATCGGCCGAACATCCACACCGTGACGGCCTCCTTAGGCGGCAACCGCTTCACATAGACGCTCAGCTCTAACTTGTTACTGCTTTTTACCGAAAACACCCAAAACAAGATACCTTATCTAGCGCTCGTTGCATAATCATTTTCAGACACCGCAGAAGGGATTTGCACACTCATGGTCTCAGGCTTGTTTTGTCGAGACAAAGTCCGACGAGACTACGAAGGTGCTGAACCAAATCTGAAAAACCTTAGTCATATTTAACTTTTAACAGGCATTAAACGAATGCATTCCGTTTAAACTTTTCGGCACACCATGCAACAGCTGAGAAAGCAAAACGCATCCTGACTTATGCACAGCTCTCAGCTGCTCAAGCAAATATATTTTATTTAACGTAAAACATAAAATTTAAGCTTACTTATGTCTGGCAGTCAACGTTTCGGTACATTTCTCAATCCTTGCGGCATGCCAGAAGCGTCTTTTCTCAATCACAAGCCGCTATTTGCTCACGCGGGCTGACGTTGCCGTTTTCAGCTCGTTAGCTTTTCACCCAATTACATCGTCCCATGGCCCGCCGTCCGGCGGCTCCCGGACGTTACATTACCGGTCACTCTCGCTGCCGAGCCGCGGCCGACCTTGACCGCGATCTCTGTCCGTTTTCACAGGCGACGCCGTGAGCATCCGGGACCTGGAGCCGAACCGGTACTCGATACTGCTCTGGGACCGCAGCTTCTTTGGCCTGGTGCGGCTCTCCTCATCAGGGTGAGCGGCCGCCGGTCACCGCCGGGGTCACTCGGGCATCCTCCGGCCAGCAGGGGCCGGCGCGGCGCCCGCGCAGCGCTGCGGTCCATCCCACCCGACCGGGAGACGGCCGGCACCTGTCCGGACGTGTGCGGCCGACGGAGCCATCGACTGTTACGTCACCGACGCTCACCGACGGCGGCGGCTGGACCCGGACCCGGAACCCGGCCGCGATGGCGCCACTCCGGAGTGGCGAGCGCTGCCGCCGGTCACCGCCGGTCGCCGGACGTTGGGTCAGGTCCGGGTCGCTCTCCCGGTGAATTCTGCGAGGCCAAACTCAGAGTGATGGGCGACGGACGGCCGCGTCCCTGTCGCCATACCGTGCCGGAAATGTAGGCGACGTTTTCCGTCGTCGACCGGCGCTGGGGATTTTTAGCCGTCAGTGCGACCGCTCGCCAATGTGTCACATCGCGTCCCGTCGCCGGCCGCCGGCGGGGCCTGTCCTGCCGCCAGCGGAGGCGGCGGCGCGGCGGCTCCGGTCGGCCGGGGCAGGCCGCGACACGCCCGGCCCGGCGCTGGCCGCCGTGGGAGTGTGTGGAGAGCGTGCTGCTCCTGAGTCATAGCGGCGAGCGGAGGCGACCGGTCCTCCACGCCCGGCCGGGCAGGCGGGCCGCGCGCGCCGGGCTGTGCATGGGGAGCAGTAACCAGGGCAATGTAGGCCGGCAGGCGCTTATACCCAACAGTGATAGTTGTAGAGTCAGGTCGGTCGCTGCGCGCGCGCGTAAGTTATGCATGCGAGGTGGGTTGCGCGGTGAGGACATTTGGTGTCACCACTCATGTGCTAGTGCTGTGTTCCTGAACTGTGAATATATTGTGATGTAAAATATACTCATAACTCATGTTCGAAACACTGTTTGGTGCCCAACGATGGGAATAGCTACTGAAGGCTCGGGCTGGGCAATCTTGCAATCATCACTCTATGTAATATGGTTCCGTCGAAGCACAACTGAAACCACTACCTGCCTTTTTTGCTTGGCCGAGAGCTTGTGTCTTCCTATCAATGAATCGAAACACAAACTTGACGATTCTCGCCATAATCGTTCGTAGCTGCCGCCCATATCCGCATCTCCGCTAACAAGGTGCTGCTTATCACTGCCTAATTCAATCACCCTACCCACACAAACTTCACGATTCACCTCACATGCCCAACTTGTCCAGCTCCCCTCACCACCGCCTTTTTGTGGTCAACAAGCCGCCTTACGCGAGTCATGAGTCACAGCTGAGTCACCGGAACATAGTTGGGCTGCTCCAGTACCTAAACCTCACAGAGTTTCCAGTTTGTCGGTACCGGGGCGCGTAGCATGTTCACTGGCCGGTCCGGAGTTGATGACTCAGTGACTGGAAGCAGATAGCGACTGGTGCTTCCGCCCTTCCACAGCTGATCATGACGTCACTATTATTCAATCGGTGTGGCACATTCACCGCAGGTTCCCCGGTAATCATCCCATGAGTTATGTCATCAGTGATGGAAACCAACGATGGTGATTCTGCGCTCCAAGCTAACCGTTCTAGCGGTTCCCCAAACGTAACAGGGCGATGTGGAACGAATGTGAAACAAACGAACGGGCGAATAGATAAGGCACCGAGCCAGACGACAGACGGGACAGACGAGGCAGACGAGACAGACGACAGACGACGAAGTCGCGGCGGCGGATCGCAGAGATAACGACAACTACACATGTTTTGACGGCTATCTCGGATCCAGCGGCGTCTTACGGGTCTGCCTGCCGTCGCTCTGCGCGGTCAGTCTGAGATGATCCACTCTTGTCGTGACTGCGCACCTCCGTCCCCTCCCCCTTCACACACCCACTTCCGAGCCTGGTCAGGGCGACTCAAAGGACCGACACTGAGGTAGCGGGTCGTGACTGTGACGCTCTATCTGCTTGGAGGATCTGCGGCCAGGTGAGAGTTTTTAACGGTGTCGGTTCAGTGGAGGTTTATGATGTCACTGCTCTCCGTGGGAGACACGAGTTGACGGGAGACACACGGAGCTGAAGGGAGACGCACGGAGCTGACGGGAGACGCACGGAGTTGGCGGGAGACACACGGAGTTGGCGGGCAGAGGGAGGTGGCTGGGGTGAGTGTTTGTGACGAAGCGTCTCAGTGGTTTCAAACTAGACTTCGGTTTATGAGAGCTGGGGACGGTAAAAGTGGAGAGGTAAGAATAGAGGCACAATTAGTGAATTACGAGGCAACGAGCTGGTGACGAGGAGTTAATGAGACCGTGGAGACATCAAGGAGACAGGTTGACAGAGAGGCGAGAGCCATGGAAGTTAAATAAAGGCAGACAATTATGTCATCGATATCGATAATAATCATCAGCTATTTACCTAAGTGATGAGTGACTTTCAAAAACCGACATTGAATCAAATGGAAAAGCTCTCACGCTCTCGAGTAGCAATATTAATGACGCTCTAAGCTTATAAAGGGTAAGTTGGGCAAGATAACATATGCTGCCGTTTCGATACGGGACAGTGAATCAGTTAACGGCTACTAATCGTAACGGCCCCAAAACTCAAATCCGGAAACCAACCGCAATCAGATAAAACTGTTTGCTTGTTGTCTCTTCACCTAGGTACAAGGGCAGATGCGCTCCCCGATTACACATGTCTTGTTTGTTTTATCAATGGAGAAGTCAGAAGGTAGAGGAAATTAATTCTGGGAAAACAGCCGCCAGCGAAAGTTAACTGTGCTTGCCTTAGTCGCTCTGATCTTTGCGATAAGATATATTGATAAGAGGCCCACCTGTTTCTTCGCCGTAAATCATTCAATTAGGGTTCGTAGTCGTACACAAGTATGATGGAGTTTTAAGGCACACATAAGGCTATATCTACTTACATGCATGTCGGGTTGCCCGCCAATGGTTTTGCGAAAAGGCTAGTCCTTTCAGTAGAATTATAGCTAATAGGCAATGAAATGGAGGAGCATCTGAAAAGTCCACCGCAGAGTAATTCCGCTATGACTAGATCAGTGCAAATACGATTACGCGATCGTAATAAAACAGCTGTTGCCGATACTACTGTATTCCATTAGCTCACACCTCTCCATAACAAATAACATGGCCTCTCGCTGGCGTCTGCCCGCTACCCGTGGGCCCTCAGACGCCTCAATGACCTCAGAGCGCCGACACTCGCCCTTACCGACCCGGCCGGTCGGATGGACGCAGCAGAGGGCCGACCGAGGTCAGGTCAGACGAGGTCACGCAGAGGTCACCCGCAGTGACAGCAGTGAACTCACCCTCCCCGATACGACTGACCAGATGGAATTGCAGCAGAGGGCCAGTCGCGGTCAGGTCAGGCGGGGTCACACACAGGTCACGTCCCAAAGACAGCAGCCGCCTCGCCCTGCCTTGACCCCACCGGCCCGATGGAAGCAGCAGATGGATGGACCGGCGAGGTCAGAGGTCAGGCGAGGTCAGCCGCCGGCGCCCCGGGCGGGTCAGCCCGTCGGTCACGAGAGTAGGGGTCAGCCTGGAGCGGCCGACGGGTCCCGCCGGGGCAGGACGGGTCAAACACCATTTCTAAGTCGTCACCATCCTCCTGAGAATCCAACTGCGTACCGGCGGATCACTCCATAAGAACTATGTACACCGCGGATCCTGCCGTCCAGCTCTACACCGTATCACACGGGTCTCACGCCGCGCAGAGTCGGCCGCGACCCGGCACAGGTCAGGTCAGGTCACCGGCCGCTCGGGTCAGCCGGCAGAGAACCATCCCTCCTCCGGACGTCGTCGCTACTCATAAAAGGTACAAACGCACAGACACGACACATTTTGATTCAGCACGCGGAACGGGGGACGGTGGGTGCGCGCGCGAGCGGCGGTCGGCCGCTTATTTGAACAGCTCCTGCGAGTAGTACCAGATTCGGAAGAAGTACTCGTCGCGCCGGAGCAGCGCCAGCCGGCTGTAGGAGTGGATGTCGGCGTCCATCCCGGCCTCCCGCAGCCAGGAGGAGGTCTCCGTGGTGGCGCTGAGGGAGGGCGTCCGGTCCCAGTCCACGCCGTCCACCGTCTCCGCTTCCAGGTAATCTGGGGGACATGGGTTAGGGAGGTCACGATAGGGGTCATGATAGGGGTCAGTAGGATTAAAGGTAGTGTGCCAGCTTTCTTGGACCGTATGGAGTTAATGGCCCAGATAAGGAGAACCGGATTTTTAGAACTTATCCATACCTTCAAAACTCATGGAAACGTCCTAAATTCTTCAAATTTTGAGTACCCCAGTGCGAAATTCGCCCCGACGGGTTGTCGGTCGTACCCCAACCACATTTCACACCACTATGAACAATAAATGCACACACTGAAATCGCTATTACCGATATGCTCATCCAATCAAGTTTCGATAAACCCGTTCATCATCATCTCCTGCGGTTTCGAACACGCCTGTTAGGTGGCTTCTGATGCTCGTCGAGGTCGGAATTTCCAAATACGCGTGGTGCGTCGGGCCGCGCGCTCTGACTTCGGCCAAGAAAAATGCGTCAGCTGATCATTGTCATTTCTGCCACTTGCGTGTGGTGAAATGGGGTCATAACTTATAAGACGGCTTTTTCATATCAATTATTTTACATAAAATCATATTTCAAACCATAAATAATGTTCGACAGCCATATAAAAGAAACAATACCAATACGGGCTTACAGTTTAAGGCTCGACATTGTGTTGTCTACGATTAGACAGCTGATAACTCATTCCCGTACGTCGTATGGTCGTAACACTATAATGACCTTTGCTTATTGTCACAAGTGCGCCGCATTCGCGATTGTTGCCCGACGCCTGTTTGCAGGTGAGCCCACTACAGTTGTTATACATATCTAAAAACCGAAAAACTTCTAGGCGAAAAAGGCACTATTCCAGGCCCATTTTTGATTTTTTTTGCGATATTAGGTAAAAACAGAAGCTTCTTATCCTAGGAAAAATAAAATGGGAAATCTTTCAAAGGTGGCACACTACCTTTAAAGCAGGTGTCGGTGGGGTCATGGGCAAAGGAGTCACGGCTGGGTCACGGCAGCGGTCAGTGGAATAACGAAGAGAGTCAGCAGGGTCACAACAGGGGTCAGCGGGGTCACCCGTCACAGTCGGTGGGATCACGGTCAAAGGAGTAACGGTCAGCGGGGTCAAGGTCATTGGGGTCAGCGGGGTCACGGCTACAGTTGGATTCAGGAATGTGAGTGAAGCGAATGAACTCATTCGTTTCATCCGAGGCATTAGAACGGCCTCCAGTGACACCTGTGTCTCAAAGTTGCGCAGGGTAAGTTCAGTACAAAATTCCGAGAACAGCAAATGCTCAGGAAATATTTGGCGCTACACATACTAGAAAATGCCGATGTCAGTGTTCGATGGGTGTATCACTGCTTGTCTCTCGACATGTAAGAACGTGAGAGTCGGGAAAAGTTCCACAATGTGGAGCGGTGAAGAGGTGTGGCAGGTATGAGGTAAATACTCTCGGTTGAAATTGCACAATGCTCTGATGAGTTTCCAGACCGTTCAATCGATGCAATTTTTTAGTTTTCTGTTATTGTCAAAATTGGAATGTCAAGTAAGGTGAGGTCCTTTTTCATTGGCCTGAATAAAAAGACTCGTATCCAATCAATCAGATTGCATTAGTTCATTAGCAATTACATCGTATATGTAGGGTGCTTCCTGTGTATTGTTGATTGTTCCTATATGTCCTCGAATTCTTCCGATTTGCCTTCATTAGTTTCCTTTGCGACGCTCGATTTTAAAATTGCACCTTTTGTAATTTGTTGTACAAAATAAGGGCATGGTGAATTTACTTAAGTGGACATAAAACGACGGACATGTGTATAAAATTTAATCTAAATATTAAATGATTAAATCAAATTACCTTAAGGCAGTCATGTTTGTCTCTATCGCTGCTATCAAGATCATCTTCAGCTGTTAGTCACCAGGGACTGCGGTTCAGTTTATTGTCAAGCGGTTTCATTGAGGACACAATGGGGTGAAGCAGAGGGAAGGAAGTGCCTGTGGGCTGGGTCATCTCCGATTGTAGGCTCCACGGTCATTTGAAGGCCCCGATGACACCGGTTTGAGGGCAGCAACAATGATCGTCCCTGCAAGGACGGTGATTGTTGTCTGATGCGCTCAGTCGAGGTGTGGCAAGGATGAAATGACAATTTTTTGCTGACTCGTATTGAATAAAGTTTCCATGCTATGAAAGCAGCGATTTAAAAAGCTTTTTCCTTTAGGAGCCTCTGTGAAATTTAACATCATCGAAATTCTGAAAAGTAAAAAAAGAGAGCAATTAAAAGTTAATGAAAGATTTCAAATGAGAGCAAATTATATCATCGCGGGGTGTCGAGAAAAAGGTGGTGACTTTTGGGCCGGGAAGGGTGCAGCAGTGTGCACCTTATTACCGTATGACCCACTGATCACTAAGTTTTTATAGACCACGATGGTCCGCATATAAACAGTAATGGGGAGGAAGGAAGGAACAAAACATCGACTAATACACGGATATCCTTCAGTCTTCACTCTTTAACCGGAGATCGATAATCCGTGGAGTTTCCTTGCATGCATTATATATGAACGGTGCACAGTTGCGTAACCTTTTCTACTCCGAGATATTCTTCACACAACTCGAATTACTTTGAATCTAGGACATCTCGAATGGAGCGAAATATGCATACCTGCCGGCCTGACCACTTTGACTGCGTCTTCACTCTCGAGGGGATCGCTGATCCCCACTTCATTCTTGGCAAAGATCCGCACGTAATACTCGTGTCCTTCCTGTAAGCGGAGACCGACGGATAATCAGCCGGAAAGTCCTCGCAAAAACGCACCTCTGAATGAGCAATCAACAGACATGAATACAAATCGTCAATTTAATCGATCGCCATCGCTGAAAACCGGCCGCTCTGATGAGGCAAACGGTGCGGTGTGTCCGCTGTCGCTCGTTCCGGACATCTCCAGTTTCCCGGACATTGCCGAGGACACACCCGTCTGCGAGCCGGCCGGCCAGAGCCAGAGGCAGCGACACTCACGTGTAGCTCCTTGATCTGGAGTCGTGTGACGTCGGCACCCACCATGCCGACCTGAATCCACATGGTTCGGCGCGCATCGCGGATCGCCACGTCGTAGCCCTCCAGCGGCGCACCTGTCAAACAGTGGTTCGTCAAAGTACCGCCAGGGAATCGGTAAACGACGACGGCACCTGTCATAGCGCTGGCCCGTGATCTCGAGAAAATGCGATGATTTTTAGACACAGCTACCAGAAGCGGATTAATGACTGTCAAAGATCTGCTAGAATTACCATTCATAGTAAATCCCAAATGCAAGGAAAATTAACTACCAAAGCGTACGCAAAAGTGAGACTGAACCATAACGGCGCCCGACACATGATATCTTTTTATGAAAGCTGCGCACAGTTTAATACAAAGTCAAGGAAAACCGACCGACTCCCAACATTTCATGGCCATTTTCAGCCTTCCCTTCCGTTTAGTGGTCAAAGCGAGCAGCCATTGAGGCGTGTATCCTGATCCTGACCCGTGACCAATGACCACTGGAGTGACCCGTGACCTCTAAGTGACCATTGATCCATTAGTGACCCCTATACCCTAGGAGTGACCCATGACCCCTGCAGTGACCCGTGACCTCTGAGTGACCGGCGACCTCTCACCTCCATCGGACTCAGGAATGCCCCACTCCACCAGCAGCGAGTTGGGCCCCGTGGAGCGCATCTCGAGCGGGGCCGTGGGTGGGGACGGCGGAGCTGCGGGCACGGGGGCGAAAAGGGTCAGTGGGGCTGGGGGGGACGGGAGGGGGGCACGGGCGGCAGAAAACAGTGCACAAAATGAAGCATTTAAATTTTTGATTACAAAGAAATAAGAAAATAGATAAAGGATCCACATCAATCTACAATTTTATTTTATGCAAATGCTACGCTAAAATATCACCAACGGTTTAGCGAATTCCCTTTCAGTCCCGAAGGCATTCATATTTCTGCTACCCTCCCATACCATCATTTCCGGCAATAATCTTCCTGATAATCACAGATGCCCGACACTCCCACACCCAGCACTGATCTACTAGTACTGGCATCATCATCACACATCCGCACTCACTGGCGTGCGTTTTCAGCGAGACCAGGTCGGTGTCGGCCGGCGCGCCGGCTCCGATCGGGTTCTCGGCGGACACGCGGAAGAACAGGGACGACTTCTCCCGCAGGTTCGAGATACAGTAGAGGGTGACGGAGCTGTCCAGCGTGACCACCTTCTCCCAGGTGGAGTCGCCAGCCGCCTGGCGCTCAATGATGTATCCTGCAACGGGTAGGAGTGGTGGGGGGAGGGGATCAGGGTCAGAACATTTGCCTAATTTGACTCATCAGATAACCGCTATTCATGAGGTTAAGCCAAGCATTGTTTCGATAACTCACTGTAGATCAGTACTCGAAAAAGCCCGACAGAAGCAGGTAAGTTATCTGACCCACTTCATACATGTTGCTGGAAGTACGCTTCCTTGACGTCAGTGGCCGTTAAATGACCGTTGACCATTAATCGGCGCGTCATATGCCTTTACAACGAAACCACAAACACTACGGCACCGCTCAAAGGCCAATCGTTTGCGGCACCCACCTGTGAGATTGGCTCCTCCCATGTTGGTGGGCGGGGCCCACTGCAGTGTCACGCTGCGACTCGTCACGTCTGAGACCGTCAGGTTTGTCGGCGGTGACGGAGGCGCTGAAAACAACAACAGCGCGTGATACGGGCACGATATCACCAACACAGAGATATACTACACAGATGGCATTGACCCGCCCCGATACAATGCTACCGTCACTTTCCACGACACATTTCCTGCACCGATCTTGATATGACAACATCATAATCGTGGAATCCACTACTGGATTTTTGCCAGTTTCCAAAAGATTCCGCGCATACTGGGGACTGGGTTCTTTGTTGGCGCCGTCGGGCGGCCCCGGGCGGCTCTTTCCTCGTCGGTCAGTGGCGGGGTGTTACTCATGGCGACCGCACCCTGCGCCCCGGCGGGCGATCCTTCCTGTCGAACGGCCTTGCCGTGCGCTGAGCCGTCTGAGCTCGGCCGCTCCCCTCGGCCGACGGCCTTCCCATGGCTGACCCCTCCCCTCCCCGTCCCCGTGAAAGGTGCCCTCAGCTGATCGGTGACTGCACTGGTTTACAGACCGTTTGAATAAGGCGGTGTGCGGGCTTAATCTTTGGCATGCTTGTCTCGAACCTTATGAAATGTAAAGGGTGCAACAAACATGGCACGTAGAGAGCACGCATTAGCCGTTTCGCCCACTTGACTACTGCCTCAATCCTCAGACATGTTGCTTTTTTGTTTTGTTGGGTTAGGCCCTTTCGGTCAATTGTGACCATTTCAGAGCCGGAAGGATGATAGGATATAGGGGGAGACATTGGTCTGGGCAGGCACCCTAGTGAGTCGCCGGGGCTGAGCCCGTCCAGAGGACAGGCCACCCAGCCCCAAGGCACTCACTGCACCCGGCTACGGGGTGCGCTCCCTCGGGAGCAGCGGTGCCGCTCCAAGGGAGCAGCCCGCATGAGATAAAGTTGCCTGTCCAGCCCGGAGGAGGGTTGCGGCGTGGAGGAGAGGGATTTCAGTGTCCTGAGGATAGAAGCACGGAACGATGACATGTTGCTCTTCCCCTAAAACTTAGATACTCAGCCACTCAGCCTATCGGAGTGCGTTCTATACGGATAAAGTTATCGGGATTGGTCCAAATCCTTTAAAACATTCCTAATAATGACATCCTCGACTAATTACCGAATACGTTCTACCCGTCCCACCACCGTTCACCTGTCAACCGACCCCGCCACACCCCTCCCTTTACTCACTGAGCCGTTTGCCGACGGTGATGGCCTCCTCTGGCGCGAGCGGCGGGCCGGCGCCCACCGCGTTCCGTGCCGACACGCGGAAGTTGTACTGCATGTTCTTCTTCAGGCCCGTGACGTCAATCCTGAGCGTTTCGCAGTCGGTGGTGCCCACCTGACGGTCGTAACGGCGTCGATAGTGTCAGAGATGAATTGGGTGGGTGCAGTAAAACGACGGTTTTAAAACACGCAGATAGGCTGCGAATGGAGTAGAAACGTTGGGTTGCATGGTCGTTTCGACACAAGTACATCCCTATACATTCGTTTCCGAACGCAATTATAAATAATTATAACTCCAACCTGTAACCATGGATGAGATAATAAGATAATAGTGTTATATCATCCATGCTGTAACAATGTGACGCATAGCGTTCAGGACCGCGGGTCAAATCCCGTAGAATCATACAGGGGTTTGGTCTCGTTTATGGTAGGCGGGGAACGTTGTTCGCCAATTATTGACATTTTGTGTAATGGGACATTTCTGAGGACACGCCCTTGAAGTCTGTTCAGCTGCACTACCAATATTTTTCGATGCGATAATGCCGAATACAGAGAATGTTATTAGTAACAGCAATCCACATGGTTAGGATTTGCCCACTTCGGCAGTTTCTGAGCACGTGGCGCGGAAAAGATTCATATACCTAACCAGTAACCAGCAAAAAGATAACAGACCTTTGAGTTTCCGCAAATCGGAATTAGATCAATTGAACATATCGTCGCATGTCTGATTTAGTTAGATAACAAGTGATTGTCCTATAATCAACGTCCATAAAAATTGTCAAAGGCTAATAAAATGCTGACAAGTTGACGCTAAGTAGTCAACATGTCAAAGCGCTCGTAATTAAATCCAGCTGCATAAAGTAGGTAAAGCGATCTGAGTCATCGGTTCCCATCGTCTGAAGATCGGTCGGACATTGCGAGTTTCCTTCCTGCAGTACCCGTGCTTTGCAAGTTGATTGAGTTATAATTATTTATAATTGCGTTCGTAAACGGACGTAGGTACTTGTAAAGGGATGTACTTGTGTCGAAACGACCATGCAACCCAACGGACTGACTTTAAGATGTCATTTGACTCACAACATGATGCAATATGCTGATTGAAGTTAAAGTGTGCCTTTGCGTGGCATACGCGAACCAACCGCATTGACCTTCACCGTCAAGCATGGCCTCTGATCCCATCTAGCTACATTGTCCGAGAGAAACCACTTTTTCACGCACCTTCTGCCAGGCCTTCTTTCCGACGTTTCTCCTCTCGACGAGGTACTCGACGATGGCGGCCCCGCCGTCCGACTCGGGCTCTTGCCAGCACAGGGTCAGAGATGTGTCACCCATGCTGGATACTTCGAACGGACCCACCGGAGCGGACGGCAGCGCTGCGAGTGGGGTGAGGTCAAAGGTCCAGTCAGATCAGAGGAGGTCAGATGTCAGTTATAAGTCAGTCATGTTTAGTCATGCCGATGAACTTAACATGAAATAAACACAACTCTTCAACTCGACAAATTCAAGTCAGACGACAGGTTTACGGTCAGGTCAAAAGTCAGATCATCTTTCCACCAAAAACCGCAGCCAAGTGTTTCAAAAAAGACCAGACGGCAGACATCCGGTGCTACGTACTAAACAATTACACATCTTTACCGGTGCATTGTTTTCATTAATCGGAACCGTTTAATGTCACTCAAAAACAATCCTTGATCGTTATCGTGGTATAATCTCAAACAACATACGATAATCTCAAGGAGAAAGGAAATGCTCCAACGGTCCGGTTCCCATCCATTGTGTGGCTCTATCCCTCCAAATACGGTGATACTGGCAACTAATCCAATAAATCGCCGTCTTTCTAGTACAATCTCGTACCGAATGGTTTCGTGACGACGACCGCCTCCGCTGTCTCGAGCGGCTCCGAGTTGCCGAACACGTTGAAGGCGTACACCCGGAAAAAGTACTCGTGTCCCTCCAGCAGGTCTTGTACGCAGTAACTGAGGATGTCGCCAACGATGTCGGCAACCTGGGGACAGCCGCAGGTCAGCCGTGGAGTTTGTTTTGTGGGTGGATCACTGACGGTACTAAATGTTACGCTAGTGAAACGAACTTTGTCTCATACAGTGTCATTATCAAAATAGCCCTTCGAACGATATTTTTTCTGGGTGTCCGTGGCATCTGATATGTGCCACACACGCAAACGATATGCTTCGTAACATTGTTCGATTCTTCCTCTTATAGCGTAGTTAGACAGCCAAGTTTCATCGAAATAAGTTCAAACAACTAACCACATCCACTATGCCCACCCCCTCGAGTGGTCAACTGCTCTCACTTTGGTCCACGTCTGTTTCTTGCTGTCGAACTTCTCGATGAAGTATCCGGCCACATCACACCCTCCGTCGTCGGCCGGGGGCTGCCAGTCGAGGGTCACCGACTCCTGGTCGGCCACCCGGGCCAGCAGGGGACCCTCCGGTCGGCTGGGTTTGTCTGCCGGGGCGCCGCACACACAGGGGGGTCAGTGGGACGCGGGAGGATGGTAGCAAGGGAGATGCTACAGATAGGGACATGAGAGTTTGGTGGTGTCTGGAATTTATTCCGTTAATATGCCTTCAAAATTGAAAGTAATAGGGTGCGATTGCTTAGCTTGGTGACAACTATAGCTACATAGACCTTCGAGAAGTTGTGTGCACAGTATCGAGCCGAACACTTTCTTAGAAATATTTCTTAGAAGTTATCATCGATTAATTTAAGGTATTATTTTAGTTGAACAGTGGAGTGCATAAAAAATGGCGAGTTATGCATTGTTGGTTACTGAGCGCCCGTACAAAACTTTGCGATGACTGTGATTTTATTTGTTGGCTAGGTTCACAACGGGTCGTATGTAGTCACTCGTGCCCAATGGTAAACAAGGATTGGTGTTCGAACGCACCATCGGCATTCATGAATAGAGCGTTTTTCCTACCACAGAGGACGCCTATAGCCCGCACACCAGCCGAACAGTCGGGCACAATAGCACAGTAGTTTCTACATCTATACGGATTGGTCAACCCTCACCGTCACCAGGCAAAAGCACATCGGACACATTGGTTTGACTCGGGTCTCACACAGTGTCAGAGATGAGGAAAGTCAGGAGCGCCTGTGAGCTTGTAAACTTGCAAGTTGCAAGATACGGAAAAGAAGAAATAGAAGAGGCCGAGAGAGAAGAGAGAAGAAGAATATAAAGAAGAAGAAAAAGAGGAATGAAAGACCAGATCGTCACATTATCACATGCTTTGTTGCGCCGCCACAGCTGCTTATTTATCACACATTTGGGTAGCATATTTGGCGGTCCACTTGATGCCTCAGGTGACTGCACAATGCACATTGACCAGTGAAAAAAATAGGAGTTGGTGCCTCTCGACAGTTCCGACTGGCCCAGGAGACGGGCGCATCGAGGAAGAGAGAAAATAGACAGAGAAAAGAAAGAAATAGAAAGAGAGTGGGAAAGAGAGGGGGAGAGGGGCGCGGTTCGGCGGAAGCTCCAGTCACTGGGGTGGGTGGACAGAGGTGACACGGTGCCTGCCGCACACTGGCACAGGCGGACCCATTTACCGATGCTCTCCAAACTACTGGATCGTGTTCGACTCATAGAGCGTCGACTGTAATCTAAACGGGCGAATACAACAGAATGTGTCAAAGAGAACGAAACGTCTGACGAAATAAACAAATTTAGAGGGTCGTAGTAAATACTTCTAATGCCTTTCAAACGGAAAAACAAAACAAAAAGGTAAATGGTTGGAGTCTTTGGGACCGATCGCAGAGCAGGATCAGTGAAATATCTAAGACATCTACGAACATCTACGACAGTCGACACCGTAACGAGTTCCGACAATTAACGACATTTCAAACTCTCGCGGAGAAAACTTTAAATGTAACGCAATCAATGGACACACAACAAAACCCACTGTTAAACAAAAAAGAAATAATGAAGTCAAAGTCAGGATATAAATATAATTAATTAAAAAGGTAAAATGTTTGAAGTTAAGATGTACTACTTTCACCAGTAGACGACCGACCAAACGATCAATACCCAGACAGAAAATCACTGATTTTTCATTTTCGAACAGCCCACACAACCACCAGCCGGCAGCGTCTCCACTCACCGAGTACCCGGAGTGTGAACTCCTCTGTGACCGTCCGCACGTCATTGGTGGCCACCAGTCGGTAGGGCGCCGAGTCGTCTCGCTCCAGCCGGCTGATGGTGATCTCTGTGCTGTCGGACTCTGTGCGCACCTCCAGCCGCTCAGAGGAGGTGATCAGCTGCTCGCCGCGGTACCACTGCAGCGAGGGGCGCGGGATGCCGCGGGCCCGCACCCTGACCGTCCAACTCGCTCCCACTGCCAGCCGCTGCTCCTTCAGAGCCGGCTCATACTCCAGAGACGGCGGCTCTGTGGAAGGGAGAAGGTGATTGCGACAGTTACACAGTTATAGTCGTGAATCGCCAAGGATGCCTTATTTATGGATAAATAATTGCATTAGCTGAAAATATGTCCAGAATAAGCAATGAATAAAATAATAAAATGAAAGTACCGTCGTTAACTGACTTTACCATCACTTCAAATCCGCAGAAAATACCATGGACACAGTTCACCCTAACACTCAACTACCCCCTATCTACCCATTCCGTAGAAAATGTCCCGTTGAGGCAGAAACAAGCATCCTCACCCTGGATCTGGACCATGCAGCTGGTCTCGACCTCGCCGGCCGAGTTGGAGGCGTAGCAGGTGTAGGTGCCGGCAGACTTCTCCGTGGTGTCCTCCAGGGTCAGCGTGGCCACGTGCTGGTCGTACTGAACCTTCCGGCTCTTCACCGGCTTACCATTACGCGTCCTGAACAGGAAGTGCACAGAAAAGAATTAGCGGAACGGCGAATAGTGGGTGGTAGAGAAGCGCTTGTTTTAATCGTTTATCGGAAGCGTTAAAGTGGGTTCGGAAGAAGAGCTACTAATGAAAGATGCTATGCTTTTAAGAGACTTTTGACAACGTATACAAACGATTATTGGATGTAGGCTACGTAAATCAGCACATTTAATGCAAGTACATCAAGTCACGAAACCCTTTCCCGACAAGAAACGGTTCGTCTGGACGCAATTTCACGTAAGTTGCAGAGTGTAGAGGAGAGTGACGACGCTTTCGTAAACGTACCACCGGATGTCTGGTTCCGGGACGCCGGTGATGACACAGCGGAGGGTGACCTTCTCGGCGAGTCCGGCCACCACATCCTTCAGGTCCTCCACCACGGTGGGCCGCTCCGGAGCGACCGGCTCTGCGGTGAACGGGTATCGTCGTCAGAGGTCAGTGACGCATGCATGGAGGTAACCGGTGTAGACGGATTGAGTTTTATCTACGTTATCTATAAATTTGAGTTACGTAGCTATGACTTCTGCTAATCACAAATCACCCAATCACGCATCTTTTCCGATATTTACATAGTGATTAAGTGGCTTCGTAATAAAATACGGCGTACATTAGGTAAAACACATTGTCGATCAATCGAAATACATTGAGTCGACTTAATAAGCAATACATCATACAACCACTGACTTTTGACTTTGATGAACTCGGACTCTTCTGACGGCTCGCTGGCGCCGATGTCGTTGAGGGCGTACACGCGGAAGCGGTACTCGGAGCTGGTCGTCAGGGAGGTCACCGTCCGGGTCGTCTCCTTGACGATCGTCGTCTCCTCGAACTTGGTCCACCTGCACCCGATACGCGAATTGGCGTCAGTGAATCGCTTATTTGTGCTGCGCATGTACCGCGGATACAAAGAGTATGGGTCGAAAGCCAATCATTTGGATAGAAGATGCATGATATATTTCCGAACTGTGTTTTGGAAAACATTTGTGAATCTATGGGTTGTCATCGGCTTCGGTACCCAATACTCATCCACTCATCGATGCGTGTTATGTCATGCTTCTTATGATCCTAGTCAACCCACATATGATGTAGTATTTAGTCGATGGATCGACTATAATAGTATATTCACTATTATAGTGCCGCTTCACTCACGTTTTCTGCTGTTTGAGCTGGTACTCGATGCAGTAGTTTGTGATTGGCGAGCAGCCGTCCGTCTGAGGCGGGGTCCAGTGCAGGGTGACAGAGTCGTCCGTGACCTGCACCGGCTCCGGACGACCCGGCTTCGACGGCGTCTCTGCGGGAGACGGGGCACCGGGTCAGAGGTCAGTTCGTGGGGTCACATTCAGGGTGTATGGGAAAACTTGAAAGATGTTTTGGGACAGCAAAAGACTAACGGTTTCTAAGGACGTAGACTAATCATATGCAGTGCTTGAAGATGGCGGACAGTTTCAACTTGGTTAACCACAGCGCTCCCTTTGAAATAGCAGAAAGAAACGACGAAAGCTTACCCATGATTTTGAGTGAGATGTTGATGAAGATGTCTCCGACCTCGTTGCCGAGTTTGAGCGTGTAGGTGCCGCAGTCGGAGTCTTCCACCTGCTTCACTGTGATACACGCCTCGGACTCGGTGATAGTCGGCAGGTACTGCAACAACGGCGTCACGTCAGGTCACATGCTGAACCACAGTTACACCAGGATCAACAGAAGGTGAAGGGCACTGGAGCTGAGACCCTGAAGCCCAGAGATCACATAATGGAGAAGCTAAAAGGCTAGGGATGCTCAATACTTGAGCCTTTGAAAAAAGTATCGATGACTCCTCAGGTGCCTGAGCAGCTAAACGTAAACACCTAATGGCAGACCTGGGTCTCACCTTTCTCGACTTTTTGATGGTCTTCCTGTTGTGGTGCCACTCGGCCTTGGGCGGCGGAGCGGCGCGGAATGGTACAGTTATCTTGATGTCCTCTCCTCTCCTCACTAGGTACTCCGTCTTCAGCTGGTCCTCGCGGATCTTCGGCTGCATTTGGACCACTGGGAACGAAGAAAATGCACATGTAGGACGAACATTTTTTACGTTTGAACACTTCAAGATTAAAAATTAATTTTGTCGTTCTTAAACTTTCAAAGAAATCAATAACATGTGAAGACCTTCCACACCTGGTGCTGTCACAATCCTACTGCAATACCCTTACAACGTTCCCGCGATGTTTCTCATCGATGTGAGCTAGTCGTTATAACACCGTCAGTCAACATTATCGTACCCCAGCTCTCACACACATCCATCGTCCCTCACCGGTAACCCTGAGTTTGCTGGTGCACTTGACGTTGCCGGCCGTGCACGTGATCTCGGTGCGATCGTCCGAGGACTGGACCTCCTTCAGCAGCAGGGTGCGCCGCGGACCGTCCACCAGGATCGTGCACGAGTCCGACTCCGTGACGGGCTCGCCGTTCTTCAGCCAGGTGACCGGTACGGAGGCGTCGCTCAGCTCTACGGTGAACGAGGCCGTGGTGTCCTTGGGCGCCTCCACCTTCTCCGGCAAACGCCCGATGAACTCCACCGTCGGCTCTGTGGTGAAATGGACGAAGGTCAGTGTGACATCAGGGGTGTGCACAAGTGCTCTTATTTGAATTTCATCGAGAGAACAATTTTAGAACAGTTCCAGAAACGCACGTCGTACACTCAACGTCTTAGTGAGGATTTCGGCTACCGAGGGCAATTACGAGGCCCTGTGTAGTTCTTTACCGCAGCCATAGTCAATAGCTATCTCCATAGTAAAATGACATTCTAATGTCATTTACTATGGAGATATGGCTGGAGTCCTACATTCGCAGATGAGTGTCTCTTTACCTTGGTGAGCGCCAGCCATAGACTATTGACTATGGCTGGAGATAGCCATAGTCAATAGCTTCATCTATCAAAGTCGGTAAACACAAGTATTGTAAACAGCCAGGCAACTTTTATGAAACGGCTATGCAGCAGGACACAGACCTTCCACGGTGAGATTGGCAGTGCAGGAGTCGCCTCCGATGCGACAGGTGTAGGTGCCGGCATCCTCAGAAGTCGCCTGGTACACCATCAGCCTCTGGCGCTTGCCGTCGATGCCCAGCTGGATGTGCTCAGAGAACTTGATCTCTTTGCCGTTGAAGAACCATTGCACCAACGCGTCACCCTACGAAGGTTATGGAAACAGCGTTACTGCGTAGTGCGTAGCCGTGATTTTGTTTGCGATACATTCGGGAAAAGGTAACGCTATAATCCTACTTCATGGATCCTGGCATGAATAATAGACATAATGCGTAAACACTAACCGAACAATACAGCCTGGCCCATGGATGCACCCGAAATTCATCGATACTCGTATAACAGAAAAAGTCCTACATACGCAGATGAGTGTCTCTTTACCTTGGTGAGCGCCACCTCGAAGATGGCCCGCTCGCCGCGGGTGACGGTGGTGTCGGTCATCTTCTTGGTGAGCACCGGGGGCAGTTCGACGACTGTCACCTCGCAGGTACACTCCTGGTCGTCGAGCGAGCACGTGTACTCGCCCTCCTCGTGTACCGTCGCGGAGCGCAGCACCAGTCGGCGCGACACGCCCTCGGCGATAAACTGTGGGGCAAAGTGAGAGAAGATGGTGTCAACTCGTGGATCGGACGATAAGAAGTTGCAAGCTATGCTTCTAGCTTCCTGTAAGTTTTCAATTTCATCGGGCCTCACTTCCACATTGCTACAATATATAATGTTATGGATTATGTTAGCTACGTTTATGATTAACAAGAGTTACGAACGAAAAAGAATTAGGGAACTGTAAGCCGACTAGAAGTTGAAGGAAACGCCAACATCCTTCGCTTTTCGTCTTTGCCATGGGTAAATCACCCTTGGTAAGATCTGTCGACCCCGACCTCGCACTGACCTCGTACTGTCCGTTGTCCTCGCTGATGGCGGCGCCGTCCTTGTGCCAGACGACCCTGGCAGTGGGTGAACTGACGGTGACGCTGATAGCCGCCGTCTCCTGCTCCTTCACCTCGATGTCGGTCAGCTTCTCCACAAAGAACGGGCCGCCCTCTGCGCGAGAAAATGAACACGGTGGAGGTAAACCGGAAGGACGGAGCCTTTGGTAGTGTTTGGCATAGCTCAACATGGCAATAAAATAAGAACAAAAAATGATATGACGTTTTTATTCTTATTTATTGACTGACCTTTGACGTTGACCTTGCACTGGGTCTCGGCGCCGTCCGTGCTGCACGTGTACTCTCCGGCGTCCGCCATCACCACGTCGTGCACGATCAGACGGTGCGTCTTGCCCACGTGTGTGATCTGAAAAAGAGGATATTACCGACGTGAGTAAAAGCCCACAACTTCTCGAACCGGTGCAAGACATCTGTGTGTTGTCTTTAACGTTTTGCACTGACTTATCACCAACCCGAGGAGAAGCACATGCTGTCAAGCTCACCTCGTATCTGTCCGACTCCTTGATGACCTTCTTGCCACGCTTCCACGTGACCTTGACCTCTTGTGACGTCTGACACTCGAGGGCGACCGTTGACCGTTCCTCGACGTCAAAGTCCTCCAGGTCTTTCACGAATCTCCTGCCAAGCCAGCCACCGATATCGGTTAAAACGATGACAGAAGCTGCTTCACACAAAACCCACAAGTAACCTTCTTAAATAAAACATACATGTAAGCCTCGTAGCCTCGATTCTCCCCCAAACTTACACGACGTCGGCGTCGATGTCGACCTGGGCCTGGTGCGTGGCCTTGCCGTTCTGGTTGACGGCCACGCACTTGTACTCGCCGGCGTCCTTCTCCACGCGGCTCTCGTGCACCTCCAGAGTGGTCTCCTCGCCCACGTGCGTGATGGACGTCGTCTTGCCCGACTTCAGCTTCTTGCCGTTCCTGGGGATGTTCGACAGGGGCATTTGCGTTAATAAAAATGCAGTGTCGTGGCTGAGTGATATACGTTTCCTTGACTTATTAGATTAACTATAAATGGTACTGCCATACTTGGAAGTTGGAACCCTATGACACTTGCTATAAGACGTAGTACTTTGTGGATGAGATATCCGATACCGTCTGTAAATTTTACTAAGCACCGTTATTTCGGTGTCTGCTATATTTTTCCGTCACAAACTTCAGAGTCATGACACTGACCTGTACCAAGTGACCTCGGGACGCGGGTTGCCGACCACCTTGGCCGTCAGCCGGATCGGCTTCTTCTCGGCCACACGGACGTCGGTGAAACGCTCGATGAACATGGGTGGCTCCAGCTGAGACTCTGTGGATCGGACAGAAATGAGGCGTGTAAGCTTGATAGACATTGTGAAAACGATAGATGGTCACGAGACGTATTTAAAAAAGAAAGTATTTATATAAAGCGCATCAATGCAGATTAGCACGTTGCAATGTTTCCCATTCAAACTGTTTTTGTGTTTAATGTTTATGTCCACTGTTTAATACCAAAGGCCGAAAGCCTCAAGTCCGTAAATGCCACGAAGGAGTGATCGGATAGAGCTTTCAGCCGCCTGACCACTGACCTTGCACCACGAGCGTGGCGGTCGTCTTGGCGGAGCCGGCGGCGTTCTCTGCAAGCAGGGTGTACTCTCCGGCGTCGCTGCGGTGCGAGCGCGGGATGTGCAGCGAGTACACGTCGCCCTCCTGGGTCACCGTCACATCGCTGTTGGCCAGCATCTCGGGCGTCAGCGGGTGTTTCCCAGTGAACCAGGTGGCACGCGGCTGCGGCTTTCCGCTGATCCGCGCCACGAACGTCGCGCGCGCGTTCTCGGTGACGACGAGCGGCTGCAGCGGCTGCACGAGCTCGGGCGGCTGCTTCTCGCCGCGTGGCTCCACGGCCAGAGTGATGGTGTTGGCCGACTCGCCCTCCCGGTTGATGGCGACGATCTCGTACAGACCCTCGTCCTTGGTCTTGGCGCCGCGGATGCGGATGAAGTGGCAGTACATGTGCATGTCGCTCTGAGTGGTGATGGTGACCCGCTTGGACTCCTTGACGGGCCGGCCGTTGAGGAGCCACTGGACCTCCGGCTCGGGCACGGCCACCAGACGGCACTCCAGCTCGACGTCGTCGCCCTCCTGGACGGTGCGAGTCTTGGGGCGCTGGCTGAACGTGGGCGGGATGCCCTCGAGGATGTCACAGAGCGACGACTCCCTGGGGAGCAAAAGTGGGAGATGATAATGGGATCGACTTGCGACGTTGCGTGCATACTGGTCGGCATAGCTTGAACAGATGACCCACTGACTCTTGGGATGATCAAAATGATTATTTCTTTCGCCTTTCGCATTGACACTAATCACGACAGATATTCTTTCTCATGAAATAGCGCACTAGTGCCACGCTACACTACTGCGATTAACGATACCTACCGTATTACTCGACGAACACTAGCAAATATGAATCCAGGGTGGCCAGGTAAAAAGTATCGATGCGGTTCCGTATGCTTCTCTCCCCAGTCATATCCTCGCAGTGATGCTGCACAAAGTGGTAGTATGAAAGCCGGGCCCACCTGCTGAGACTGCGGCGGCTGGTGAGGGTGACGTCCGATCCGTGATCGGAGAGCGGCGCCTCCACCACCAGGTCCGCAGAGCAGCTGCTGAAGCCGGCCTCGTTCTTGGCCACGCATGTGAACGTGCCGGCGTCCTCGGGGAACACCTCCTTGATGATAAGCGTGGCCACGTTGTCGTCGTCGTAGAACATCTGGATGGAGATGTGGAAAGTCAGAGCGGGAGCGATCCAGCCAGCCAACGTAGGTATTACTCACCGAGGCTTTTTTGAATCATTCAATTGAAAACGAAACATACAACGGAATCCGGTGACGTAAATTCAGTAGTGACAACAAATGCCTAGTGGTGGCTGTGCACGATATTTCGAATTGTGCACAAGCCCACGGTGTTCTCTGCCGTCACCTCCACGTATGTACCTGGAAGTCGGTGGAGGGTTTAATGATGGCGGTCTGGCGGAACCAGGTGATGGTAGGCCTGGGCTCGCCCTCGACCCGACACTCGAGCTGCACCACCGCGCCGTCCACCACGTTCACCGGCTGCAGCTTCTCCGTGAAGCGAGGCGCCTTCGACTTCTGGCCCGTCTTGGGCGCTGAGAACAAACACGTAGGAGTTTGTTAAATGAGGATTATAGCGAATGTACGTCGGGCAAAGACCATTGTAAAAATCACGGCAATGCGATCAGGATGCCTATCATGTCACGAGATGTCGGGGCACAAGATGCAATCAATACCTACCTAATGGAGCAACATGAGGCAAACTGACTTGACTTCAAGGGTGTTTGTTCAGGGTGACAGCGTGAAATGAGTTTCTGATCCTCTCACAGTCACAATAGTCTGCGACCATCTTCATTTAGGCTACTACCGATCGGCTAGCAAATGAAGCGAGGTATTTTTCCTTTTTGTAGTGCTCTGTGCTAGCAATGCGACTACATGATGCAGCAATGCAGCTTGCTGCTTGCAAAACAAATTACAATACCGAAAAGTAATACCTGAAGCCGAGTGTAACTCAAAGAGGGCTTCTCAATAGCCAAAACACATTTATGTTTATTTAGAGATGCTTGCAGAGCTGTTTTTACTTTTTGCAGCTTTTTAGCAACTGTCCACCTGGCGGCCGAAACACATAACAAAAACAAAAATAAACAAGCCTGCGGCAGTTCGCGAGCCACGTGGGTCGGGTGTGAGTGTCTCAGTCTTCCGGCTGGTGATAAACGTTTGTGGTGACTGACATTTTGAATGTGAAGAAGATCGTGAAAGTATTGTGTCGGTTGTATGTGATGTCAAGATTGCTGGTGGCAATTGATCGCACAGCCGAAAATGGGAGTGTTTTCTTTCTTCCGGAAAACTAGGTGAGTGGGGCGCGGAGACACTCTTCCGCCGCTAGTAATATTTTGGCCGAAGGTTGGAGGGTGGTTGGAGGGATGATAGCTGTTCACACGGATCCGGTTTCCGATAACAAGCTCGTTTCGCGCTATTTTTTTCTTTCAGTTGGAGCCCATTGCCGCTTACCATACGCTGCAATGTGCATTGTCTGCCTTGTGCCTGTGGAGAGTATCTATTTGATTGCAATTTTATCCAGCTAGCGTATATTGAGTGAAATAACTTTTTTCTCTGGAATATGTCCACCTGGTGGCGCAGTCGGTTAAGGCGTCGACCCGCGGTGCGGGCGGTGCCGGATTCGGGTTCGATTCCCGGTTCCGCCCGTTCCGCGGGCGTCGTCCCCGGCTGTGCGGGTGTGGGGTAGGCTCCCACTTCAGCCGTAGCCTGGGGGGTAGGGTATAGTGGCCGGGAGGAGATGGAGCCCTCCTATAATTGGGACAACACAAGAGCCCGTTGGAGGGAGGCCTGAATAAAAAAAAAAAAATATGACGGTGGTTCATCAATCGCCCGTTTTTTTTTTGTTCTCTGGGAAATCCCCGTGTAGTGCAGTGGCGGCGGAACACCTGCAATTAAGGGGGGGGGGGGCGGGGCACTGTCGACTTTTGGTCCCATTCTTTCCATGCAACGCCGATAGGGCTAACGTTAAAATGCCAAAATCAAAGGGGGGCACGGTGCCCCGGTGCCTCCCCCCGTTCCGCTGCGGCTGCCTCAGTCTATGGTGTAATGAATGGCCTATTTAGGTACCTTCCGGCCGGGGCCCGCTTATATTTGAGGATCCAGGTATGTACATAGTACATACCCACATATACCCATGTACCTAGGTATTGGATTGAGTGGGGTGGACGCATGCCCTCCAAATGGTGTCCAAATCGTAAAAAGTGTTCGGAGTTAGCTTCCCATGATTTGCAGTCATATTCACATATTTTTTTTTCTTTTTTGCAAGGTGTAATTTCATAAGTTTCTTGTCTGTGGGAAGGAAACTGTAACATTTTTATCAATTTTGGACGCTTACACGGGGGGGGGGGGGGGGGGGGGGCATATGCCTCTGATGCCCATCCCGCACCCGCCAGTGTCAGCCCGTCCTGCTTCATGTCGGTGCTATATGGTGCAGTGACTGAGGTAGAAGCGGAAACAGGGAAACAGGCTGGTACCTATATATTTTCCACTTCCACTGTACTTTGCTTTGTGAATAGCTAGATAATTACGGAGCGCACGGGCGTAGGAACGTCACGAAAAGTGGGTGGGCCACCCTGTCAAGGGGCCTCCTTTTCCAGGGGGCCTCCTATTTTCAGGGGCCTCCAACTTTTGCCTCGTCCTGCTGGCTGCTTTCAAGTATGACCAAATCTAGCTTCTGAGATCGGGCAGATGTACCCAGGGGCGTAACCGCTTAAGCGAACAGCGCGGAAAGTCCGCACCATTTTTAAAATTTATTCCCCCTCCGATTTTTTTTAGAATCTATTTGCCGCAAACAGCGCATGACCCCTGAAAACCCTTACACAAATGTCTTCCTCGTTTCCCAGGTGCCCCCATTAGCTTCATAGGCGCCCTCTTTGGCAATAAGCGCCCTATGTAGGTATAGTCATCAGAGACATCCCTATTATATGTCTCACAGTCGCCCCGTTGTCGCATACATTGTGCGCTTATCATAGGCGTCTCTCTTTTATGGACACTTGAAGGCGCCTCTCTTTGCCATGCCGGCGCCCCTGTTTCTTATGAATACACCCCCCATGGCATTGATCAATTGCAGTCTGCAGACCTCTATTGCATGTGGACGCCCATATATGTAGGCCTCAGAGGCACCCCTCTTTCGCATTGAGGCGCCCCTAGGGGCTTCATAGGCGCCCCTCTATTGCACATAGGTGCCCTACTGTCTCAGAATCGCTCCCCTTTGGCATGCAGACGCCCATCTTTCGACGGAGGAGCCGCTGTGGTTCTTAGAGACGGCATGTTGCTCCCAGACGCAGATGGGGCTCTCGGAGTCGACAGTGTCGGACCTTCAGTCGCTGATGGGTGCCCGCCAGATGTGGACCCTCGGAAACGCCGCTATGGGGCCCTCAGAGATGCCGGTATTTTGGCCCTTAGAGACACCGGTGTGGAACCCTCAGATACTTCAGTGTGAAGCCCTTACAATTGCTGGTGTGGAGCTATGAATGCGCTGGCTTAAATCCCTCAGAGGCCGGTACATGGACATTAGAGCTCAGTGAGAGCTTGTGTGGTGCCTTCAGTGGCCTTGTGGAGCCGTTAGACATCAACATGGTACTCTCAGGAGCCGGTAAGTCCTCAGAGCCACCGGTGTGGGGCCTTCAGAGCTCCGAGATACTGGTGTGGGGCCCTCAGAGGTGTCGGTGTGGGTCCTTCAGATGTACATACCTATATACAGGGTGGGGCAGCATAATCGGGAATAAATATCAAACGGGATTATTTGGTCATGAATTTAAAAATATAGCTCCAAGCACTATTTTAACAACATCCCATCAATCGGTCACCTTTTACCTATCCCTCATCCTATTTGACCGCCCTTCGCGTCGATGACCTTCTCAAGGCGGGTCCAAAAGCACGCGCATGCACGTGCAGCCTCCTGCTTGTCCATGATCGCCCATCAGCTTCGTACCTTGCACTGAAGACCGTTTTTACTGATGATAAGTTGTTCATTAAACTTCTACCAAAAAACGCTCCATATAAAGAATTTGGTCGGATTTAAATCGGCGGAGTTGAAGGACCAGAAGTTTTTGGTTCATCTCAGGTGGAGGTGCCCTACACAATAACATGTCGTCCTCACTGCAGTACCAGCACGGACAGAGTCCTCGTAAGACGTGATCTGGACCGTCAGTGATCCTCTCTTCCGACGACTCCACGTGAGTCTGCCAGAGTGTGGATGTATTTACCAGAGGTGCTCGTTTTATCCGGGCTCGATGAAGTAGGGTGCACCACGTGCACCTCCCTTGAAGACCACCCATAGGTCCATCACCTCAACAGGATGTTTACTTTGCATGACCGCTGCAATATTCTCGATACAATCCCCTATATGGCATGCCATTCTTTTTTATCGTATTCCAGTCGGTGATAAGATTTTTGGTCGCTGAAGTTTTGAACATTGTTTCTTTTTAATATGCTCAAGAGCTTCTTCCTTATATTCAAGTGAGTCATCTTGTATGTCCTCTGCTAAGAGTTATTTTACGACGATTACGTTAACTTTTTGTCCTAAGTATCCCCACACAATCCTTATCGTCCGTGATAACACGTTGACCTGTCCAGCAACCTTTACGTGGAATGGCATTGTTTTAAACAAAATGTTCTTGTTTTACTCGTTTAACATTAGTGTCTATGGCCTATGGGCGCGCGCAAAGCACTTGGAGCACCGTCGAACTATTTTGCTGCTCTTTTCCAGGAAGTTGCATGCTCATGGATGTAGTCATGTCAGATGATGCACAACTTTTGGGCGTTTCATTGCCATGATATAATTTATCAAAATAATGCCATGCCTACTCATGACCAGAGCCCAAAAAGCATTCCCGATTATGCTGCCCCACCCTGTAGAGCCTTGAGGCTTGAGATGCACAGGTGTGGTGGCCCACAGAGGCACCGGTGTGGGCCCCCAGAGCCACCGATATAGGGCCCTAAGAGACACTAGTATGACCCTCAAAGGCGCCGCTGTGTGGCGCTCATAAACACTGGTGTGGAGCCATCACAGGCGGGTTGAGCCGTTAGAGGCCGGAAAGGGCCCTTAGATGCCTACAAGGAGCCTTCAGAAGCCGGCGTGGCACCCTTATGGGGATAAGCGTGTCTACTTAGGAGCCCTTGAGGTGCTCTCATGAGCTCTGTGGGGCCCTACCGAGCCGAAATATGGCCACGGCCAGTTGCCGCCGCATGGCTCTTCGGACTATCATTCTCAGGGGCCTCATCTGCCTAGTTTGAATAGAAGGGCCTCTCAGACAATCAGTTCATTCGTTCGTTCATTGGGGTTTACGGGCGCGTCGACTGCGGTGGTCATTTTGCGCCCATAACGCTGTACTGGTAAAGCGGATATGTCAACAGAGAACTGACGAACTGAAGAAGACTAGAACTACTTGAGATACGTTATACTAGTAAAACGAGTATATCACAGGAAAACTGATGGATTGAATATAAGAAAAGATGCTGCCGGATAAAACCCAGGGTGAGTCATCACCCAGCAGGTGGCGAATGGTGGTGCCTGGGGCAATGCGGCCGAGGCAGCGTGTCCGGTTTGGTTCGAGGTGCGGGCAACTTAAGAGAATGTGAGTGACTGTGAGCGGCACGGCACAATGGCTACATGTTGGTTGAGCATCTCCACGGAGGAGATAGCCATGCGTTGCATACGTATGCCCTATCCGTAGTCTGCAGAGGACCACTTCATGGTGTCTTTTGCCTTGAAAGCAGGACTGCCAGGGCTCCAGAGTAGGTTTCACCTTTCGTAGCTTCTCGGATCCATGGAGACGCCACTCTGTCTGCCAGCTAAACGTCGTAAAAGATCGAACGGCTGGGTAAAAATCGCGAGCCGGCAGAGGCAAACGACGGAGGCAGGGGGCCGCGGCCGCGCGTCTTGCGGCCGCGTCGGCAAGCTCGTTGCCTCTTATGCCCACATGGCTCGGTATCCAGCAGAACTGGATGAATTTACCTGCTCGTTCCACCGACGTAAGACGAGATAAAATGTCTTGTACTATCGGGTTGTCTGGATTAAAACTCCGTAAAGATAAGAGGCTGCTGAGGGAGTCTGACAAGATCAGATAGCAGGAGCTGTCAGACACCTCGATAAAACACAAAGCCTCCTCAATTGCAACGAGCTCGGAAGAAAAAACAGAGGCAGAAGTTGGCAAAGAGAATGTGCGTGTGTCATGACCAGTCACAAAAGCGCAGCCGACACCATGTTCTGTTTTCGAGCCGTCTGTAAAAACCGAGGTAAAACCATCATATGAGGCAATGTGTTCCAGCGCCCGTGCTCGTAGTGTGCATGGCGGCTGATCGTCCTTCCTGATGTCTGTCAGTAAAAGATCGATTCGTGGATACGCATTTCTCCAGGGCGGCGAGGGCGCGCCCCACGTGCGCCTCACGCCGCGAAGAGAAATGTTTGCTTTTGAGAAGAGAGCTTGCATACGTCCACCGAAGGAAGTCGATCGACCAGCCACTCTGTCAGACCGACTGATCTCTCGCGAGAAGACATACGGGTATGCCGGGTGCGAGGGAAATTGACGAAGTTTTAAAACATACCGCATGCCCAACATCTGGCGACGGAGAGATAACGGTGGCTCGTGAGCCTCAGCCAGAACGCTGCTTGTTGGCGAAGTACGGAAAGCACCCGTAGCAACGCGAAGTGAGGCATGGTGAATGGTGTCAAGCATTTTCTTACGCGACTTGCTGGCGCTGTCATAAATGAAACTTGCGTAGTCGAGCTTTGAACGTACCAGAGAGCGGTAGAGTAAAAGCAAGGTTCGTCGGTCAGCTCCATACGACGTACGTGATACACATTTTAAAATATTTAGAGTTTTAAAACATCTCTCACGAAGAGTTTTAAAATGCTCGTTGTACGTCAGACGTCTGTGCAAAACAACACCAAGAAACTTTGCAACCGGCTGCGTGGGGATATTTCGCCCGTAGAGGCGGATTCCAAGATCAGGATCGTGGCAGCGGCGACGGCAAAAGTGAACAGCCACAGTCTTTGAAGTTGAGAACTTAAGGCCATTATCCTTGCTCCACTTTTCTAAACGCGTCACAGCAAGCTGAAGTTGTCGTGACGTGTGCCGCGCACTTGAGGCGGAGAACCATACCGCCAAATCGTCGACAAAAAGGGATCTCCCTATAGCCGTTGGGAGTCTGTCGCCAATGTCATTAATCATGATAGCAAAAAGTGCCACACTCAAGACGTCTCCCTGTGGAATACCATTCTCCTGAAGGTGGGAGCTGGACAAGTGGTTTCCAACCCTGACACGAAAGGTGCGATAAGATAAAAAGTTGCAAATGAAAAAGCCCATACAGCCACGGATACCATAGCTGAGAAGCTTCCTCAAGATGATCTGCCGTAAAACTGTGTCGTAAGCAGCCTCAATATAAAAAAGATAGCCCCAAGGTGTTTCTTTTCGGTAAAAGCGGTCCTCACTTCGGTGTCAAGAGCTAAGATATGGTCAACTGAACTGCGGTGTTTCCTGAAACCACACTGCGCGTCCGTAAAAATGTCGTTATGTTCCAGAAACCAACTCAAGCGAGCATTCACCATCTTCTCCATCAACTTGCAAAGAGCAGAGGTCAATGAGATAGGACGGTAGTGAAGTGGGTCAAGTCCCGACTCGCCAGGCTTTAAAATGGGGATCACCGTGGCCTCTTGCCATGCTGCAGGAAACAAACCGCTCTCCCATAGCGAGTTAAATATCGCTAACAGTGTTTCCAGGGCGCTAGAAGGAAGGTGCTTCAACATGGAGTTGTGAATGGCGTCTGGGCCCTCGGCGACACTTCGAAGCGAGGATATGGCGTGCTTCAGTTCAGTCATTGTAAAAGGCTCGTTATATTCTATATGTTCGTCAGTGGAAAAATCCGCCAAGCCAAGCTGGGGTCGGGCTCGCCCTAGTGCGGGCTGCGAGGGAGCGTCACCCCGGCAGCGCTCTGAGAGTGTTCTAGCTATAGCCTCCGCGACATCAAAAGGATGTATTATATCAGAGTTGTTCACCCTCAGAGTCGGGAGTTCAGACAATCAGTATCATGGGCCTCCTCTAGCTAGTATAAATAGAAGAGCCTGTTAGATCATCAATCCTAGGGGCCTCTTCTGGTTAGTATAAATAGAAGAGCCTCTCAGACCATTAATCTCAGGGGGCTCCTGTGGACAGTATAAATAAAAGGGCCTCTCAGACCATCAGTCTCGGGGGCCTCCCTAGAAAAGTGTAAATGTGGATAGAGGGCCCCTCAGATTCATTAGGAGTGGACCTCTCTGACTATCAGTCTCAGGGGCCTCTTGTGGCCAGTATGAATATAAGAGCCTCTCAGACCATCGGTCTCAGGGGCCTCTTCTGACTAGTTTGGATAGAGGGCCCTCCCAGACCACCGGTTTCAGGGGCCTCCAGTGGCCATTTATATGAACAGAAGGGCCTCACAGCCATCAGCCTCGGGGGCCTCTTCTGACTGGTGTAAATATGAGGGCCTCTCATACCATCAGTCTCAGGGGCCTCCTCTGCCTAGTGTGAATATAAGGGCTTCCCAGGCCATCAGTCTCAGGGGACTCTTCTGACTGGTGCCGGATTGAGGGACCTCCCAGACCGAAAGTTTTGGGGGTCTCCTGTGGCCAGTATGAATAGAAGGGCCTCTCAGTCCATCAGTCGCATGGGCCTCTTCTGCCTGGTGTGATTATAAGGGCCTCTCAGGTCATCAGTCTCAGGGGCCTCCTCTGACTACAGTGTAGATGGATAGGCCTCCCAGACCATCAGTCTCAGGGGCCTCTTCTGACTATTGAGGATAGAGGGGCCTCCTCTGACTAGTGAGGGTAGGGGGCCTCGGCTAGACCGCCAGTGTCAGGGGCCTATTCTGACTAGTGTGGATGGAGGGGCCTCCCAGACCACCAGTCTCAGACCTCTGACTAGTGTGGATAGAGGGGCTTCCCAGACCGCCAGTGTCAGGGGCCTCCCCAGACCAGTGTGGATATTGGGGCCTCCTCAGATCCACTAGGGCCTCTCAGACCATCAGTCTCAGGGGCTTCGACTGACAGGTATGAACAGAGGGCCTCCTTGGATCCATCACGGCCCCTTGGAGTCCGTGCGTGGGGATTCGTGGAACTTATTTTTACCGAGTTTGTTTATTCTGGAGCGTGACGACGTCCTCTCAAATCGAGACGAGGGGCCTCGAGTAAAAAGTGGGTGGGCCAAAACACATGGTTGGCCCCCCCACCTCGAAAAGTGGGTGGGCACTTGCCCACCTGGCCCCCCCCCTGTTCCTACGCCTATGACGGAGCGAGCGAAGCGAGCGGAGTCTCATACTGAATTAAGGGAAAATCCTGAGTATGAGCGGCCGGCCGGCCGGCCGGCCGGCCACCCAACTTGATCATCTTGATGTCTTGCTCTTCAAAAGCTAATATCTTAGGAACGGGACATCCGATTGACAAGCGGTCTTCTTATGTCACTTGGACGTAAAAGTTCTGTGGTGTGATGGCCACCATGCGTTCTTGCCAACCACCGCACGTGGCGCGTGGTAAAGTTGGACATTTTTTAAGAACCCCCAAAATTGCAACCTCAATAACGGCACAGCGGTTGGGCCGATTGAATTGAAACTCGGTACACAGTTAGGTCTCCATCAGATAATTCATCTGCATGTTTTAAGGTTGGGGTGCTACAGCACGTGTGCACGTGCAGGGGGCGCTCCCAGATCTTGAGAACGGCTGGGCCGATTGCGCTCAAATTTGGTACACGGTTGGGGACCAGTTAGTAGGGTGCCGTGCAAAAGTCAGTTTGGACCCCGCTTGCACGTGCGCACGTGCAGTGTGCCGCTTCCAGATCTCGAGAACGGCTAGGCCGATTGCGCTGAAATTTGGCACATCGCTAAAGACCGGTTAGTAGGGTGCAGTGCACAAGCTAGTTGGAGGTACCCCCTCGCAATTTCGCACGTGCAAGGCCCATCCTCTCGCTCGCTCCGTTGGTCGCCCAAAACAAGGCGCCCAAAAGGCGTTTTACTGGTAGATATGGTAAGACAAAAAATAGCTGCAGAAGAACGGACACCCGGCTTACCTTCGAAGACGGGCAGTTTTCCGATCTTCTCGCTCAGTTTGCGCTGCACGTAGTGGTTGTACTCGTCCTCGTTCTTGAGGTACGAGGCGGGTACCCAGCCGGCCTCTTCGGTCAGGTGTTTGCGCACGAACCACCAGTCGCTGTTGTGGCTCTCTGCCAACGTGTTTAGGAGGGTCGTCAGTGGTTGGCTTTTTATCAGGCATAGTGATGTCTGGTGAACGGGGATTTCAATGTTGAGCGATGAACTTTTCTTGGGGGTATTTTTACGGTTTGTTCGGTGTACGAAAAATTAATTATGGCGTGTCATTTGACATATATGAACATTTAGCCCTCAGCAAACTTAAACTTCGGTTCTTACGCAGATGCACCCCAACATGATCATCTTGATGTCTTGTTTTCACCATTCCCTAATGCCAGACAATCTCTGCAGCCACATAGACCTCTCCACACGCACTGTGCGACTCGTAAGTCGCACGATAACGAAGACACTCACATAGCCTAAGCACCGACTGGCTGGCACTGAGCTGCGAGTGAATGCCGCTCCCTCCCGCACCCACTTCCCTTTCTATGAACAGTGACCACCCCCAACGTACCCGCTCTCCCTATGAACACCCCTCACACGTCCGCTTCCTTCTATGGGCTCTCTCCCCCCCACGCACCCGCTCCCATTTCTATCGCGCCATTTCTGTTGCCGGCTTTCTACCGCGCCGATTCCGTTACCGGCACACTTACCGAGGATGTAGACGCGTTCTCCCTCCACCAGGTGCATAGTCTCGTCCGACTCGGCCACATAGGTGGACACCGCGTAGAAGGTGTCACCCTCGGTCACCTCGAGGGCTGTCGTCTCCTCAGCCACTGGCGACGCAGGCGCTCAGGTCACGACCTTTCCCAGGTCGCCGGTAGGGGTCACTATAGACGTTATATCGTGGCGCGATTGTGATTCTGTTGCTAAAATGCCAATAATAAGATGCATAAGTTATCGATTACATGGGGTACGACTGTTTCGACTAAAAAACTATCTTGTGGTTTTGACTGGGTGAGAAATATCGGGCATGGAGGTATGCCAATCGACCACTTTATTTAGCGCGACCGATCACACGGGGTATTTTCCAGCTCGAACTCTTCTGGGATACAGCAAAGACTTAATCAGCACCGTCAATCGCTGAAATAGGTTTTGTCAGACCGAAATGGCAAAAAAAAAACAACAACAACTGAAAAAAGGATAGATAGCTGTGAAAGAATTCCTGGTAAGATGCTCAATGCTGAACGCTACCAAATGTTTCCAATGGATGATATACATTACATGAGGAGTGGGACAGGGACACAATATAAAACGAGGAGTACACAAGGCATTACTCGTTGAGAGTAGGTCAATGGAATAATTTCGCATTCACCTAATAGACTTCACGATATTGAATGCAATGGAGCAATCATGCAAACCATCATGATGCAACGTCAGCAAGGCATAGGGGACAGTTTCGAGCCACAGAATGAAGATAAGTCTGATACCCACCTATTATCTAGTGTAAATGATTTTAAGTGTGATCATTTCACGGCAGAACATTTTGCATTCTTGGAACAGGACACCAACAGATGGCAGACAGGGTTGACAATACAGATTGACACAGATTACACTATCATTCAAAAGAGGCCATCTTCACCTAAACAAAATTTGTGGATCAGTGAATATGACAGCACGATGGATTTGTGCGCGCAGATACTGGCAGACACAAATCTTCAGCCAGGGGTCGATGCTCTTGTGCCTTGCGCATACCTCATGCTGTGTCCATGTCATTTATAAAAAAGATTAATATTATTGCATGCTATTCATCAATGATGCAATATAGATGCAATTTACCTTCTGTTACAAATTCTGTTGTGTGCCTATGCTCAGTAAGCACAATATCGGCTGTAAAATATCACAAGGACGAAACACAGTGAGGGAGGTCAGTGCACCAGAAAGCGAAAAAAATCACGAAAGCGCAATTAACAACACATTAGCTTCTCTAGGGGATGATCTTTCGGTAACCTATTGGTCCGGATTTATGTTTAAACACAACTTGGTTGATGGTGACTGCCAGGAAACATGTCAACTATGACCTCTTTTAGTATCTGAGTCAGGTTGGAGTAATGTTTCGAAATGCAAAATAAGAACTGAGTTAATTTTAACGGTTTATTTGTTACCAATGCTTTATAAATCGTGAGCCACTGCAATCTAAGGTGTGATGAAAATCTTACGGGCAATGAATATCACGTATTTTCGATCAAATGAAGTAGATTGAACTGCCACAAAGACACCGGGACATCCTACATACACGTTAATATCAAGCACTTGTGCATCCTTCGCTACCTATACAAAAGACATCGGAAACAAAACGAAATAAAACAAAACAAAGGGGCAAACAAAGGGGTGCTTAACGCGGTGGAATATGAAGAAGGCGACGGTATTTATAATTTACATATCTGAACCACAATACATGACATTGCCTGATCTCATTAGTCTTCTACCCATTGAGAAGCGGCTATTTGAATTCTTGGTAGACCTGCTCGAGCTCCTATGATATCTATGAAGTAGAAAAGGTACCTGCAATTGCTAATGATGAGTTAAGGAATTATCATATGAAACAGATCTTATAAGAAACCGTTCATATTGTTATAAGCACATGCTATGCTCTAGTGTGAAAAATCCAACGACCGTAGAAGATGGATCTTCTGATGAAAATTAATACGGTAAAACATCAGTTGAAACAATGTGCATTTGCCACTAATCGCTAACCATTTTCACGGACTATCAGCATTTGTGACACCATTTCGCTAGCTTACAGATAGATGATCCAGAGGCAGACCGTACTCTTAATTTGAGACCGTCCATTCTCAGCTCCCATTTGGCATAGCTGCACGGACTCAAGTTAACACAATGGAATATTCAACTCAATTTTGTATGTATGTATGTATGTATGTATTGACGATCAAGAGCAATCCACAATCGGCGTGGCGATTACACTTTTGAGCCTCTCAAACAGCAGAGCTTGGGTCACTATGACCAGATTAATGTTGCAATGCATGGGATTGGTTGCTACCAAGTTCCTAACATACCTACCTAACGAACCTTTGAACGAACCTACGAATGAACATACGCTGTTACGAACTCCGTCTAGTTTCACTTTACATATATGGCCACGAACAGCCTCGGTTAAAGTGAAAGTAATATTCAGGGTGAAAGGTAGGCAACTTCTTCAGATTTCAATAGTGTCTCGGAGTGATGAGATTTGAGAACCCCAGGTGAAGATATTCCGACCCCTCTTCAATCTCCGTAACAGATAGTCGTTAGTCATAGAACCAAAATGTACACGTTCTCAGCAGTTGTGCCTTTTAGTTTACGGCATACCTACACCAGTTGGCGGCTAGAACCACCTTCGGTCAATATTCAGCCTTCGGTCTAGTAATACAATATACACTATGCATGATACTTGAGATGCGACTTAAATCTGCTGCTGGAGAAAGTCAAACTGGAAAAGTGAAGTTGTGAGAGCCTGAAAAGGTCCACCTGGAAACGAAAGGTTTAGAATGTTAGTGCACATGTTTTTGACGAACCAAAAATGAAAAGAACACAGCATTCTGGCTTGGATTCCGTGTCAGCGTATATAAAACATTGTTAGCCTTTGCACCACAACACGCAAATCGCGGATTCCTTTGCAGCAGCGCGGAAGACCGCTGGTAGACAGCACTCGTTGAAGTATGAAATTATATGAGCCATTAGAAAGCGCTGATGATTAGAGCGAGCGCCAGCCAGAAAGGGAGGCAGGCATCCATGTTGCCTCGACAGAATGTTAGAGACAACAGCACCACTCCAAAATTCGACCTCACTGGCCAGCTGACCTTTCTTTTTGGGTCGCAGCTTAAGCTGCAGCGACGCGTCCTCGCTGTCCTCGCTCCAGACTGGCGCCTCCTTGTCCGGAACGGGAGTCAACCTGAAATCGAATTCCTCGCCCACAGATGAGCCAGGAGAGCCCGGCACAGCGCCTATGGTATCCTGACGCAGCTTCATTTTAAACGTTTGCCGAACGGTACGACTTGCACCGTCAGCTGAGTCGTCTTGCGGCTCGCGTTTTTTGCGCGGTGCTTTGACACCAAATTCGGTCTCAACGTCTTCCACCTTATACTCAGGCTTTCGACGTCTCGGCAGAGCCAACTCAACGTCTTCGCTGATGTCATCTGCTACTGAGGGCATGTCGTGGAAGAAGACCGTCTCAACTGTTTCCTGAGACGCACTCTTAGCGAGCTCGATGCGAACTTGCTCCTCGTCGTCCAGTGAAGCGAAGGGGATATGACGTTTCTTGTGCGGCTTGTCACCCTTTTTGATCTTCTTGATTCGGACGCTTGCTTCTGCGTCTTCGTCCGGCTGTTCGGTGTCGCTGACCTCCTGCGTTTTACTTGTCTTAAATTCAAACTGAGTGTCTTGGTCTTCGAAGTGCTCTTCAACAGTCTCTTCAATACGTTTTACAGTGATGTCCGTTGATGTTATTTCCTGTTCTGCGGAATCGATTGATTTTTTGGGTTTCCTTTGCTTCAGGGTAATGGCTTCTTCAGGCTCTTCTACTGTTGATGGTTTTTTCTTTGGCCTTTTTATGACGAACTCTTCCTGAACGTCATCAAATTCTTTATCTGGCTTTCCGAAAACTGCGTCCGCCTTTACGTCATCTTCTGAAGAATCACGTCTTTTCAGTAAGGTCTCGGTTTCGGGCTCATGAACGACAGTTCGCTTCTTTTTGGGCTTTTTCTTTTTGATGATTTCTTCAATAACTTCTTCTTCCACCTTCTCGACATCATCTGGGGTTTTTACCTTCTTAATAACAACTTGCGCCTCAGCAGATTCATCTTCAACGTCCTCCAGAGGGCTTTCAGTCCTTGTCTTTTGTGGTAGCTCGAACTCTACCTCTTGATCTTCGGGTAAAGTCGCTTCTGCTTCAACGTCATCCTCAGGACGTTTAATTTTCAGTGTTGTTGATGATGCGACTACCTCCTGATCTGTCTCTGGAACGCGTTTCTTTGGCTTTTTCTTCTTGAGTGTTACCTCCTCACCCACTTCTTCTTTGACTACAGGTTTTTGCTTGGCAAGTTTTATCGAAACCTCCTCTGGTTCTTCCGGGAGTGACTCTTCCGGCTTTTGTTCTCCCTCTTCGATTGGCTTTTCTGTAGTCGGTTCCTTTGGTTTGTGCTTTTTAGTTTTACCCTTTTTGATTATTGTAATGCTTTCAGCGGCCTCAGGCAAATTGTCAGGCGTTACTTCCGTTGCCTCAGCATCTTCTTCAGTGTCTTTGGCAGTGATCTCAAACACTGTTTCCTGATCTTCAGTCAATTCCTGAGGCTTTTCTATCGACGCTCGCCTAAGCGTTACCTCAGTATCTATAGTCTCAGATTCAATTTCATCCTCAGTCTTGTGGACCTTAGATTTCTTTTGTAGCTTAACAACCTCTTCAGTTTCCTCTGTTACCACTGGTTTCTTTTTCTTTCCCTTTGGTGTTTTTACTGTCACTGCTTCTGGTTCGGTGATCTCATCTAATGGTTGCTCATCTTCAGGGACATCAACGGTTACAGATGTTTCTTCGATCGGCGTCTCCTGGTCTGGTAAGCGTACACTTGCGCTTTCTTTCACGTCATCAGACTTGTCGACTGGTTTCTCATCAGGTCGCTTCTTCGCTTTTGGCTTCTTCACTCGCTTTGTCTCTACCGTAACACTTTCTTCTATTTGCTCCATTTTGGGTTTCTGCTCTTCAGCTGCGACAACCAGGCTGTCCTCTTCAGAGAGCTCCTTTGCGCTATCCGTTATTATGGGCGCTGTCGTAATCTCTTCCACTATCTCTTCTGCAACGGTGTCAGTGCCCTCAGTGTGCTTCTGAAGCGACTCCTCAATAGGCTTTTGTTCTGGCTTGTCAGGCACTTGGTCTTCGGGAACTGCCTCAGAAACATCCTTTGGTCGACTCTTTGGCCGTTTGCTCTTCTTTGTCTTAGGCTCCTCCTCAGCGGAAGGTTGCTGAGCTGAAACTTCCTCCTGTGGCTGATCTTCGTCCTCTTTCTCATCGGTTGGTTTTTGCACTTTAGTTTTTGGTTTCTTTTTCTTTTCCGGCTTTTCCCGAGGAGCTTCCTGCGTGTCGGTTTTTGATTTGGACACCGCTGTTTGTAGATCATCAGGGGAAATGCCTGTGATAGCTTTTTCATCCGGTTTTCTAAGCTCTTCAAGCTCTTCAGGTGTTTCTTGAGTAACTTGTTCCTCAGTGACCACTGGCTGCAGCACATCTTGTGTTTTGTCTGCTTTTGATCTTTTTGGTTTCTTTTGTGGCAATACTTGTGTTGTTTCCTCAACATCAGCTGCAGATACTGTAACAGCGTCGTCAGTTGTGTCAAGACGCGGCTCCGCCACTTCTGTTGGGACTTCTTCTTTATCATCTTGTTCTGGATATTCACTAGTAATTATTTCCTCATTTTGCAGGGATTCTTGTGTAACTAGTTCTCGCTTTGCTGATTTCTTCTTTGGTTTCTTTGTTTCCTGTTCTTCGGTTTCCTCTGCTGGAATGTCTTCTAAAACCTCCTCAACAATTTCAATGGGCTCTTCAGATCCCTTTTGAATGAACCGAACTTTCTTCTTGCGGATGGTAGTTTGTTCGGGCGTTTCTGAGAAATCAACTCCTGATGTTCGAGCCCATTGAAGTTCTTCGTGGTGTACACGCTGTATTGCCTTTGCATATTCCCAATTCACCCAGAACTCAACGGCATCGTCGGTTGTTTCCTGACCTTCCTTCTCATCTATCTTAATATCCTTTGAAGGCTTCTTTTTCTTTGGTTTCTTTTTGATCGTGACGTCTGTTGTTTCCATTTCGGTAACGTCTTCGTCGGTCTGCTGGATCACAGTGAACTCCTCTTCCTGTGTGTCTGCTTCCTTTGTTTTCACCGTAAATTCCTCTCTGACGGTGTCTTCCCCTTGCTTTGGTTTGCGTTTTTTCTTCAGCTTGATTGTTGTCGATTCCTCTTTGTCATCTATGAGTTCGGTCACATGTGACTCATCAGCCTCAGATATCTTAGGCTTGGTTCTCTTCGGTTTCTTGACCATGAACTCAGTTGTCGTCTCTTCGACGATGTCTTCCGTCGTCTCGTCCACATTCTGATCAGTCACACTCATCGTCACCTCTTTTGTAGGCGTAGTTTCTTCAGTAACTACGGCCTGATCTTCTGGTGTTTGCTCTGTTGGCTTTTTGGCCTTAGGTTTCTTCGGGCGCTTGGACTTGATTGTCTTTTCCTCTTCCACTTCGACTTCTTCGGTGATGTCCTGGCTGATGATTGTTTCCGTTGTCGTTGTATTATCTACTTCTGTTATTTTGAGGTCCTCTTTTTGAGGAATAGTCTGAACAACGAACGTGGTTTCTTCTTCATTCGCATCTTTTGGCTTTTTGGATTTCTTCAAAACTACTTTGTTGTCAGTTTCTGTATCAGTTTCTGTATCTGGTCCTTCCTTCTTTGGCTTCTTTTTCAGCACCACTGTCTCTTCCTGTGTATCTTCGACGGGCTCTGGAGCCGTCGTATCCTCTTTTCTATCTTTCGCTGGTTTCTTTTTCTTCTTTTTTATCGTCAAGTCAGTGATGGTTTCATCTGTTTCTTCATCGACCATTTGTATATCAATTGTGTGTTCAACATCATGATCCGTCTTTTCTTTGTCCTGGTCTGTTGTCTTTGGCTGTTTCTTTAGTACTGCTGTTTCTTCTTGTGTTTCTTCAACAGGTTCCGGACCTTTTGTTTCTTTTGTCTTTTCTTTAGTTGGTTTCTTTTTCTTCTTCTTGACCGTGAAGTCAGTAACAGTTTCGTCGGACTCTTCATCCACCAGTTGAATATCGATGGTATGCTCAACAACCTCTTCTTCTGTTTTATGTGTAACTGTTTCTATCTCTTCTATGTTGGTGTTATCCGTTGGTTTGCTGGCAAACGTATGAATGACGACCTTTCTTTTCTTTCCATCCTTTTCTTCATTTACCACCCTTCGGGTCGTATCCATACCATCCCCTTCCGTAATGAGAACGTCATCTTCTTCGGTTATCGTCGGCTGTATGGTTACTTCTTCAGATATGCTTATATCGTCATCATGGACTTCTTGTATTGTCATATCCAAAGAACCTCTACGAATTTCAGTGACTGAGCCACGGCGAATTTCTTCAACAGATTCTCGTCGACGCTCCTGTTTCGAACGTTTTCGTTTGCCTTTAGAGTCCACTACCTCTTGCTCCACTATAACCGATTCCTCCTCCTGGACTATTCCTTCTGATGCCGTCACCAGCTCATCAACTGAAGACTTCCTGGCCTTGACAGCTACTGGCTTCGTTTGGTCAAGTTCAATGATGTGCTCATCGACAAATTCATCGGATTTTGTTGCAGTCTTTCGGTCGGGCTGCACCGCCTTTGGTTTTATTGTGAATTCTTGAGTAGTCTCAGTAAAGTCATCCTCCTTTTCATTTGGGGTGATGACAAGTGTAGCAGCAGTCTGTCTGTCCTGAGGAGTCATAGTTTGTCCCGGTTTCGCGTCCTTCGGGAGGTTAACCGTGAAGTCAGCTTCTCTGTCACTTGTCACCGTTTGACTGACAGTGATTGTTTCTGTTGTTATCACAGTACCTTCTGCTGTTTCTGTTTTGGTGACTCTGGTTTGATATGTATCCTCTAATTCGGCTGGTCGCACCTCTGCTTGCGTGGGAGCTTGCTGAATTTCGAAACCAATATTTGCCTTCTTTTTGTTGACAGTAAATTCATCCAAAGAATCTTCAAGCTCTGTGGGTGCTGCTTCAGTAACTTCAACTCCCCTAGTCTCATCCACAGCTGGCTTGGCCTTTCTGTCTTTGGGTTTAACTGACTCAAAGGTATCTTCATGTTCCTCTGTAACAGGCTCTGAGCTAACAGCAGATGTGCGCTCAGTCATTACTGTCTTTGGAGTGACTTTAATTCCCTCCGGCTTGTCGGTGAACGTCACTTCCTTTTCTTCGACTTCAACACCGAATCCAACGGCTGCTTGGCGGTCTTCCGGCACCATCGATGCCGACAGTGTTTTGCCAGAGGGAAGTGAAACATCAAAGTCTTCACTGGTGTCCCCTGTGATAGCTTGTTTGACAGTTACTGTTTCTTTTTGTGTGATTATTACCCCGTCCGCTGTTTCGGTTCTGTAGGGTGTTGATGTGAAGACATCTTCGGACTCATCGGTTGTTGTGACTCCTGACACTGGAGCCTGCTGTAATTCGAAGTCAACATTTGCAGATTTTCCTTGGAACTTGAAGTCCTCGAGGCTCTCTTCCCTGTCAGTGGGCTTTGTTTCTAGTACGACCACGCTTTGGTGTTCGTCAACCGTTGGTCTCGCCTGCCTATCCTTTGGTGAAGTGATGTCAAATGTCTCTTCCTTCTCATCAGTTGTATTATCAGCGGTGACCACAGTTTTTCTTTCGGTTATCACCGTTTTTGGCTTAACAGTAATGCCTTCATATTTGTCGGCGAATGTACCTTCCTTCTCTTCGGGATGTTGCTGATAAAGGACGGGCGCTTCGCGGTCTTCAGGCGCCATGGATTCAGTTGGCTTAGCCACTGTTGTGGAAGGACTTTCAAACGTCTCTTCTCTGTCCTCGGGTATGGTCTGCTTAACATTTATGGTCTTCTTTTCCACGAAAGATCCCTTTGCGGTAGCTGTTCCAATGGATTCGGAGGTGTATGTTTCTTCCGTTTCGACCGTCCTTGTTTCATCAGTGACTGGAGCCTTCTTAAGCTCAAAGTCAACGGAAGCCTGTTTAGAGTTAGTAACAAACTCCTCCAATGAGGTTTCAGTATCGTCAGGACGAACTTCTTGTATTTCCACACCTCTCTGTTCGTCAATAGAAGGTTTCGCAGTTTTCTGCACGATCTGGGTGATGTCATAATCTTCGACAGTGTCATCTGCTGTTACTTCTGAAGTTGTTGTGACGGCTCTAGATGTGATGGTAGGCTTGCCCTCGATCGTTTGACCAGTTGGCAGGGTTGTTGTAGCATCCTCCGTCACCTCCTCGGTCAGCGTCTCTGAAACAATAGTGGTTATCTGTTCGTCAACCTGAGGATGTGCGGTACGCTGCTTAGATTCAGTTGGTGTAAATTCCTCCTCTGCCTCAGTAATGGTTACTTCGTCTCTCGCTATTGCAACCTGAGAGTCGAATTTGACGTTGGCTGATTTTTTATTTGGAAGTTCACCTGGCTGGAATTCAACTTCTTTAGTCTCCGGAGCTACCTCAGTTACTTCAACTGTTTCATGCCCCAAAATCTCCTCAGTGGGCCTGACTTGCTTCGTTTCAGGAGTTTTGAAAGTATCTTCTCTTTCCTCTGTGATTTGCTGGTGGGAAATAGCTGAGCGCATTTCCACGAGGTTTGTCGACTCTTTTGCTACAGATGTATCCAAAACAGCATCTTTGTGAATTTCAGTTTCTTCTGATGTCTGTGTTTCTGAGGTTTCTGCCACAGGCTGCCCTGTAATGCTGTCTGTGGCACGTACTCCCAAATCGGGCTTGCTCTCGAAAGGTTTTTCTTGCTCATCAGCTAACGTCTCAGATGTTGACAGCGTTTCCTGGAGAGAGAATCCTACCTTCGCTTCCTTTTCTTTTGGCTTTTGGAATGTCTCTGTTTCTTCTTCTTTTTCCTCAACAACTGATTCGGTGACTTGGATTGAGTCCTGCTCTAAGATCGAAATGCCTGGCTTTTTCCTTGTGACCTGCTCAGAGGAGTATTCTTCCGTTGTTTCAGCTTGCTCTGTTTGTCCGATGGTGGGTGCTCGCGTCCATGGTGTTTCCGTTTCAACCGATGCTTTTGCTCCACTTGGAGTCTTCTGCTCTTGAAGAACGTCCTCACGTTCAGCTGCATCGGTTTGCTCAGTGAGCAGTGGCACCTGTTGAATTACCTCGACACCAGCGGTAACTCCGAGGTCAGGCTTTGTCTCAAAGGTTTCTTCCTTCTCATTTGGAAGTGCTTCTTCGACCGCAGTAGGCTCCATTGGTGAAACTTGGAGCGATGCATGTCTGTTCTTTGGCGCTAGGTCTGGTGTAAACTCGTCCTCCCTATCGTCAGTTATGACTTGCGAAATTTGCAACGTGCGCTGTTCGATTACCTCAACTCTCGACTGTCGAATGTCAACTTCTTCGGCATCGTACCACTCCTCTCTTTCTTCTGTCTCCGGCTGGCTGACCTGTGGAGCCTTATACTGATCAAATATCAGCTGCTCAGTAGCTTCTGATGTGGTCGGTAGCATACCAGGCTTGAACTCACCCTCTCGTTCATCCTCCACGACCTGGGATACATCCACCGAGGTCTGCTCTAGCATCGTAGTTGTAGCATTACGCTGTTTCGTCTCCGGTGCCGACCAATCTTCAGTTTTATCTGTTATCTGGGTAGTTGTTGTTTCCAAGGGACTAAACGTGGAAACGTCAAGGCTTGCTGTAGTAGTTTTCGGTAAAACTTCAGGGTTGAAATCGGTTTCGCTTTGATCTGTAACAATCTCTGAAACGAGAATGCTTGTCTGGTTAATCGTTGATAAGGTCGGCTGTCTCATTTGTTCCTCCTGGATGTCGTACCATTCCTCCTTCTCATCAATCTCGGCCTCATATGTCGACGCTGCCTTTTGCGACACAAGATTAGTGGAGGGAATGAGTTCAACAGTTTGTGGTAGTTGTTGAGGGCGATATTCTTCTTCAAGCTCGTTTGTTATGATCTCGCTGGAAACAGTAGATTCCTGGGGGATAATGGAGTCTAGGGCTGTAACCTTTTGCTCCAGTGTGCTTTCGAATTTTTCTTCAGCTTCTTGGGTGGTTATTTCTGTCGTATCATAGGCTTGTTCTGTTGTGAAGCCCACTTGCGCATCAACGGTTTTCGGAAGAGGCTTCTGATCAAACGTATCCTCATCAGAATCTGGCTGAGCCTCAGATACAATGAGACCTTCAAGTGGCGAAATGCGACCCTCAACGCGCACAGACTTTGCCACGAAGTTCTCTTTGTCACCTTCTCTCTCTTCCGTCACAATATCTTGTGCAATCGCCGTCTTGCGCTCCCTAAGCTCAACCACTTCTTTCAGTTCTTGTAGCTCTGGCATGACATCAGGAGCATATTCTGACTCAGTCTCGCCCGTTGTGATCTCAGAAATAGCAGTGCTCTTTTGCTCGGGAATAGTCTGTTTTGCCATCTCTGTTGGATACACAAACTTGTCGAAGTCCTTCTCAGTTTCTTCTGATTTTGCGTCTTGCGTTATGACAGGTTCAATAGGAGACAAACAGACGTCAGCACTTCTCTCGCCTGGTTTATCGCCAACGACATATTCCCCTGTTTGCGAATCCGGGGCAACTTCAGTAATTTGCACAGATTCCTGCTCGGCGAAAGAACTTTTTGGCTGTACTTCATTTAGCTTGCCGGGTGTGAAGGTGTCCTCCGATTCACCGACCAAAATATTTTCTGTTTGTGCGGAACGTTTTTCAACGATGTTAAGACGCACTGTCGGTTTCTTCAGATTGAGCTCTCCTGGAGCAAAATCAGTTTCCGTTTCTACGGTCTGTGTCACTTCACCCTGCATGGACTCCATCTCCAGAATGCTGGATTCAGCTGAAACTGGTTTAACGTCTGTTTCCTTGTAGTCGGTGCCTTGTTCCGTAGCTTTTACTTCTGATGTAATGATATTCTGCTGGGGGACGACATCCAAGGCAGCTTTCTGTTCTGTAGGCGCTACCTCATCGCTAACCTTCCCCTCTTTGTCATGAACGATTTCTTCAATTCCCTGAACTCCAATCTGCTCGACCATGGTCATCTTAGGCTGTTTTTCTTCCGAAGGCTTTGATGTGATGAACTGTTCTTCAGCTTCGAAGCTGGTGATGTCCTCCGATTCTACAACTTTACTCTGAGCCAGCTCTTGTCGTTCAGTTGCCTGTTTCTGCTCCGGAAGCTGTTTCTGATCGAAATCACTCTCAACTTCTCCCAGCTCTACTTGCTCTCGAACTGGTGCTTCGAGACCAATTAACTGTTCCCTTGGAGATGCGGTGGTCGGCTGTTCTGGCGAGTACTCTTCTGTTTCCTCCCGTGTACCAACATCTGTGAGCAGTGCCGTGTGTCTCATGACGAGCTCCGTGGTCGTCTCAGGAACCTGTTCTCCAGCCTTGAACGGCGCCACCGTATCCTCTCTCTCGTCTATGCACACCTCGGAACTGAGAAGTGACTGTTGCTCGAGTATCTCGGTACGGGCTGTTGCTGGCGCAGCTTTGAGTTCGTCGACTGTTCCTTGGACGTCTTCAGGTCTAGCCTCGTCGGTGATGACGGCCTGCTGCTCGACGACCCCCGTCCTTGCGCTCGCCTCCCGCCGGGACTCTGGAGTGAAATCCTCAGGAGAGGACTCAGCGGGGAACTCTGAAATTTCAAGAGTGTTCTGTGGGCTGAGCCTGGTGTGGGCTTGGGTGGATGGAAGGATGTCACGCTCAAAGGATTCCTCGATATCCCCTGGTTTGACCTCATAAACATCGATTGGCTGCACAACAGTATATGAGGTCGCAGCCTCATGCACATCAGGTCTCACACTATCCGCCATATCACTTTCAACATCACCACTGGATACAATGTCTACAGTTGCAGCCTTATGCGGCTCAGCTAGCCTAATCACGCCATGATGAGTATCTAAAGCTTCACTGGTCTTCTCTGAAGATTCTTCAGTCAGTGTCACTTCTTGAATTTCCATCGCTTCAGTCTCCTGGATGGATTCAGAGCCCATAAATTCTCTGGGTTTGCTTCCTTGCTGCAATATTTCTTGAAACTCCTCAGCTGTCGTCTCAAACACCTTCAGGCCCTTGAGCTCAATTATCTTTTTCTGAGCGACTTCAGTTGCAACAAAGCTTTCAGGTAAAATTTTGCCTGTCATGTCTTCTGACAGAATTTCTTCGACTTCCAGATGATGCTCGGGCACCATATCGCCATAGGTTCGGAATGATGAAGGAATTTTGAAATCAGGTAAGTCATCTTCCAGCTCGTTTATATCAGTCGCCTTCACTGAAATGCTCTTGTAAGGTAATACACTTTCAGCAGCTTTCTCAGTGGCAACAAACTGCTCCGGGAAAAATTTACCAGTACCATCACCAGGCTGCACTTCTTCTACTTGCATACCCTCGCTTGGGATCATTCGAGACTTGAGCTGAACAGCTCCGGGCATTTTTCCTGGAGTGTACTCATCCTCTGCCTCGTTATGCTCCACAACTGTAGTCACTCCGGCCTCAGCAAGACCAATACCTACCTCGGCCTGATGTTTACCGGGCAGTGCCTCGCTCTCGAACGTATCCTCCGACTCCAACCGCTGCTGCTCGCTGGCGCTGAAGCCGTGCTGCGCCTCGATGTCCGTCTCCGCCACCGCCTTCGAGCTGGTGAACTCGGCGAGATCGGTTGGAAGTTCATCGGTTCGGGTGCTTGTAACTGAAACACCTTGGAGGGGAAACATGTCCTGGGTGGCAGAGTGAGGGACGGGCAAAGCTTCAGGGACATGCTTATCGAGGGTTTCGCCTGTTTCTGTTTGAGTGACAGTGATCGTTTGCCTGGAGGTAATGGACTCGGTGGGTTTCTCATGCAGCGGGGTGCGGAACTCGTCCAAGGGAGCCTCCTTATATGACTCGGACATTTCAGAGACGGTTATGTTAGTATGGGAGCACATCTCTATGTTAGCAGCGTCGGTGGCTGGTGATGGTTTTGCGTCGAGCGTCGTCACGCTGAACAGATCCACGCTCTCTTCAACCTGAAGACCTTCTCGGTCAGTAAGCCCCACGTTGGCTTGTTCATCTCTTGGTTTCTTCATTTTTGCTAATTCCTCTTCAACGTCTAGTGTTTTTTCTTCCACCGCTTGAATGCCCTCGGCCTGCGAAAATTCTACTCGAACGGATTGCGATTTCGGTTTGTCTTCTGAAACATTGCCTTCTTTGATATATTGCTCTTCTTCTGTGACTGTTTTGGCTATCTGGGGCAACACAGTGAGAGACGCTTCACTAGACTGAGGCATGCTTTTCTCATCGACCTTTCCCTCTTTCACATACGACTCTGAAGATTGAATGACAACTTCCTCGTTGGATGTAACGCTGACGATGGCCTCCGTTGATGGAATGGTCTTGAAGTCGTCCATTGTATCTTCGCTGTCCATTGGTCCGATATCCGACACATCAATGCCTTTCTTTGTTAGGAACTGAACATGCGCCGACGCCTCTCTTGGTTTTTCGAAATCACTTGTTGGCTCGTCTTTGATTAAAGCTTCATCTAGAGATATCGATATGCCCTCGTGCTCAGTGATTGATGATCCAGCTATTTCTTCGGCGGCTTTCGGTTGACTTTCTACTGATGCTTCAGCTTCCACTGCAGTATCCATCGTAATTTCCACGGTTTCTGAGTGCGTCACGTCAACTGCTGCGTTTTCGGAGCGCGGTTTTCTAAATTTGGCGAATTCTTCCTCAGCCTCCACTGCACCGGTCTCCTCAACACCAATGCCCTCTGACGTTATAAGGGTCTGAGACGCCTCAGACATCTGTGGTCGTTTGAAGTCGTTCATCTGGGACTCTCCGTGATATGTGTCTGCCAGTTCAACAGTAATAGGCTCATTTTCAGCAACGGTCAGTGACGCTTCCATTGCTTTTGGCTTCCTGTCCTCCAAGAGGTTGTCTTCCGTCTCATTCACTGCAGTCTCCTGGACAGAAACGCTCTTTGATTCCAAAACTGATACCGTAACGGTATCTGTATTTGGCTTGTCTCCTTGAATAGTTTCTTCTTTCGACATGGGAGTATCATTGCTCTCAACGGCGATCTTGAAGTGGGGCGTCAAGTCAGTTTTAGCATCTCGAACGGTTGGCTTTTCGTATTCTTCCATTGGTTGTTCTGATTGGAGCACCTCAGTTTCAGTCATTTGAGTCGGCTCGAGGGGTTGAATATCCATATTGGCCTGATTGCAACTTACATCTTTCTCTTCGAATGTATCCTCTTTCTGCATAACTACATCAGAAGTAGTGAAGACAGTTTCGAAGTTTTCCATTTTCTCATCTGCAGCTTGCGACTTTGGCTTTGCGTCTTCTGGCAACATTTCTTCTGTCTGCAAATTTACAGTTTCTTGCATCATTGGAACGGAATGACTGTCTAGCTCAATGATGGCGATCTTAGGCTTTGGGGTCTCTTTGTCTGGAAGTGTTGCTGGATGTTCCACCACTTCAGTCTGTTGAATTTCTACAGCCTGAATTGAGTCTACATCCATAGATGCCAACTGTGTCTTCGGTAGCCGCTCATGCTGAAGTATATCTTCAGAAGCGAAATCTTCAGCACCCGAAACGACAATGCTTTGGTTCTTTGTAAACTCAACAGTAGCTTGCTCAGATTTAATTTCATCTGTAAAGGTTGACTCTGAATGAAAAGCATCTGTCTCCGTCTTCGTTATCACTCTCAGCTGCTGGTTCATTTGTACGACAGCTTCTTCGCTGCGCGGCTGTTCACGAGATTCTAAGATTTCTTCGGAGAGCATTTGTTGATTTTCAGTAACCTGAACCTCATCAAGTGGCGTCACAGAAGTCTGTGGCTTTTGCTGTTTCGGAATTTCCTCTGGTTTAAGGAATGATTCACTTTCTTGGGTCAATTCTTCTGTGACGTTAACTGCCTTCGATGTGTCAATGCCAATGTTTGCTTTGTCGGTTACTGGTTTCTTCTCCTCAAGCGTTTGTTCGGCGTCCTGTGTATCGGCTTCAGCGATTTCTACGCCTGCCATCTCTTCCATTTCGACATGCCCGACAACCGTTTGTTCTGGTTTCGTATCAAATGTCTCAGGAGTCTCGGAGGTGCCCGTTTCAGTGGTGGTGATGCCTCGTTGAGGCAGCATGCCCGTTTCAGCTTGCTCAGCTCTTGGAGTCACCTTTTCTTCAAGAACAGTTTCAACTTCAGATGCTTCGGTCAACTGGACCTGAACTGGAGTGGACTCGGGAAGGACTGTATCACATTGCTGTTGCTGCGGTTTAGTAAACTCCTGAAGAGGGGCTTCCATGCCGCTGGACTCTGTCTCTGTAACATTCACTGATTGCATCGGCACCATTTCAACGCCAGCGAGCTGGTTGCCAAGATCCGGTTTAATCAAATCTTTAGTGATTCCACTCGTCTCTTGCGCAGTAACTTCAAGACCCTCAATGGGTAAGAGACGCAGTTGTGCTCGTTTTTGTGGCGTTTCTGCTTCAGTAACATCTCCAATGTTCTCATCCGTGACATTTTCTTCTGTAGTTAAAGCGATAATTTCTGACATGATGTGCTTTGCCTTCTTTGTATCTGGTGTGACTGAATGCGCCATTTCGCCTTCAGTTTCAAGGATTTCTGAGCTCGTGACGTCAACAGTGACTTGTTCATCAAATGTAGGCTGGGCACTTGTTTTTCTGATAGTTTCTTCGTCAAATTCTTCAATGGTGTCCATAGCAGCAACATCCGATGTAACAACAGATTTTGATATCGTAACTTCGGTCTTAGCTGTCTCTGTAGATGTCTTAAAGTCTGGTGTTTCGACTGGTGCTTCATTTGAATCGATCTCAGTTACTTGAAGCGAACGGTTTTCAGGGGCCTCTTTCTTGGCTGTTTTCTTAGGTGCATCCTCAATGATAAGTCCTTCTTCAGTGTCCGTTGTTTTTGTTTCTGTGACTTCTACAGCTTTCTGACTGGTTACATCCATCTTCGCAACGAAGGAAGTTGGCTTGGTTTCCTTTGACGAGGCTTCGGTTTCCGTTGGCACCACTTCCTCAATAAAGATCGAACTCTGAGGGTTTATTAAGGGCACAGCCTTATCATCAACCATATCCAACTTCTCCACATCTGACACCGTGTCTTTCAGAACCACCTCGGCCGTCTCTGGAGCCTTTCGCTCCCCTAGAACAGTTCTCTGCTCACTAGTGCATGTGGTAGCTTCTAGAGTCAGCGTTGTGTCTTCAGACATCTCTGTCGTCTCGGTTTCGCTCGTTGTTATTGTTTCCAGCGTGACCATCTCGGTGTCCGCTGATTCTTCGTGTGGGGAGTATTCAGCGACATCTCCGACGCTTTCTTTTTGCTGAATCTCCTGCACTTGAGGTGCGCGCATGTCTTGGATTACAGTGGAGGCTGAAGATGTTTTCTCATTCATCACCAATTTGCTCATTAAGTCCTCAGAGCTTTGCTCTGTGACAGTTTCCGTGATATTCACTGGTTCCTGTTTTATGATGTCAATCACAGCTGAGTCTTTCTGAGCAACAAAGTCTGCGATTATGTCTGTGCTGGATTTAGGAAGGAGCTCCTCCACTTCCGGCAATCGCATCTCAGTAATTGTAGTGGTCATTTGAGGAGTCTTTGCGTCCATAATAAACTTGTCACCGCTTTCCGTTGTGATTTCTTCAGTAGTCGTTTCAGATATCTCCAACGGCTGCTCAGGTTTCAGTGTGATCAGCGCTTCAACCGGACTGCTGGTGAACTCCTTGACGCTGCCAACATCGTCCTTTGTTGTGACGTCCGTCACTTGTGGAGCAAGCCTTTCACTTGTTACTTGGGTGACACCCGTCTGTTGCTCGTCGCGCTGTTCCTTCGGCTTCACGATGACCTGCTCGTCAGGCTGGGCTGTTTGTACTTCAACCGGTTCTTGCGGGCTCAAGTCGATACCAGCCTTGCTGTGTTTAGGCTGTGGATGATCTGTTGTCTCAGCGGTTTCATCTGCCTCTACTCCAGTGATTTCGGGTGCTCTCATATCCCGAACAACAGTAGATGTTTTTGATTCTTTCACATCCATGATAAGCTTTTCTTTGGATTCTTGAGACGATTCTTCTGTTGTTGTTTCTATAACTTCCACGGGTACTAATGGTTTTAATATTTCTTGGGCAACATTTTCCGTCATGTCGAACGGTTTCACTTCCTCTGTGGTTTCTTTTGGTTGCGTTTCTTGGACTTCCGGCACATTTCGCGCCATTATCACTTGGGTGACATTGGTTTGTTGTGTGTCTCTAACTTTTACCTCTTCATGCTCTTCCGCGCCCTCGTCCACCTGCGCTGATGTCACTTCGATGGCCTCATGAGGGCTAACGCTGATCTTGCCGCTGTGGGTTTTGGGTTTTTCGACGCAAACTCTGTCTGTAGTTTCCTCTGGAATAGTGGCCTCTATCTCGGGTGCCCGCATATCTGTCAATACGCTGGAAATCTTGGTTTTCTTCTCATCCATTGGTAGCTTTTCTGTCTCAACAACGTTTTCTTCCAGATGCTGCCTAGTTACTTGAATGGACTCTTGTGGAACTACTGATGGCTTAGCGCTATCCTCCGGAAGTTTTTGCAACTTAATTTCTTCCGCTGTATCATCTGTGCTGACTGCCTGCACTTCGGGCGCTTTTCTTTCAACTGTCACTATGCTGGTTGCTGTGGTTTCTCCTCTATTCGGTTTTTCTTTGTCTTGAGGGATCGATGTCTCCTCTGGGAGAGTTTCTTCCACGTGAATAGGTTCTTGTCCTTTGAGTGAAACACGAGCCGCATCCGTTTTCGGCTTTTTGTCGGGAACACTTTCCACCGACTCTTCGCTTTGGACGGCCTCCACCGTGACAACATGTTTTCTGCGCAGCTCTGTCACCGACTTACCTTCGCCAGTGACCACCTTTAGCTTATCGGTCTCACCCTCTGTCTCTTCCTGGGGTATTATCTGGCTTACTTGGACTGCGTCCGATTTGTCGATGGCAGGTGTTGGAGAAACTGGCCTTTCGTCTTTGATGCTAACTTCTTCGACGTCTTCGATCGGGAATTCTGCAAGGCCGGGTTTTGGTAAGGGACATGCTTCATGCTTATGGTGCATCTAACCAGCAGGGAGGGTTTAATACTTTCTGACATTTACATTATTTATATTTGGGAATGCTAGGGACTTTAATACAACTAAGCAGGTCTAGACGTGGGTGGTTTTTGGCCTGATAATTGAGATACATATTGAGGGTCGACGAAGGACGTAGCGATTCTGATATAATATTAGTAACATGCACATGTAAGGAGGAAATGTGGAAAGCATTCACCATCTTGCTGAAAAAAATAGCATTTTACAAAAATCATGGCATTGCTATTTCAGTTCGAGGAGCTTCACTTTCATAATAAGTCATTCACAACCACCGTCAGTCAAATTCGTAAAAATGAACGGCAAGAAAGACAAAATGTCAGAATGAGGATACAAGAGCACACGCAGTGTACACTTAAGATATTGAGCACAGTCATAGGAAGGCACCGCATTACACTCCAGTTTAAAGTTCACCTCGTGAGCCGTATTTTGTGTTGTAATATGTGCTGCTGCTTGTGCATTTGTAGAATGTCGTCGTATGATGATGACGTGTCTTATTGCTTGTTTTAGCCCAATCGCAATGAAATACTGATGATGAGACTTGATCTGCCCTGCAAGTGATATCTACGTTGCAACGTATTTAATCTTGATCATAGGTAAGTCGGCATTATAATTAAAAAGAAGTTAAATAATCACCTAATGTTTTCTTTCACTCCTTTTTTTAACTTAGTTCTACTCTCCGGTTAGAAATTTTCCTCTAAATTTTATGTGAAATTCTCTTATAAGCGCTTCTTTCAATCTTTTTTTTTTGTCTGACCGATCGTTAATAGTCTCTCCTCGGACTTTTGGATGCCTGTGCCGTTCATAACAATTGTCTGTGCATGTATGTGCTGTTTGTTGTCTTGTTGTGTTCCCCTGTTTTGTGTCTTGCGAGCAATAACAATGTTTTGATTCGTCGTTTAGGTTGATTGTTATTATCGATTTATTGGTTTATGTTACAGAGTTAAAACAGCACGTCTGCAGCACAGAGCTGCACTGGGCACGTTCAGCGGAGCTGGCGGCAGGCTTTGGGTAAGTATACTACGTCGGTAACCAGATGTCGACAGATTATGCACATCTTTATCAATTACGAACGTTACCAATAAAAAACAGGTTAAGGTTTCAGCTCTGGCCAGTGCGCTTCTGTGCCCAGTCGCCCGTTCCTCAGTATTACATGCATAATGACCAGGCTCCAAGCCAATTTTATTTAAGTTACAGAACAGGAAAACAACAAGAAAGAAGTAGAAATGAAGCATCGGAATCTGAATTGTTTCGGACGGAATAGTCTTGATATACCTCTTTTTTTTGTCAACGTTTCACGATTTCTTATAGGTTTACGGCTGGCAGTTAGCAACCATTGTTTGCTTTTATGGGTCTCTGAAAAAAATAAAATTTATATTTACTTGAACATATTGCTCTTTCTATGACAAGAGAAGACTGGGAACCACTGGTCTTCCGCATGTGTTACGACTCAATGAAAGCAGCTTTCAAGTCACACGAAACAACGCTCAACGGCAAGAAAACAAAGACGCTATGCACAGACAGAAGAAAATCGAAGAGTATGTATTGTGGTGCGGTGATTGAAGGTTTCAAAAACATAGTGATGAGTGCTTTGTTACACAAAATATAGAAGAAGGTAAAGCAAATATAACGTTGACTGCCCTGTTTTTCAGTAAAATTGCAGGCTGCTCAGAAGATTTGTTACAAAGTTCAGTAGATGTATGCATGATCGTTTTCTTTTTTTTTTTTGTTTCGTTGATATTTTATTCATATTTTACAAATGACGTTAACTTCTGTGTGACGAAAACAAATACTTAAATCGCACTTAAGTATGAATTTGTTTTTTTTTCTTGCAGCAACTGCGTGATTGGTTCGGCTATGTGTCTGACCTTCAGTGCTGAAGAAAGCAGACAGAATATGTAAACAATCACAACAATCGTTAGTAGAAAGAACATAGTGATTATGTGTTTGAATCTGCTCGAGAAACTGTCAATGATAATCCTTTTGCGATTAAAGTTGTCTTGAAGTTATCTTGAACATGTTTGTGGTCGATTATCGATTGGTACAAAGACACTCCACCAATAGTTGTTGCCCTTCGTTCACTTTCTCGAGCAGATTGCATTAAGCATATTTACACACATTGGCAGAAATATACAAAACAGCATACAACGTGAGCGGTGCTCTACAGTCACGTGACAGCAGCACGGCGAAGTGATTTTTAGTACAAAATCACCACATGAAAAATCCCCATACCAAATTCAGTAAGGCAAGGAGTGTTCAGAACTCGGCAGGTTAGGCAAAGGAAAGAGTGAGACAGTGAAAGAGAGGCGAGCGCAAGGAGTGAGCTGTGAGTTGACGGCCACATGTGTTATCTCTGGTTTATTCTTGTGATTATCTTGTTTAGGTCCGGTTTAATCGATATCTTGACGATGACTTGACGGTTTGCCGGTTTTCGTTGATTGTGTTTCGACGACTCCCGTTTATTTCATATTTACACATCCGTTTCATCGGATGACATGAATACGAACATAGAGCACTCAGCAATACCTAACTATGACGGCATTACGCTCATTTCAAAAATACAATTCGATGCGCATAAAAAATGGTCATAGAGGTCAAACCAGAGAGCAGAGGTAAAAAAAATACGAACAATGAAAATAAAAGGCGAAAGAGTTGTTACATAAAAAGAATCGAGTCCTTCGACACAACTCTCATGTATCTGGCAAGCTAAGAGACTGGTATTTATCAAAAGTTTTACGTTACGGTCTACCAAGACGAACATGACATCTAATTCAATAATAAACGATGAATGCATTTGTTGATTGTAATGCTTGGGGCAGTATGGCTAATGCATTCAGCATCGCTGAACTACTTGCTCTGAATCGTAAGTAAAACACCATTAGAGGCTGCTTGCTTAGCGCAAAGTGCCCTCAGCATTACACTCAACAATCAACAATTGTTACAATTAGCGTTACCTGACATGCAAAATAAAATGTTGCATTGCGTGTTGAGTTACGTCACATGGTTATAAATGCATTCAAAGCGGTAGCTTATTGGCGCTGCAGTAGTATTCGCTCAGCGACCGGTTAATTCATTCATTGCGTCGAATGATGCTTGAAACCGGTCAGAAAAGCGTTAGCCTTGTCAGGTCAGTGAAAAATGCCTTCACAAAGCAGATGCCAGAAAGATTCGGTGACACGGATGACTGGAAAGAAGAAAGACAGATATTTCCAAGAGAGTGAACTGTTGGGGCATCGCACGAACGCCACTGTCATGAACTGACGCTGTAGAGTAGATGACCTGTTAGATCGTATCGTGAGTGATGTTAGGTCACATGGAGTCACGGTGAGACTCGTTAGGTTACCGCTCCGCAGAGGTCAGCGAACCCGGTGAGTGCTGCGTGCTTAGTGAGTTTGGTGAGTTTCGCAGCACGCCGGCCGCGGTCGTGAGCGGGAAGAGTGGGGACAGATGGCACCGGCAGAGTCAGAGGCAGAGACTTTAGAGAGCGGCGGCAGAGGCTGAAAGAGCGGTGGCAGAGACCGAAAGAGCGGCGACAGAGACAGAAGAAGAGGTCGCCCCACGCTGAGGCGATATATTAGACAGAGCGAAACATAGCGAAGTGACACGAGGCTCGAACCTGGCAGACGCTCTACGGAAGCAGTCCGCGGCTTCAGCGTCTTTTTCTTGTCTGGAAACGGTAGAGTGTGTGAAGTTGTGACCGTGTGGCTGGCGGCGAGCTCTACATGATTCATTGTATGGGTTTGGAAAAAAACATCGCATTCTTTTCAATTTATTTAAAAAATGTACCGATACGAGCATTATGCGTTGCAGTCGAGTTATTGGGGGCGCCCGTAAGGCGGTTGTAAATACGAAGCTGCGGAATGTTTTGTTCAAATATGCATCATTCATCTGAACCTTGGCAGTTTATGCTCATACAATCTTTAACTAATCTAACGAAACAGGCACTCGAAACATAAAATATACGGACTTCCTCGACCTACCATTCATTTAACATTCATCACTGACTCATTGCTAGCCGAGTTCATCAGGGGAACCTAAACTTCACTGGACGTCTGACTGCAGCTGGATATATCGCGCCGCATTTCGTCCGCTGTGCGCCACGACTGTGTCCACTGTGCACGGCCAGACCAACACTGTCCTTAGATAGTGACTGGTTATGGAGAGCAGCGGATTATTGATAACGCCGCTGCCATTGACACACACAAGGGTACGGAACGACGTCTTTTCCGACCTCTCCAGCACACAGGGGAGCGTGGCCAGGCGGCGGTCGGCGCTGCCTCCTCGCAGGGTCGCTGACGGGTCACACACAGACTCCGACAGCAGCTCAGTCAGGTCACGGCAGGTCACGAGAGCCGGGCAGGTCGCATACACTGGACGGACAGAGCAGGGTCACGCGGGGTCAGGCGGGACAGTTAACTAGCGGGTGGGCAGCACAATGGAGCACTCAAAACAAAAGCAGACCAAAACAAAACAAAGCAAGCCAAAAATAAAATAGTGGTACTAAAGGAATGATTTGCTACGAAGCTAAAGTGCTCCTTTATACAAATAATGAGCAAAAGGAAATAAACATTGCTTGTGGCGCAAGCGAACAAATAATTAAATTCACGTCGTGTTGCAATACAACCAAAATTGAACTACAACGCAAAATAATATTCGAACGTGCATCGAAAAAGGCAGGTAACATGCGACGGAGGAGAACTAAACGCTGAAGTGTAAAAGCAAACGTTCAGCCTATAAGCGCAAAAGGAGCGTATTTCCATGCAGAGTATTGGGGCCAGCAGGAAATCGAGGGTTGTTGGCGCCACGGTACATGCATTAGCTTGTGAACGCCGGTCGTATCTAGGTGGAGTTTTGGTAGCATTCGACTTACGCAGCTCGTTACGTACCTTTCACAGTTGTTTCGGTTTTGGTGGCAGTGACCTTCTCTGTAGTCGCCTCGGACGTTTCCTTTGCCAATTCCGTCACATACTGAAAACATGTTGCACGTTAGCTGAGTAAAGGGCTATTCGCTGCAGATGGCATGTGCCCGCAATGCCTCATGTGATGATTGAGGCAACCTGAGCTGATCAAATAGCATGCATACGCTGCTCATTTTTGGTAAAACAGAACATTGTCGTGTGTCGCGCGAGAGCAGAGTGTAGGTTCTCCGGGGGCTTGGGTTATCTCCCTGGAATAGTTAGTAGATACCCGCGAGGTGTGAGAGGTTCTGAACACGCTGGTGAAGCTAATGCTATTGAACAGGATGCTATGCTTCTCATACAGCCAACTAACCATGCACATCTACACGAGAGGTCAGCTGGCGCGATACACACTATTTTTCGGACACACGTGACTGAAACAACTTCTCAAAAGGATTACCGCCCACTCAAAAACGATGCTAGGCACCACATTTGCCTTACATTTCAATTGTTTCGTTTGGTTTGGCACTTCAGGGAAAATACTCTTAGAAGGTCTCCAACGGACATTCACTGATCCGAAGAACTGTGATTTTGCGATTTTTTGTTACAACTTTTGTAGTTAGTGACTGCTTTGAGCCTTTGAATTTGATTTGGATAGGTTTTGAAGTAACGTTATTGATTGTATTCTTCGACGCATATTTATGATCACAAATAAAGCAATGCGAAGGCATATCTGAAAATGACGGCGTGTGACGAAGTGATCGCGGAGTACTGAGGGGATAAACATGGTATTATTGTTTTATGACTATTGGGTCACAACGTCAAAAGTCGGAATGTCTCGCTGAGAACCACTTGCATGAGCATGTGGGTTACGTCGGTGCTACGAATAAGGGTGACACCAGCAGAACATCGAGTAGCCACAAATAGCCATTCTAGGCTAACTATCGACTTTTTAGAACTGCGATGACTAAACATTCTGCAGGGTATGTCTATGTGGGAATACGACCAAAGCTCAGTCATCTGAAAACTACGTGAATCAACTAAAAGCTGCAAATGTGAAACAATTAATCACGTACTTGGTTGTTGCTCCGTTGCGTGAAACATTGGGTTGTAGTGTTTTGTGGTTAGACAAGTTACTTTTATATTTGGTTTATTCTCACAAAGACATACACTGCCATTGTGAAATTCATCATAAACAATAGTCTAGCTAAAACTCCGTTTGTCGCAAATCACTTGAAGTTGGATAACACTTTGGAACATCTCAAACTGATTGCAAATTACACTAAACATTAATATCTTTCAAGCAATAGATATTGGCCTGGGCGTTTTGCTCGGCTGTGCTCTAGCGTGGACTAGTGGGAGGGCTGTAGCCCTCTACCGGTTCGATACGGAAGTGCTCATTGCTGCCCTCGGGCGGCAAGTAGATGGTGTAGGCAACGGTCACAGTTCCATAGAAGTAGTCCCAGAAGAGGTTCTGTCGCGGGACCGACATCACACGCTGTTAGTCACTTTGAAGTGTGGGGCTTAGACAATACATAGTGGAAGGGGTTGTTGAACTGATAGGGGTTAAGTTTGAAAATACAGGAAGAAAATAAACCCGCTCGTTTGTGTTATTTCACAAGGGATGTAACAAATGAAATAAAACAAAAAGTGACACGACATCAACTTAGGAGACATAACATAAAGAAAATAAAAGTAACGTCACAGTCGTTAAGAAACTTTGTACACATATAACACATCATTAGTACGGATTAGAATGTATTCTGCTAGATACAAAGTAGTGCCCTGAAGATGGTAAAACCAGATGAAGCGATGCTGTGTGATAATTATCGTTCATCGTGCGTAACTGATGGGTAGATATAAGCAAAGAGAAACCGAAGGTCCTACACGGAACAGGCATCCACGGGATCCCTGGGGCTGTTCGATATGTTACGCCACAGCCCTCACACACCCAGCACGAACCTTGAACTTTTTGAGTTCGACGGTGGTCTGCAGGAGAGTCTCCATCTCTTGTACGGCCTGTGGCTGGACCTCCTGCAGGTGCTGGAGCGCCTGCACCTTCTCCGTGCGGATGTGCTCGATCTCGGACGTGACGAAGGCCGGACTGACCTCGGTCGACTCCACCGTCTGGAGTGCCGTAGTCAGCACCTGCTCAGCCTCATGCTGCCGGCAGAGGACGCCACGTTAGCAACACTTCGTTGAGGCTGTCGTGATAGGACATGGTTGAGCGTCAGCTGCAGCGTTCAATGTTATTGTTGCTTTGAGACCTAGTAAGCGTGACTTGACGCAAGATGAGCTTATTCCAAGTTTTATTGTTGTACCTTTAAAAACAATGCCATGTGCTAAAACAGACTACAAGGGATTGTATCGCTGTCCGGTCTCGTCAGGTTGTCCGCGTACCCGCTCCTCGATGAACGTCTTGGTCTCCTCTGCCGTGGTGTCGGTGGTGACCTCCTGCACCGAGTAGGTGTTGAGCAGGTCCAGCTTGATCTTGGCCGACTTCTCCTCCACGGTGAGCAGCTGCGTCAGGTCCTTGGCCACCTCCTCGGGCGCAGCCTCCTGCACGGCCAGCGACTCCACCGTGGAGATGCGCCGCTGTGCGTCACGCTGGTGGAAGTGGAAATGGTGTCAGCGAGGTTGTAGGGAAAAGAGGATTGCCATGCGGACTACAAGTCGTGATGTTTTAATTGGGTTCGTAACAGTTAAACTTTTAAACCCAACTAGCAGATTAGTTAAAGCCAACTAGCCCTCGGTCTCCGACGCTGACCTCGGTTTTCAACATCTTCGTAACTTACAAGCCGTCCCCGTTAGCAACTCTCGTTCTTCACCACTGACCTTCCCCTCGATCTCTGTCACTAACCCAGAACCCTCCATCTCCGTCACTAAGCCTCAGTTCCAGTCACCAACCCTCTGGCTCCGTCACCAACCCTTGCCCTCTACCACTGAAGCCGCTCGGTCTCCACCACTGAAGCCGCTCGGTCTGCACCACTGACCCGTTCAGTGATGAACGTCTCCAGCTGGTCGGTGGTGAGCTCGGGCCGCAGCTCCTGCACCTGGAAGCCCTCGGTGAGGTCGAGCTTCACCTCGGCCACGGCGCAGTCCTGTTTGATCTGTTTGATCTCCTCGGTGATGTGCTGTTGCGCCGGCTCGACAATCTCCAGCGTCTCGACCGTGTTCCACACCTGCTCGGCCTCGTGCTGCCGGGTCACAGACACACGCTCGAGTCATGTGCAGGTCTCCGCAATGCAAGATGGATGGTATCCGTTCTCCTGTAGAAAGCTCGTATTGCTTTAACTACGGGGTTTCGTAGATTTTGGCAAGGAACGGGGATATTTATGAATAAGGGTGGTTTGTGGATGATTTGGTGGATGATAAAAACAGCGTGTGTTGTGTTCTAGAGCCATCAAATAATGCTTATCTGGCCGAAAATATTTACTGTTTTATAGCAGTATGAATGCACAACGCAACCAGACATTAATGGACATACATTCGTATTCATTTTGCATCATTGAACGCCTCCAACGTCTTAACCCGCGCACCGACGGGGGGGGGGCGGATATCCGCCCCCCCTGAGGTTTTTTGCAAATAGCGGGAAAACCGCGGCGCGTAGCGCCGCGAAATTTGGTATGACTATAACCTCATCAATTTTACACATGGTGTGCAAGTTTGAACTTCCTACCTTTTAAGGTCAGGTCACCAGGTCACTTTGAATGACCCAACCTCAAGTCACTTTTTTGCAACTTTGTCACCGTGCCACAGCTACAGTAGATGTCGGAGGCCTTTGAAAGTCGCAGGATATTATTAGGTCATTAGTAGCTACAATTTGTATATCTCGGAATTTTGATATCGGTGACCTAAGGTCAGGTCAATTTCGCGACCTCCCCATTATAAGTCAATGGGGGAAAAATCAACTCCCTGTTTTTACCACTAAAACGGGTCGGAATGGCCCCATATACTTTACATGACTTCATATACGATCAACCTTCACTACCTTGAGGTCTGTTTTGCTGTTGGGCAGCTGTGAGGTCATGTGACGTCATCAAAGGTCACCAAAGGTTTTTGGCCAATAACTCCGTACAGGAACAAGATACAGACGCGTGGATGGTCTTATTGTGTTCAGCTCGTCAAGACGCATCGAATGATATACATAATGACCTCGAGGTCACGTGACCTGAGGTCAACCTTTGACCTTGACCTTTCGAGGTCAACATATATATCATTCGATGCGGATTGACGAGAGGATCACGATGATGCCCTTAGTTTGTTCCTATCTTGACCAATTCGAAAGTTATTCGAGAAAAACTCTCTGCATATCTAGCGCCGCCATTTTGGCTTTTTCGACCCCTGTGACGTCATCTTTGACCTGACCTGAAAATGACCTTAGTAAAAATTGTAGATCTTGGCCGTGCGTATCCGATGCCGTTTACCGCTTGTCGCTATCTTGCTTCGTTCTCGAGATCTCAGGGGGGGGGGGCGGTCATCCGCCCCCCCGTCGGTGCGAAGTTGGCGCAGACCCCCGTCGGTGCGCGGGCTCTTCATAAATATTTAGCATTAAAAATCCTCTGCACTTATTTCTGCCGTCGATTCTTTGTTGTTTCCTCTGGTTATAGTTTGTCGCTTACCCGTTCGTCGACGAAGGCCTTCAGCTCATCCACAGTGGTCTGTGGAGTGATCTCGTTCACAGTGTAGGACTGCATCACTGCCAGCTTGGTCTCTGCCACGACCTGAGGGGACGGCAGCCGTGACTTGCCTATCAATCGGTATTGGAATGGTGCTTTTCATTTTTGTCCGATGTTTCGCTGTCAATGATCTTTTTTGTTCATAAGGGATTCGCAACATTGTAACCTTTGTGCCCTTATTAAGGTCTTTTTACATATCGATTGTTTTCTTTTGGTATGACTATCATTCGTCAAGGAAATAACATTTCTTTTCAAACTTTCACAAGCCTTCATGACTGGGGGTAAATTTTGTGTGTTGCTCTGTTCCGAGTGCCTCACCTTTTCGGCGGTAACCTTTTTGAGCTCCTGCTCCAGCAGCTCGGGCGTGATCTCCTGCACCACGGGTGCCGTCACCTCGGAGAGTTTGCGCTCGGCGGTCTCGCGCTCCACGATGAACTGGCGCACCTCGTCGACGCTCATGCCGACGGTGATCTCCTCCTGTGTGAACGCCTCCAGCGTGCTGATCTTGCGCCGCGCCGTCTCCTGTGTCACCCAAGTGGAAGCTCAGAGACGCGTCCGCAGTGTTTGAGCAAACACCATAAGTACTTGGGCCTGGGAGACAGACTTTAGAGACATTATATCACAGGTGGCTAGCTATCGATGGACTTATTGGTGGAGCTTGCATGCATTTAACCTTTTACGAGTGATTGGTGAAGCGACAATTAAAAATGAGAAGGCTGAGAAGAATTCGAATTATGTGAACTAGTAATAGCTCCAGTGTTGGCAAGTTGGTAAAAAACGCGCGTAACGAACAATTAGTAAATGAATTATCGTTCTGCTCTGCAACATTTTTAGTCACATGGCGGTCAGCAGCTGATCAAAGTCGACCAGCGCAGTTAGTCACCGATGTTTGAGAGACGGTTGTTGGTGGGGCAGGTATGCATGTTGTTATCACATAGTTAACATGTTGCAGAGGGCCTGCTGTAAAAGTGGTTCGATATAATATAATGTAAAATACATGAAGAACACTTCAAACGAGAAAAAACATGAATCACAGATGTTAGCCACACAGCTGCATACAAAGTGGCACTCTTTGAAATAAACACACGAAAAATTTAACGCTGGTAAAATCGTCAGCGTAATCAACGTTTTAAAAGTAACGTATACGAAATCATTCATTGATTGTTAGCTAAAACATGTCAGTCACCATTTGAGTTACAGCACTGTGCATCCGAGCACACATCTCGGACAAAAATACCTCGTCTAATTTTTCTATTGGCAGTTCTTCGACTTCTTCGTCTGGCTGCTTTGGCTTCCTTTCCTTAAACTTTTGCTTTATGGTAGTCACTTGGACTTCTTCAACCTCGACCTTCTCTAGTTCCTCGGGCTTTTTGACTGGCTTTAGCTGCACCTGTTCCAACTGTTCCTCGGGCTGTTTTGGTAACTGCTTGGGCTTCTTGGTTGGTTTTAATTTAGCCTCTTGCCACTCAGGCTTATCATCTTCCGGTTTCTTGATTTCTTTTGGTTTTTCATCTTCAGGCTTCTCAGTAGTGGGAGCCTCTGGAATCACGTCTTCATCCAGTGGAATGTCTTCTGCGGCAATTTCATCCTGAAACAGCCAAAACATCGTTAAAATCGTCTTACTTTTTGTCTAACAGTGCGTGTTCGTGAAATATGCTGCACATGGAGCTCTGCAGACTTAAATTTGCAGAACTCTTTGGCTGCACCTAATGAAATGCTATAAGACTATATAGTGTTAATAATTGCGCAAAACACAATTTTGAAGATTGTAATAGCATATAACACCGAATGCTCGTGACTTTTGTTTGTCATTTTTTTATTTACCTATTTATTGATGTCGAAAAATTGGAATCATGTTGCGCGAAATGAGCGTCAAACCATCAAAACCCCACTTACCGGTGCTGCTTGTTCAGTATGTTTCGGTTTCTTCGGTTTCTTTTTCTTTTCTCTCTTCCACACCTCAGGCTGTTCTTCAACTATTGGTTGATCTCCAGAAACCATAGTGTCTTCCTCTTTACTCTCCTCTTCTAATGGCCTTTCTTCAGGAGCCTTTGGTGCTTCCTGTGGTTTACTTAGGACTTCAGGTTTCGTCTCAAGAACTTCCTCGGGCCTTTCTATCTCTTCCTCGGGTGCCTTAGGAGCCTCAGGTCGTTTCGGTTTCTTCTTTTTCGGCTTACCTCTCTGCCACACCTCTCCTTGTTCTTTAGAAATATGCTCTTCTTCTTCAACATCAACATCTACTTCCTTAACCTCCTCTGCCAGTGGTTTTTCTTGCGGAGATTCAGGCTTTTCCTCCTTTTCTTCAGGCACCCGAGGTGTCGTCTCTGGAACTTCTTCAGGGGCTTCAGGCTTTTTCTCGGGTACCTCAGGTACCTCAGAACGTTTTGGCTTCTTCTTTTTCGGCTTGCCTCTCTGCCACACCTCTTCTTCTTCCTTAATAATCTGCTCCTCTTCTTTAACATCCACATCTACTTCCTGAACCTCCTCTTCCAGTGGTTTGTCTAGCGGAGATTCAGGTTTATCCTCCTTTTGTAAAGGCGCCTCAGGTGTCGTCTCAAGAATTTCAACAGGCTTTTCCGGTTTTTCTTCGGGTGTCTTAGGAGCCTCAGGACGCTTCGGCTTCTTCTTTTTCGGTTTATCTCTCTGCCACACTTCTTCTTCCTGAATTATCTTCTCTTCTTCTTTAGCATCTACAACCACTTCCTGAACCTCCTCTTCCAGTGGTTTGTCTTGCGGAGATTCAGGCTTGTCCTCCTTTTGTATAGGCGCCTGGGGTGTCGTCTCCAGAATTTCATCAGGCATTTCCAGTTTTTCGTCGGGTGCCTTAGGAGCCTCAGAACGTTTCGGCTTCTTCTTTTTCGGTTTACCTCTCTGCCACACTTCTTCCTGAATTATCTCCTCTTCTTCTTTAACATCTACATCCACTTCCTGAACCTCCTCTTCCAGTGGTTTGTCTAGCGGAGATTCAGGCTTATCCTCCTCTTGTATGGGCGTCTCAGGTGTTGTCTCCAGAACTTCATCAGGCTTTTCCGGTTTTTCTTCGGGTGCCTTAGGAGCCTCAGGACGCTTCGGCTTCTTCTTTTTCGGTTTACCTCTCTGCAACACTTCTTCTTCCTTAATAACCTGCTCTTCTTCCTTAACATCTACCTCCACTTCCTGAACCTCCTCTTCTACTGGTTTTTCTACCGTAGATTCAGGCTTTTCCTCCTTTTGTACAGGCATCTCAGGTGTCGCCTCGAGATCTTTCTCAGGCTTTTCCGGTTTTTCTTCGGGTGCCTTAGGAGCCTCAGGACGCCTTGGTTTTTTCTTTTTCGGTTTGCCTCTCTGCCACACCTCTTCTTCTTCTTTAATAATCTGCTCTTCTTCCTTAAGATCTACATCTACTTCCTGAACCTCCTCTTCCAGTGGTTTGTCTAGCGGAGAATCAGGCTTATCGTCCTTTTGTATAGGCACCTCAGGTGTCGTCTCAAGAACCTCCTCAGGCTTTTCCGGCTTTTCTTCGGGTGCTTCAGGAGCCTCAGGACGCTTCGGCTTCTTCTTTTTCGGTTTGCCTCTCTGCCACACCTCTTCTTCTTGAATTATCTCTTTTTCTTCTTTTACATCTACATCCACTTCCTGAACCTCCTCTTCCAGTGGTTTGTCGTGCGAAGATTCAGGTTGATCCTCCTGTCGTACGGGCACCTCATCTTTGGTCTCCGGAACTTCTTCAGGGGTCTCTGGCTTTTCCTCGGGCACCTGTGATTCTGGCTGTTCCTCGGGCACCTGTGGTGCCTCAGGACGTTTCGGCTTCTTCTTTTTTGGTTTACCTCTCTGCCACACCTCTTCTGCTTTAATAACCTGCTCTTCTTCTTTAATATCTACCTCCACTTCCTGAACCTCCTCTTCTACTGGTTTGTCTACCGGAGATTCAGGCTTTTCCTCCTTTTGTACAGGCATCTCAGATGTCGTCTCGAGATCTTCCTCAGGCTTTTCCGGCTTTTCTTCGAGTGCCTTAGGAGCCTCAGGACGCTTTGGCTTTTTCTTTTTCGGTTTGCCTCTCTGCCACACCTCTTCTTCTTCTTTAATAACCTGCTCTTCTTCTTTAACATCTACCTCCACTTCCTGAACCTCCTCTTCTACTGGTTTGTCTGCCGGAGATTCAGGCTTTTCCTCCTTTTGTACAGGCATCTCAGGCGTCGCCTCGAGATCTTCCTCAGGCTTTTCCGGCTTTTCTTCGGGTGCCTTAGGAGCCTCAGGACGCTTTGGCTTCTTCTTTTTCGGTTTGCCTCTCTGCCACACCTCTTCTTCTTCTTTAATGACCTGCTCTTCTTCCTTAACATCTACCTCCACTTCCTGAACCTCCTCTTCTACTGGCTTTTCTACCGTAGATTCAGGCTTTTCCTCCTTTTGTACAGGCATCTCAGGTGTCGCCTCGAGATCTTTCTCAGGCTTTTCCGGTTTTTCTTCGGGTGCCTTAGGAGCCTCAGGACGCCTTGGTTTTTTCTTTTTCGGTTTGCCTCTCTGCCACACCTCTTCTTCTTCTTTAATAATCTGCTCTTCTTCCTTAAGATCTACATCTACTTCCTGAACCTCCTCTTCCAGTGGTTTGTCTAGCGGAGAATCAGGCTTATCGTCCTTTTGTATAGGCACCTCAGGTGTCGTCTCAAGAACCTCCTCAGGCTTTTCCGGCTTTTCTTCGGGTGCTTCAGGAGCCTCAGGACGCTTCGGCTTCTTCTTTTTCGGTTTGCCTCTCTGCCACACCTCTTCTTCTTGAATTATCTCTTTTTCTTCTTTTACATCTACATCCACTTCCTGGACCTCCTCTTCCAGTGGTTTGTCCTGCGGAGATTCATGCTTATCCTCCTTTTGTACGGGCACCTCATGTTTCGCCTCTGGAGCTTCTTCAGGGGTCTCTGGCTTTTCTTCATGTACCTCAGGAGCCTCAGGACGTTTCGGCTTCTTCTTTTTTGGTTTACCCCTTTGCCATATTTCTGGTTGTTCTTCATGGACTTTTTGGTCATCTGCTATGTCAACGTCTGCTTCTTTGACTTCTTCTTGAAGTGCTTTTTGATCTGGGGCGTCCGGTCCCTCGATCTCTTCTTGTGGTTTTGTTTCCTCTGAAGGTTTAGGCAGTTCACGCTCTTGCTTTTTCTTTTCAATTTGTTTTACTTCAGTCACAACTTCAGTTTCTTCAGTCTCGCTTTCCTCTTGTGTAATCTTGTCAATAACGTCCACCTTGAGCTGCTCTTCTACCGCTCCTTCGCGTGTTTCTTCTACCTCCGATTTTTCAACAAATTCTGTCGTTTCCTCTGACTTATCAGTAACCTCTTTTGGAGCAGCAGGACGCTTAGGTTTCTTTTTCGGTTTGCCTCTTTGCCATACCTTAGGCTGTTCATCAGCGATTTTTTCATCATCTTCGATTCCAATGTCGGTCTCTTGGACCTCTTCCTCGAAGGGCTTCTTATCGGTAACCTCGGGCTTGTCCTCTTGTTTCTCTTCTGGTTTCTGATCCGGCCTTTCTTCTGGAGCTTCTTTCGGTATTTCAGGACGTTTTGGCTTTTTCTTTTTGGGCTTTCCTCTTTGCCAGACTTCTGGCTGCTCTTCAGTTAATGGCTGCTCTTCGGGAACGCTAACATTTGTTTCCTGCACCTCTTCTTCAAATGGCTTCTCAGGAGAGTCACTCTTTTCGTCTGTCCCTTCAGGAATATCTGGTTTCTCTGGCCTCTTCTTTTTAGTGATCGTAGTGTCAGCGATTGTTTCTTCTTGCTCTGCAACCTCATCTTCCTCAACCAGAACCACTGTTTCTTGTGTTGTTGTCTCCTCAGTAACAGTGGTTTCATCGAATGACTGCACGGTCATTTGCTCTGTGGTTTCTTTGAGGTCGATTTCCTCCGGTTGGCGCAAGACGGTGGGTTTCTCTGTGATGTCTTCTGATGTGACATCCTCTTCTGATACCGGAACGTTCTGTAATCGCATAGACACATAGGTCAATTGCAAAGGAATTAAGGGGGGCGAAATTTGTGGTTGTTTGAATGTTGCCTTCCACCATAACACTATGTAATGTGATTTTGGTAAATGTAACTTTCACCCTCCAGACACTCCAGTTAGGGGCGCGAATCGAATACAGTGATGTTTAAAATAATTCGAATTAGCCGAATTCATACTTTATGAAACAATCAGCACGCAAGATAATTTTGACTGATAGTTGATAGACACTATTGTTGGATCATTGATATTCATGACTTTATTTTCGTTGTTTAGGGATAACAAATGTCCTTGAACGACCTGGTTGATAAGTATCGTCATGAGAAACTTCGGTTGGGATGATGCTAAAAATTTAAGCAGCCCTACCATATTACATAACTCCAATACGTCTCACCTGTTAAGAACAACACGAGTTTCCCGTTGTTAAAACATGCACACTTTAATTGTTATCGATGCCATCAACATACATACATACAGTCATACATATCAGTGCACTGCATTTTTTAATCACATCAGAAAAATAAACACGATTTAAAAAACGTTTGTAAATAGTCATTGCACATTATTGCAATTCCATTGAAAGAACAACAACAGACGGCAAAGTATCGGCAAATAATTTTCGAGAAAATTACTTTTTTTTCTCGATAAATGAAAGGTAATCGGTTTGGAGAATAAAATTCAATTAATAATAACAATGATAAAAAATATAAAATTTCTTTCATGGTATCTGTTATTTCAATCCTGCTTTGAACATATTTTAGGGTTTTACAAATTTTACTTTTACAACAATGGACGTCTTGTTGTTGTAGATGAGAAAGAGGAGCTCATGCTAGTAAGTAATTGTTTATGGGAAAACATTCGGCTCACACTCAAGAATGGGTTTGCAACAACCGATAAAAACCATCGACATTGCCCTTGCCAGTTCATTTATGGGATATCAATAGTTTTTTTTTTCTACGTAGTTCATTAGTGTTCCTCCATTATGTCAGGGAAAGACAAGCATCGCGCTAAAAAATAATTGACATTGTATTAGGGCTCAGTATTGCAATTGTTTTTGTGTATTGTTGTTATTTCTCTTGGAGATAATATTCCATTACTCGGATGTGAAGTTATAGGGGAGAGTGGGGTAAGATGCCCAGGGTGGGAAAGACTCTAGCGGCGAAACAAAGAATCGGACCTGGAAATTAATGTTCTTAGCGTAAAGCGGAAGCCTGCCTTGTTAACTGCACAAAAATTTGCGAAGCTCAGTTGGGCAACGGCTGGCTGATGATTGCATGTTTTTTATTTGCTGCTTTCAAAAAATATTTTGGTGTCAAAACATTGTAAATATCAAAGAATGTAAATAATTTTTGCGTCCCTTGCTATAGTCGTGATACATTAGCATGCGTGTACTGTGTCCCAAACAGTTTGTTTCAGGGTGTAGTTTTATGACTAACAAATTGTACTGATTTAATGTTACTTCGGTACCTTGGGGTAAGATGCCCCCTGTCCTGATGGGGAAAGACGCCCCCCTAAATCCGTAGGCTGTCCTTCAAACAGCCGTCAAATCATTTATTACATACTTGTGATGTAGACAAAAGCCGATCTGGGACTATTGAGAGTCCAGTACGGTCGGGTGCTCCCCATGCCGGTCTCTCGGCCCACATAGCGACTTTTTGGGCGGCATCTGACTCTGAGAGCCCTCACGACGACCTATGTGGGCCCCAATATTGGCTCCAGGCCCCCTCACGACATCCTTTGAGGGCTCCCACGTTGGCCCCATGGGCCGCGTTGGCATCGGAGGTCCCCACGATGGGCTCGAGGGCCCTCAAGCATCATGAAGACCTATAAGAGCCCCACAGTGGTCTCCGAACGCCACCACGGAGGCTTGTTTGGCCGCGCTGGACTATGATGGCCCTAACGATGACCTCTGAAGCCCTTACGACTACTTTTGAGGGCCCTTATGATGACGTTTGAGAGAGAGAGAGAGAGAGAGAGAGATTTCTATATTTGCAGACTCGAGGTCCAATAAAAAAGGTACATGTAGGTAAAAGATCACTGATCAGTGATCGGCTATATGCTATATACAATCAGCTATATGCAAACAGTGCAGTGGACCAGGTCTGTCGAATTGACGACAAAAAGCGAAGATCCCCATGAAATAGGGATGCGATGATGCCATTGCGAGATTGTCCGATACGAGACATGAAGCCGAAAACAGCTTTCCGGTACATAGCCCAGAAGTTATCAATGCGCTCATTCACATACATAGATGAGGCACTACTAAAGCGGTCATAACCAAAGAACATTCTAGCGGCGTTATTGAAACAAACTATGAATTTACGCAGAACAGCAGCACGATGCGAATGCCATAGATGAACACCAGAAACATTCGAGCAATACATGGAATACAAATACTTCTTCACTTGATATGTACAGAGAGAGAACTTTCTGATCAGCGAATTGGCTCGACAACACAGAAGGCGATACTGGTGCTGCACCTCCAGATCATCAGATTTTGTTGGAACATTGCTCACTTCAAAGCCAAGATATTTATACCTATTCACATAAGTAAGCACAGTACCATTCAAGACTATATCTGGTAAAGACATATTTTTAAACAAATTGGGCAGAATAGCCATGCATACCGTCTTTTTAACATTGAAAACAATATCATGTGCATCGGCATATCTAGCACAAATGTCAAGCAATTTTTGCAGTCCTTGAGGCGTTGGCGATAGCAGTACCATGTCATCTGCATAACAAAGGTGATTAACACTGCCCAAATAATGACAACCAGCACCACTACTGTCTAATTTTTTAGACAGCTCATCAATGTACACGTTGAAAAGATATGGGGATAAGATACCACCTTGCCTGACGCCATTGGACACATGAAAGCCTTCCGACAAACAGGTGCCCCACATCACACGGAATGTTTGCGAACCATACCACGAAGCCAATAGTTGTACAATAGTGGCATCAACACCTCGACGCAAGAGTTTATCAAACAAGGTCCAATGTTTGGTGTCTACTGCAGGCTCGAAGGGACTACTGATTCGTTCAGGCGATTCACGTGCCCATTTATGTCACTTATAGTGCAGGGGGCATCTTTCCCAACGTCAGGGGGCGTCTTTCCCACCCTGTGGGGTAAGATGCCCCCTTTCACTTCTTCAGGAAAATGCTTAATAGCAAAAAAAGTTATAATATTTCGGGCACGAAAGTGTGATATTTTTGGAGAAAAATGATGTCGGCTTCCGTTGAAGCTTCAAGTTTTTGCTTTCCCATCGTCATTTTCGAATAATATATGACATAGCAAAACCCTGGGCATCTTTCCCCACTCTCCCCTACTAATTTTAATTTTGCCTTAGACTCGTCACACAATGGTATAGTCGGAAATCTGATAAGGTATTTGCGAATTATAGATTTAAAGTACATTGCTTATTTATTGGTTAGATATTTGTTACGCATAAAAATACGATGATATGAAAATCGTGAGTTATTATACACACGCTAGTGTCACTCCAAAATGTTGGCGAAAACTGTCAGACTGCTCTCTGCTCTGACCTGCTCCGGTCTAGTCGGTACCAACTCTTCTGCAACATCGTCAGCAGTTTCTTCAGGTTCAGGCTTCTTTGGTTTTCGCTTTTTCTTGTCCTTCTTACGTCTCCACTCTTCTGGTGTTTCCTTTGGTTCAAGTTTCTCCTCTTCGGGTTGCTGAATGTCGACTTCCTTCAGTTCTTCCTCGAATGGTTTGTCTTTTGGCAACCTTTTCTTTTGCGTTGTAACTGTAGTTGTGATTACTTCTTCTTCGTCTTCTTCAGAGCTTGCTTTGGTCACAATCTCGTTTATATCTGTCGTTTTTTCTGTCGTTATCTCTTTTTCAGGTTTGTCTTTCTTTGTTTTCGGGCCTTTAGGTTTCTTTTTGTCCTTTCTTCTTTTCCATTCCTCTACTTCGTCCTCTTGAAGTTCGTCCTTCTTTTCTACCTCAACGTCAACTTCCTGGACTTCTTCTTCGAATGGTTTTTCATCTGGTTTTTGTTCGGTGGCCGGAGTCTTATCAATTTTTTCCACGCGCTTTGAAAGCTCTTCTTTTACGATCTCACTTGTATCTGCTTGTTCCTCTACAAAAGGCCCCTCTTTGGGCTTCTCTTTTGTCTTCGTCTTCATGATCATTGTTGTCTCTTCAATTGTCTCTTCTTGATCGGATGATATTTCAACAAAGTCAGTGGTTTCAGTCACTTCTGTTGTCGTTGGCTTTTCTTTTTTGGGTCTTTTGAGTTTCTTTTCTTTCTTCCGTCTCCATTCTTCCGTTGTGTCTGCTTTTTCAACGTCCTTATCATCCGGTATATTAATATCAACTTCTTGCACTTCCTCTTCAAATGGTTTGTCTTTCGGCTTTTTCTTTGTTTTTGTTGTCATGACAATGGTCTCCTCTGTTTCCTCTTGATCTGAAATCACTTCACTGGACTCTTGAACTTCAACGACAACTTCCTCAGTCTCTGGCTTCTCACGCTTTGGTTGCTTTGGTTTCTTTTTCTTATCCTTTCGCTTCTTTTCCTCAGTGATATCCTCTTCGATTGTTGTTATGGTCGTGTCCTCTGTTAGTGTAGTATCAACTACTGTTGTTTCATCGATTTTCTCCACCGGCTTGAGCGTCACCGTCTCCCTGTCATCCTCGGTTCCTTTCTGGGTGGGTTTCGCGGGTTTCAGCTGCACTCTCTGCCACTCCGGAGTTTCTTCGTCCGCAGGAAGCATTCGTTTCGGCTTACGCTTCTTAGAGTCATCCGATTCCTGCAGGCATTGATCATGTTCATGATTAGCTATTAGGTCACGATCTGATGGTTCCTGACTCGGTGATGAAATGAATAAAATTAAGCTAAACTCTAAATAGGAGCAATATTTCCCCTTTTCTCCCAGGCTGCACGAAAGCAGGTGTGGGCTCTTTGATATTTCTTCGTTTTATTTCTAATTACTTGTTTACTGAGTTTTTGAATCCGAACCATTACGATACAATTTACGAACCTCCAACCAGTTGAACTTTATCAATAGAAATTTCATTTCAACCACAACGAAATAAGAAACGCGAAGATAATGAATGATAAAACTGGCCTGAAAATAACAACAGCTTCACTTGCGATAAGCATTGCTCGATTGTTAGTGTCATTTGGTATCAGTATCATATGCACATTTCCAAACGTGAGTTGCAAAATATCATTGTGATCAAATGTTATGTTTCATCACCACATCAAAAATAAAAATACCACCACATATCAGCACATGACCACATCAAAAATAAAAATACAATACGAGCGCATTGCTTTTAATGCAAATACCCGGTCCATTGGTAATGGACTAAAATCTTCAAAAATACAACTCATAGATCGTCTAAGTTTTGTACAGACGCTGAAAGCACGACAAACCTCAGGCGTGGCACTGACATCACTTGGCTTCTGCTCGTCTCCTGGCAATTTTTCTGTGTCACTTGTCTCTTCCTCTTCTGGTCCTTCCGGTTTCTTTGGGCGTTTCTTTTTCTTTTTTAGGGGTTTTGCATCAATGCCTGTGGGTTTCTCCAGTACAGGCCTATCCATGCTCTCAATCGGTTTCAACTCTAGAGAATCCCATTGAAGTGTTTCTGGTTTTTGTTTTGCCTCAATGGGACTTTCTTCGTCCACGTCTGGAATCGGTTTGAGATCCACGGTCTCCATGTCTTGTGCTTCCACTGGTCTGGGCTCTGCCTGGACTGGCTTGAGCGCGAAATTGACCCATTCCGGCTGTCCCTCCTCTGCTATGACTCGCTTCTTCTTTTTGGGCTTCTTTGGCTGCTCCGGTGTAGCCTGAAACGTGCATTTGAATTTAATGTACATTTTTACATAGTCTGCAGTGTCTGTTTATTGCATGCAACTTACCCTTTCATCCAAACATATTTAGAAAACTGACTCAGTTGTGTTAACATGCAATAATGGAAGGATACTTTTACTTTCTATGACTTTGCTTCCATGACCTTTCAACTGACATGTCAAATCATTTGTGTCAGGTATGATTTGTTTCATTATTGATGATTGCATTCAAACTCTTATATGTAGCCATATGAGTGGAACAGATGCTCACTCGTATGCCATTGCTTGGTGCATGGAAGCCGAATCATTATTTTGAGGCATTTTAGAATGTCCTTTACAAACATTTAGTTATATAAACATAATAAAGCAGATTTATCACTCCATTTTCACCCTCGCCTGGCCACGGGCCTCATATAATTAATTTGAATTTAAAATTTGAGCTCAACAGTCAGCATACTATTCAAATGAGAGAAAACTATCTAATGCAAGCTCATAGAACTCACATATGCTATGAGAGGTCTTCCTAAAATGCAGCTAATTTTGTATCTTGTATGTCTCATTTTTACACTAAGCCGTTTTGGAAAAAATGAATATATTGAGACCGCCCGACCGGACGAGGGTTTATCATTATTTAGGCTACTTTCGATAGCCCTGTTAAGCATAGACACCGTTTTGTCGGCCACAAACCTCGTCTGAAGTTGTCTGGTCTGGTAGCTGTTTCAGAGGCGTCGGCTTCTCTTCGGGAACCTCATCTGAATGTGCCTCGTCTTGAGCGGGTTCTTCGGTAGTGACGGCCTCAGTGGGCGCCTCTGGTTGTTCACCCTCCGTTGGTCGCTTTTTCTGTTTCTTCGGCTTCTTGGTCTTTTTCTTTGGGGTCTCGTCAAGAGTTTCTTCCTCGGTTGGCGCCGGCGCCGTCTGCTCCATGTCGGGTTTCGGCGGCTTCTTGCTGAAGTCGGGCAGTTCGGTGGTGGGGATGCGATCGGGTCGCGTCATGATGAGGGAGGTGATGGCGTCCTCCTCCTGCTCCACCTCCACCTTCTTCAGCTTCACACGCTGCCACTCTGGAAGGTGGTCCTCGGGCTGCAGCGGCTCCTCCGGCTGGACTTCCGTCACCTCGGCTGGCTGCGGCACCTCCTGAAATATTCATTCGAAATGAACGGTGAGCTATGTAAGTATCAGAGACCTTGATTAAATTCATTACATTGGACAGCCTACTGAGTACTGTTGCTAAACTAGCATAGATAACTACTGTACATGTTTTATTACGCACTATTTATATTAAATAAACTAGCATCCAAAGAGGCAAACCTGAGCTTCTTTGAATATCCAGTGCAACATAAAGATATGCTAGCGCATTAAAATAAGTATGAACGGCACAAACCTCATCGTCCCCTGACGGCAATTCCTCTTCATCCGGTTTGGCCATGTCGTCCGGTGTTTTTAGCTTCTTGATCTTTTTCTTCTTTGGCTTTTTATCGGGTTTCTCTTTATCATCACCGGGGATTTTCTTGAGAATCGTGTCCGCTTCTCCAGGCTGTTCTGGTTTTTTATCAATGCGGCCTTTGTCAGTGATGTCCTCCTCTGTATCACTTAGTGGTTTCAGCTCCACAGTTTCCAGCTTTTCCTCGTCTATCTCCTTGGGAACCTGTTTCACCGGTTTTAATGAGAAGTCGATCCACTCAGGAGTTTCTGAATCCAATGGTTGTCCGCGCTTGGGCTTCTTCGGCTTTTTGTCCTTGTCCTGAAAGCGCAATTTACACATGAGTTGACAGAACCAGTGGATATGGTACTAATTCAGGGAAAAAACGTATCAATATGGGTGCCATTGAATCCACCTTGGTGGCATGTTTGTTATTACGCATGGAAACGTTGATCGCGCTTAGTGAGTTGTAAAACTTTTCACTGTAAGTGAAATGATGCATTGATAGATTTAATGGCAGCAACAAATAAAGATCAAATATGAAAAATACCAAACCAGTATAACGCCTTTTGGGGCGACTAACGGAGCGAGCGAGAGGGTGAGCCTTGCACGTGCGAAATTTCGAGGGGTAACCTCCAGCTGACTTGTGCACGGCACCCTACTAACCGGTCTCTAGCGATGTGCCAAATTTGAGCACAATCGGCCCAGCCGTTCTCGAGATCTGGAAGCGGCACCCTGCACGTGCGCACGTGCAAAATGGGTCCCAACTGACTTTTGCACGGCACCCTACTAACCGGTCCCTAACTGTGTACCAAATTTGAGGGTAATTGGTCGAGCCGTTCTGGAGATCTGGAAACGACCCCTGCACGTGCGCACGTGCAGCAGCGCCCCAACTCTGGCACATGGATATGCAGTGCCTAGTGGGTGCCTACCTACATGCCAACTTTCAGCGCAATCGGCCAAGTAGTTACCGAGATATTGCAACAATTACAAAACGGACACCTCTTCGTTTTGCACGTGGCACGTGCATAAGGGGTCACCCACATGCATCAGGAATAGTCCAATACTTGGTAGAAGGAATGAAGCTACCCTACAAAAATTACCGCGTGTAAATCGGTCAAGTGGTTGCTGAGATATAAGCCTCGCAAAAGCGTGACCACGGCCGGCCGGCCGGCCGGCCGCTCATACTCAGAAATTTCCGTTAATCTAAGGAAAGCTACGCTCGCTTCGCTCGCTCCGTAACCAAGCAGTGACGGATGATATCTGAAGAGGATGGTAACAATTGTAACAAGGTGAAATAGCATACCACCCAACCATTTCCTAGCGCATATACATACACTAATCGGTAACCAAATTTTTTTTGTCAATAGTTAAAACACTATTCGTTAGAATTGTGTTTTTCTATTGAAAAACAAATCTGAGTTCCCTGACAATTTTGCAAAAGCTGCCTGAGTGCACTTAGGAAGGTTTGGTTAGGAGGCTAAGTAATACATGTAAGTAGGTGTATTAAGAATGAGCTATTTTATTATCCTTGATGTTTCTTTGTTAGAGGTCATGTAAGCCTAGCAACATACCCACAAAATTTATGTTATGATGTGTCATTCATTTTTGCATTTTCACTGTTTGTTTGGTTTGATCTCCATTGCTGGTCTTTTATAAGCGTCTTTGTAAAATATATGACAATCACAAAAAAAACTTACCTCTGGCTGCCGGTCATCTTGCTTTTCTGGAACTTGCTCTCCTTCTCTTGCCTCGGGTGTTGTTACGGGAACCTCTTCGACAGCTTCCGGGCGTTTCTTAGGCCTTCGCTTTTTTGGTTTCTTTGCACTGCTCTTGTCTTCCTCAGTTTCGCCGGGAATCTTGTCCTCTGGTCTCGTATCCTCTTCCGAGATGATACCATCTGCCGGCTGAACATCATCAGATGACTTTTTCGGTACTTCCTTGAATTCCAACTCTGTTCTGGGTATCCGATCGGGGCGGCTGAGTGTCATGCTCGTTAACACGTCCTCGTCCTCATCCTCCGGCTTGGCGACCTTCTTCAACTTGAAGCCCTTCCATTCGGGTGCTCCGTCTGGCTTCTTGGGCTTCTCCTTCTGCTGCGGCTTGGCGTCCTCCGGAACGTGCTCCTGCGGGTACACAACTCAGTGAGTGACAGCACGGGACAGAGCTGATCGACACCCAGTGGGTCACCGGGTGCAGGATTAGTAGCATGCTCACTTCCGCTGAAAGCAGTGACGATAAGACGAGCAGTGTCTTGTCAGTTGGCTCATTCGGAACGCGTGGTCTCAAGCTTGGTATTGAGCAGGATGCGATGGAAATCAGGCTAAATAGCTCGTAGGCTTCAGATGCGTTCCTAAAAACATGCATGCACGCATGACAGGATTCAGCATGCACCGGTGACATTGTGTTTGTTCCAGAATATCTTGTGGCTGCATTGTGTTTTATGTGATTGATCGGCGGGTGTGCATTTGTCGGAGCTTCATAGTGTCAAACATTATTCGCTGAACAACCTAACAACAATCATAATAATTCTTAAAAGCATTCCATCTGTCGAAACTTAAGAATAAAAGCCCAAATCAATTACATACACCTTTTAATACCACGGTAAAGGGCTACATAACATGTAACGCCAATAAATATACATTCATACAACGCCCATATCCTGCGTCCGTCATCGCCGTAACAGGGATAACTGCTTAGCAAGGGAATCATATCCAGCCATTAAAGCTATCAAAAGCAGGGAGCTTTTATGGTGCAAATAGTACCCTGAATAGTTGCAGTGGTATCTTATAACGACGAAAGGCTAAACTATGGTCACGCAATATTGAGCGAATTAAAGTTGCAGTACCAAACTACTAAAGCAAATGTAATAACTATGCTATAAAGAAATTATGTCTGTTGTACATAGATGCTTCACATAACTTGAAAGACACCACAATTGCTTTCGGTGAAACATGGTGAACAATTAAAAATAAGCACCACAAGCAGGTAATGGTTGATATTTTGCGACAGAGCTTTGGTAGCTGCAACTGAAAACAAGAGAAGCCATTGAAGGAGTTAAATATAAACTTATTCAAAGCAGCAGCAAATTCACATAAATAAACTAAACAAAACTTGCTAGAAACGTAGTAGCGAAGACTTAAAAGGGCACAGTTCACTTTTAACATGGGGTTTTGAACTGCAATAGCAGTTTCGTAGCTTTCGCTGAGACTAGCACAAATCAAGAGCTTTTACGGCCCAACGATCACCCTAGACGAATAAATTTCATTTCTCGTTCCGCCAAGAGTGCCTTGCTGAGGAATGCAGCTACGTCATCGTCAGACATTCAGCATACAGCCAATGCAGCATGCGTAGGTTTGAACTACACAATAACCGAAGGTTTGTTGTCAATAGTTAAAACACTATTCTTTAGAATTGTGTTTTTCTATTGAAAAACAAATCTGAGTTCCCTGACAATTTGGCAAAAGCTGCCTGAGATCAGTACAACTTGATGCTCTAGAAAACGGCTGCTCCAAAAATTCTGATTTTTTCAGGATTTCTAGTGGGCCAGGTGATCTACGTTCTGGTATGGGTCTCTCCTCCGCAGACAGTCTGGTGCACGTGCCACGTGACTTTGAAAATTCCCATGTTAAGCCATATGATTAGTCAACGCGTAATACGCTTCTGCGACAAACATGATTTAATATATAATGTAGTTCTTCCTATATTAAAACATAGACAAACATCGTTTTCACAAAAAAGGTTTAATTTTATTATCTGGTTATTTTGAGCATAAAATCATTAATCCACAGCAATTAACTAATTTCAGGAAAGTGAAATATTCCCTTTAAATCAACGCAGAATAGCCATTTCATCATTTATCATGTTATTGTTCTATCATCATTTTATAAGCAATGGAATCCGAGTTATAACAACATCACTGCAAATAGATTACGAAAGCTGTAAAAAAAACTGCTCAACCAAGACAAATCATATATTTTAGAAACAAGGCGATGTTCCCTTTATAAACACCTGGTTATGTGGAGAGACGTCAGGAGTGCCATCAGGCGAAGGCGGCCCATGTCTGTCGTCGTTTGTGATGCGTTTTGATCTACGAGTTTTCTTTGTCTTGGTGATGACTGTGATGAGCTCTTCATCAGGGCCTTCCTGGATGTCCTTTGTCGTTGTAACCTCAGTTACCTCGACGAGGTCAGGCGTCTCCTCAACAGTCGTAGTGGGTTCGGCTTTCTCCGGAATTTCTGGAAGGATTTCTTCCGTAGTTTCGGTGCCGTCTGTAGGCTTCTTCCGTTTGATTTTCTTTGTAATCGTGACAGTCTCGATTTCCTCATCATCATTCCGTTCAACATCAGTAGAGGTATGTTCACTTATTTCGGTGACTCCCGGGATTTCCTCAATCTGTTGATCCAGTCGTGTTTTGCATGGCCGTTTCTTCTTTGGCTTCTCCTTCGGCGCTTTTTCTTTCAGTTTGCGAGTTTTCTTTGTCTTGGTGACAACTGTGATGAGCTGGTCATCAGGACCTTCCTGGATGTCCTTTGTCGTTGTAACTTCAGCTACCTCGACGTGCTCAGGCGTCTCCTCTACATTCGTAGTGGGCTCGGCTTTCTCTGGAATTTCTGGAAGGATTTCTTCCGAAGTTTCGATTCCGTCCTTCGGCTTCTTTCGTTTGATTTTCTTTGTAGTGGTTATTGTCTCAACTTCTTCGTCATCAATGGTTTCAATTTCAGTAGTAGTTTGCTCACCAACCTCGGTGACGCCTGGGATTTTCTCAATCTGTTCATCCAGTCGAGTTTTGGATGGCCGTTTTTTCTTTGGCTTCTCCTTCGGCTTCTTTTCCTTCGGTTTGCGAGTTTTCTTTGTCTTGGTGACAACTGTGATGAGCTGGTCACCAGGACCTTCCTGGATGTCCTTTGTCGTTGTGACTTCAGTTACCTCGACGTCCTCAGGCGTCTCCTCAACTGTCGTAATGGGCTCGGCTTTCTCTGGAATTTCTGGAAGGATTTCTTCCGTAATTTCGGTGCCGTCTTTAGGCTTCTTCCGTTTGATTTTCTTTGTAGTCGTGACGGTCTCAACTTCCTCATCATCATTCCGTTCCACATCAGTAGAGGTATGTTCACTTATTTCGGTGACTCCCGGGATTTCCTCAATCTGTTGATCCAGTCGAGTTTTGGATGGCCGTGTCTTCTTTGGCTTCTCCTTCGGTGCCTTTTCCTTTGGTTTGCGAGTTTTCTTTGTCTTGGTGATCACTGTGATGAGCTGGTCATCAGGACCTTCCTGGATGTCCTTTGTCGTTGTGACTTCAGTTACCTCGACGAGGTCAGGCGTCTCCTCAACAGTCGTAGTGGGTTCGGCTTTCTGCGGAATTTCTGGAAGGATTTCTTCCGTAGTTTCGGTGCCGTCTGTAGGCTTCTTTATTTTGATTTTCTTTGTAGTCGTCATTGTCTCAACCTCTTCGTCATCAATGGTTTCAATTTCAGTAGTAGTTTGCTCACCAACCTCGGTGACGCCTGGAATTCTCTCAATCTGTTCATCCAGCGTAGTTTTAGTTGGCCGTTTCCGCTTTGGCTTCTCCTTTGGCGCCTCTTCCTTCGGTTTGCGAGTTTTCTTTGTCTTGGTGACAACTGTGATGAGTTGGTCATCAGGACCTTCCTGGATGTCCTTTGTAGTTGTGACTTCAGTTACCTCGACGTCCTCAGGCGTCTCCTCAACTGACGTAATGGGCTCGGCTTTCTTCGGAATTTCTGGAAGGATTTCTTCCGTAGTTTCGGTTCCGTCCTCAGGCTTCTTTCGTTTGATTTTCTTTGTAGTCGTGATTGTTTCAACTTGTTCGTCATCAATGGTTTCAACTTCAGTAGTGGTTTGCTCAGCTACTTCGGTGGCACCTGGGATTTCCTTAACCTGTTCATCCAGTGTAGTTCCAGTTGGCCGTTTCTCCTTTGGCATCTTCTTTGGCGTCTTTTCCTTCGGTTTGCGAGTTTTCTTTGTCTTGGTGACAACTGTGATGAGTTGGTCATCAGGACCTTCCTGGATGTCCTTTGTCGTTGTGACTTCAGATACCTCAATGTGCTCAGGCGTCTCCTCAACTGTCGTAATGGGCTCGGCTTTCTTCGGAATTTCCGGAAGGATTTCTTCCGTAGTTTCGGTGCCGTCGGTGGGCTTCTTCCGTTTGATTTTCTTTGTAGACGTGACGGTCTCAACTTCATCATCATCATTCCGTTCAACCTCAGTAGAGGTATGTTCACTTATTTCGGTGACTCCCGGGATTTCCTCAATCTGTTCATCCAGTCGTGTTTTGCATGGCCGTTTCTTCTTTGGCTTCTCCATCGGCTTTTTTTCCTTCGGTTTGCGAGTTTTCTTTGTCTTGGTGACAACTGTGATGAGTTGGTCATCAGGACCTTCCTGGATGTCCTTTGTCGTTGTGACTTCAGATACCTCAATGTGCTCAGGCGTCTCCTCAACTGTCGTAATGGGCTCGGCTTTCTTCGGAATTTCTGGAAGGATTTCTTCCGTAGTTTCGGTGCCGTCGGTGGGCTTCTTCCGTTTGATTTTCTTTGTAGACGTGACGGTCTCAACTTCATCATCATCATTCCGTTCCACATCAGTAGAGGTATGATCACTTATTTCGGTGACTCCCGGGATTTCCTCAATCTGTTGATCCAGTCGAGTTTTGGATGGCCGTGTCTTCTTTGGCTTCTCCTTCGGTGCCTTTTCCTTTGGTTTGCGAGTTTTCTTTGTCTTGGTGATCACTGTGATGAGCTGGTCATCAGGACCTTCCTGGATGTCCTTTGTCGTTGTGACTTCAGTTACCTCGACGAGGTCAGGCGTCTCCTCAACAGTCGTAGTGGGTTCGGCTTTCTGCGGAATTTCTGAAAGGATTTCTTCCGTAGTTTCGGTGCCATCTGTAGGCTTCTTTATTTTGATTTTCTTTGTAGTCGTCATTGTCTCAACCTCTTCGTCATCAATGGTTTCAATTTCAGTAGTAGTTTGCTCACCAACCTCGGTGACGCCTGGAATTCTCTCAATCTGTTCATCCATCGTAGTTTTAGTTGGCCGTTTCCGCTTTGGCTTCTCCTTTGGCGCCTCTTCCTTCGGTTTGCGAGTTTTCTTTGTCTTGGTGACAGCTGTGATGAGTTGGTCATCAGGACCTTCCTGGATGTCCTCTGCAGTTGTGACTTCAGTTACCTCGACGTTCTCAGGCGTCTCCTCAACATTCGTAGTGGGCTCGGCTTTCCCTGGAATTTCTGAAAGGATTTCTTCCGAAGTTTCGGTTCCGTCCTTAGGCTTCTTTCGTTTGATTTTCTTTGTAGTCGTGATTGTTTCAACTTGTTCGTCATCAATGGTTTCAACCTCAGTAGTGGTTTGCTCACCAACTTCGGTGACGCCTGGGATTTTTTCAATATGTTCATCCAGTGTAGTTGTTGTTGGTCGTTTCTTTTTTGGTTTTTTCTTAGGCGTCTTTTCCTTTGGTTTGCAAGTTTTCTTTGTCTTGGTGACAACTGTGATGAGCTGGTCATCAGGACCTTCCTGGATGTCCTTTGTCGTTGTGACTTCAGTTACCTCGACGTCCTCAGGCGTCTCCTCAACTGTCGTAATGGGCTCGGCTTTCTTCGGAATTTCTGGAAGGATTTCTTCCGTAATTTCGGTGCCGTCTTTAGGCTTCTTCCGTTTGATTTTCTTTGTAGTCGTGACGGTCTCAACTTCCTCATCATCATTCCGTTCCACATCAGTAGAGGTATGTTCACTTATTTCGGTGACTCCCGGGATTTCCTCAATCTGTTGATCCAGTCGAGTTTTAGTTGGCCGTTTCCGCTTTGGCTTCTCCTTTGGCGCCTTTTCCTTCGGTTTGCGAGTTTTCTTTGTCTTGGTGACAACTGTGATGAGCTGGTCATCAGGACCTTCCTGGATGTCCTTTGTCGTTGTGACTTCAGTTACCTCGACGTCCTCAGGCGTCTCCTCAACTGTCGTAATGGGTTCGGCTTTCTCTGGAATTTCTGGAAGGATTTCTTCCGTAATTTCGGTGCCGTCTTTAGGCTTCTTCCGTTTGATTTTCTTTGTAGTCGTCATTGTCTCAACCTCTTCGTCATCAATGGTTTCAATTTCAGTAGTAGTTTGCTCACCAACCTCGGTGACGCCTGGAATTCTCTCAATCTGTTCATCCATCGTAGTTTTAGTTGGCCGTTTCCGCTTTGGCTTCTCCTTTGGCGCCTTTTCCTTCGGTTTGCGAGTTTTCTTTGTCTTGGTGACAACTGTGATGAGTTGGTCATCAGGACCTTCCTGGATGTCCTTTGTAGTTGTGACTTCAGTTACCTCGACGTTCTCAGGCGTCTCCTCAACATTCGTAGTGGGCTCGGCTTTCTCTGGAATTTTTGGAAGAATTTCTTCCGAAGTTTCGGTTCCGTCCTCAGGCTTCTTTCGTTTGATTTTCTTTGTAGTCGTGATTGTTTCAACTTGTTCGTCATCAATGGTTTCAACTTCAGTAGTGGTTTGCTCAGCTACTTCGGTGACACCTGGGATTTCCTTAACCTGTTCATCCAGTGTAGTTCCAGTTGGCCGTTTCTCCTTTGGCATCTTCTTTGGCGTCTTTTCCTTCGGTTTGCGAGTTTTCTTTGTCTTGGTGATCACTGTGATCAGCTGGTCATCAGGACCTTCCTGGATATCCTTTGTCGTTGTTACTTCAGTTACCTCGACGAGGTCAGGCGTCTCCTGAACAGTCGTAGTTGGTTCGGCTTTCTGCGGAATTTCTGGAAGGATTTCTTCCGTAGTTTCGGTGACGTCTGTAGGCTTCTTCCGTTTGATTTTCTTTGTAGTCGTGACGGTCTCAACTTCCTCATTATCATTCCGTTCCACATCAGTAGAGGTATGTTCACTTATTTCGGTGACTCCCGGGATTTCCTCAATCTGTTGATCCAGTCGAGTTTTGGATGGCCGTTTCTTCTTTGGCTTCTCCTTCGGTGCTTTTTCCTTCGGTTTGCGAGTTTTCTTTGTCTTGGTGATCACTGTGATCAGCTGGTCATCAGGACCTTCCTGGATATCCTTTGTCGTTGTTACTTCAGTTACCTCGACGAGGTCAGGCGTCTCCTGAACAGTCGTAGTTGGTTCGGCTTTCTGCGGAATTTCTGGAAGTATTTCTTCCGTAGTTTCGGTGACGTCTGTAGGCTTCTTTATTTTGATTTTCTTTGTAGTCGTCATTGTCTCAACTTCCTCGTCATCAATGGTTTCAATTTCAGTAGTAGTTTGCTCACCAAACTCGGTGACGCCTGGGATTTTCTCAATCTGTTCATCCAGCGTAGTTTTAGTTGGCCGTTTCCGCTTTGGCTTCTCCTTTGGCGCCTTTTCCTTCGGTTTGCGAGTTTTCTTTGTCTTGGTGACAACTGTGATGAGCTGGTCATCAGGACCTTCCTGGATGTCCTTTGTCGTTGTGACTTCAGTTACCTCGACGTCCTCAGGCGTCTCCTCAACTGTCGTAATGGGCTCGGCTTTCTTCGGAATTTCTGGAAGGATTTCTTCCGTAGTTTCGGTGCCGTCGGTGGGCTTCTTCCGTTTGATTTTCTTTGTAGACGTGACGGTCTCAACTTCCTCATCATCATTCCGTTCAACCTCAGTAGAGGTTTGTTCACTTATTTCGGTGACTCCCGGGATTTCCTCAATCTGTTCATCCAGTCGTGTTTTGCATGGCCGTTTCTTCTTTGGCTTCTCCTTCGGCTTCTTTTCCTTCGGTTTGCGAGTATTCTTTGTCTTGGTGACAACTGTGATGAGCTGGTCATCAGGACCTTCCTGGATGTCCTTTGTCGTTGTGACTTCAGATACCTCAATGTGCTCAGGCGTCTCCTCAACTGTCGTAATGGGCTCGGCTTTCTTCGGAATTTCTGGAAGGATTTCTTCCGTAGTTTCGGTGCCGTCGGTGGGCTTCTTCCGTTTGATTTTCTTTGTAGACGTGACAGTCTCAACTTCCTCATCATCATTCCGTTCCACATCAGTAGAGGTATGTTCACTTATTTCGGTGACTCCCGGGATTTCCTCAATGTGTTGATCCAGTCGAGTTTTGGATGGCCGTGTCTTCTTTGGCTTTTCCTTCGGTGCTTTTTCCTTCGGTTTGCGAGTTTTCTTTGTCTTGGTGATCACTGTGATGAGCTGGTCATCAGGACCCTCCTGGATATCCTTTGTCGTTGTTACTTCAGTTTCCTCGACGAGGTCAGGCGTTTCCTCAACAGTCGTAGTGGGTTCGGCTTTCTGCGGAATTTCTGGAAGGATTTCTTCCGTAGTTTCGGTGCCGTCTGTAGGCTTCTTCCGTTTGATTTTCTTTGTAGTCGTGACGGTCTCAACTTCCTCATCATCATTCCGTTCAACATCAGTAGAGGTATGTTCACTTATTTCGGTGACTCCCGGGATTTCCTCAATCTGTTCATCCAGCGTAGTTTTAGTTGGCCGTTTCCGCTTCGGCTTCTCCTTTGGCGCCTTTTCCTTCGGTTTGCGAGTTTTCTTTGTCTTGGTGACAACTGTGATGAGTTGGTCATCAGGACCTTCCTGGATGTCCTTTGTAGTTGTGACTTCAGTTACCTCGACGTTCTCAGGCGTCTCCTCAACATTCGTAGTGGGCTCGGCATTCTCTGGAATTTCTGGAAGAATTTCTTCCGAAGTTTCGGTTCCGTCCTCAGGCTTCTTTCGTTTGATTTTCTTTGTAGTCGTGATTGTTTCAACTTGTTTGTCATCAATGGTTTCAACTTCAGTAGTGGTTTGCTCAGCTACTTCGGTGACACCTGGGATTTCCTTAACCTGTTCATCCAGTGTAGTTCCAGTTGGCCGTTTCTCCTTTGGCATCTTCTTTGGCGTCTTTTCCTTCGGTTTGCGAGTTTTCTTTGTCTTGGTGACGACTGTGATGAGCTGGTCATCAAAACCTTCCTGGATGTCCTTTGTCGTTGTAACCTCAGTTACCTCGACGTGCTCAGGTGTCTCCTCAACAGTTGTTGTTGGCTCGGCTTTCTCCGGTATTTCTGGAAGGATTTCTTCCATGGTTTCGGTGCCGTCTTTAGGCTTCTTTATTTTGATTTTCTTTGTAGTCGTCATTGTCTCAACTTCTTCGTCATCAATGGTTTCAATTTCAGTAGTAGTTTGCTCACCAACCTCGGTGACGCCTGGGATTTTCTCAATCTGTTCATCCAGCGTAGTTTTAGTTGGCCGTTTCCGCTTCGGCTTCTCCTTTGGCGCCTTTTCCTTCGGTTTGCGAGTTTTCTTTGTCTTGGTGACAACTGTGATGAGTTGGTCATCAGGACCTTCCTGGATGTCCTTTGTAGTTGTGACTTCAGTTACCTCGACGTCCTCAGGCGTCTCCTCAACTGTCGTAATGGGCTCGGCTTTCTCTGGAATTTCTGGAAGGATTTCTTCCGTAATTTCGGTGCCGTCTTTAGGCTTCTTCCGTTTGATTTTCTTTGTAGTCGTGACGGTCTCAACTTCCTCATCATCATTCCGTTCCACATCAGTAGAGGTATGTTCACTTATTTCGGTGACTCCCGGGATTTCCTCAATCTGTTGATCCAGTCGAGTTTTGGATGGCCGTTTCTTCTTCGGCTTCTCTTTTGGCGCCTTTTCCTTCGGTTTGCGAGTTTTCTTTGTCCTGGTGACAACTGTGATGAGCTGGTCATCAGGACCTTCCTGGATGTCCTTTGTCGTTGTGACTTCAGTTACCTCGACGTGCTCAGGCGTCTCCTCAACATTCGTAGTGGGCTCGGCTTTCTCTGGAATTTCTGGAAGGATGTCTTCCGAAGTTTCGATTCCGTCCTTCGGCTTCTTTCGTTTGATTTTCTTTGTAGTGGTTATTTTCTCAACTTCTTCGTCATCAATGGTTTCAATTTCAGTAGAAGTTTGCTCACCAACCTCGGTGACGCCTGGGATTTCCTCAATCTGTTGATCCAGTCGAGTTTTGGATGGCCGTTTTTTCTTTGGCTTCTCCTTCGGTGCCTTTTCCTTCGGTTTGCGAGTTTTCTTTGTCTTGGTGATCACTGTGATGAGCTGGTCATCAGGACCTTCCTGGATGGCCTTTGTCGTTGTGACTTCAGTTACCTCGACGAGGTCAGGCGTCTCCTCAACAGTCGTAGTGGGTTCGGCTTTCTGCGAAATTTCTGGAAGGATTTCTTTCGTAGTTTCGGTGCCGTCTGTAGGCTTCTTTATTTTGATTTTCTTTGTAGTCGTCATTGTCTCAACCTCTTCGTCATCAATGGTTTCAATTTCAGTAGTAGTTTGCTCACCAACCTCGGTGACGCCTGGAATTCTTTCAATCTGTTCATCCAGCGTAGTTTTAGTTGGCCGTTTCCGCTTTGGCTTCTCCTTTGGCGCCTCTTCCTTCGGTTTGCGAGTTTTCTTTGTCTTGGTGACAACTGTGATGAGTTGGTCATCAGGACCTTCCTGGATGTCCTTTGTCGTTGTGACTTCAGATACCTCAATGTGCTCAGGCGTCTCCTCAACTGTCGTAATGGGCTCGGCTTTCTTCGGAATTTCTGGAAGGATTTCTTCCGTAGTTTCGGTGCCGTCGGTGGGCTTCTTCCGTTTGATTTTCTTTGTAGACGTGACGGTCTCAACTTCCTCATCATCATTCCGTTCAACCTCAGTAGAGGTTTGTTCACTTATTTCGGTGACTCCCGGGATTTCCTCAATCTGTTCATCCAGTCGTGTTTTGCATGGCCGTTTCTTCTTTGGCTTCTCCTTCGGCTTCTTTTCCTTCGGTTTGCGAGTTTTCTTTGTCTTGGTGACAACTGTGATGAGCTGGTCATCAGGACCTTCCTGGATGTCCTTTGCCGTTGTGACTTCAGTTACCTCGACGTCCTCAGGCGTCTCCTCAACTGTCGTAATGGGCTCGGCTTTCTGTGGAATTTCTGGAAGGATTTCTTCCGTAATTTCGGTGCCGTCTTTAGGCTTCTTCCGTTTGATTTTCTTTTTAGTCGTGACGGTCTCAACTTCCTCATCATCATTCCGTTCCACATCAGTAGAGGTATGTTCACTTATTTCGGTGACTCCCGGGATTTCCTCAATGTGTTGATCCAGTCGAGTTTTGGATGGCCGTGTCTTCTTTGGCTTTTCCTTCGGTGCTTTTTCCTTCGGTTTGCGACTTTTCTTTGTCTTGGTGATCACTGTGATGAGCTGGTCATCAAGACCTTCCTGGATGTCCTTTGTCGTTGTAACCTCAGTTACCTCGACGTGCTCAGGCGTCTCCTCAACAGTTGTAGTGGGCTCGGCTTTCTCCGGTATTTCTGGGAAAATTTCTTCCGTGGTTTTGGTGCCGTCTTTAGGCTTCTTTATTTTGATTTTCTTTGTAGTCGTCATTGTCTCAACTTCTTCGTCGTCAATGGTTTCAATTTCAGTAGTAGTTTGCTCAGCAACCTCGGTGACGCCTGGGATTTTCTCAATCTGTTCATCCAGCGTAGTTTTAGTTGTCCGTTTCCGCTTCGGCTTCTCCTTTGGCGCCTTTACTTTTGGTTTGCGAGTTTTCTTTGTCTTGGTGACAACTGTGATGAGCTGGTCTTCAGGGCCTTCCTGGATGTCCTTTGTCGTTGTGACTTCAGTTACCTCGACGTCCTCAGGCGTCTCCTCAACTGACGTAATGGGCTCGGCTTTCTCTGGAATTTCTGGAAGGATTTCTTCCGTAACTTCGGTGCCGTCTTTAGGCTTCTTCCGTTTGATTTTCTTTGTAGTCGTGACGGTCTCAACTTCCTTATCATCATTCTGTTCCACATCAGTAGAGGTATGTTCACTTATTTCGATGACTCCCGGGATTTCCTCAATCTGTTGATCCAATCGAGTTTTGGATGGCTGTGTCTTTTTTGGCTTCTCCTTCGGTGCTTTTTCCTTCGGTTTGCGAGTTTTCTTTGTCTTGGTGATCACTGTGATGAGCTGGTCATCAGGACCTTCCTGGATATCTTTTGTCGTTGTTACTTCAGTTACCTCGACGAGGTCAGGCGTCTCCTCAACAGTCGTAGTGGGTTCGGCTTTCTGCGGGATTTCTGGAAGGATTTCTTCCGTAGTTTCGGTGCCGTCTGTAGGCTTCTTTATTTTGATTTTCTTTGTAGTCGTCATTGTCTCAACTTCTTCGTCATCAATGGTTTCAATTTCAGTAGTAGTTTGCTCACCAACCTCGGTGACGCCTGGGATTTTCTCAATCTGTTCATCCAGCGTAGTTTTAGTTGGCCGTTTCCGCTTTGGTTTCTCCTTCGGCTTCTTTTCCTTCGGTTTGCGAGTTTTCTTTGTCTTGGTGACAACTGTGATGAGCTGGTCATCAGGACCTTCCTGGATGTCCTTTGTCGTTGTGACTTCAGTTACCTCGACGTGCTCAGGCGTTTCCTCAACTGTCGTAATGGGTTCGGCTTTCTCTGGAATTTCTGGAAGGATTTCTTCCGTAATTTCGGTGCCGTCTTTAGGCTTCTTACGTTTGATTTTCTTTGTAGTCGTGACGGTCTCAACTTCCTCATCATCATTCCCTTGCACATCAGTAGAGGTATGTTCACTTATTTCGGTGACCCCCGGGATTTCCTCAATCTGTTGATCCAGTCGAGTTTTGGATGGCTGTTTCTTCTTTGGCTTCTCCTTCGGTGCTTTTTCCTTCTGTTTGCGAGTTTTCTTTGTCTTGGTGTCAACTGTGATGAACTGGTCATCAGGACCTTCCTGGATGTCCTTTGTCGTTGTGACTTCAGTTACCTCGACGTGCTCAGGCGTCTCCTCGACATTCGTAGTGGGCTCGGCTTTCTCTGGAATTTGTGGAAGGATTTCTTCCGTGGTTTCGGTGCCGTCTTTAGGCTTCTTTATTTTGATTTTCTTTGTAGTGGTCATTGTCTCAACTTCATCGTCATCAATGGTTTCAGTTCCAGTAGTAGTTTGCTCACCAACCTCGGTGACGCCTGGGATTTTCTCAATCTGTTCATCCAGCGTAGTTTTAGTTGGCCGTTTCCGCTTTGGTTTCTCCTTCGGCTTCTTTTCCTTCGGTTTGCGAGTTTTCTTTGTCTTGGTGACAACTGTGATGAGCTGGTCATCAGGACCTTCCTGGATGTCCTTTGTCGTTGTGACTTCAGTTACCTCGACGTGCTCAGGCGTTTCCTCAACTGTCGTAATGGGTTCGGCTTTCTCTGGAATTTCTGGAAGGATTTCTTCCGTAATTTCGGTGCCGTCTTTAGGCTTCTTACGTTTGATTTTCTTTGTAGTCGTGACGGTCTCAACTTCCTCATCATCATTCCCTTGCACATCAGTAGAGGTATGTTCACTTATTTCGGTGACCCCCGGGATTTCCTCAATCTGTTGATCCAGTCGAGTTTTGGATGGCTGTTTCTTCTTTGGCTTCTCCTTCGGTGCTTTTTCCTTCGGTTTGCGAGTTTTCTTTGTCTTGGTGTCAACTGTGATGAACTGGTCATCAGGACCTTCCTGGATGTCCTTTGTCGTTGTGACTTCAGTTACCTCGACGTGCTCAGGCGTCTCCTCGACATTCGTAGTGGGCTCGGCTTTCTCTGGAATTTCTGGAAGGATTTCTTCCGTGGTTTCGGTGCCGTCTTTAGGCTTCTTTATTTTGATTTTCTTTGTAGTGGTCATTGTCTCAACCTCTTCGTCATCAATGGTTTCAATTCCAGTAGTAGTTTGCTCACCAACCTCGGTGACGCCTGGGATTTTCACAATCTGTTCATCCAGCGTAGTTTTAGTTGGCTGTTTCCGCTTTGGCTCCTCTTTTGGCGCCTTTTCCTTCGGTTTGCGAGTTTTCTTTGTCTTGGTGACAACTGTAATGAGCTGGTCATCAGGACCTTCCTGGATGTCCTTTGTCGTTGTGACTTCAGTTACCTCGACGTGCTCAGGCGTCTCCTCAACAGTCGTAGTGGGTTCGGCTTTCTTTGGAATTTCTGGAAGGATTTCTTCCGTAGTTTCGGTGCCGTCTGTAGGCTTCTTCCGTTTGATTTTCCTTGTAGTCGTGACGGTCTCAACTTCCTCATCATCATTCCGTTCAACATCAGTAGAGGTATGTTCACTTATTTCGGTGACTCCCGGGATTTCCTCAATCTGTTGATCCAGTCGAGTTTTGGTTGGCCGTTTTTTCTTTGGCTTCTCCTTCGGCGCCCTTTCCTTCGGTTTGCGAGTTTTCTTTGTCTTGGTGATCACTGTGATGAGCTGGTCATCAGGACCTTCCTGGATTTCCTTTGTCGTTGTGACTTCAGTTACCTCGACGTTCTCAGGCGTCTCCTCAACTGTCGTAATGGGCTCGGCTTTCTCTGGAATTTCTGGAAGGATTTCTTCCGTAGTTTCGGTGCCGTCTTTAGGCTTCTTCCGCTTGATTTTCTTTGTAGTCGTGACGGTCTCAACTTTCTCATCATCATTCCGTTCTACATCAGTAGAGGTATGTTCACTTATTTCGGTGACTCCCGGGATTTCCTCAAGCTGTTGATCCAGTCGAGTTTTGGATGGCCGTTTTTTCTTTGGCTTCTCCTTCGGCGCCCTTTCCTTCGGTTTGCGAGTTTTCTTTGTCTTGGTGACAACTGTGATGAGCTGGTCATCAGGACCTTCCTGGATGTCCTTTGTCGTTGTAACCTCAGTTACCTCGACGTGGTCAGGTGTCTCCTCAACAGTCGTAGTGGGCTCGGCTTTCTCCGGAATTTCTGGAAGGATTTCTTCCGTAGTTTCTGTGCCGTCTTTCGGCTTCTTTCGTTTGATTATCTTTGTAGTCGTGATGGTCTCGACTTTCTCATCGCCATTCCTTTCAACATCGGCAGTGATTTGCTCACTAACTTCGGTGACACCTGGTATATCTTTATCCAACAGTCGTGTAAGCTCCAGCTGATCCGGTGCCTGCAAAAAGAAGAAGTTGTAATTGTAACGTCAATAAGAGCATAACATTCGAACATTTGACAGGATTTTTTTTTTTACTTTGCCCCTCTTCGTAGACGAAAAACATAAGAACATAAGGTGTAGTGAATTAAGTTTTTTTAATTCTTCGGAGTTGTTACAAAGTTGGTACGGATCAATCTCAATGTTTGAGTGGGAATATCGTCTTACGGTTGAGGAAGGTAAAATGTCATAGCTCAGCTTAAAGCTTAGTCATGCCTGATAGAGGCTAAACCTTTGACCTTGGGTCAAATACATTATTTCGTTTTCTTGCGGCGTTGCAGCTCTTTTCGTCCCGAGTTTTGCGCCGATTTGTCAAAAAAGGTTGATAGGGGCATAGTTTGTCCTTTGCTGACCTCTTGTTTTCAACTGAGCCGTTGACCTTTTTCAACTGAGCAGAAATTTGACCGGAGTATATTTTTGATGGCTTTATGATTTTTTTTAAACGCCCCTTACCGCGTGCCTCTACGTGGCCCAGTAGTCAGGTTATACAGGGGAGGGAATGCTTACTTAAACTTTGCCCGGCGAAGGCCCTACACGAGTTAATGTGAAAATTTTCTTTTTAGCTGGTCCCGGTAGCTCAGTCGGTAGAGCGTTGGACTCCGCGTGGTGAGAGCACGCGTTCCTAGTTATAACAGTCCGGGTTTGAAGCGCGACGGGCGATTAACGTTTATGGGCCTCCTGACAGGTATGGTTGCGGTTGGTGGCAGGCCGTAGCCAGGTGAAGTCAGTGAGGGGACCGGCCGCGCTGGCTATGTGCGCACCTTAAACTTTGGAAATGCTGCTAAAGTTTAAACCGCGCATGGCTGGGGTATTTTCCATAACGCGAGTGACTCTCCAAAGCCCCCGGCGTCCTATCTCCGAAAATACTGGGCCGATCGTCAAAATTCAAACGGCGTCTGATAGACCTGGAAAAACTGTCGAGCGAAGCCTATTGTCATTGACCTCGAGGTCACCTGTCATGTCATAGGTCAGGTCAAAGTAAAAATTATCAGCATTTTTGCTTGTTCACAATTTAGGCTCTGACCGCCGGTTGACAAGACTGATCAGGCTCATTTTTGGTTTACGCACTCCTTAATATATGCTTTAGATACCCTGAGGGTACCGAACTTTTACTTCAATTTTTTTTTTTTCAGGCCAAGGCCACGTCATCCTAGGTCACGAAAATTGTATATCATGTATCGGTCACGTGACGCATGTCTCATGGTCCATTTTACACGGATATTTCGAAAAAAATGTCGTCTGCGTCATTTGAGGTCATTTCTAGCTGAATTTACAGGTCAGGTCACTTTCAGGTCAGCAAAGGTCAAAATTTGAAAATGAAATTTTTTAACAAAAAATGGTGCTTATCAGATGCAGTTTGAGTTCAGAAATACGATGGTGCCATGAATATTGCTGTACGATGTCAAAAATGTACTGAAAAATTGTTTTGAAAAATATATAATTGTAAAATTTTGACAATAATGCAAATAGCTTGTCTATTTTTGAAGATATTGGGCTACAACTTGCTAAAGTAGTTTATCAGTGTGTGTTTTATCCAGGGGGAGGCACTCGCCTTGGCCGTATATGGGCCAGAATGTCTAACGATTTCCGCCATGTTGTGTATACCAAAGTCTTGAAAAGTTGATCACTGCAATCAAACTGCAAGCATGAAGCAGCAGCACTTTTGAGTAGTGTACCTCTCACTAAACTGCACCTCTGCTACCGTACATGCAATTTATATTTCTGGTATACACAACATGGCGGAAATCGATAGACAAAAACAAGTCACCAATGCTCCTTCCAGTATATATTAGAGTTCAGTGGTTTTATCACACATATTCCGGTGTTTGACAAAAATGAGAAACTTTTTGTAGAAATCAAAAAATATATTTTTGTAATTGTAAATACATATTTTTTCATTTTTTTTTAACCCTCGCCCGCACATGCCATTTTCCCATCCCAGAACGCACATGGGGGGGGGGGGGGTTGCCACCCCCCGCGCCATTTCGTTCCTGTTGGAGATAGAGCTTAGCGGTAAAGACCAAAAAGATTCTTTGGGAAGAGACGAATCCAATGATACCCAGTTTTACCTTCTCAGGTCAGTCATTGACCTTCCAGGTCAGGTCAAACTAAAAAATGTTGCTGTTTTGGGTCACCGTTGGATATCAAGTGCGCTGCTTAGCATATACCGATGACGATGCCGTTTTCTGGTGCCAAGCCAGCTAGAAGCTCTTTGTCACACTACCCGACCAAATTTTTGCTGCTGAGGTCATTTCAGGTCAAGTTAGGTCAAGGTCAATTATATGTGTTTGTATGTCTGTGTGTGTCTGTGTGTATACTGATGTGTGCACCGATTGTTTATGTGTCCACTTTACATGAAATCATGATCTGAGAAGCTTTTACCAAAAATGCAGTCAAAAAACTTCACAAAAAGTAAATTCAGCTTGCCTAAAACGCAATTATCTTAGATGACCTAGGTTGACCTTGACCCTGACCTTGACACCTGTACATCGTCGAACAACATGTTCCATGATAGGTGGGAGGTAAGACTGGCAAACAAGGCCGAAATCAAGGTGTCAAAAGCTCACAAGGCCCATAACAAACGCAAGATGTTGAGAATTAGCCATTTGGGTCATGACATGACGTGAAAAACAAGGTCATATCTCCGAAACCAAAAATCACAGAAACTTGAAATTTTCAGCAGACATCAAGAAAGGATAGAGGAGCAGCTATACGAAAAATCAGCCTTCTAGCTCTAAAAATGTCGAGTGCAGAGCCGAAAGACTACCTGGGGGGGGGGGGGGGGTGGCAACCCCCCCCCCATGTGCGGGCGAGGGGTAATGAGATAGCAGTTTGGTAGCTAAGTGTATTTGTAGTCCACTCTTGCAAATAAATTGGATCTAGCTTTAAAACTGAGTTCTTGAGAGCGTCAGCCGTAATTCAATATTTTGCATCAAAATCGGCCGACATGACGTCACTCTGAAGTCATTTCCGGCCAAACTATGGTAGCTAGGAAGTCGAAATTGTAACACAAAGTGTTAAATGTATGCCGCTGAAGGTACCGCGAATTTTGTGTTGATCCGTCAAATAAGATATTGCCGAAAAACGGGAGGGGGGCTCTGTCGAGCCCCCACCCCAGTCATGCGCGGGTTAACGTGGGTGCTATGGCAGAATTCTCCAAATTCTGCCATAGAACTGTAATTGCGCGATCGGAGGGTAGAGGGGAGGGTCAACGCAATAAGCTTCGCTTAGGAGGGGGGGGGGGCTATGTCCTTGTGAATCCTTCCATTCAAAAGGTTCGGACTAAATTTATATAAAAAGCTTAAGTACGAAGTAATTGGACGGACAGGGGAGCCAAACTCAATCCAAAATATAAAACCCACGCTTTGAGCTGGGATCACATATCTGACCAAGTGATTCTGATCAGTCGTTTTCACAAGATATGAATGATAATGTTGCCAAAGCGTCGCCAACTTTTTTATATGTTTTCGAGAAAAAAAACTTAAGATTCGAAAGGTTCTATGGAACTTAAGTGTTACGTCGATGCGTCGATGCGCGACAGTTACATACTCTTATGTGACAAAGTTTTCTGATTCGTAGAGGATCTAGTATCCACGAAGCTCAGCTTTGCTGCTCATACATGACATTTATGGTATTTATGGTATCTGAGTATGGCCGTGTCATAAAAAATGTGTGCAGCGCACAAAACATTCGTCTGCTCTCATGAAGCTTTGCCATTCATATGCTTTTTCTTTATAAATATAACTTTGTCCTTAACTCGCGCACCGACTGGGGTCCGCCGTCCATCCGCGTGAACTTCGCACCGACAGCGGAGGGGGGGGGGGAGGGGTGGATGACCGCCACCTGATATCTCGAGAACGAAGCAAGATAGTGACAAGCGGTAAACGGCATGGGGTACGCACGGACAAGATCTACAGTTGTTTTTTCTAGTCATTTTCAGGTCAGACTCAGGTCAAAGATAACGTCAAAGGGGAAAAAAGTCAAAATGGCGGAACTATACTCTGTTCCGTTTCAAGCTTGCGGCCGAACTGTCATGCTGAAAGCAGTGTGTGATTTCTGTATATACAGCTCTTACATTTAAGGAAGCAAATTCTTAAGCAGAGGAGCGACCTGTTGAAGAAACTCCGACCGCAAGCTTGATGTGGAACAGACTAGAGTTTTGAAGTTTTTCTCGAAGAACATTGGAAGTAGCCAAGCTAAGAACAAGCTAATGACACCATCGTGATCCTCTCGTCAATCCGCATCAATTCATTAATATGTTGACCTCGAAAGGTCAAGGTCAAAGTTTGACCTCAGGTCACGTAACCTCAAGGTCATCATGCATATCATCAAGTGCGCCTTGACGAGCTTAACACATTGAGACTATCCGCGCGACTGCATCTTGCTTCTGTAAGGAGTTTTTGCAAAAAAAAACTTTGGTGACCTTTGATGACGTCACATGACCCTACAGCTGCCCAATAGCAAAACAAGCCTGAAGGTAGTCAAGGTCAATCGCATATGAAGTCATTTTCCGACGCATTTTAGTGAAAAAACTATAATGGGGAGGTCAAGGTTTGGTCAACCTGACCTTTGGTCATCGATATCAAAATTCCGAGATAAACAACTTGTAGCTACCAATGACCGCATTATATCCTGCGACTTTCAAAGGCCTCCGTCATCTACTGTAGCTCTTACACGGTGACAAAGTTGCAAAAAGTCCCTACGTTTCCCGCTATTTACGAAAACCTCTGGGGGAGGGGGCGGATATCCGCCCCCCCCCCCCGTTGGTGCGCGGGTTGAAGTTTATACTAATTTCAAGTACCACGTTTTTTTCAAGAATATATCTTGGTATAGAAATTTGCAGGATTTTCACCTCCATGAAGCGTCACTACGCATCGGCTCAGTGAAGATTTAATGATGTTCTTCTATTTGAACCATCGCGTAATATTTTTACAAATTATCATTACGTAACAGTAAAAAAAACAACAACAAACAACTATCAACTTACACATCTCATTTTGTACTAATATGATCTTGGGTCGATTGATGGTTAGTTCGTTTATTTTGTTCGCCATTTTGTACAACATTATTCATTAACATCATTTAAAAGGTTAAAATGTTATTATACAAATCAAAACAGTTCGTGGGAAAAAAAGGAAACAGTTTGCGCCCTGTTTCCCCATAGGGAAGAATATGCAACGTTTTATTTAGGGAATCAACAACCTTAAATGAAATCATAGCTGCTTAACGGGCACAAAGTTCAAGTTCATTAACAAGTAACTAGTCACCATTAGAGGAATAAAGAGCAACGAAGAAAATAAGTACCAACCTGGTCTCTAAATCTGACAGATGCGTTGTCACACATAGCGAAGGCGTTATGCATTGATACGCGGGAAGTCAAACTTGCGTGAACATCAGCGTTTCAAGTAAAGGTCTCGCTCCAGTACGGCAACACGGTGGTAAAGCGATGGGCGAACAGCCCCGCGAGCGAAAAAGAAAAAAGCCATTGACAGAGCGAAGAAGAAGTGATCAGGCGAGGCTGCTGCGAGGGCCTGCACAAACCTCGGCGTCAGAAGGCATTGTCGCATCGCTGTCGGCGACGGAAGGCGACCCCCGGCGGTCGGGCCGCGCCGCGTCCGGGCGGGGAAGTGAACCCTGCGTGTAGCGTGTGGCGTGCTGAGATCATCTGTTCCGTAATTATTGTACACATGTACGGACGGTGTTCACTGACGAGACACATGACTCCCATGCTAACATGACAATGGAACAACCCGACAACATGATGACGGCACAGCGTAACCATTGATGACAAGTGGTAAGCACATCCTGGGACGGATTCGATGCATTGTTATCCATGCATTTTACATACTAGCATGCTTGGATTGAGAAGAAACATTAATTCAATCTGAGGCGACGGGTGTTCATGGATAATGGATATGGCTGGCAATGAAAATGATTAGAAAAACTGGCCTACGTTCTAAATAGTTTATTGATCTTTCGTCGAAACTCGATCTCCAAGCTGCGTACTAAATATTAAATTATACATAGGTACCTGCCGTTTCGAGAACCATAGGAAAATAAATACGTGTGATGCTGCCTTAAACAAAGCTCTGTTTCACTGGTTGCCTACTTTTTCCGAAATTAATAGGTTGCCAAAGACACGATTAAAAAGCGTTATTGGAAAATGCTTGAACCAATTAGTGTTTTTACGTTCTTTTGCATTATAAAAGGTATGAAATATAATTTATTCACCAAGAAGAATGTTTCACGCTAAACTTACTTGCCTATTTCTTCAATTTCAGTTTTTGTTAAAAGTTTTGTGAAATGCGTTATACATTAAGGAAGGATCTTTAATATGAATAACGAAGCGATAAAATAAAGTGGTATTATTTCCATATTAATGGATGGTAAACGCTGGCGGTTATTAACATAATACACAGTTTTGTTGGCTGAAATAAGAATAATTAATATTTAAGCCAGTAAAAATAAGCTCGAAAAACGTCATTTAAGTTACCTCAGGCACGTCACTTCTGCGTTGTTTGAGGATGCTTGTATCAGCGGTGGTTTCTTGAACTGGGCTTTGTGCTTCTTCAGGCAAGTTCTCGGTAGGCTTTCGAGTTTTCTTTGTAGTTGTGACGACTGTTATCTCTTCTTCGTTGTCGGGTTTCGGGGTGATGTCCTTGACAGTTGTAGTCTCTACGACAGTAGCATGATCATCGCCTTCCTCTGTAGTTACTGTGGTCTCGGGAACATGCGGAATCGAAGGCAGTATCTGGTCAATGTCGTCCTCCGGCCGTTTTGGTTTTGTTCGTTTGATTTTCTTTGTCGTTGTGATGACCTCAACTGGCTGGTCGTCTTCTTCAGTTACTTCAGTAACCGTTGACTCAGAGACCTCCTTGACACCAGGAATGTTGTCAATCTCCATATCCAAAGGTGTCTTTGTTGTTGTGTCTTGCTTTGGACCTTCGGTTGGCTTATCTTTGGGCCTCTTTGTTTTCTTTGTCTTTGTTTTTACAATAATCTCCTCCTTGTTGTCTGGCCCAGGCTGCACTTCCTTTGTGGTTGTGACCTCTGTTACCTCAACAAAGTCTCCCGACTCAACAACAGTAACGGTAGGTTCAGCTTCGATGGGCACCTCAGGAAGCACTTCCTCTGGAGTCTCTTCGATGTCGTCAGGTTTCTCCCTCTGGATACGTTTTGTCGTAGTAACTAATTCTGTTACCTCATCATCAGCTTCCTCTACCTCGGTTTTTGTCGTCTCGGAAATACCTGTCAACCCCGGCAATTCGGCTATAGCTTTGTCGATTGGAGCTTCCTCAGGCCTTCGTCGTTTGGGTTTGTCTTTCTTTGGTTTCTTCTTTGGTATGGTATCCCCTTCAATGGGTTTGTGTATTTTCTTGGTGGTTGTGACGACTGTTATTTCTTCTTCGTTGTCGGGTTTCGGGGTGATGTCCTTGACAGTTGTAGTCTCTACGACAGTAACATGATCGTCGCCTTCCTCTGTAGATACTGTGGTCTCGGGAACATGCGGAATCGAAGGTAATATCTGGTCGGTCTCGTCCTCCGGCCGTTTTGGTCTTGTTCGTTTGATTTTCTTTGTCGTTGTGACGACCTCAACTGGCAGGTCGTCTTCTTTAGTTACTTCAGTAACTGTTGACTCAGAAACCTCCTTGACACCAGGAATGTCCTCAATCTCCATATCCAAAGGTGTCTTTCTTGTGTCTTGCTTTGGACCTTCGGTTGGTTTATCTTTGGGTCTCTTTGTTTTCTTTGTCTTTGTTTTTACAATAATCTCCTCCTTGTTGTCTGGCCCAGGCTGCACTTCCTTTGTGGTTGTGACCTCTGTTACCTCAACAAAGTCGCCCGACTCAACAACAGTAACGGTAGGTTCAGCTTCGATGGGCACCTCAGGAAGCACTTCCTCTGGAGTCCCCTCGATGTCTTCAGGTTTCTCCCTCTGGATACGTTTTGTTGTAGTTACTAGCTCTATCACCTCATGATCAGCTTCTTCTACCTCGGTTTTTGTTGTCTCGGAAATATCTGTCACTCCCGGCAATTCGGCTATAGCTTTGTCGATGAAAGCTTCCTCAGGCCTTCGCCGTTTAGGTTTGTCTTTCTTTGGTTTCTTCTTTGGTGTGGTATCCCCTTCAACGGGTTTGCGTGTTTTCTTGGTGGTTGTGACGACTGTTATCTCTTCTTCGTTGTCGGGTTTCGGGGTGATGTCCTTGACAGTTGTAGTCTCTACGACAGTAACATGATCGTCGCCTTCCTCTGTTGTTACGGTGGTCTCGGGAACATGCGGAATCGAAGGCAGTATCTGGTCAATGTCGTCCTCCGGCCGTTTTGGTCTTGTTCGTTTGATTTTCTTTGTTGTTGTGACGACCTCAACTGGCTGGTCGTCTTCTTCAGTTACTTCAGTAACCGTTGACTCAGAGACCTCCTTGACACCAGGAATGTCCTCAATCTCCATATCCAAAGGTGTCTTTCTTGTGTCTTGCTTTGGACCTTCGGTTGGTTTATCTTTGGGTCTCTTTGTTTTCTTTGTCTTTGTTTTTACAATAATCTCCTCCTTGTTGTCTGGCCCAGTCTGCACCTCCTTTGTGGTTGTGACCTCTGTTACCTCAACAAAGTCGCCCGACTCAACAACAGTAACGGTAGGTTCAGCTTCGATGGGCACCTCAGGAAGCACTTCCTCTGGAGTCCTCTCGATGTCTTCAGGTTTCTCCCTCTGGATACGTTTTGTTGTAGTTACTAGCTCTATCACTTCATCATCAGCTTCTTCTACCTCGGTTTTTGTTGTCTCGGAAATATCTGTCACCCCCGGCAATTCGGCTATAGCTTTGTCGATGGAAGCTTCCTCAGGCCTTCGTCGTTTGGGTTTGTCTTTCTTTGGTTTCTTGTTTGGTGTGGCATCCCCTTCAACGGGTTTGTGTATTTTCTTGGTGGTTGTGACGACTGTTATCTCTTCTTGGTTGTCGGGTTTCGGGGTAATGTCCTTGACAGTTGTAGTCTCTACGACAGTAACATGATCATCGCCTTCCTCTGTAGTTACTGTGGTTTCGGGAACATGCGGAATCGAAGGCAGTACCTGGTCAATCTCGGCTTCCGGCCGTTTTGGTTTTGTTCGTTTGATTTTCTTTGTTGTTGTGACGACCTCAACTGGCTGGTCGTCTTCTTCAGTTACTTCAGTAACCGTTGATTCAGAGACCTCCTTGACACCAGGAATGTCATCAATCTCCATATCCAAAGGTGTCTTTGTTTTTGTGTCTGGCTTTGGACCTTCGGTTGGTTTATCTTTGGGCCTCTTTGTTTTCCTTGTCTTTGTTTTTACAATAACCTCCTCCTTATTGTCTGGCCCAGGCTGCACTTCCTTTATGGTTGTGACCTCTGTTACCTCAACAAAGTCTCCCGACTCAACGACAGTAACGGTAGGTTCAGCTTCGATGGGCACCTCAGGAAGCACTTCCTCTGGAGTCTCTTCGATGTCGTCAGGTTTCTCCCTCTGGATACGTTTTGTCGTAGTAACTAATTCTGTCACCTCATCATCAGCTTCCTCTACCTCGGTTTTTGTCGTCTCGGAAATACCTGTCACTCCCGGCAATTCGGATATAGCTTTGTCGATTGGAGTTTCCTCGGGCCTTCGCCGTTTGGGTTTGTCTTTCTTTGGTTTCTTCTTTGGTGTGGTATCCCCTTCAACGGGTTTGCGTGTTTTCTTGGTGGTTGTGACGACTGTTATCTCTTCTTCGTTGTCGGGTTTCGGGGTGATGTCCTTGACAGTTGTAGTCTCTACGACAGTAACATGATCGTCGCCTTCCTCTGTTGTTACGGTGGTCTCGGGAACATGCGGAATCGAAGGCAGTATCTGGTCAATGTCGTCCTCCGGCCGTTTTGGTCTTGTTCGTCTAATTTTCTTTGTTGTTGTGACGACCTCAACTTCTTCTTCGTCTTCTTCAGTTACTTCAGTAACCGTTGACTCAGAGACCTCCTTGACACCAGGAATGTCCTCAATCTCCATATCCAAAGGTGTCTTTGTTTTTGTGTCTTGCTTTGGACCTTCGGTTGGTTTATCTTTGGGTCTCTTTGTTTTCTTTGTCTTTGTTTTTAAAATAATCTCCTCCTTGTTGTCTGGCCCAGGCTGCACTTCCTTTGTGGTTGTGACCTCTGTTACCTCAACAAAGTCGCCCGACTCAACAACAGTAACGGTAGGTTCAGCTTCGATGGGCACCTCAGGAAGCACTTCTTCTGGAGTCCCCTCGATGTCTTCAGGTTTCTCCCTCTGGATACGTTTTGTTGTAGTTACTAGCTCTATCACCTCATCATCAGCTTCTTCTACCTCGGTTTTTGTTGTCTCGGAAATATCTGTCACCCCCGGCAATTCGGATATAGCTTTGTCGATTGGAGTTTCCTCAGGCCTTCGCCGTTTAGGTTTGTCTTTCTTTGGTTTCTTCTTTGGTGTGGTATCCCCTTCAACGGGTTTGCGTGTTTTCTTGGTGGTTGTGACGACTGTTATCTCTTCTTCGTTGTCGGGTTTCGGGGTGATGTCCTTGACAGTTGTAGTCTCTACGACAGTAACATGATCGTCGCCTTCCTCTGTTGTTACGGTGGTCTCGGGAACATGCGGAATCGAAGGCAGTATCTGGTCAATGTCGTCCTCCGGCCGTTTTGGTCTTGTTCGTTTGATTTTCTTTGTTGTTGTGACGACCTCAACTGGCTGGTCGTCTTCTTCAGTTACTTCAGTAACCGTTGACTCAGAGACCTCCTTGACACCAGGAATGTCCTCAATCTCCATATCCAAAGTTGTCTTTGTTTTTGTGTCTGGCTTTGGACCTTCGGTTGTTTTATCTTTGGGTCTCTTTGTTTTCTTTGTCTTTGTTTTTACAATAATCTCCTCCTTGTTGTCTGACCCAGGCTGCACTTCCTTTGTGGTTGTGACCTCTGTTACCTCAACAAAGTCGCCCGACTCAACAACAGTAACGGTAGGTTCAGCTTCGATGGGCACCTCAGGAAGCACTTCTTCTGGAGTCCCCTCGATGTCTTCAGGTTTCTCCCTCTGGATACGTTTTGTTGTAGTTACTAGCTCTATCACCTCATCATCAGCTTCTTCTACCTCGGTTTTTGTCGTCTCGGAAATATCTGTTACTCCCGGCAATTCGGATATAGCTTTGTCGATAGGAATTTCCTCGGGCCTTCGCCGTTTGGGTTTGTCTCTCTTTGGTTTCTTCTTTGGTGTGGCATCCCCTTCAACGGGTTTGCGTGTTTTCTTGGTGGTTGTGACGACTGTTATCTCTTCTTCGTTGTCGGGTTTCGGGGTGATGTCCTTGACAGTTATAGTCTCTACGACAGTAACATGATCATCGCCTTCCTCTGTAGTTACGGTGGTCTCGGGAACATGCGGAATCGAAGGCAGTACCTGGTCAATCTCGTCCTCCGGCCGTTTTGGTCTTGTTCGTTTGATTTTCTTTGTCGTTGTGACGACCTCAACTGGCAGGTCGTCTTCTTTAGTTACTTCAGTAACTGTTGACTCAGAAACCTCCTTGACACCAGGAATGTCCTCAATCTCCATATCCAAAGGTGTCTTTGTTTTTGTGTCTTGCTTTGGACCTTCGGTGGGTCTATCTTTGGGCCTCTTTGTTTTCTTTGTCTTTGTTTTTACAATAATCTCCTCCTTATTGTCTGGCCCAGGCTGCACTTCCTTTATGGTTGTGACCTCTGTTACCTCAACAAAATCTCCCGACTCAACGACAGTAACGGTAGGTTCAGCTTCGATGGGCACCTCAGGAAGCACTTCCTCTGGAGTCTCTTCGATGTCGTCACGTTTCTCCCTCTGGATATGTTTTGTCGTAGTAACTAATTCTGTCACCTCATCATCAGCTTCCTCTACCTCGGTTTTTGTTGTCTCGGAAATATCTGTCACCCCCGGCAATTCGGATATAGCTTTGTCGATTGGAGTTTCCTCAGGCCTTCGCCGTTTAGGTTTGTCTTTCTTTGGTTTCTTCTTTGGTGTGGTATCCCCTTCAACGGGTTTGCGTGTTTTCTTGGTGGTTGTGACGACTGTTATCTCTTCTTCGTTGTCGGGTTTCGGGGTGATGTCCTTGACAGTTGTAGTCTCTACGACAGTAACATGATCGTCGCCTTCCTCTGTTGTTACGGTGGTCTCTGGAACATGCGGAATCGAAGGCAGTATCTGGTCAATGTCGTCCTCCGGCCGTTTTTGTCTTGTTCGTCTAATTTTCTTTGTTGTTGTGACGACCTCAACTGGCTGGTCGTCTTCTTCAGTTACTTCAGTAACCGTTGATTCAGAGACCTCCTTGACACCAGGAATGTCCTCAATCTCCATATCCAAAGGTGTCTTTGTTTTTGTGTCTTGCTTTGGACCTTCGGTTGGTTTATCTTTGGGTCTCTTTGTTTTCTTTGTCTTTGTTTTTACAATAATCTCCTCCTTGTTGTCTGGCCCAGGCTGCACTTCCTTTGTGGTTGTGACCTCTGTTACCTCAACAAAGTCGCCCGACTCAACAACAGTAACGGTAGGTTCAGCTTCGATGGGCACCTCAGGAAGCACTTCTTCTGGAGTCCCCTCGATGTCTTCAGGTTTCTCCCTCTGGATACGTTTTGTTGTAGTTACTAGCTCTATCACCTCATCATCAGCTTCTTCTACCTCGGTTTTTGTCGTCTCGGAAATATCTGTTACTCCCGGCAATTCGGATATAGCTTTGTCGATAGGAATTTCCTCGGGCCTTCGCCGTTTGGGTTTGTCTTTCTTTGGCTTCTTCTTTGGTGTGGTATCCTTTTCAATAGGTTTGTGTATTTTCTTGGTGGTTGTGACGACTGTTATCTCTTCTTCGTTGTCGGGTTTCGGGGTGATGTCCTTGACAGTTGTAGTCTCTACGACAGTAACATGATCATCGCCTTCCTCTGTAGTTACGGTGGTCTCGGGAACATGCGGAATCGAAGGCAGTACCTGGTCAATCTTGTCCTCCGGCCGTTTTGGTCTTGTTCGTTTGATTTTCTTTGTCGTTGTGACGACCTCAACTGGCAGGTCGTCTTCTTTAGTTACTTCAGTAACTGTTGACTCAGAAACCTCCTTGACACCAGGAATGTCCTCAATCTCCATATCCAAAGGTGTCTTTGTTTTTGTGTCTTGCTTTGGACCTTCGGTGGGTCTATCTTTGGGCCTCTTTGTTTTCTTTGTCTTTGTTTTTACAATAATCTCCTCCTTGTTGTCTGGCCCAGGCTGCACTTCCTTTGTGGTTGTCACTTCTGTTACCTCAACAAAGTCGTCCGACTCAACGGCAGTAACGGTAGGTTCAGCTTCGATGGGCACCTCAGGAAGCACTTCCTCTTGAGTCTCATCGATGTCGTCAGGTTTCTCCCTCTTGATACGTTTTGTTGTAGTAACTAGTTCTGTCACCTCATCATCAGCTTCTTTTACCTCGGTTTTTGTTGTCTCGGAAATATTTGTCACCCCCGGCAATTCGGCTATAGCTTTGTCGATTGGAGCTTCCTCAAGCCTTCGTCGTTTGGGTTTGTCTTTCTTTGGTTTCTTCTTTGGTGTGGTATCCCCTTCAACTGGTTTGCGTGTTTTCTTGGTGGTTGTGACGACTGTTATTTCTTCTTCGTTGTCGGGTTTCGGGGTGATATCCTTGACAGTTGTAGTCTCTACGACGGTAACATGATCATCGCCTTCCTCTGTAGTTACGGTGGTCTCGGGAACATGCGGAATCGAAGGCAGTACCTGGTCAATCTCGTCCTCCGGCCGTTTTGGTTTTGTTCGTTTGATTTTCTTTGTCGTTGTGACGACCTCAACTGGCTGGTCGTCTTCTTCAGTTACTTCAGTAACCGTTGATTCAGAGACCTCCTTGACACCAGGAATGTCCTCAATCTCCATATCCAAAGGTGTCTTTGTTTTTGTGTCTGGCTTTGGACCTTCGGTTGGTTTATCTTTGGGCCTCTTTGTTTTCTTTGTCTTTGTTTTTACAATAATCTCCTCCTTGTTGTCTGGCCCAGGCTGCACTTCCTTTGTGGTTGTGACCTCTGTTACCTCAACAAAGTCTCCCGACTCAACGACAGTAACGGTAGGTTCAGCTTCGATGGGCACCTCAGGAAGCACTTCCTCTTGAGTCTCCTCGATGTCTTCAGGTTTCTCCCTCTGAATACGTTTGGTCGTAGTAACCAGTTTTGTCACCTCATCATCAGCTTCCTGCTCTTCGGTTTTTGTTGTCTCGGAAATATGTTTTGCACCTGGGATATTAGAAATGGCATTATCTACAATTGATGTGTCTGGTTTTTGCTCCGTGGCTGGGTGTTCAATAGGCGTTGAAGTCTCAGAGACTGTGTCCTTCGGTTGTTCGGTTTCTTCATGCAGGGGTTTGGCTGCGCGCCATTCGGGTGTTTTGTCCTGGAAGTATTGAATTGCGTCAAATTGCGATTGTCTATGTTGGCAGGTTTAAGTTGTTTACGTCCCACATAGGACGGAAAATATATATACTACTTAAATAAACGTTTAGGATAGCCTGAGCTTGATTCGGCTGGATTTGCAGTAAATTAAGTACCAAGGCTCCTAGAGACTGCTTTCAAAAAATGTAGCTTTGTTTCTCCACCAATTTGAAAGGGGCGAGCATGAGAGACTATGATCTAAGCACATACAAATGTTTTGGTTAGTAGGAGTTTACCGTGTGTTTTTGTATGTCTGCGTTTGAATGATGTATGGTGTGCTAAGGTCAGTGATGTGATAAGTTATGGAAAAGAAAGATGAATCCTTAACTTATTACCGTCCACAGTGATGACTTAAGATCCAATGTGTGTCATGTAAGTAATATGATCCAATTGGGAAACCTGGAACGCTTCAAAGTTCAAGCAAGAACAAAGCCAGATTTCAAGGATCTTGCTTAACTTTGCCGATATTTTTTTTTCTTGCGCAATGGTACCTTTTACTCTGAGCCAAACGTGTTACCTATTTTATTTTACATATTTAGCATCTTTTTAATAGGGCACGACGGTTTAAACATCGCGTCAAACCATTCAATATATATTGGTGTTTTGTAAATTTATTTAAGTGCAGCATGTTCAAGATGAAGTGTGAGCGGCTGCTTTAATCCCTCGTCGGTGTCCTGTGGAGCGTGCTGAGCCGTTTATTTAGGTTGTTAGCCGGCCATCTCGATGGCCGTGGCTGACCTCTCGCTCTGCGGTCTCAGCCGGCGGGGACGTCGTCCCGGGTGGCCGGTGTGCCGGAGCCGTCTCCTCAGGCCGGTCGCGGACCGCCTCTACATCTACTGGCGGCTGTAAAATGACGCCCGTCAGCACCGCGGCGCTGCGGCGGGGTCTACCAAGCCCGCGACGTCGACCGGTGCCCGGCACACAGGTACGGAGCTTGAGGAATACGGTGGACGGCCGCCCATCACCGGGAGTCGAATTTGGGCTGGGCTCTGATGGGATATTTGGCAGGAACAGGGAAGGCAGGGGGCGTTTTCTCCAGAACACATGCATTGGTGCAGTGATCAAGCAAGTGGAATGCATGACAGACATCAAGGCACACAAACGCGGCATCAGGGCTAGGCGCACGGTGCGAGCTTGCCGACACAAGGTGATCAAACACAGAACATGACTTGTATCACGGCATCCATAGCTGAACAGTCAGGTGACTGTTTACTAGCTTGTGAATTGCAAATGCATCTACGTTCATTGCTCAGTCGCTTGGAACACACAACCTGGACATTGATGTATTGTATGTCTGATGAAGCACAACAATAAATTGTGGATGTGTAGGTATCAGCGGGGTAGAAAAAGCATGTGACCGCAGAGGATTTGCGAATAGCACATACTTGGTCACAGCCTCACGCACATGCGGTTGATTTTCGTCATGCAAAAATGATAAAAATTAAAAACTTACCAATAACTCACCACATGTTTACACAAAAGTATCATTTAAAAACAGATTGTTCAGAAGAGCAGAGGGAAGGAGTTACTCTGCCCAAAGAAAGAAAACCCGACGCTCTACGCGACACAAAAGATGAGTCGCTGGTGAACCAAGTCACAACTTAGGCAACCAACTCAACTTAAACGCACTCAAAAGGTTATTCAAGTCTTGTGATAACCGCGCGAAAATGTCGGCCACTTCCGCGGCCATACCACTGTTACAAAAACAAAAATAAAAACGAACAAAAATGTTCGATTGACTTGTTAGATCTAGACACACTGTCATTGCAGTTTATTGCAGAAAAACACGCTGCTGACATCTCATTTTATTTCATATATTCAGTGGTTATAGTCATTACGTCGTTACAAGCACACAGTCAAAGACTCATTTTACTCCGATGTTCCTATCTCCCTGTACAGTCAGTCGCATGATATTTACACACGGCCGTAGTTCTGTGGGGTGGGGTTAGCGGGGGACTGGTGGCGTCCGACTGACCTGTTGCGAGGGCCGCTCCTCCGGTAGGGGCTCCGTTTGTGACTCACTCAGAGTCTCCTCTGTCTCCAGGGCGGTCTGCTCCTCAATGATCGGCTGCACCTTCTGTTGTTGGGAAGATAGTGGTTTCGGTCACACACGGGTCGGGAAGATAGTGGTTTCGGTCAGGCACGGGTCGGGGAGACGAGTCGATGATATGTAGATGTGTCGTGGAGATATTGATGGAGCTCGATAACAGTGATATAAGCTAAATGCTTCTGGAAGACAGTGATGCCATTCATAATTGCTTGGAAGATGGGGATGCTATCCCATTCATATGCGAATAATAGAAGCATCTTAAGATTTCATCGAAACATCTTCATAAGCAGGTCATATACGACATTTTGAATCACCATGCGACCAATAAGTTGGTGCTTAGGTTAGGTAACTTGGGTAATTATATTAGGTAATTAATTGTTCAATGCACATTGCACATCAATGTAACTAAGTATTGTACTTTGACTTCTGAATTCAAGAGGATTTCTTGCTAGTTAAGACTAAGATTAATAGCTATTTTCACTGTACTACTGTCATTATTGTTCAATCTGTTTTTCCCCGAAGACAGCTTTACAATATTGTGAGGGAAGTTCATGTGCTTCTCTACAACGTGCAGAGAAGAAGCTACATTGGTCTACATGGTGTAGTTATGGTTAGCTTGATGGAGATGCATGAAAGTGGAACACCGTAGTTCTAAATACATAACGATTCGGCACGGTGAAACTGATAGATGTCACAAAACATGAGCCAATGAAGCGAAGTCACCTTAAAAGGAGCTACCAAAAAGAAAAATAAAATAAAAAAGGACAACAATGAGAACGACCGAATTAAATGTTTTAAGTATATCTACAACGCTGCTGTAAGCTTACCTTCATTTGTTTAGTATCTCATCACTATTGACGCATGCAAAATTAAAACTAGGGAAAAATATGAATGCTATTGCTGACGGATACCTCCATATGGGCTTCTTCCCCTTTATGGATTCAATGAGTTCCTCGACGATAACCTCTTGTGTTTCTTGAGCTTCCTTTGGCTTTGTTTTCTTCTTGGTCCCTTTTTTATTTGGGGGTTCGCTTGATTGATCTCCCGTTGAGGGAGTACTTGTCTCTTGAACTGCATTCATTTGAACTTGTTTCTTCTCTTCCGACTCCTTGGGCTTTTTTGTTGGGACGGGCTTCAGTTTTATCTCCTCTTTAGTTTCCTTTTCTTTCTTAGGTTTCGGTGGAGCTGGTTTCAGGTGTACTTCTTCCCTGTCCTCAGTCTCCTTTGGTACTTTGCCTGGGACAGGTTTGAGAGAAACCTGCTCCTTGTGAGGGATCTCGACTTCCTTTGGTGGTACAGGCTTTAGTTTTGCTTCCTGTCTAGTTTCCTTTTCTTTCTCAGGTTTTGGCGGAATGGGTTTCAGTTGTACTTCTTCCTTTTCTTCAGCCTCCTTTGGTACTTTGCCTGGGACAGGTTTGAGAGACACCTGCTCCTTGTGAGGGATCTCGACTTCCTTTGGTGGTACAGCTTTTAGTTTTACTTCCTCATTAGTTCCCTTTTCTTTCTCGGGTTTTGCTGGAATTGGTTTCAGTTGTACTTGTTCCTTTTCTTCAGTCTCCTTTGGTACTTTGCCTGGCACAGGTTTGAGAGACACCTGCTCCTTGTGAGGGATCTCGACTTCCTTTTGTGGTAAAGGTTTTAGTTTTACTTCCTCTTTAGTTTCCTTTTCTTTCTCAGGCTTCGGCGGAATTGGTTTCAGGTGTACTTCTTCCTTTTGTTGAGGCTCCTTTGGTACTTTGCCTGGGACAGGTTTGAGAGACACCTGCTCCTTGTGAGGGATCTCTACTTCCTTTGGTGGTACAGGCTTTAGTTTCACTTCCTCTTTAGTTTCCTTTTCTTTTTCAGGCTTCGGTGGAATTGGTTTCAGTTGTACTTCTTCCTTTTCTTCAGCCTCTTGTGGTACTTTGACAGGAACCGGCTTGAGAGACACCTGCTCCTTGTGAGGGATCTCGACTTCCTTTGTTGGTACAGGTTTTAGTTTTACTGTCTCTTTAGTTTCCTTTTCTTTTTCAGGCTTCGGTGGAGTTGGTTTAAGTGTACTTCTTCCTTTTCTTCAGCCTCTTGTGGTACTTTGCCAGGAACCGGCTTGAGAGACACCTGCTCCTTGTGGGGAAGCTCGACTTCCTTTGGTGGTACAGGTTTTAGTTTTACTTCCTCTTTAGTTTCCTTTTCTTTCTCGAGCTTCGGTGGTGGAATTGGTTTCAAGTGGACTTTTTCCTTTTCTTCAGCTTCTTGTGGTACTTTGCCAGGAACCGGCTTGAGAGACACCTGCTCCTTGTGAGGGATCTTGACTTCCTTTGGTGGTACAGGTTTTAAATTTACTTCCTCTTTAGTTTCCTTTTCTTTTTCATGCTTCGGTGGAATTGGTTTCAAGTGTACTTCTTCCTTTTCTTCAGCCTCTTGTGGTACTTTGCCAGGAACCGGCTTGAGAGACACCTGCTCCTTGTGAGGAAGCTCGACTTCCTTTGGTGGTACAGGCTTTAGTTTCACTTCTTCTATAGCTTCCTTTTCTTTCTCAGGCTTTGGTGGAATAGGTTTCAGCTGTACTTCTTCCTTATCCAGTGTCTCCTTTGGTAATTTGCCTGGGACGTGTTTGAGAGAAACCTGCTCTTCCTGAGGAATTTCAACCTCCTTTGGTGGTACAGATTTAGGTGCGGCCTCCTCCCTGTCTGTTTCATCCTCTGTAGGTTTGGGTGGAATCGGCTTTAACACATCATCTTGATCCACCTGGACGTCGTCTGGCTCCTTGTTTGGTGTGAGGTTCAGAGATACATCACCTGTTTGTTCCATACCAACCTCTTGGTCCGCCACATCTTCCAACCGTTTTTCACTGTCATCCATTTGCTGTTTTGGCTCGGTTTTCGGGATCCCGTCTTCCTCGCTTATCTCCAGCTCTAGATCTTGGAGCCTTCTTTGCTCAGGTGATGCTTGAGTTTTTGCGTTGAGTTCAGATTCACCTTTCTGAGCTGCAGCCTTCTTAGGTACTGGTTTGAGCTTAACACTTTCTCTCTCTGGCTTTGCTTTTGGTTCCTTGGGTGGGATTGGTTTCAGCGATGTCTGTTGCTTATGTGGTACTGATGGTTGTTGTTGTTGAGCTATCGGTTTCAATTTGTGGGCCTCTTTGTCCGTTACCTTTGACTGCTTCAGGGGAACCGGCTTTAACTTGACACTCTCCTTTTCTTCAATGGTTTTGCAGGCTTTGGTGGGATTGGTTTCAGCTTGATCTGTTCTTTGTGTGGCACTTCAATTTCTCTTTGCATAACTGTCTTAAGCTCAATGTTTTCCGGTCCATCTTGGGGGTCCACGTGTTTTAGAGGAACGGGCTTAAGACGGATGCTCTCGGCGTCTTCCAATCGCTTTGGCTCCTTTGGAGGTACTGGTTTCAGCGTCACTTGTCCCTTATGTGGAATCTGGGGCTGTGTTTCCGATGCTGACTTCAGTTGTATATCTTCTCCTTCTTCAAGTGTTGTCAGCTCTTTGGAGTGAACTTGTTTCAACTGCACTTGGTCTTTATGAGGCACCTCAATTTCCTTAGCCGGGACTGATCTCAAGTCAATGTCTTCTCCTTCTTCCAACATATCTAGTCCCTTGAAATGTACTTGCTTCAACTTAACCTGGTCCTTGTGAGGGAGTTCTGTCTCCTTCTCTGGAACGGGCCTAAGAATAATGTCATCACCATCGACTGGTGGGTGCGACTCTTGTGGCGAGACCGGCCTTAGCTGTACATCTGCGCTGTCTTCTGGCGCTGACTGAGAGTCGGGCTGGGTGGGCTTCAGTCGCACACTGGTCCAACTTGGAAGATCCTCATTCGTCTGACTTCCACCTGCGCCGCTCGGCCTTTGACCTGCCTCCGACTGTGAAGAGGCAGTGTGTTAGTTTGTTACGCTCATGAACAGCCATATCGCGGATAGGGCTCGCATTGGGCTGGCTCATGCACAAATAAGCAATGCTATTGGGAAAGCGATTGAATAAAGCGTTGACTTCTTGTATGCTAGCAAGAAGCACACAAATGTAAAAGCGTACCAGAGTAGATTTATCAGGCACGAAATAAGCATATGTAAACGGCAAAAGCATTAGAAGCGAAGCAAAGCGAAGTAAGCATTTCTGTTGAAACCAAGCTGGCAATGCAATGCGTGGCCGCGTTAAAAGAAACGTTTAAGCGTATGTTGTTAGGCGTTTATTCATCAGAATGAACTGTTAAAGCGTTAAGATGTTTATCACGCAGTGACTATACCTTTATTTTTATAGGCTTCAGAAGCTCCCTGGAAAGGAGATACATGGGTTAAGCGCATGTAAATGCACATTACACGTTTATAAGATACACATATTGGGGAGACAGGTGTAAGTCCATGGTGACGACTTGGGGAGAATGTTGATAACGTACCACTTGCCAACACCTTTAAAACCCCTTTTGTAAAGGAAAGACGCTGCGACATTAGAGTATTTGGTTTAAAATATCAGCGCATATACCATAGAACAATGGTATTAGAACTTCACTGGGATGTAGATATTGGATAATTACGTGGCAGAGGCCTGAACTCACTTCTTCTCCCGGATCTTCCTCGCCGTCTCCTCCTGGATTCGTTTTCTTCTCTTCCATGCGTCGGATGCGCTCCTGTTCGCGCTTTTTCCGTTTTTCGACGGCCTCCTGACGCTCCTTGATCAGTTCCTCGCGCTCCTCTTCAGACAATTCTGTCGACGGACCGAGTCGCCGTTACAGTCACAAAACAACAGCTGCTACACTTCATCGTGTGTTTAATGGTTGTTATACACAACTCAAATGACATTAAGATGTACGCTGAATAACGACAACTCAAGAAACTCAAAATAACAAAATGATATTTATTTTTAAATTACTTTAAAATACACAAAGCTTTCGGTCGCATAGTTACGACCTTGATCACTGTGTTGCACAATGTTTCACAATCATAACATCCGTCAAACACTTACAAGCCATATCTCTGTGATATCGCTTAACAAATACTACACATCACAATACCCACGCTATGCCTGTCCGTGTTTGCTCGGTATTTCATCCAACCCCAACCATTCCATCAAATCGTCAGACAACCGAGTGCCATCCGTGCCGAGGGGGACCGTGCGTGTCGAGCACGGGCGTCGACTCACCCTGCACCTCCAGCGTGGCGGTGGAGGTGGCCTCTCCGGCCGGGTTGACGGCGCGCACCGTGTACTGGCCGGCCATGTCTGGAGTGACATCGCACAGCACCAGACTGACGCGGTCGTCCACGTACAGGATACGCACGAAGCGAGAGAGCGACAGTCGTAGGTCGTTGTGGAACAGCGTCACCTCTGTGGGGAGAACGGACTGGTGGTGAACGAGATCGGCAAGTGGAAACGTGAATTTCTCATCCCATTCGCTGCTCTTGCATGTCTCATTAGCATTTTGATTATGAGGATCATCATGTGAAATAGCAGCAGTACATTTTTTTTACTAGTTTATGCTTTATTGTGGAACCGTATTGTAGTTTATTGAAATGGCTTGATACGAGTATGTGTCTACATAAATAATATTCTAATTTTCTATGGGGAATTAAGCTAGACAGCTACGATTGTGTTCGGGAGGGAGTGGGGTTCGCTGGCGCCAACGAAGCAGCGTTGCTGTCTGACCTGGTCTCGGTACACCCGAGACGGCACACTTGAACTCCACTTCGCTCGAGTTCTCCTTCGCCTTCTGGTCGGTGAGCTCCGTGGTGAACTTGGGCGGCTGCTGGCGGGCTAAAACAGGGAGACAGTTTATCAGACCGCGTATTCTTTTTTTTTACTCTCAGCGCCTGCACTTCATATCGTCTGATAGTATTTTGTCGTTAAAAGTAAGTGTGTGTTCGTAAGTATGTTCGCAAACTATTTTCAGTTACTTCACTAATGCTGTTTGGAACAAGAGGTTAAAACATCAGTTCCTTACGACTGGTATTATTTAAAACGTAATATTATTATTAACGACTCAACTTTTTCCTCGAACTCTACCATATTAGCCTGTAGAAGAATGCTGATCAACTTTGTATCATCGTTGTTGAGTCCATGACTTACCACTACTGGTCAAACAGGGCCGTTGTCTTGTTTGGTCCCCTTGATAAGCATCGGCTAGCTGCAAAATACGCATGCATTGGGGCATGCGGCTGCAAAATAATCTTCACGCGTAGTTAGCTCAATAAATAAATGAAAACACAGCACACTTCTAGCTACAATTCCCGGACTCTCACTGCAGTTAGTATCAAACATTACATCGTTACGCTCTTGCATGTCACAACACAAAGTTTGTAGCGAGACAGTTGGCAGGTTGTTTGACTTCGATGTTGTTAATTTCCAAAAACGCATCACCTCATTTCACATTCTGTCTCTGTCTCTGACATGATCTGCCTCTCAAGCTGCAGAAATTCATTAAGTTCATCGAGCTCCTCGGTGCTGCAGCTACGTCGTAAAGGGAAAGCCCTCCTTTCAGCACCTGCACGCTTTGACTCTTCAAGCTCATGCGTCTCTAGATCTCGGGAAATCTTTCGAGATCGCTCGATTGAGCTCCTCGAGGACGACAGCTCATCCAAACTACCCGAACGGGCTGCTCGTAGACTTCCGCTTCCTTCAGAGCCTTCTACAACTCTTTCTCCGAGCGTGTCATCACTCTCATCTCCGGAGCTTGCTAGCGACGGCCGCGGACTGTACTCTGATACGGCCAGGGTGGCAGCCAGAGCTCTTTGATGCGCGGAGGGTGGTGGTAGGGCCGCTAGTCGCTCCACAGCCGACCAGCGCGGCATCTTCAGCTTGTCCAGCAGTGAGCGCATGGTGCCATGCAGAGAGTGAGACGCGCTGTAGCCGCGCGGTAGTTTCTCGCCCACGGGATTGACCTCATCAGGACTGGGCGTTCGCGACTCTGAACTCCCTGGCTCACTGCGCTCACTGATTGGAGACAGGATGGACGGAAACCCTTCCTCCTCTGGAGCTGGTTCCTCGTCGTCTTCTTCAGCCTCATCCAGGAGATCTTCTTCTCCTTCACTTCCGGCCAGCGTCTGTTCATCATCGTCATCATCTTGAGAATCCTCTGCGTCGGTAGTCTCGGGCTCCTCGACGTCGTAGCTGTGCTCATGCAGGACAGAGTGTGGTGAGGTGACCTCCATCACCCGAACCCCGTCGGACGAGGCAGAGGCTACGCTGTCCTGGCGACCCTTGGTTAACAGGGCACGCAGGAACAAGGCAGGGTCATCTTCAGACATCACGGAGCAGATGCTTACATTGCGCTCGCGCTCTTGTGCTGCCTCATGCTCGTTGCCACTGCTCTCCAAGCCAAGACTTTTGTCAAAAGCTCCACTGTTAGCCTCTGAGGCCTCTCTGGCAAGTGTAGATTCCAGCCTGAGAAACTCATCGATGCTTTCTCCAGAGTCGATTTGTGTCACTTCGGTTACGTCCTCCATCTTGGTGTGGACTTCGGAGGTGCGTGATGCATCATCAGTCGGAGTTGGCGATGTGACTGTCGGTGCTTGCGTATCATGAGCGACCTCAGTAATTGAGACCCGGCTAGCTGGCACACAAGGGTCACTCATGCTCTTGAACACAGCGCTTGTGGCTGGCTGACGACATGAGGTGCTGATGGGATCCTCCGCTCCGTCTCCGGCGTCACGCGGACCTCGATGACCTACATCGCCATCCTGCCAACCACCCATACCTCGCAGCATGGCAGGTATGATGTCAGTGTAGTCTGCCCCGTGAAGTGACAGACTATCATCAACGCGGGAGCTGCAGTCTCCCTCGGCATCGGCACCATGCCATGCCGGGATGTCATCATCCGTGAACAGACTCAGCATCTCGATGGCCGCGGAGATGGAGCCGCGATGGCGGCTGAGGTAGTCGTTCATCAGGCTATCATCGTCCGCAGTCTCGCTGTTGGCCGCGCGAAGCTCCAGCAGGAGGCTGCGCTTCCGCTGCACCTCGCTGGCGGCTTCCATGTCAGAGGCAAACACACTGTCGTCGCCCATGGACATTTCTGCGATGCTGACCGTGGAGGCATCCATCGGAGGCGGCACACCATGCTGGGTTAGTGATTCACCGCACGCGGGGTCGGCGGCGCGGCCGGAGTCGTTACCTCGGATTGCCGCCTTCGTCTCTTCCATCTGCACCACCCAGTCCGGCTTCCGGTAGCTGGGAGAGTCCTCGTCGTGACCTGGATGCGGGGAATGTGGTCAGGTGCCTGAGGGAAGCTGGTGTACTGCGTGCGTTTCATGATCGATACGTTAAGTTTTATGGGAGCTATTCTTGCGTTACTGGTGCTATGCAGTAAAATAGCAAGAGTCCAGAAGAAATGGAAGGCGGAAGAAAATAAGAAGACAATACCACAAGAATAAATCAATTGAAGCAGAGACCAGCGCATGAAACCAAACCGAAGTGTGCTTAGTAGTCAGTATGAGCTCGACATCGACCGGTGAGTGATGACAATGATAATGGCGATGCCGTCGTTGATTAATCTATAAAGTGTTAAAAGTGATATTTCTGGTTTAAAATGGGACAAAACATTGTTTTCAGTGAATCTTTTTTAATTGCAATGAGTTGACTCTTTCAAGATTATATATACTTGCAACAAATTCACTCACTGGTCGATGCATGATTACCGTGTTATTATCCTATGTGTCAGTATTTATGTAGGTATGCTGAAAACTCTGGAAATGAAATCTGAGTAACCGTCCCAGAGCCGTGCCTTTGTCAAGGCAAAGAGCCAAGAAGCAAAATATCTGAAACAAAGTTAGTACGGTGAGTTACATCAGGCACAATGTACCTCTCAATGAAGGTACCGTTCAAACAGACATGTTAGCATCAAATAAGCGAATAGCCCTTCGCTGCATGCAACACATTATAAGGACGAAAAATTGAACGAGTTTCAACAAACGCATCAGCATGAGATAATATGTGAACCAGCACCTGATCCCATTTTAGTGATGTTTGCGTGACACTGAACACCATTTAAAAAGTACAGTTCGATGTAAAATGAGAAACCAGACGTTGTAACACTTGTGATCAAATTCTCGCACATAAGCAACACAATGATTTATGAAAAGTGTAAACATTTGCCAAAATTACAACGCCTCGCCCTGACAGACCGAGCTGCTTACGGTACTGGCACCGGTACCGGCCGCCAATGCGGTACTCACTGGGCGCGGACTCTACCAGCAGCTGGGTACTGGTGGTTGCCACACCCCGTTCGCTCTCGGCCTCACAGGTCAGCACGCCGGCGTCGTCAGGGAACGCCTGCAGCACAGTCAGGCGCTGCGTGCCGTCCTCCAGCGCCTCCACCTCAAAGTCGCGGCCCGGCTGGATCACGCGCTCGTTGAGGTACCACGTGACCTCGCACGGTGCCTCGGGTGCCAGGCGGCACTCGAACCTGCCGTCCAGAGCGGGAGTAGGATTTCAGTGGTGGCCCTGGTAATACATGCCGCGTGTGCGTCGGGAGCATGCAGCATAAGTAGATCAACAATCAACAAGTCAGGCTGAACTATCCTGATCTCGCCCTTTTGTCAAAATCTGCGCCACTCGCTATGCTTGGCATTGATTGTGGCCTCAGGAAGTTCCCCATTAGAATACATTGACCGTATTTCTTAAATTATCTCTTTTCCTGGACTGCAGTAGATTACTTTTTGAACAGCTCGATAAAGCTTCCTTAATTGAAAACAATTTTCGTTCTTTGCGTTACTCACGTGATGGGGCTGCCTTCCGGCACACTGGTCGTTCGCGGCAGCCGGCGCACGAAGCGCGGTCCGAGTTCATCGGGTGCGTCCAGCAGGTCCTCCTCACTGTGGTCGTCCACGCTGAGCAGGGTGCCCACCGTCATTGAGGCGATCTCCGAGTCCTGCACGTACTCGTACGGCTCGACGCTGACGTGAGACGTGGCCTCGCCGGGACCGACGGCGTTGGTGACGCGGCAGGTGAAGGTGCCGGCGTCCTCCGGGTACACCTCGCTGATGTAGAGCGTGCACACGCCGTCGGGCGACATGGTCACCTCTACGTCACGGTGCTCGTCCATCGGCTGGCCTTCGTGCAACCAGGCGACGCGGGTCGGAGTGGGCGAGACGATCTTACAGGACACCTTGAGCTCTTCGCCGTCCATCAGCTTGATAACCGGTGTTAGGCTCGTTACCTTCGGCAAGTCGGAAGGTGCTTCCTCCTCTTCAGGAAGTTCCTCAGTCGGAACCTGCTCCTCAGGTACCGGCTCCTTTTTAGGAGCCGCTGGCTTGTCTGGCACCTCTTCAGGTGCTTCTTCAGGTCTTTCTTCAGGCTTTTCTTCGGATATCTCTGGCTTCTTCTTATGCGCCTTCTTTGGCGTTTTCTTCGGAGTCTCTTCTGGCGCCGTCTTTTCGTCTGGCACCACCTGCTCTTGGGACTCGGATTTGGTCACGGAGACTGGGCTGGATCGATCAGCTCCCACGCTAGTCTCGGACGGCTGCTCTGGGGCTGGCTGGGTGACAGAAGGCTCACGAGGCGCCTTCTCCGGCGAAGATCGCGGCTGGATGGACGCCGCTGAGGACGTCATGCCTGCCTCATTCTCTGCAACACATGTGTACTCTCCAACATCCTTCGGTCGCATCTCACTAATAACGAGCACAGTTTTGTTGCCGTCACTGGTAATGTGAATGTTCTTGGTGTTCTTCAGCCTCTTGTTATCACGCATCCAAGTGAAGGTGACCTCAGGCTTTGCGGTCACCTCTGCCTCATGACCACTGTTTCTCCTAGCGGGACATGCTGGGTCGGACTGGACGCACGAAACTGGGAGCTTGCAGCTCCGCCTCGTCAGGCAGCTCTGGCGAAACGACCAGCGTGGCACGTGACCGCGCCTCACCACCGCGTTTGTTGCCACCACCTCAACGACACCCTCATCGGGAGTGGAGGCGCGGGACAGCACCAGTCGCGACTCGCGGTCGTCAGTGATCACCGTGTAGCCCTCGGTCTCGTCGACAGGCTTGCCGTTGTGGAACCAGGTGATGACCGGTGGCGGCAGGCCCTCGAAGGCCGTGTGGTAGGTGACATCGGCTCCCGGCCTGGCGACCACCGCTCGAAGGGGAACCACCAGCGCTGGCGGCTGGCTACCCTCGGGCAGACTCTCCAAATCGGTTCCTGTGGCAAAAGGTTCACGGTTGTCGACTTTCTTAAACATGTATTAGCTCTTTGAAAAAATATTGGTCCATAGATATTATCGCGGATGGATGCATCTAAAGGTGAAAACAAAGGCTTGAACATTCATCACATCTTTGGGTCAAGAGCAAGCCATTACAGCTGTAATGAACGAACCTTCGACAATGATGAGGTTGGCGGTATTCTGATCCCGACCGAAGGGGTTCTCTGCCAGAACGGTGTAGTTGCCGACGTCTTCCGGCATCACGGTGGGTACCGTCAGCCGCGCCACGCCCGTGTCGGGGTTGAAGGACGGAACAAAGTCGTCCGAGGGACGGATCTGTGGAGTGAGAACACGACGGAATGTCTATAAATGAATCTTGCTCTCCTGACTCGATTGTCAACTGACACATCACAACATCTAGTGAATACTGAATGTTGTCAATGCAATGATTGTGGATAGTGATGATGAAAAACGATATTTTAGACACCTGCGACGAAGAACGTTCCAGTAGCATCTACAATGAATTAAACAGATTATTTTTTTAAGACTCACCGGCTGTCCTTCGTGGAACCAAGTGATTTGCGGCGGTGGCGAGCCGATGACCTTGACCTCCCAGGCCAAGGTTTGACCGGGTCGCACTTGGCGAGGGTTGAGTGGCTCCACAATCTGAGCCGGTGCTCCTTCTTTTGGTTTCTCTGCAAAAATTGGTGAAAACAGGGTCAGCTTGGTCTTTTTTTGTTTTTAATTGCACGTTGCAACAATCATTGTTATGCAATGTTACTGATAAAATGGTCAGCATTTTCAAATGACAAAAGATATGGGGCAATGTGAAAATCGTCTTTGAAGTTCCTCATATTTATATACATACCTAAGCGTATCCTTATTTAGCTGGCTTACTCAGCCTAAGTGCGATACAATTTGCACTGGCATTTTTCGACATTACAGATCATTGCGTTGTTAATTTTATGATTCATGATTGTTAATGTTATGTTAATGTTATGTCACGAGGTTTCATTATGTTAAATTATTGTTAAGTAAAGACACGTTTCAAACACTGAAGCGGTTATTAACATTTTGCTTGATGCATTGGTATCCTTGGCAAAACATCAAAACGGAGAAAACTTGGCGAAAAAAAAATGATTAGTTATATTTTATTAACACACATCACAATTGCTAAGATATCGTTAAGACTCATTAAAGTAAATGACACTAGAAACTGAAAGAAATAAAGCGGGATCAATGAAAATGTCACGACTCAATCACGTTGGCATAAAATAATCGTAATGTTGTCGCTTGCCTGAAACGACAAGAACATGTGAGTAAACACACGCAAGCATGCTTTATTTAACAAACAAACGAAAAAGGAAAACAGAAAACGAAATCAGCAGAACTGAGAGATGCAATCTACCTTGTACCACCAGGCTAGCCGTTGATGTGGCCGAGCCTCCGGGATTGGTCACTTTGCAGGTGTAGTGTCCGACGTGCTTGCGCGTCACCTTGGTGATCTCGAGCACAGCTGTGGACTCGGTGCTCCAGCTCGTAGTATGCTTAGTCGTTTTCAAGTCAACATTATTCAGGAACCACGATACCGTAGGCGCCGGATTGCCCTCAAACTCTACCTCAAAGGTAACAACATCGCCTCTGTTAGCGACCACGGGCTGCATCTTTCTAGTAAAGCGAGGAGGCTTGATTTTCTGTGCGCCAGGGCTGGGAAGAATACCATGCGACTTTTCTTTGTCTTCGGCTTCTCAGTTGGAACATCTTCGCCTGGGACTTCTTCCACTTGAACATCTCCCTGATCAGGAACATCTTCAGCACTGTATTCAATTACCTCCTCGAATTCATCCTTTTCTTCCATTTCATGAGTGAAAACTTCCTCAGTAGTAACACTCTCAGGCTTTTCTTGTTGATCGGGCTTTTCTTGGCTTTCAGGCCTCATTTTACGAGGCTTTACTTTCTTTTTCTGATCGTTTTCTCACAGGTTTCTCCATTGTTGAATCGACTTCAACGGCTTCCTTGGAAACAATTTCAAAGTCTTCGGTTGTCCATGTTTCTGAAGACCTCACTGACGTCCTCTTCGGTCGCCCTTTGGGTCGGCTTAGCTCGTCGAACCTTGGGAATGGCACCCGTCTCTCTTCCATCCTTTGGTTTCGGTGACTCTTCACCAAGCTTTTCGGGTTCCGTTGGAACCTCGCTTGGAATATCTTCCTTGTCTTTTGGCACTGGCTTCTCTTCTGTTTCTGGAAGATCCTCCTTCTGTGTGTCTGTATCTTTGGGAGTCTTGTCATACGGTTGAAGCTCTACTGGCTCTCTTTCAGGCAGTGTTGGAACGTAATCTGGCTTTATTTGACCATCTGCCTCTTTTGGTGTTTCGTCTGCTGGTGCTTTAGCAAATGGCTTAAGGGTTATTTCTTCTTGTGGCTCTTCGCCACGAGGTCCAGGCTTACCAGGCTTAAGCCTATATTCTAAAGGCTTATCATCTTCAGGAAGTTTCCCTTTTCCGATTCTCAGACCTTCCTCGTCTTCAGGTGTCTCCTGGTCCGGTTTCTGCCCCTCTTACCCACCTTCCTTTCTCTGGAGACTTATCCTTTTGCTTTTTGGGACCTTCAGCTTTTGGAGCTTTCTTTAAAGTCTTGGGAGTTTTGTCTTTCTTTGGCTGATCGGGCATATCCAATTCAAGCTCATCAAGTTCAACGTCGTCATGCGTAGGCACATCAGTTGGTGCGAATGGCTCTACTTCTATGATCTTCTGTTCCTTTTCCTCAGTCGGTATTTCAGCTTCCTCTTGTTCCGGAAGCTTCTTTAGACTAACGTCTTCCATTGTCACATGTTCAGGCTCATAATCCTTCCGTGCGGAAGGTTTCAGCTTGGGATGTGCCCAAGGAACTTCCTCTGGCTCCTGTAATTTTACTGGCGCTGGTCTCTTTTTTAATTTTACGTCCTCAGGATGATCCTTGGCCTCTGTGTTGGGAGGTACAGCCGCTTGCTGTTCCTCTGGTTTCTGCAGAACAACTTCAGTTTGCCTTTGTTTTGGTTTCTTGACAGCAGCCTCATCGTTTTCTGTGTGATTTCTTCGTCAGTTGGTGCATCCAACGACACCCAATCTTCAGGTGACTGAGCACATTCAGCTGGCACCTCAGTCACACCCTTTTCTGGTCTTGTGCCCTTCTTGTGCTTTCTACCTCTTGGCCATGGCTCCTTTTCGGGCTCCTCTTTCTTTTCATCAGCAGGTTCCGATGGATGAAGATCTTGCTCCGACCTGTCGTCCGGGTGCGCTGCTGCGGTTGTTGGCCCAATGGCTGCTCCTCTGTAGGCTCAGCACGTGGCGTAGCTTTCAGTTTGGGGTGAGCCCACGGAACTTCCTTCGGTTCTTGTGGTTTAGGGTGCGCCCATGGAACCCCCTTTGGTTCCTGCTTTTGGGTAGGTGATGCGGTTTCTTCTGGCGCTTTGCCTTCCTCTTCGCGTGCTAGTTCATCTTCTGGCAAGTCCGTAGCTGCTGGCTTTTTGAGGTTTTATTCCTCTTGGCCGAGTCGTCTCTTCCGGTTTGGCGGGACTTGCTCGTGGTGTGTCAGCTTCATCCGTCTTCTCTGGTGTGCTTTCTCTTTTTGCTTCTTGGGAGCTCTCCAGCAGGCTGGGTGTCGGCTTCGGGTCCAGTGGTTGTCTGCTCGATATCCTGCTGTTGAGGAATTGTTGCCTTTTCCACCATCTCAAAAGATTCAGCACTTGAGCTTTTCACAACGTCAATCTTTTCAAATGATGATTCGCTGCTGCTCTTTACGACTTCATAGCCTTGTTCATCTGCAACGCTTTGCGATGTTTTACAGGCTGCGTAGGCTTCAGCTGCACCGTCTCTAGTTTTTGCTTTTCAATACCTTTTTCCTTCCTGTTTGGTCGGCTTAAGCTGAACATTTTCACGTGCCCAGGGAACTGGATGCGCCTTGACCTCTGAATCTTTAAGCATCTCACTGATGTTTTCAGTTTCTTCAGCTTCTTGTCCGTCCGCTGCTTCCTCGCCTTTCTTAATGGCTTGAGGTCTACCTTGCTGAGTTTGGGTTTCTCGACTGGCTTACTTTCTGTCACAGTTGGCTTTAGTTCTGCCTTGCGTCTCGCCCATGGTGGCTTTGCGGAGTCGCTTTTCGTTTCGTCTCTCGTCGTCAACGCCTGTTTCCACCGCACGTTCTGGCACAGGCATTTCCTCGAGTTTCGGAACTGGTTTTAGTTCTACCGGTTCTAGTTTAGGTTTCTCCGGCCTTTTCTTTTCTGGCTTTTCTGCTGTGCGCAGTTGCTCTTTTGCGCGAGCCCAAGGCACCTGCTGCTCTGCTTCAGGTTGGAGGGACGCATCTTGTGGGAGCTCTGATGTCTCACCGCGTGCGTCCATGGACCGTCGGCGCAGAGTATCAGCCTGGTCAGGCACCGGTCGGAGTTCCACCGTGGCCAGCTGCGGTTTCTCCAACACCTTCTTTTCGACGGTCTCGACGGCTTTCAACTGTACGCTGCCGGTAGCCCATGGTGCCGTATCACTCGTGTACTGTACCCGTTGGCGCACGAGGCCACGTGCCCACGGAGAAGCTTCTACTAGCTCTTCTTCTGTGGGTGATATGCGTCCGTCCTCGGCGGCCATCGGCTGCTCTTGCGGTCGCTGCTGTGGTTGCTGTTTTTGTCTTAGCCATGGTCGCTGCTCCTCAGGCTTAACCTGCTGCCAAGGTTGTTGGGCCTGTTGTAACGGCTCCTCAGGCTGCTGTTTCTGCTGAGGCTGCTGTTGCCAGGGTTGTTGGGGTTGCTGAGGCTGCTGCTGTTGCCACGGTTGTTGGGGTTGCTGAGGCTGCTGTTGCCACGGTTGTTGAGGTTGCTGAGGCTGTTGCCACGGTTGTTGAGGTGCTGAGGCTGTTGCCACGGTTGTTGGGGTTGTTGAGGCTGCTGTTGCCACGGTTGTTGAGGTTGCTGAGGCTGTTGCCACGGTTGTTGGAGCTGCTGAGGCTGCTGTTGCCACGGTTGTTGAGGTTGCTGAGGCTGTTGCCACGGTTGTTGGGGTTGCTGAGGCTGCTGTTGCCACGGTTGTTGAGGTTGCTGAGGTTGCTCTTGCCACGGCTGCTGAGGCTGCTGAGGATGCTGAGGCTGCTCGGGCTGCTGTTGCCATGGCCGCCGGGGTTGTTGTGGCTGCTGTTGCCATGGTTGTTGAGGTTCCTGAGGCTGCTGTTGCCACGGTTGTTGGGGTTGCTGAGGCTGCTGTTGCCACGGCTGCTGCGGCTGTTGTTGCTCGTCATGCTGTTCCTGAGGCTGTTGCGGCTGCTCAACTTGCGGCTTCTGCCATAGCTGCTGCCACGGAACCTGCTGTGACTGCTGTGGCTGCTGTGTTTGTGACAGAGGAGGCTGTTCGAAGGCCGGTTTGAGCGGCACCTGTTCGATGCGAGGTTTCTCCACTGGCTTGGGCTGCTGGCGCTCCGTGGGACGGAGGCACACGATCTCAGACGGACGGCGGCCCATCGGTGAAGCCGAGCGAGCGCGGTCCGTCGAGCCGCGCCGGCTGCCCGGCAGGCCTTCCTCGGGCATCAGGAACGAGTAGCGCCGACCGCGGTCGTCCTCGCTGATACTGATGTGCGAACTGACGCTCATCGTATCGCTCCAATCGTCGTCGTCTTCCACGTGGTGAAGCTCTGGACGCTCCAGCTGGAATTTGGTCGGCTTGTGAACGATGCGCTCTGCGCGCTTCAGCGTCTTCTTGGCGTTGGCCCATGGCACTGTCTCGGGTTTCTCGCTCTTCTTCGGAGTAGATCGCTTTTTGGGCGGTGCCTTCTTGAGCGGCGCCGCACCCCACCACCGTTTGGCGGTGTTCACCTTCTTCTCACGCTGAGATTCGTCATCCTCCGGCGTGGGCGACGGAGTCTTGGGAGTGACCAGTACGGGGACCTCGATACGAGAAGGCGGCCACACTGGTTTGTCCGGTTGACCCGGCTGTGCTGACTGTGTTGGCTGAGCTGCCTTGCCCTCTTTGGTCTCTGGCAGCACGGGCTTTTGTTCTGAAAATGCATCAGACAACGCATAAATGTCAGTAGGATCTACTGCAGGGTGCGTTCTTTTAGATGACCATGCTCCCCGACACTCAACAGCGGAACAGCAAAATCTACGTGATACTGGAACATCGTGTTCCAGCTTTCAGCGAATGCCGTTTGGTACATTTCCTACTGTACTAAAACTACTGGCTCATTTTGAACTGTTCATGAGCACTTCTAGGCACCATCTTTAATTGAAAGGACATATCTACCTACCTAACACTCCAGAGTCATTCATTCATTCATTCTTTCATTCATTCAAGAAAAAGCACGTCATCAACAAGCCAGCTCAGGCAAACACAGATACGGTGCCTGACTTCCCGTCCCTTGTCGTGCAATTTGTCCTCCCGGGTGAAAGGTTGCGTCGCTAATTATACCAGGGTTCGTGCTCGGCTCAGGCGACGGTCGAGACACCGACGCCGCCAGCATCCCCTCCCCAGACTGTGGGGCGGGGACAGGGAGGGGGAGCGGGCGGGTCGACCAATCGGCGCTCACGCTGCCGTGCCGCCCCCAGCGCGGGAGGAGCCAGTAGCTCGGCGGCGGCGACGTGGGGACGACGGGGCTGGAATTGGCGACGGTGGCAGTTGTGGTGACGGCGTGGAGAAGGGGTGAGGTAGTGGCGGAAGTGGTGCGACTGAGACAGTGGTGCGATGGGCTGAGGTGGTATCGTGACGGTAATGTTAGTGACGATGCGGGTGATTAGGTTGGACTGTCAACATACATAACTGCACGGGGTACGAGAACATAAAGCCAGAAGAGAGCTTCAAAACAGGACGGAAGAGCCCCTGCTGCTGTAAGGTTAACGATGCAGGCAGGCTCAGGCTGATGAAACCGAGGACGTCATGGCACATCAACTACCGGAATGTGACACGACGAAGTCCTGAGCATTTCAACGACTACCTGACCTGGCCTGTGGGAAAGGACGATGGCTGGGGAAGAATGAGCCTGTTACCAGAGAAAAGTGAACGATTGGTGAGGACTTGAGCTTGGCGATGTGTGGTGAATGGTGATTTCTGCGGGCGTGTAAAGTGGAACGTAAAGGCTGATAAATGGCGTAGTGAAGGACGGGTGTGTAGTATGCAATGAAAATGTATATGAGAAAAATGGCTCTGATTGGCAATTGAAAGGGGGAGGATTGGGTATGGTTGAATTGATGCAATTGTTGAAAGTGAAATTAATTGTTGGACTGGACATAGTTGAGAGTTCTTGGTGTAAAATGTGAAGATTGGATTTGAATTTGTGTTATGCACTCCATTATTGTTACCAAACGCTACCTTATCTGTTGGATCTATCGCTCGTCTGCCTTCCTCCGAAAGTGAAGCCTCGCTTCTGACCCAGTCACTCGCCATTTCTTGTAGCATTTCGCCACAATTTTTAATTTTATTGGAGTCGGCCGTAGCTCCTGCACGCCCATTCCGCCGCGGCTTGGCTGCGCACCGTGCAATGTGTCCGGTGGAAGTCTATTTCTGTCCTGAGCGCCCACCCTACTGTCCGCTGGCACGCGTCCTGTGTCCGCCCTCCAAGACCCGTTTTTGTCCGTCGAGACGGCTTTTCACCGCCCGGTTCATTCACCCCCGTCTCGCTGGCCAGCTGCGTCGCCGCCGTCGCCGCGTGGTCGTCGCTCGTGCGTCGCGCGTCGATGAGAGTGGCGATTGCCGTGGGCCGTCGGCCACGCTGCATATCTCCTACGATCCGCGCCCCTGTTTACTGAACTGCGAGGGTGATGTTCCGCGCAAAGACGTGCGTGCCAGAGATAGCATGTGGCGGGCTGGCGGACTGTCCCAACCACAGAACCCGCGCAGTTACGTTGGAAGTCGTTATTCTGCGTGCGTGCGAGTATACAAATCCCGCTTCCCTCCTGCTTTGCGTAGCAGGAGGTGGGCTACCCACTATTTATAGATCTGTGTTTACATAGTGCGTATGTGCCAGTCGGCTCGATCAGCCGAAGGTGTTTGAGATGTGCTATTTGTTACGCTGAAGGGAAAGCTTATGCGTTTTCACGTAGTCATACATTTTGTAGAAACCAAGATGGCTAAAACGTTTTGGCTCCATTTGATCATGCTAGTCGTATGCTCTCCTGTCAAGCAGCTCTCGGGTTCTGCGTAACCGATGTTTTAGGTGTTCCGCGAATCTCTGCGCCCGGACTCCCGCTGAGTTTGCTAACACCCGGCCGAGCTGACGCTGGCCGCAGTCGCTCCCATTTATTTGTCTTTCCCGCGTTGGAAGCGGCGAGCTGCGGCCAGGGCCCCGAGGTCATCTGCTGACGCTGTTCGGGGCTGTCGCGGCGACCTGGGGCGACAGCAGCTGGCACCGCGACGGTGTTAAATTACCGTCCAGTCTTGGGCGACCCCTCCCCGCTCGTTCCGCGACGATCCCTCCCCGGCCACCCTCCCCTCCGACCCCTCCCTGTCCGTCCCTCTACGATCGTTCCCCTCCGCAGCGCTCCGCGGCCACCGCCTTCATAATCCATATCACGGTTTGTATTGCCGAATGCTAATGAACCTCTTGAGTAATGTCTTGGTGAATTTGCCGCGATGTGTGCGTTATCCTCTGATTTTCTTTTTTTGTGACAGATCTATTGAGAAATGAAGTGCATGGTTGCGATCTCAATCTCGTTAGAGCTTATTTTGTGAGGTGTTGGAAGGCTACTTTTAAATATATGATGATATTTATGGTCAACATACCCGTTTTCTGCACAGGAGTAGTAACGCTACGATTGCCGGCCAGTTGTCAAATCTATCGCCGTGGTTAGTGTTGCCGAATGTCGTTAGCGGTGTAAAATAAATCGAGTATCTAGTGAGCATGTGGTTATTTACTGCGGTACCTTGTTTCTATCCGCACCAAGGTTAATTAGTCCGTTAATTTAGTGGTTTAAATGTGCTTACGCAGCCAAATGAAGCTATCTCCAAAAATAAACGTCTCAAATATCCATTCGTCGGCATGATGTTAAAAAAATGATGTTAGGCAAAGTATGTCTGCGACAAAAAGAGTCACATTTCGTCAAAACAAGAACAGTACACATTTATTATCGCCAGGTGAGTCGTACTGAATACAAAAACCTCGTGTTAGGTCAGTTATCAAAAGCACCCGTTGGTATTAGAAAACGATCGACGTAAAAAATCGAATCGATAAGACACTCCGTTTCTGCATTAGTGGACGTGGAACATATGTACATGTATGGTGATAAAAGGACATCTTACAGGATAATCATTGAATACTGGATACTCATTAATGTCGAGTTAGCATGTGATTGTCTGTGTGCGGGCCGGTGGGAACCGGCAGGAACGGTTTGGGTGATTTGCATTATGTGCATCGCACGGGCAGCTTTCGGATGAAAGGATACCGTCACCAGTACCCTCCCTATAGCATCACCAGGCAGCACCAGTCACCACAACCGCCACCACTACCACCGCTACCGATTGGTATACCTTTGGGACAGATCCCGGGGCAGGGTCTAAACAACAAACGACTGGGACAGCTACCTGAGCGCTCCGACCCGGCGGATCCCGCCGCCGGTCGTCGCCGCTCATTTCTCACCGGAGTCATCCAACTCGGACTCCGACTCTGACTCTGACTCACTTTGGACCGTGAGCCGCGCGGAAGCCTCGCTGGTTCCGGCGCCGTTGGTGGCGCGGCACGTGATGGTGCCCGTGTCGTCCGAGTACGTCTCGCAGATCTCCAGCACGGCCGTGCCGCCCGTCAGTGTCATCTGGTGGCGACGAGGATGACGGCGATGAAAATATGAGGTTAAAGATAAGGTGTCGCATTGATTGATAACGCTACAGAATATTGTCAATTGGCACTGTTTTGAATCGATTTGCTTGCATTTGTTATTTTAGTTATTCGATAATGTCAATGATTTTTATCAGTTGCCCATGAATGTACGGTTGTGAAAAAGTTGTATCCATGAAAAATGGATGAAAGGTTCATACAAAGATAATTAACACTCCATCCTTATAGATTCATTTGACATAGGTATTTTACAAGAATTGGGACCGTTCCGTGCTTCTATCCTCAGGATACTGAAATCCTTCTCCTCCAAGCCGCAACCCCTCTCCGGGCTGGACAGGCAACTTTATCTCATGCGGGCTGCTCCCTTGGAGCGGCACCGCTGCTCCCGAGGGAGCGCACCCCGTAGCCGGGTGCAGTGAGTGCCTTGGGGCCGGGTGGCCTGTCCTCTGGACGGGCTCAGCCCCGGCGACTCACTAGGGTGCCTGCCCAGACCAATGTCTCCCCCTACATCCTATCATCCTCCCGGCTCTGAAATGGTCTCATTGGACCGAAAGGGCCTAACCCAACAAAACAAAACAAAAATTACAAGAAAAATGATCCGGTGCGTGGTCGTTTGCATTTGCACCAGCTCACCCTGAAAGGAACTTCATGTGTTTCCGGCACGCTTGCATAACGGGAAACGTCGCAGAGAGTGGCGTGGAAGGGGAGCGAATTTTCCGAATTGCGAAATTTAAATAATTAAAACATTGCAAAAAGCTACCACGAATGCCTCGCGTGACCAGCTCGGTTGCCAACTCTGCACCAGATGTGAGAATTCTCTCAGATCCCGCTGCAGGGTGTCCCATAAGTCTGCGGTCTCCCTGTGCCAACTGTCACCCGCGGCGTCCAAACAGCCGCCCCAATGGCCGCCATAAACACCCGTCCAGCCAGAGGTCTTTGCCGGCCCGTGTGAGGTGGGATTTAGATGCCAGAACCGGCCCGGTGCCAGGAACGTGCCTGGCATAGGGCTGTGTGTCTTCTGGCGCCAGCATTCCAGACAGAGCTGAATTGTACTCTAGCCTTGGCAGCGATGCGCAGGCAATAAATTTGGTGGGATATGGTCTTCTTACGAAATATTTTTACAACACGCAACCTTTAGAATGCATAAGTTTGGCAGTCTTTTGTGAGCGATAAATAGTGTAATGCTTCTATGCTCAGCCGTTTGATAAAATACATTTTGATACATAAATGTCAGGCTTCGAAAACATGATCTCGTCAATTGAGAAATTTGAAGTTTGTTCGACACTTATCAGTCTAATACAGCATAGGGGCATTCCACGTCAAATCAAACACCGAAATCCGTCATCCCCTTCGATTTTTCTGAAAATTTGTAGGCAGACTGGGCATGGTTCAAAACTGAGTTACGTGTCATATTTTCGAAATTTGATAACGTATCGCCGAGATATAGGTCATCAAATATAGCCAAAAATGCCACACATCATTTTTTTAAATGCTTATAACTCTGGTTCCTTTTCTGGTATCAAAATGATATTAACAGGGTCTTGTAGGCAATTGATAAGGCTTTGATTTTTAATTATAAATTAAATTGAAGTGACCTTGAAATGCATTTGACCTTGAGTTACAACAGAAAAATTTAAATAGCAAAAAACACGCCACCTTCGATTTGAGTAATTTTTACATATTATGTCCGTCACAATGTTCCTAACCATCTGTGAAAAAATTGGAGTGGGCCATTCATAACTTTCGCGGCAAACGCCGTTTTCATGCATCAACATCACGCAACCGCGCGTGACCTTGAAAGACAGAGTCAAGACATGATTGCTTGTGTACACTTTCTGAAATGAATGATTGCTGATTAGTGATATCCCAAACTCTGCGAGAATGGAAATGCATAGTCATCGTAGTCAAGCATTCACGTTCCATCGTAAAAGTGTCTCAGGCAAACGGTATTTTGCGGTGAATTTTGAGCCGTGTGGAAATGCATCATGAAATAAATTCAACGAAAACATTATCACGCAACGATATCTTCACGTCTTTTGATCTTCACTATACGAAAGAGCATACATTTTTGAGTATGTATGGGGAATTTCTAGTTAATCCGATAATAAATATGGCAGTTAGAGTCCTGCTAAGAGTAACATGTCGCCGGCTGAGGCGGGATCGGCCGACGCGGGAAACGCAGCAGTCACAATTTTGTGTTTACACGTTCATATTTCAATTGTTTACCAACCTATTTTCAGAATTCTTTCACCATAAGATTGCCTGTACATTTCTTAGTCTTCTCACAAAATTTGACGCGAATCGAACGTAATCAGCGGTAAGGAGCGCGATGTAAAGACGGAACCGTTCCGTTCCGTCCCGGCACAGTCTACAACTCAGGCGGCGCGTAGCGGTCGGCGCCGGCTGCCGAGTCGCCGCGTCGCCGCGGCCACAGGATGTTCACTTTACACCGCTATTACTAGAACAGTTGTGAACCGATTTTCTTATTGCTTGCACGATGAGATGTGCAATTCAATTCTGGACAGGTAGCCATAAGTAATTTCGCATCAATATTATGAGATACTGGCGAAAAACAGGAGGGGTGGGGCGAAATTCACTCTTCCCCCTCCACTGCACGTGCTAACATACGTTTGCATATGTGCCATTTTCTTCAAAACTTATGAATGGCCCACTCTAATTTTTTCACAGGTTGTTAAGAATATGGTAGGCAATAAAATATATGAAAATGAGCCAAATCGAAGGTGGCGTGTTTTTTGCTATTTCAATTTTTGTGCTTAAGAACAGAGTTAAGCAAATTTCAAGGTCATATATTTAAGTCGATGCAATTCTAAACAAATGCTTAAGAAATTACCTTAACAGTAAGGTTTATTTCATTCAAATCAAACAAGTACAACCAAAGTTATGGTCGTTCAAAAATATAAAGATGCAACATTTTGTAAAAATTTGATGCCCTATATTAGAAGACCTGTGGTCAGAATGTGCAAAAAACATCAATGTAATGTCCGGGGCGACACAGGAACTCGCTCACAAATTTATAATGAAATCGCTGATGGTAAGGTGCAAAACAGCCGATTTTTGTTCGATTTGACGTGGAATGCCCCATAGCATTTTTTCCGTCATAAAACACGATCCGAAATCATGTGTGTCAAGTTCTCGCCTCTGAACCTACCTTGAACTCCCCGCTCTGCGGGATGATCTGGCCCTCGCGCAGCCACGTCGCCGTAGGGGTGGGCTTGCCGGTGATTTTGGCCACAAACCGGGCGGGCTCACCCTCCATACAGATGACGTCCTTCATCGGGGACACAGTGGGGACGATCTCCTGCTTCGGAGCTGAAAATAGAAATAATCCACATATTAGACACCGATCCATGATCACGGTCCGTTAACACATTGTGCCGGCTTTACCATATAACTACAGACTACTCTAAATGCTTACGAATAAAACATACGTCATTTCCCACTTTCAGCTTCACTCACCTGTGACTTTCAGCGGCGCCTTCATGGTTGATTTGCCTGCCGAGTTGGTCGCCACACAGGTGTATATTCCCTCGTCCTCCTTGAAACACTCGGAGATCTTCAGCACGAACGTGTCGCCGTCCTGCTCGATTTGAAGTATTTGGACGGCTTTACCGGTTGTCCATCCTTCAGCCATTGCGGCGTCGGAGCTGGAGGCGAAGTGTGAAGGCATGTCAGAGGCTAATGATCGTTACAGCTGGTGGAATGCTTAACTTCAGTGAAAAAATCGCACGGTGAAATGTTGTATTGATCAGTGAAATTGATGGAATCATAGACCACTATATACCTATATAGTGGTCTATGATGGAATTGATTGATGGCTTGATGAAATAAGAGAAAAGGGCTGAGGAATTGCTACATTGAATCTAATCCATAAAGCCGTCTTTTACCAAGTGTCACCCTGCAGCTGAATTTTAATATTTCCTCCCACTATTTAACACCACGTCTAACTAACCTGGCTGCCCGGAGAAGCGACACCGCAGTGTGGCAGGGTGTCCCTCCTGCACCGTGACGCCCTTCATGGGCACGGTTATCTTTGGCGGAACCTCCTTCCCCTGGGCTTTGGGTTTCGGCTGCGTGGTGTCCTCTGGACCCTCAGCGACTCGCAGCTGAAAAGAGAAATTGGGCATCAGCAATTCAGCAAATCGATTCACATGTGTGAATCACCTCTAAATGGAGTTAGTTCGACTCTTTAGGTTCAGTCAAACGCCGACTAAAGGTGTTCTTTGACATCAGCGAGTGGTTTCATTCGAAGATAGAAAATGATGCTCGATTCCTGATGACAACAACATTGCTGTTCAAGGACTGATTAAACGCATCAAAGAACCATTTATCCGACTTCGTGCGAAGTGATGTCATTTCAACGAAACTGAGTAAAAGAAGAAAAACACACCCAGACAAGCAAAAGCGACACATGCCTGCGTCGTTGACCGAACCTCCTCTAAACGTGCGCACGGCCCACCCACCTCAGCCTGGCAGCGCGCCTCCCGGACGCGTTGATGGCCACACACTCGATCGGCCCGCAGTCGTCGGCAGTCGGCTCCAGCACAGTGAGCGTGTAGGTGTCCCGGTCGCTGGCCACCTTGTGGCGACCGTCAGGTTCCACGTGGTCTCCGCTCTGAACAGACGGGAGGGCAATGTGGTGTCAAAAGGAAGGGTGGAAATTGCGAGAAGCTGACAGAGATGCGATTCTAATCCTTACCGACATTTCAATCTCCTTTTGTTTACGTCTCATCGCTCATTTATATTATGTGTCTTTCTAGTTTCTTCTAAGGTTTTCAGATTACTCTCATAAATGTATTTGTTCATCTACCTTTCATAATCGTTTCAACCTTCCACTAATCTGCCAATTTTCTCTCTCACCTTCAGCCAGTAGACGTCGACCGGTTTCGTTCCGGCCAGCTTGGCCTCGAACGTGACAACCTTGGTGCCGGGCCAGAGCTGCACGTCGCGCGGGGTCTGGGTGAAGTTGGGCGGCACCTGGACACCGTGCGGCAGTGGACGTTCCTCCACCACCAGGTTTGCGGAGCAGCGCACCTGGCCGTGCTCGTTAGAGGCCACGCACGAGAACTGACCCGAGTCCTCGCTGTACACCTCCCGGATCTCGAGCGTCGAGTGCCGACCGGTGGTGGTGACCTGCGGGGACGACGAAGACAGCAAAGTGTGAGATGACATCGTAGCATATTCATTGTTCATTACTGCATAGATAATTGCTTGCATGTTCGCCTTTGCTCATTGTGACTAGTGCCAGATCACAGATGGCATATGAATGTGGCGATACACAATCCATATTTCGACCAACTTACCTTGAAGTCGTGGCTGGGCGTGATCGGGAAGTCCTCTCGGAACCACGTGATCTCGGGCGGTGGCACGCCCACAAAGTCCACGTCGAACCGGGCCCCGTTCGTCTCGAAAGCCCGGCTCGGCTGCATCTTACGGGTGAAGATCGGTGCACGGCCTGGCGCCTGGAAGACACACGAGACGTAAGTGGTTTGCGTGATGCCTAAAATACAGTTTCATTATTACTGGAATGTGTTCGATTTCAGTAATGACGATCGTTGTTGCAGTCCGACTCTTACCAGGCGCCTTTTATGTGATTAGCTCACCTCCTTTCCGGGTGCTGCGGGTTCAGTGGGCGCTGAGGCTGTGCCAGGTCGGGCTGCTCCCGGCTTCTGTCCTGCCTCAGCCCTGGACAAAACAAACATGAAAGCGTGATCAGTACAGTGGTATATGCGAGAAAACATACCATGCTATTTAAGGGTGGTATACTCTTCATTGTTTGAGATGAACACATCTCGTCTCATAGACCACTGTGGTTTAGACAGCATTCTAAGTTTTGCTGTGCACCTATTGTAAGCTGTTATTATTTGCAATGGTTATATCAATATGAGTTAATTGATTTGATGCTGATTGATATAAGATACATTAATCAAAATGAATTAAATTTCCACCGGTGATCGGGGAAGCCCATGTTGGTCGACTCACAGTTTCTGGACGTAGATAGCCGCCATGCCCTTGGCCACAGAGCCGAGCGGGGTTCTTTCTTGCGGCAGCTGCAGAGTGAAATTGCCGTCAATCCCCGTTCTAGACATGAACTCCATCACCCCAGCCACAATCACATTCAACGATAATTAACGTGTAAAGCTCTCGTAAAGCTTTTATCTTGTACTTTCACATTCAAAGTCGGAGCTATTTTTATGTTACTGAGATTGAACTGATATCGCAGCATCTACGCTTCATGATAGCCCTTCATAATATTCATTGCATTGCAACACACTGCTGAATGCATGGCTAGATATGTGCTGGCAGTTGGCACAAAACGCTCGTACCTGTTTGCCGACGTCTGAAGCGTCAGAGCCCCGCTTGGACCGCCTGGGCGCCTCGGGCTCCTCCACAACTTTGCTGTGTTCTCCCTGATAGAGAACAGATATGCCGGGCCGCACTTTCTCTTCGAAGACCCGCTCGGTCTCCACCTCTTGGCGCTCGCTCTGGTATTGTCGCAGGTCATAGTCATACCAGGCTAAAAGAGGAACTGCAAGTTATCGCGGGCAGCGGCAGGTGGCAGCACGGTGCTGATGTCACATGCGGGGCAACGCTCAAGGACAAGGCACAAATGCTGGGTGTGGTCACATATAAAGACGAGGACAGTGACATTAGTCGGGTAACATGGCTAAAATCACGAGGCACTGTCTAAAAGCATCAAGTCGCACGTAGAACACTACTCTGCAATCAACTGACACCAAAAATTCGCTAACGGTTATGGCAATCCGTTGTCTTCTCGGCCCCAATGTGGTCACACATTGATTGCATTTCACGCAGGTAAGCATAACCAGCTGCAAAGTTTTATGAGGATGACACCTCGGTTACGGGTTAGGACGCACATTCTATCAGGCGACAGAGGCTCGAAGAAAGCAAATAAAAACAAAGCAAAGCCTAGGAAAAAATCACTTCAAACCGCCAAATAGGTTTATGCGCAAACGGAAACTCATGCACCTGAAACGGCTCCTTACCTGTTCACTTCAAACGCTGCTGAGCAATAAGACGGCGGTGTTATTGGCTATAATAAGTCAGTGAGCGGCGGCGGCAGTTTTGCGGCCAGCGCTGTGACGGAAGTGTAGTGTGTGAGATGCCCAGCGGCGTTAGTCGTGCTGTTTATGTGCTGGTCTCTGCTTCCCCTTACTCCCGATATACAAACGGCCACCTGGGAGGCTCTGGTAACCCAGGTCGCCGTCGGATGGCGCGCGCGGCGTGCCGCCCGGCCCACTCACGTTTCGGCGAGTTCTTGAGGACGGCACGGTAGTCGTCCTGCCGAGCGTTGATGTTGATCTCGCAGGAGCAGTAGGCCTCGCCGGCAGAGTTGCGGGCGACGACCTCGATCTTGCCGTGGTCGTACTGACGAGTTTTGGGGATGTCCAGTCGCCACATACCGTCGTAGGTCAGCTTGTAGCGTGTTGCCCTGTGGACGGTTTATTACAAGTTACTACCTGGCTCGTATCGTGCTTCGATCGCTTTTGGTGTGATGGCGTAGCCGGCGGCTAGGCCGGCTACGCCCCTAGGCCGGCCGCCAATAGTTATATTCCATCTAAATGGATATTAAAACACAACCGAAAAGCCTACCTTCCGGAGCTCATTCGCCATCTCCTGATACTATTTTACGCTGTATACCACCGAGCATACCAGCTTTCGGCACTCACGTTGACGATGGTGTGTCCGTTGATGAGCCACATGACGCGGGGTCGCGGATGGCCGGTGACTCGGCAGCAGAAGCGCGCCCAGTCGCCCTCGTTCACCGTCACCGGCTCCGGCTTGGTGACAAACACGGGCGCCTCGCGTGGCGCGCTCCTCCTCCAGGGGCGCGTCGGGCGCCCGGTTCCAGTGGGACTCCATCTCCTGGATCTTCTTGACAGATTCCATGCCCTTCGGCAGCTGGGACTCGTACACGATACCCCGGCTTGCCCTGATGGAAGGAAGAGGGCCGTCACGTAGGGGTGGTAATGGTTACATTTAAATTTTCGTAACTACAGAACGGAGACCTCTGAATGATGGTCTAAGCGTCCAACCCGTTGAGCGGAAGACGGAGAATGCTGAACGGTTTGATTCGATAAGTTGTCGTTTTCTTAGTGCTATCGCCAAATAAGATGCAGCCTATCCTTCCATGATAGGACCAATTTCCTTCCGTGACATTCCCAACCCTTGCGCTACCCTGCCTTCGGTTCACTCTCCTCTACTGACCTTATCTTGTCTGATGATGGCCTTGGTCTCGTCCATGCCGTACAGGTTGGTGGCGCGGCACAGGTACTCCCCAGAGTCCTCCGGGTACACCCAGCCAAAGTTCATCGCCACGTAACCAAAGTCGTAGATCGGTGTGAAGCGGTTCTCTGCAACGTCACATACGTGGAATGTCAGCGGCTGATTGGGGTTTCATGGAGGTCGATGGTCATACATCTGATATGTAAGACCCCGTACTTCATTTGCCAGCAACGCAAATTGATGAATGAGTACTTGTTATGAAGATACCCCGAATGCCGTTTGCCCTCCTATTCAGACCATCGACAGAATACTCTATGAGATCAAGGTCGTGCTTCTTGCGGTTTTACCCATCTGGTTTTAACGCATCAACTCACTGTATGGCAGTGGTCTGCCGTTGAAGAACCACTCGACCTTCATGTTGGGGTCTCCAACGGGCGCCAGCTGGCACTCAAACTTGGTCTGTTCCATCTCCACCAAGTTCGGCTGGCTCTGGATCTGGGTGACGAACCTGTGTACGAGGCGAACACATGGTCAGACAGCTTTCAAACTTAGTAGGAACAGGCTCATCTTTATACCTGTCTTCTTCAGTAGCTCTTTTTAATGGACCGACATTGGATATAAGCGTAATCGAGTTTGTAACGTCGATATTTTAACAGGTGCCCCGATCTAGTTTAGTGCCATTCCCCGTTCAGTTGAAGGATGATCACTGTACCTCGGCGGCTGTTTGCGGTCGGC